>NC_138210.1:18446392-19171392 GCF_964194415.1 Vipera berus | reverse complement strand
ATTCTACACAGACAGAAAAATATCCACCATCCTAAGAAACCCCAAGGACATAATTGGCTTAGAAAACCAAGGAGTATACAAAATCCCATGCACCACCTGCCCCACCACATACATTGGACAGACCAACAGAAGAATAAGTGCACGCATTGAAGAGCACAAAAACTCACTCAGACAGGGAGAACAAACTTCATCCCTGGTCCAACACTTTGAAGCCACGGGACATGAAATTGATTTTAAAAAACCCAAAACTATCGCCAAAATTGAACATTTTAACAACAGAATAATCAGAGAAGCCATTGAGATAGAAAAACGCCCCCACAGCATGAACAAACGAGATGATACCTCTCGCCTACCAACCATTTGGAAACCCGCCTTGATTGACAGACGAGTCCCAACCACCAAGAATGATACCAGACCCAAACTCATGATAACACCACATGACATCACCACCACACAACCATTCAAAAAGCAAATCCGAACCCACAATGATAACGAGGCACAACCACAAAACAGAAACCTAACTACAGCTGCAACATCAGCCACTTTAAACCCCTCCAAACCACACAATAAGCAAACTGACACCCACTATAAAAACATGGCACCACCACAAACACGAAGCCGAACAAAAGCAGCACAACTCACCAGCTCAGGTCTAAGGCTGGCAGCTGAGACCAGCCCATCCACTCAAAGCACACCCCCACCCAATCAGAACACACCCACCATTCAAAACACACTCCCACCCAATCAGAACACACTTAATCCCCCACCCAATCACAGCACACCTCCACCCACAGAACACACCCCCTCTGGCAGTTTAAAAAAGAGGAACAAACAGCCACATGCTTCTCCCAGAAGAAGGAAGCAGAAGCCACCAGCCTGATGATGACGGATGGGATTCCGTCGAAACGTTGCTCCTACACCTTTAGTTCTACGCGGGGAAAAACCCGAATAACCAAAGATCCATATATATATATATATATATATATATATATATATATATATATATATATATATATATATATATATATATATATATATATATATATATATATATATATATATATATATATATATATATATATATATATATATATATATATATATATATATATATATATATATATATATATATATATATATATATATATATATATATATATATATATATATATATATATATATATATATATATATATATATATATATATATATATATATATATATATATATATATATATATATATATATATAAATATATATATATATATGTCTGTCAGTCTGTCTTTCTGTCTACCTACCTACCTACCTACCTACTATCTATCTATCATTATCTATCTATCTATCTATCTCTCTCTCTCTCTCTCTCTATCTATCTATCTATCTATCTATCTATCTATCTATCTATCTATCTCTTTTTATCTTATATCTATCCATTAATCCATCTTTGTCTGCCTGTCATTCTATATCTATCTATCTATCTATCTATCTATCTATCTATCTATCTATCTATCTATCTATCTATTATCTATCTATCTATCTACCGATCTATCGATCTATCGATCTATTTATGTATCTATCGTTAAATAAATTATTGAATTCCAAACTTTATGTCAAATTGTCGAAATGTGAATTTCACCAAACCCGATTAGATTATCTTGGCTATAGAATCTCCAATGAGCGTATCGAAATGGACCCAGCCAAAGTAAAAACCTTAATTGTATGGCAGCCCCCCAAAACCCCCAACAGCTCCAGAGCTTCCTAGGGTTTGTTAACTTCTACCATCAATTTATTCCCTCTTTTGCCGAGATTGCTCTACCTTTTACAGAACTACTCACAACGGACAAGGGAGGGGGAAAACCGCGACCTGGCCAAATGCTAGCATGGACTATGAGTTGTCAGAAAGATTTCAAAAATTTAAAAAGATTATTTGCGGCTGAACCAGTCCTAAAGCACCCCTGCCCAGGGGAGTCCTTTGTAATTCAGGAAGACACCAGCAACATGGCAGTCGGAGCGGTGTTTTTTCAAAAGAATAAAAGTGGGGTCCTGCAACCTTGTACTTACACCACCAAGAAATTTGCTGAAAGCGAGAGGAGATGGACAGTCTGGGAGAAGGAGGCTTTCGCTATTAGGTGGGGGCTATTAAACTGGCGGCACTACTTAGAAGAAAGCAAGGTGCCTTTTGAAGTATGGACAGATCACAAAAATTTAGAAGCACTAAAAACTCCCCGCAAATTGTCCCCAAAACAACTACAATGTGCACAGTACTTCAACCGTTTTAACTTTACTCTAAAGTACATACCAGGAAGAAAAAACTTCCTAGCTGATGCGCTCTCCCGATTGCCCCAGTACAAAAGTGAACGCAAAGAAGTTCACGAGGCAATTATCCCCGGTCCACAAACTGTGGCCCAGCTTACACCTCGCAGGACCCCTAATCCTGATGACCCCGGGGTAAAGAAAATAAAGAGAGAACTCCTGACTGATCAATGGTTTAAAGACAATCAGACATCCCTAACATGCAGGGATAGTCTGGCTTACAAGGGGGGAAAATAGTACTTGCCTGAAGCCCTTCATCTTAATGCCCTCAAACACAGCCATGATGTCAAACAGGCTGGACATTTTGGATATCTAAAAACTCTACATCTCACTCGCCGGCAATTTTGGTGGCCGGGTTTAAAACAAGATGTAGAAAACTATGTCAAGAGTTGTACTGTATGTGCCACCATGAAAAGAATCCCAGGAAAGACCCCTGGGTTACTGCAACTGGTGGCCGAACCTTCTCAACCATGGGAAGAAATAGCTATGGACTTTATAGTAGACCTACCCGACAGTAGAGGAAATACTGTCATTTGGACTGTGATAGACCTATTTTCAAAACAGGCTCACTTTATCACCTGCAAAGGACTTCCATCAGCTTAACGCCTGACTAGGTTGTTCATAAAACATATCTATCGACTTCATGGCACCCGTAAGCGAATAATTTCGGACAAAGGGGTGCAGTTCACAGCAAAATTTTGGAGAAACTTTCTTAAATTAATTGGATCATCTCAAGGCCTATCAACTGTTTTTCACCCGGCTACTAACGGAGCCGCAGAATCCGCCAACAAAATGGTGGAACAATACCTTAGATGCTACGTCTCTTACCAACAAACAAACTGGACCGACCTCCTCCCTTTTGCAGAGGTGGCTTACAATAATTCAGTACATAGCAGCACCGGCTACTCTCCTTTCCATGTAGCCACAGGGGAAGAATTCAACCCCATACTGGAATACCCTCAGTTACCCTGTGCTTCCCAGACTCTTGATCATTGGGTGAGGGGTTGGGAAGAAGTTTGGAAAAATACAAAGGTGACCTTAAGAAAGACTTTTGAGACCTACAAAAAGCAAGCTGAAAAAAGAGGGCTCCCCAAAGAACATTCCAAGTTGGGGAAAAGGTCTATTTGTCGACCAAATACTTATACCTTAAACTACCCAATAAGAAATTGGGACCAAAATTCTTAGGGCCTTTCTCCATTGTGAAAATCATCAACCTGGTCACAGTAAAATTGAAACTACCCAGACTTTTGGGGAAAATTCACCCTGTGTTCCATTGTAGCTTGCTGAAACCTTTTCGAACGTCCACTTTGAGACCTCCCCCTAAGAAAGCACCTGGACCCCTCATGGTAGCAGGTCAGACCCATTATGAAATGAAACGTATTCTTGACTCTAGAATCTTTAAGGGAAAATTGCAATACCTAGTACAATGGAAGGGATACCCATTGTCTGAAGCCATTTGGGTGAAATCTAGTGATGTGAAGGCTGACAGACTTATCAAAAGGTTTTATGAGAAACACCCGAACAAACCAAAAGCCAGTTCCTAACTTGTGTTTTGTTTACATTACAGGATCTGTCCTTTTTATAAGGGTGGGGTGGATGTCAACGCTGCTAACATTGAATGTTATTGCTTGACACGAGATAAAGAAGTAGCCATTTCATATGTTAAACTTGTGTATTGCTTTAAAAGATTTAGTTTAAGGTTGGGGGGGGAGTGAGTAGGATTGCACTTTCAAGGCCAGTTCTAACTAAAGAAGATAAGACCTTGGTGGGTTTTCTAAAGGAAGGGAAACTGATTCTTTAAATTAATTGATGAATATGATTAATGACAAAATTAAAAAGGTGGAAAATTATGTTTTAATATATTGTGCAAGGGGCGGAGATTTCAGATTCCATCTTCCTTCGAGCAAGCATTTGCCGGTGTATTAGCCTAATAAATGACTTTTAAGGTAAACAATGCCTCAGAGTCATTTGGAAAGCCCATACGTTGGAAACTTGACAACAGGCTTCTGTGAGAGGAGGAGTGAGGAGAATGATAGAGGGAGAATAAGACAGGCTTCTGTGAAAGAAGGAGTGAGGAGAAATTGATGGAGAAGAAGAGAGGGTTCTTTGGTAGAATCAGTGAGGAGAAAGAGAGATGAAGAAGGCGAGAGGATTCTGTGAGAGAAGCACTGAGTGGAACGACTGAGGAGAAAATAAGAGGAGAGGCTTCTGTGAGAGAAGCAGTGAGGAGAAATTGAGGGAGAAGAGCAGAGGTTTCAGTGATAGAATCACTGAGGAGAAAGAGAGAGGAAGAAGGTGAGAGTCTTATGTGAGAGAAGCAGTGAGGAGAAAGAGGAGAAGAGGAGAGAGAGAGAGAGGAGAAAGAGAGAGGGAGAAGGGGAGAGGCTTCTGTGAGAGAAGCAGTGAGGAGAGAGGGAGAATTAGACAGGCTTCATTGTGAGAAGCAGTGAGGAGAAAGAGAGAGAGAAGAGTTCAGGCTTCTGGAAGAGACGTAATGGGAGAAATTGAGGAGAAAAGGGAAGGCTTCTGTGAGAGAAGCACCTAGGAGAAATTGAGGGAGAAGAACACAGGCTTCTGTGAGAGAAGCAGTGAGGAGAAAGAGAGGGAGAAGAAGAGAGCCTTCTGTGTGAGAAGCAGTGTTAGATGTTTTCATGCCAGCCATGGCAGTTCAATAAAAGGTCACCAGATGGGAACAAAGAGGCACCTTTGCTCCCACTGGTGGGTCAGGGGCCTCTGGCCCCTGCAGCCCCATTGGGGAGAGTTAATAGCCCTCCGGCCCCCTCACTCTCATTGGTAAGGGAGGGGCCTGGAACTCCCATAAAAACCCCTGCACAGGGGCTGCTCTTTGGCTCTTGTTCTAGCTCCCTTTGGGACTGATCCATGGGCTCAATCCAGGCATGGATGCCTCCATGCCAGGGGACTCTTTTTCTCTGCTTTATCTTTAAATAAAGCTTCACCTGATTGCATCCCTGCGTACTGCCTTTTTCTTGGAAGCGCCTCAACGAACCATTGGCCTTGTGAGGACTCTCACACAATCTTTCACTGCAGTTTAATAAAGAGAGAACAACAATTGGTAGCAGAGGATGGTTCGAGGCAACGCTTCCGAGCCAGCAGCAGAAGCAAGATGCCTGGAGGTTCCAGCAAGAACCCCTCTGAGATGGATGGTAGGAGATCCCCGATTGTGACCAAGAGTCTTCAATCAAGGATGGCAGCCCTGCATCCAGCCCCTGACGCAAGCTTTGATCCAGGTGAGGGCACAGATGACCTCTATGCCCCCAGAGGACCCAGTGGAGTGCCAGGGACCCCTTCGCATGCCTCCCTACAGCCGCAAGCCACAGAGGGAAGCATGGAAGGCCTGTAGTCCACCCAAGACTGCCCAGACACCGGGGAAGCGGCCTGGGACCAGGCCACCCCCAGCGTAGACCAGCTGACTGACCGGGAATGCAGGGAGCTGCTCCGAACGCTCCTTGCAGTGCGAAGGATGCCACAAGCCTCTCCACGAGGGATACCAGCACAGGGGGCCTCTGGACACCGGGTAAATCCTTCCCCAGCACCCAGGAGGCCCTCTAACATAGCACCGGCCACCCTGGGGGACCCGGGGGCCCTGGAGCTTTTGGTGGGAAATTCCCCACTAAACTGTGACCTGCAGCTTCTGGGGCCTACCGGAAGCAACATGGCGGCCCCCAGGCCACCTACCCCAGCGAGGCTTGGTAGGCCTCAGCTAGGCCTCGAGGCCCAGCAGCCGGTGGCAGCCAGCCAAAGCGGCACGCAAACCGCTCGGCCCCCCCACTGGAAAGCCTCGAGGCCTATGCAAGCCTCGAAGCCTGCCCAGCCGCACCTGCTACAGCAGGGATTAGAGCACCCATCCAGGTCCTGGCTGCGGCCCTGGAGGCCACAACGACTGCGGCCTCGACATCGGGGGTAGCCAGCCTCCCTCACTACCCCCAGGAGCCTGACTATGGGAGGCATCCAGTCCGGAGTCCCCCAGCTGCGCCCCGCGCCTCCGGAGGACCTCCGAAGGAGCTCCAGGGCCTCCAACCCTCTCCCCGTGGCCTAACTGACAGGAAGCGTCCAGCCTGGAGCCTCCCAGCTGCGCCTTGCAATGCCAGAGGGCCTCTGGAGAACCCCCGTGCCCTCCGGCCTACCCTATGCCGCTGCCCAGATGCCCTATTTACCAGATGATCTTCAGGGGGCCTCCAGATGAGGCCCCCACCTCCAGCGCCATCTCCAGCCGCCTCCAGGGTCTTCGAGACCAGCGATGGGTCCCTCCAGGCGATCCTTGGCATCTTTGGGCCTTCCCGGCCCCAGCCTGCGGTCTTCGCCCCCCGGTGGGTGTTCCAGTGCCAGGGGGACTTCTGGAGGAATCTTTGGGGCTTCTACCACCTTTGGGTCCTCTTCGGGCCCAGGCCCCGGCCTGCAGGACTAGGCCTGGGCCTGGCCCAGAGGCGGAGAGAGAGACATCCACTCCCTCTGCCTCCTGGGCTGAAATGAGTTCTGAGCATGCTCAGTCTGGGCCATCTGAAAAGGAGGGAAATAATCAGAGAAAAATACCAACACTTGCCAGCAGAGGGATCCCTCTTCCATTCACCTCAATGGAAAGTTCACAGAGATATAGAAATGGACAAAGAGCTGGGGAAAATTTCCTTTATTCCCAGACCTCTGCATCTACTTCTGCTCTTCCAAATAATTTTGAAAAATTGCATCTTGGAGGGGAAAATTTTAGCACCTGGAATAAGGAAGTGCAGGTTTGTCTCTTAAAGAAAGGGACTCTAGAAATGGTTTTCGACCCCCCCACCTCTTCCCTGGGGCCCCCAAGGAGAATGGTATCATAGGAAAGCATATACCACTCTACTGAGCTCACTGGATGCTAAATTGTACCCCAGCATTCCAGATGGGCTCACAGCTGGCGAAGTTTGGGGCTTCTTATATAGCTTATTCAACAACGACAGCCTGGGTTCCACCACCAGGCTCACATCTGAGTTTTATAACACCAAGCTGAGGTTTGGGGCTAGCATGGCAGAGCACCTGGGAAAATTGAAGGCGCTCAGGGCAGAATTGGTGCTCAGGGACTACCCTGTAACTGAAGCAAACATGATTGTTGTTATTCTGGCATCTCTGGACAAAAGGACTGCCCTCATCACCAGCAAGGCCAAGCATTGTTCCAATCAAGGAAAAGGCAGGGGGCAGAGAAGGGGTCATGGCGGGGGCAAAGGTGGTGCCAAGGGCAATTTTGTATGTACTTGTACTTTCACCCCCGCCACAAAGGCCGGTGGCCCCACTGGCCTATGGTTACTGGACTCTGGAGCTTCATCCCATATTGCCAACATGAAGCAAGGGTTTAAAATGTTGAGGAGGATTAACTCCTCTGTCAAGGTTGCCAACGGTGATAAGGCTTTGGTTGTTGGGGAGGGCACTGTCTCTGTACCGGGGCTGGGAAATGTTGAGGGAGTATTGAATGCTCCCTCCATTGCTAACAATCTGTTGAGCATAATTAAGTTATGTGATGATGGCAGGGTGGAGGTATTATTTCATAAGGGGGGGAGGTTATGTCACTCGGGACCAGAAGGTCATTGGGAGTGTTATCATCATAAATGGTTTGCCATACTTCTCCCCTGAGGGCCCAGCCACAGAGGACAGCCCACCGGGTGCCACCTCAGAAGGGGCCTGCGCACAGAAAGAGAGAAAGTCCCCACAGCCAGCCCCAAGGCTGTCCAAGGAGCACAAGGCCAAAGCAGTTGCACCTAAGCCGCCTCAGCCAGCCCCACGGCCTTCCAAGGCCACTGTGGGCAAGAAACCCAAGCCTTAGCAGGCACCTAAGGCAGGTAAGCCCAAAAAGGAACCTAAGGTGCCGGCACCGCTCAAGGTAACCAGAACCAAGAGGGTGTCAGTGGGGAGGCCGCTCCATGATAAATGTGCCCATCTTTTACATCGAAGATTAGGTCATGCGAGCTTCCCCGTGGTTAAAAGGATGGGAGAGTTTGCTGAGGGGGTCCACCTCAAGGATTGTGAGGTGTTCCTGGACTCTGCCATCTGTAAGAGGGCAAAGAGGAAGGCTGCCCCCATCCCTAAGGTGTCACTGCGTAAGACTCAATACCCGTACCAATTAGTCCATATTGATATGGTTGGGCCATTCACACCGTCCCTAGGGAAAAGGCAGTATTTCCTCACTGCCATCGATGATTTCTCGCGGTACGGCCATGTGTATACCCTCACAGAAAAATCCGAAGCCTTCGATGCCATAAGATCACTATAAAACTTTTTGGAGACTCAGCACAAGACCAAGATCGCACAGCTGCAGAGCGACCGCGGGGCTGAGTTCATGTCCCGAAAATTCCAGGACTGGGTAAGGCATAAGGGCATATGCCATTTTCTTACAGCGCCCTTCATTCCTGCTCAGAACGGCGTGGCAGAGAAAAGAAACGGAATTCTGCAGACTATGGTGCATAGTCTGATTGAGGACGCTGGGGTCGCGGAATCATAATGGGCGGAGGCACTGCATTACGCCAATTACACTTTAAACCGCACCTGGAGCAGCGTTGTGGACCAGACCCCATATTTCCTGGTCCATGGTAGGAAGCCAAGTCTGGGACACTTGCGTGTGTTTGGCTCCTACGCTTGTGTGCACATCCCCAAGCAGCTGCGGAAGAAGGGGAGATCTGTCTCCCAGAGACTGAGGTTCTTGGGCTATGCTCCTGGCTCCAAGGCCTACCGGTTCCTGGGAGAGGGGGGCAGGACTGTTACTTCCCAATCTGCCTCCTTCGAAGAGGACTCCAATTGGACCCAGATCCATTCAAATGATCGAAGAACAGGAGAAGTGGCAGCTCGCGATGGAGCGGGAGATGGCGAGCCTGAGAAAGCTCAAGGTCTTCACCCCCCAGCAACCACCGAAGTAGAGGAAAGTCATTGGCACAAGGTGGGTTTTCAAGGCCAAACCACTTGCCAATGGCCGCTACCTGTATAAGGCCCGCTTGGTAGTGTAGGGGTTCGCCCAGCGCTACATGGAAGACTACGGGGAGACCTACTCTCCAACCGTCCAGGCAGAGAGCGTCAAGGCTGCCCTCGTAACTGCAGCTGCTCTGGGGGAGGAAGTCTACCAATTCGACATCCAGACAGCTTACCTCCACGCCAACGTGGACTGGCAGATCTACGTGAGGACCCCTCCTGGCTACCAGCAGGAGGGGAGAAACACATGGCTGCTCCGAAAAGGGTTATATGGCCTCAAGCAGTCGGGGAAACTATGGTACGACTGCCTTAGAAAAAGCTTAGAACGAATTGGTTTCAGGGCATCCCATGCAGAGGAGTGCGTTTTCACACGCAACTCCAAGGGTACCACAGAACGGGTGTTAGTTTATGTGGACGACCTCCTATATATAGGGCCTGGCAAGGAAAGGTGTGATGAATTTGCCAAGGCCCTGGGGAAAAGGTTTACCCTGAAGTCCTTGGGGCGGGTTGACAGGTACTTGGGAGTGCACGTCTTGGCCACTGAGAAGGGGTTCACCCTATCTCAGAAAGAAAAGATTGAGGAGTTGTTGGCCAGATGCAAAATGGCAGAATTTAACCCGACGCGTAGCCCGATACAAAGTGACTATTACAGTCACACTCACAAGGACAGTCCTGAGTTCACAGATAATACGTTTTACAGATCTGTGATTGGCTCCTTGCTATACATTAGCAATTGGAGCAGGCCTGACATAGCTTTAGCTGTAAATCTATTGTCCAGGCATGTGGAACACCAAGAGTAGACGGAGCACCTCTGGTTTCCTCATATTGCTAAATAGCTGTCCTATCTATTGGCATGTTAAGCAGCAAACATTTGTTTCTTGCTCCACGGCCGAGGCGGAATATGCCAGTCTGTCGGACACGGCCAATGATTTGATTTGTTTCAATGCTCTGGTAACGAGCATCTGGGCACCTCCTCCTCTACCCATCCAAATTCAAGAAGACAATACGGCTGCAATTGGGATCTCGGGGGCATACGCGGTGGGCTCTAGGTCCCGCCACATAGACATCCGCTATAAAAATGTCAGGCAGCTTGCCAGAATGGGATTCATACATGTCAAACATTGTAGTACAACTGACCAGGTAGCTGACCTGTTCACCAAACCAGTACCCATTGACCGGCACAGCCTTCTGTGTAAGCGTTTGTGTTTGGTCTTGTGAACGTGTACAATGCATTTGTATGTCTATGACACCTGCTCGCCCCCTCACATACTCTCACTGGTCCCTGTCATTGGCTGGCAAGAAGGGGAATTGTTAGATTTTTTTGTGCCAGCCATGGCAGTTCCTTAAAAGGTCACCAGATGGGAACAAAGAGGCACCTTTGCTCCCACTGGTGGGTCAGGGGCCTCTGGCCCCTGCAGCCCCATTGGGGAGAGTTAATAGCCCTCCGGCCCCCTCACTCTCATTGGTAAGGGAGGGGCCGGGAACTCCCATAAAAACCCCTGCACAGGGGCTGCTCTTTGGCTCTTGTTCTAGCTCCCTTTGGGACTGATCCAAGGGCTCAATCCAGGCATGGATACCTCCATGCCAGGGGACTCTTTTTCTCTGCTTTATCTTTAAATAAAGCTTCACCTGATTGCATCCCTGCGTACTGCCTTTTTCTTGGAAGCGCCTCAATGAACCATTGTCCTTGTGAGGGCTCTCACAAGCAGTGAGGAGAAAGATAAAGGGAAATAAGAGGGGCTTCTGTGAGAGAAGCAGTAAGGAGAAAGAGGGCAGAGAATAGGAGAAGATTCTGTGAGAGACTCAGTTAGGAGAGAGGGAGAAGTGGAGAGGCTTCTGTAAGAGAAGCAGTGGGCAGAAAGAGAGAGGGGAAAGGAACCCATCGGATGGGAAGACTAAAGAGGTAATTAATTTACTAAGGGGACAGTTTGATAAGTTGATGGCTGATCAAGTGGCAACTAACTTACGGTATGTTAGACATAATACTTTTTGCAATGCCAATAAACCAAGTAGATGGCTAGCTTATTTGTTAAGGAAGAAGCAAAGGGCTTCTAATATAGATAGAATAGAACATAAGGGTAAGGTAGTGTACCAGCAGAGTCTTATCAAAAATACCTTTGTTGATTTTTATTCTAAGTTGTACGCTAGAGATAAGATTAGTGAGGCAGATATTGATGAATATTTGATGAAAGCTAATATTCTTGTTCTTACGCAAGAACAAAAGGAAGAGATGAACCAATTGATAACTGAGGAAGAAATTTTTTCAGCAATTAAACAATTGAAAGTGGGCAAAGCGCCAGGTACGGATGGATTGACTGCTGTGTATTACAAAAATTTACAGTTAGAGATGGTAAAGCCATTAAGGGAATTGTTTCAGACAATTCAAATGGGAGGAGGGGTGCCTCCGTCTTGGAAAACTGCCTTTATCTCTTTGATTCTGAAGGAAGACCAGGATGTCACCCAAGCAAAAAATTATAGGCCAATATCACTTTTGAACACGGACTACAAGATATTTGCTAAAGTTTTAGCTAACAGACTAATGAGGGTATTGCAACAAGTAATTCATGGTGATCAAACTGGGTTTATAAGTGGTAGACAAATGAAGAACAATGTGAGGCATATAGTAGACTTGTTGGAATTTTTGGAAAGAAACAATCAGATCCCTGCAGCGTTGATCTTCTTGGATGCTGAAAAAGCCTTTGATCAATTGGATTGGCAATTTTTGTTGAAAGTATTAGATAAAATGAAATTTGGGGATAAATTTTTACAACCAATCAGGGCATTATATCAAAAGCAAACAGCCCGCATAATAGTTAATAATAGTTTGACGGAAGTATGTAACATTGAAAAGGGTACAAGGCAGGGGTGCCCGTTGTCACCCTTATTATTTGTTTTAACATTGGAGATATTATTGATTAAAATACGGGGTTCGGACAAAATTAAGGGAATTCAAATTAGAGATCAGGATTATAGATTGAGGGCGTTTGCAGACGATCTGGTTGTTACAGTGACTCAGCCTGACTATTCAGTTGTAGAATTGATGGAGATAATAATGCAATATGGGAAAGTTTCTGGATTTAAGGTTAATATACAAAAAACTAAAATGTTGTCTAAGAATATGACAGTATCACAAAAGGCTGTCTTAGAAGAGCTAACGGGATTTGAAATAGTTAAAAGGGTTAAATATTTGGGGATATATTTGTCACCCTCAAATGTAAAGTTATACAAAAATAATTATGAAAAGTTATGGGGAAAAGTTCAAAAAGAATTAGATAGCTGGAAAAAATTACAATTATCTTTATTGGGAAGAATTGCAGCTGTGAAAATGAATGTTTTGCCAAAATTTTTATTTTTATTTCAAATGATACCTATACTTAAAAAGGATTCAAATCTGGAGGAATGGCAAAAAGGTATTAATAAATTTGTTTGGGCAGGGAAAAGGCCACGAGTTAAATTTAAGATTATGCAGGATACGCGTGAGAGAGGTGGTCTTAAAATGCCTAATTTTAAATTATATTATGAAGCTGCTGTTTTGTCAGCGATAAGTGATTGGTTTAATTTAACACAAGTGAGATTACTAAATCTTGAAGGCCATGATTTGTTATTTGGATGGCATGCATATTTATTGTATGATAAGAAGGTGGATAATGTGTTCAAGGTACATATTTTAAGGTATGCTCTGTTGCGAGTTTGGAAAAAGTATAGACACAAGTTAAATTATAAGATACCTATATGGGCAATATCGAAACACGCAATAGAAAATATAAATGTTGGGTTTAAACATGATGTGATTACATATAAGGAAATTTTAAGTTTGGAAAGGAATGTATGGCAATTAAAGCCATATAATATTTTAAGAGAAGAAAAGATTGTACAAACTTGGTTTCAGTATGGGCAATTACAGGCCAGGTGGAAGGAAGACCAGAAAATTGGTTTTTCAATGATTGATGGAAATTTGGTAAAGCAAATTAGAGATCAAGGTCAAGCACATATTAAAAGGATATATCTTGCATTGATAGAAATTGATTCAGAGACAGAACTTGTTAAAGACTGTATGATAAAGTGGGCTCAGAATTTTCAAGAAGTTATTACAATGGATACTTGGGAAAAGATTTGGGTGAGAAATGTAAAATTTACGCAGGCTCAAAATTTAAGAGAGAACTTTTATAAAATGTTTTATAGGTGGCACTTAGATCCTAAAAAATTAGCAAGTATGTATCCGAACTGCCAGCCCAAATGTTGGAGGTGTGGCGGTGAAGATGCAACGTATTTTCATATATGGTGGACCTGTAAAAAGGTTAAAGCTTTTTGGATTAAAATTTGGTGGAACATGCAAAAGATATTCAAGAAAAGGATAAAGTTTTGTCCGCAACTGTTTTTACTGGGCATTATTACTGATACTATTGTTGTGGACACTAAGCTGATGTTGAACTTAATTACGGCAGCGAGACTTTTAGTAGCGCAATATTGGAAGAAGGAAGAACTGCCGACTATAGAAGAATGGACTTTAAAAGTCTCCAATCTGGCAGAAATGGCAAAGATCTCAGCGTACTTGAAAGATCAGTCGCAACAGAGATATATTGTGGAGTGGAGAAGATGGATTGATTATATCCAGAATAAATATGGGACTAAAAAGTTTCATCTAGCATTTGAATAAGTACTGATGTGATATTTAAATTGCTTGTAGTTATTTTATAAGAGTTAAAGTGCGATAGATTTAATATTTTATTGTTGTTTGCATAAGGTAGACTATGATTGCTTGTATTTTTATACCCTGTATTGAGCTCTGGGAAGTCGGGGAGGGGGGAGGGGGAGGGGAGGGAAGGGTTGGGGAGGGTTGGGGGGAGGGGAGGGGGTTGGGAGGGGTTTTGTCTTTTTAAAAAATGTATTGTAAAACTTTTCAATAAAAAAAAGAAAGAGAGAGGGAAAAGAGGAGAGGCTTCTGTGAGAGAAGCAGTGAGGACAAAAAAAGGAGGAGAGCAGAGGTTTCTCTGAGAGAAGCAGTGAGAAGAAAGAGAGAGGAGAAGAGGAGAGGATTACTTCCGCTGACGTCAGCTAGGTCAGAATCAGGGAATTGTTCCTCTCTTCCCCTAGGTCCGAATTCTACCAGCTGGTCTGTCCAAATGGACTTAATGCTGCCCTTTAGGTGTAGCCCCCAACGGGCGAATGTCTGAGGACTGTGGCTAGGCGGCAGCCAGACTGCTAGTCCCAACAGAGCCCCTGTAACTGACAGGAAGAAAGGCAGACCGCACTTTGTGTTCTGCCATTAGTAGCTGTTTGGTGGAGGCAAGAGAATTGAAAGAGCAAGCAGCTGGTCTGGGTGAGGATTTTCCTTTCACTCTCCCTATAAGCCAAGATCTTTACTGGAACGTCCCTTCCCAGCCCTTGAAAGCGAAGCCCTTACTATTAGGGAGGGGGGTGGAATTTTTTTCTTTCATCCCTTCCCTCCTGAATTAGAAGCGGTGGTTTAAGCTTCTTGGGTAAGTGTAAACTTTACTTTGTTACAAGGCTGTCTGTTGTGTAAGAGTTTGGGAAGCTTTTGTTTTGATAGAACTGGGCGTTTGTTTGTTTTTTCTTTGTTGAAAGCCAGCACAACTTCTATTTTCCCTTTTCTTCCCCCTCTTTTTATTTTTATATTTTTTAAAACCTTTTAAAATCGAAAGTTATATATAAACTCTTCTCGTCTCTCTCGGCAAAAAGGGTGGGAATGGACAGTTAGTGCCATCTACTGGTAAATTATGAAAACTACATTCATCTTCCCTCAACGGAGTTATCTACAGTATGCATGAAACTTGGCTGTTTGCCCAGACATTCCTTTGAAGGCAGCTGGACACTTTGTTGCACAAAAATTGACTCATTTCATTTGATTTCATTTCATTTATTGGATTTTTATACCACCCTTCTCCCGAAGGAATCAGGGCGGTGAACAGGGCATATAAATAGAAATACAAAAGTTAAAAAGATTAAATAAATTGCCCAATTAAAACAATCAATTATAAAAACCCATAAAAACCCTGACATTCCCCCATCAGGCCAGGCCAGCTTGTTCGAATAAATGGGTCTTTAACCCGCGCCGGAAGGAGCGGAGATCCGGTGCTATCCGGAGCTCCACCGGCAGTTGATTCCATAAAGCCGGGGCGCCCACAGAGAAGGCCCTCCCCCTGGGGGCCACCAGCCGACATTCTCTGACCGGAGGCACCCTGAAGAGGCCCTCTCTGTGGGAACGCAAAGGGCGGAGGGGAGTCGACGCAGGCAGCAGGTGGTCCCCGAGGTATTCCGGACCCATGCCATGTAAGGACTTAAAAACCATCACCAAAACCTTGAACCTCACCCGAAAGACAACTGGTAGCCAATGCAGCTCGCGGAGCAAAGGTGTAACGTGGGAGTACCGGGAAACTCCCAAGACAACTCTCGCGGCTGCATTCTGTACCAGTTGGAGCCTCCGAGTGGTCTTCAAGGGAAGCCCCATGTAGAGAGCATTGCAGTAGTCCAGACGAGAGGCCACGAGCGCATGAGTGACCGTGCACAGGGTCCAGATAGGGCCGCAACTGACGCACCAGGCGAACCTGGGCGAAAGCCCCCCTAGTCACGGCTACTATATGATTTTCTAAAGTAAGCCGTGAGTCTAGGAGGACTCCCAAGTTGCAAGCCCTATCCACGGGAGGTAAAAACTCACCCCCCATAGAAAGAGATGGAACATTTTGAATGTCCCAGGATGCCGGGATGCACAGCCACTCAGTCTTGTCGGGGTTGAGCTGAAGTCTGTTCCTCCCCATCCAGACCCGAACCGCCTCCAGGCAATGGGACATCACAGTGAGGGCATCACTGGGGTGGTTTGGGGTAGAAATAAAAAGTTGGGTATCATCAGCGTATTGATGATACCCAACTCCAAAACCACGAATGATCTCACCCAGCGGTTTCATGTAGATGTTGAACAGGAGAGGCGAGAGGACCGATCCCTGAGGAACTCCACAAGCGAGAGCCCTTGGGGTCGACCTCTGCCCCCCTGCCAACACCTACTGCGAGCGTCCCAGGAGATAGGAGGAGAACCACTGAAAAACTGTGCCTCCCACTCCCAATCCCCTGAGACGCCGCAGCAGGATACCATGGTCGATGGTATCGAAAGCCGCCGAGAGGTCTAATAGGACTAGGACAGAGGAATGTCCTCTGTCCCGGGCCCTCCAGAGATCATTCACCAGCACGACCAATGCCGTCTCCGTGCTGTACCCGGGCCTGAAGCCCGATTGGTATGGGTCTAGATAATCCGCTTCATCCAGAACCAGAGGAAGTTGATGCGCCACCACACTCTCAACAACCTTCGCAAGAAAGCGAAGGTTGGAGACTGGACGAAAGTTGTTTAACACAGCTGGGTCCAAGGCAGGCTTCTTGAGGAGAGGTCTCACCACCGCCTCCTTCAAGACGGCGGGGAAATTACCCTCACTCAAAGAAGCAGATATAACTGCCTGGAACCAGCCTCGTGTCCTCTCCCTGGCTGCATAATCCAGCCAGGAAGGGCACGGGTCCAATAAACATGTGGAGGAGCTCAACCTCCCCATAATCCTGTCCACTTCCTCAGGGGTCACAGAATCAAACTCCTCCCAGATAACATTGACAAGACCGCCCGTGTCCTGATCGTCGGACTCTGCCCAGCTAGAGTCCAGACCGGTCCGAATCTGAGCGATTTTATCCGACAGATGTTGACCAAACTCCTCGGCACGACCCTGTAAGGGATCCTCCCTCACCTCCTGATTAAGGAGGGAGTGAGTCACCCTAAACAGGGCAGCCGGGCGATTATCTGCGGACGCGATGAGGGCAGAGAAGTAATTACGCCTCGCCGCCCTCATCGCTGCGAGATAAGACCTAATATAGGTTCTTAGTTGCAACCGGTCGGATTCGGATCGGCTGAACCTCCAGCAGCTCTCTAGGCCCCGTTTCCAACGCTTCATCTCCCGGAGCTCCGCGGAGAACCATGGAGCTCGATGGGATCTGCACCGGGTCAGGGGCCGCAAGGGTACAACTCGGTCAAGTGCCTCAGTGGCTGCCCTTTCCCAGGCTTCCACTAAGGCCTCCGCCAAGTTGTGAGCAACGGAGGCAGGTGGGGACCCCAGCGCTGCCTAGAACCCATCCGGGTCCATTAAGTGCCTGGAGCGGTACCATCTAGTTGGTTCCACGTCCCCACGGCGGGGGGTGGAAAAAAGGAAGACCAGCCGCAGGAGGTGATGATCGGTCCATGACAGGGGCATAATAAATGGAGAGCCCCCACCAAGATCATCAAACCACCGTCCAGATAAAAAAACTAGGTCAAGGGTGTGGCCTCCCTCATGAGTTGGTTCGGTAATTACCTGCGTCAGGTCCATGGCCGTCATGGAAGCCATGAACTCCCGAGCCAACTCAGATGACCCTCCCAGGGATGGTAGATTGAAGTCACCCAAAACTATAAGTTTGGGGAACTCAATCACCAACCCAGAGAGGACATCGAGTAGCTCAGGCAGGGCTGCTGCTGTGCGACTAGGCGAAACGTACACCAGCAGCAAGCCCAACTGCGCCCCCGGACCAAATCTCATAAAGAGAGACTCACACCCGACTATCTGAGGAACGGTGGTCTCCCGCGGACATAAGGTCTCCCTAATAACTACCGCCACTCCCCCGCCCCTACCGTGAGCCCGAGGCCGGTGCAGCACCCGGAAACCTGGTGGGCAGAGATCAACCAAAGGGACCCCACCCTCTGGACCCAACCAAGTCTCCGTGATGCAAGCCAGGTCCGCATGCTCACCCTCCATCAAATCCCGCACGAGGGGAGCTTTGTTAATCATGGACCTGGCATTCAGATACACCAGCCGGAGCTCAGGAGGCTGCACATCCTCGCTCCTGGCACCTCGGGGAAGAAGCAGAGGGTCGGAGCGCCTCACCGCTTGTAAATAGCAGAGACGGCCCTCCCGGTGACAATATGGCCCTCTGTCCATACGCCTGCTGCCATTCCCCAATGTCGTGGGAATCGGTAGTCCCACGACCCGCTCCCGAGTCCCGGATGTAACCGCACCCCGCTCTCCCCCTACGCGATCAGACCCCGGCCTGGCCTGAACCACGGTTGTATGACCACCCCCCATAGTCAAACAGCCACCACCCACTCCCACCCCTCTCCCTAACCTCATAAAAAATTTCGCTAAAAAGTTAATCAGGGGCCTCCTATTAAATTTATATTGATGTTGAAGGCCCCTGCCCTTGCCCGGCCATCTCTCAGGGTCCCAACAATTGGGCCCTTCATCGAGACTGGGGTTAGCAAAAAAGACGGGACGCACCCAGGAGAGGGGGGCACGCCTGAGGGCGAACAAGTCCGTGCCGGAATAACAATGCATGAAGTCCGAAAGAGTCCAGGGAAGGCAGTCCCGCAATTGAAAAATCCAATAGGAGGATCGAAGGGTAGGGAGTGAACATTTGGACCATCCACCAACTTACTGCCACTCGGTTGGGTACTCCCAGGAGCAGACCACAATCCGTCCTCTCATGACGGATCGTGAATCTGCTCCCGAGGGTGGTCCAAAATATACACCCTGGGTGGGGCATGTCCCATAGAGCTCCCACCTCTATGGGGCTGCCGATGTAAAGCAAGCCCCCCTCCCACTGAGGCTTGTGCCCAGGTCCATCCCAGTCCAGAGGGGAAAAAGGAGGCAGGTAAGAAGTTGTTAAATAAGTTGGTAGTCCGCCCGAACTGCTACGGCCACCACTGACCGGACAAAAACGCCAGCCGCCGCCATGTCGCTGCCGCCCTCGCCATAAACGCCGTCGTTGCTGGTAGAACGGGCCAGCAAGCCTGGAAAACGCCGCCGCCGCCATCATTGCAAACAGTCCGAAACAATGCGAGAGACACCACCGCCGTCGCCGCGGTCGCCCTCTCCGCCGCCCAAGGCAGCCCGAGGACGCCATCGTCGCCTTCACCGCCGGCAGCGGCCCGAAAACGGCACAGAAGAAATCACAATGCGAGAGACACCGCCGCCGTCGTCGCGGTCGCCCTCTCCGCCGCCCAAGGCAGCCCGAGGACGCCGTCGTCGCCTTCACCGCCGGCAGCGGCCCGAAAACGGCACAGAAGAAATCATGGCTTGCAAGATAACCAGCGGTCGTCTCCTCCGCCGCCGAAACGGCCCGAAGACGCCGCAGCCGCTAGAAGTGGCTCAAGGCAGGCCAAGCAGTATAAAAATGCCGCCGCCGCTGCCAAAATGGCCCGCAGGCGTCTCCTTCGATCAAGATGTTCCGAGAACGCCGCCAAAAACGGCCAGAAATTGTTCGAGGAGGGCGAAGCTGTTCCAATGGCCCACGGCGGCCCAAAGCAGCGGAAAACGCCGTCATTGCCAGCCACAACGTCCCGGGAACAGCCTAGAGACGCCGGGGCAGCAGAAACAGGCAGGTCAGGAAAGCCGAGGAAGCCGAGCGCAGCGAGCAGATCAAAAGCAGATGGAAGCAGCCAGCTCGCAGACAGAAGCAGACAGGGAAGTAAAAACCTCACTGTTTAGCTCATTATCTGCCTCGTAGTCTTAGCAAACCAAATCCCCTACCCAGAGGGCCCAAAGGACCCCTGAGGGGCTCCTAAGGGACGCCCAACAACTGGAGCTTACGGAGCTCAGCCCAGCACGTCCGCCATCTTGAGTTGATATATGATCGTATATCCCTGCCTTCCCCCCCCCCCCTTCTTCTTTTTGGCCTCTCTGGTATGTTTCTACTGTTCTCTATATATACAAGTTTTATTGATTTTTAATATTTACATATGCATATGTTTGTGAAACAATGTGGTGGTTCGGTAATTAATATGAAAAATAGCCATTTGTAAATAGTTCAGGTTACATCAACAAAGAAGTCCTCTCTAATTCCCTTAGTGATTACATAGTCAAAATAAACAAGTTAGTATATTTCAAGTTATAACCATGTCAATCAACAAAATTCAAAATATATTTTCACTAATACATATCAATATCCTGTTTTAAAGTTTTATCTAATTGCAATAGAGTATTCTTGCATAGCCTATAGTATATAGAAAAAAGCTTAATTTTGGGTGACCCACAATTCCCTATTTCCATAAAGGATGATTCTTTTGCCTACAAAACTTATAGTGTTCATTACAAAACATTCATAAGTTTTACCATTAAAGTCTAATTTTCATCTTAGTAAATCACCAGTTATTAGAAATACATTTTTTGCCTTAACCATTCAACAATTATTAAAATGCTATCTTTTATATATAAAATTCTAAATTTTATACTATAGTTCAAAAATAGCCACTGAAAATTCTATAAGGCATCTTAAGCATACATCAATTATTAAAATATTATCTTTTGATATATCATTCTAAATTCTATAATATAGTTCAGAGTTAAGTTTCCTTTACCAAACTAAAAGCTAAATTTAAAATCAGTGATATACAGGTGAAACTCGAAAAATTAGAATATCGTGAAAAAGTTCATTTATTTCAGTAATGCAACTTAAAAGGGGAAACTAATATATGAGATAGACTCATTACATGCAAAGCAAGATAGTTCAAGCTGTGATTTGTCATAATTGTGATGATTATGGTGTACAGCTCATGAAAACCCCAAATCCAGAATCTCAGAAAATTAGAATATTACATGCAATCAATAAAACAAGGAGTGTACCTAGAACAATATCGGACCTCTGAAAAGTATAAGCATGCATATGTACTCAGTACTTGGTTTGGGCCCCTTTTGTAGCAATTACTGCCTCAATGCGGCGTGGCATGGAAGCTATCAGACTGTGGCACTGCTGAGGTGTTATGGAAGACCAGGATGCTTCAATAGCGGCCTTCAGTTCTTCTGCATTGTTCGGGCTCATGTCTCTCATCTTTCTCTTGGCAATGCCCCATAGATTCTCTATGGGGTTCAGGTCAGGCGAGTTTGCTGGCCAATCAAGCACAGTAATCCCACGGTCATTGAACCAGGTTTTGGTGCTTTTGGCAGTGTGGGCAGGTGCCAAGTCCTGCTGGAAAATGAAGTCAGCATCCCCATAAAGCTCATCTGCGGAAGGAAGCATGAAGTGCTCCAAAATCTCCTGGTAGACGGCTGCATTGACCCTGGACTTAATGAAGCACAGTGGACCAACACCAGCAGATGACATGGCTCCCCAAATCAACACAGACTGTGGAAACTTCACACTGGACTTCAAGCATCTTGCAGTGTGTGCCTCTCCATTCTTCCTCCAGACTCTGGGTCCTTGGTTTCCAAATGAGATGCAAAAGTTGCTCTCATCAGAAAAGAGGACTTTGGACCACTGAGCAACAGACCAGGTCTGTTTTTCTTTAGCCCAGGTAAGACACTTCTGACGTTGTTTGTTGCTCAGGAGCGGCTTGACAAGAGGAATAAACCCTGTAAACCCTGGATGACTGTAGAGATACGAACACTACTGAGAGCCTGGGATTCTGCCTTTAAGGCAGGTGACAGGGATAGATACAGAGAGGCCAGGGAAAATCTCAGAAGAGGCATTAGGATGGCAAAACAACAATACAAACAAAAGGTGGAGAACCATTTAGCGAACAACGATCCGAGGAAAGTATGGCAGGGACTGCAGCACTTAACCAACTATAAGGGCAGCACGAGGAGCATGGCGAACACCGATGCCTCATTGGCTGCGGAGCTGAATATCTTCTTCGCCCGCTATGAGGTTAAAAGACCAGACCCCGTAGCCTTTGCTGTCCGGCCTTCTGACTCTCAGCCACTCACCCTGTGTGAACACCAAGTGAGAGCTGTATTGAAGGCTGTGAATCCCAGCAAAGCCGCAGGCCCAGATGGGGTGCTGGGGATAGTGGTCAGGAATTGTGCCGATCAATTAGCAGGGGTCCTGACAAGGATTTTTAACATCTCCTTGCAAACAGCATGTGTACCATCGTGCTTGAAAGCAGCTACCATTGTCCCAGTCCCCAAGAAAACTGCAGTTGAGTGCCTGAATGACTACAGACCTATTGCATTAACGTCTGTAGTCATGAAATGCTTCGAAAGATTGGTTCTCCAACATCTTAGGACATGCCTCCCACTCGACTTTGATAAACATCAATTTGCCTACAGGGGAAATAGGTCGACAGACGGTGCCATAGCTACTGCTTTACACTCTGCAGCAAGTCATCTTGAGAAACCTGGAAGTTACGTCAGGATGCTTTTTGTTGACTACAGTGTTCTGTACCAGCCTGCTACCGGCCTTGCAGAAAAGGCAACCCCTTTACAAACGGCAAGAGGCTGGAATGACGTCTGCCAAATTTATTACAAAAACAAACAAGACACGAACCAAGATACAGGAGCTTTGAAACACTATCTGAGCGGTTGCTTTCAGCAAACCAGCCCTCCCCACACAAGTCCTTTATAAAGAGTTCAGGGCGTGGCTTCTCTCTCCCTCCTTCCGAGAAGCCCCATTGCCTTCCTCTGTTTACTCCTACTTGACTGCCTCCTGCGTCGGGCGTCCTTGAACAGGGCCAGCTGTGGGTCATCTTCATCCACACTGTCAGGCTCACACAGCTGGGTCTCCATGGTGACCAAGTGGGAGGGGCCTGCCTGAGGGCTATCATCAGCAAGGTCTTCAACACCCCCCTCCTCCTCTGAGTCGTCCGACCCAACTGCCGAACCCACAGGCTGACCCTGAATCACAACATACAGCTCGGCTTTCAACACCATTTTGCCGAGCATTCTCATCGAGAAGCTGACTGACTTGAAATTCTCCCCCGCCATCTGTGATTGGATTCAAGACTTTCTTAGGGATTGGTTACAAACAGTGAGGGTCGGGTCTGCTTTGTCCACCCCCCTGAAGCTTTGCACTGGCACACCACAGGGCTGTGTGCTTAGCCCCTACCTTTACTCTTTATACACTTATGATTGTGTATCATCTAACCCATCCACTGCGATAATCAAGTTCGCAGATGATACAACTGTGGTGGGTCTTATTACAGGTGGGGATAAGACAGCATATAGGGTGGAGGTACAAAAACTATCCATATGGTGTAGTAACAACAACTTGCACCTAAACATCGGCAAGACGAAAGAGATGGTGTTAGACTTCCAGAGATAAAAGGAGGAACCTGCCCCACTTTACATCGGAGAGGACTGTGTAGAGAGAGTTTCCTCCTTTAAATTTCTGGGAGTCTACCTCTGTGAAGATCTGACCTGGAAAGTTAACACAACCCAGGTGGCTAGAAAAGCCCAACAGAGTCTTCACTTTCTTAGGGTCTTGCGGAAGAACAGGGTAGAACATCAGCTAATGACCTGTTGTGATTCAGGGTCAGCCTGTGGGTTCGGCAGTTGGGTCGGACGACTCAGAGGAGGAGGAGGGGTGTTGAAGAGCTTGCTGAGGGAGTTGGAGAGCTTGCTGATGAGAGCCCTCAGCCAGGCCCCTCCCACCTGGTCACGACGGAGACCCAGCTGTGTGAGCCTGACAGCGTGGATGAAGATGACCCACAGCTGGCCCTGTTCAAGGACGCCGGACGCAGGAGGCAGTCAATCAGGAGTAAACAGAGGAAGGCAATGGGGCACCTCGGAAGGAGGCAGAGAGAAGCCACGCCCTGAACTGTATAAAAGGGGAATGCGTGGGAGGGCTGGTTTGCTGAAGGCAACCGCTTGAATAGCTCCTGTTTCATGGTTCGTGTCTTGTTTGCTTTTGTATCCATAAATTTGGTAGGCTTAGTTCCAGCCTCTTGCCTTCTTGTAAAAGGGGTTGTCCCTGCCTTTTCTGCAGGGCCGGTAGCAGGCTGGTACAGAACATGACCCTCTTTTACCGGTATACTATAGAGAGAGTCCTCTCGTATGGTATTGTGGTTTGGTATGCTGGTCTGACAGCCGCGGACAGGAAAGTATTACAGAGGGTAGTGAGCACAGCACAAGACATTGTGGGCTGTTCCCTGACACCACTGGATGACATCGCCAGGGCTCGTTGCCTTGGAAGAGTGAGGAAGATTCTCAGGGATGACTCACACCCTGGACGGTATCTCTTTACTCTCCTACCATCCGGTAGGAGATATAGGAACATAGCCAGCCGTATCAACAGGCTGAAAAATAGCTTTTATCCGTGGGCTGTTAGGCATTTAAATGGGACATAATCTTATGCAGAATTGACTTGGGAGGCCGGTGTGTGGTGTAGTTGGTTCACATGGTGTGGTAGGATGGAGGGTTTGTTGTCACTGTGTGTTGGGGGGAGAGAGCACGGGGGGAGGCTCAGCTAATCTCAATGCACACATGTTGTACTTTGACAATAAAGGTTTATTATTATTAATACGACATTTGAAGCCCATGTCCAGGATCTGTCTGTGTGTGGTGGCTCTTGATGCACTGACTCCAGCCTCAGTCCACTCCTTGTGAAAGTCCCCAACACTTTTGAATGGCCTTTTCCTGACAATCCTCTTCAGGCTGCGGTCATCCTTGTCATGCTTGTGCACCTTTTTCTTCCACCCTTTTCCCTTCCACATAACTTTCTCTTAATGTGCTTTGATACAGCACTTGAGGAACATCCAACTTCTTTTGCAATTACGTTTTGAGGCTTTCCCTCCTTATGGAGGGTGTCAATGATGGTTTTCTGCACAACTGTCAGGTCAGCAGTCTTCCCCATGATTGTGATTCCTCCTGAACCAGACTGAGAGACCATTTAAAGGCTCAGGAAGCCTTTGCAGGTGTTATGGCTTAATTAGCTGATTAGAGTGAGACACTTTGAGCCTGGAATATTGCACCTTTTCACAATATTCTAATTTTCTGAGATTGTGGATTTGGGGTTTTCATGAGCTGTAAGCCATAATCATCACAATTATGACAAATCACGGCTTGAACTATCTTGCTTTGCATGTAATGAGTTTATCTCATATATTAGTTTCCCCTTTTAAGTTGCATTACTGAAATAAATGAACTTTTGCACGATATTCTAATTTTTTGAGTTTCACCTGTATTTCAAGTAGACTCTTACAAAATTGTTCTTTTTTTGTCAATTTCTGTGATTTTGGAATCTTGTCAAATACAGGTAGTCCAGGTAGAGAGAGAGAGAGAGAGAGAGAGGGAGAGAGAGAGAGAGATATTCCCTTTAATCCATAGAGAGATATTTTTATAGTCTTTCTTTAGGAAACTCAAAAAAGAAACAGGTTCAGTCTTTTAAGTCTAACTCTTGCCTTCTTTTTTTATTAAAGAGTTTTACAGATACATTTTAAACATAAAAAACATAAAAACCCATCCCCTCCACCCCCACCCTATTTCCCCTCCCTCTCCCTCCCCCCCCCGACTTCCCAGAGCAAATACAGGGTATTGACCCTAACAATCTTAAACTATAATATGCAAACTAACTATAATAACACTTTAAGTCCTATCGCACTTTAACTCTCCTTAAAAATAACTAAATAATAACAAATCTTCTAAATCTAATACTCATTCAACTGCTAAATGAAACTTTTTGGTTCCATATTTATTCTGGATATAATCAATCCATCTTCTCCATTCCAAAATATATCTTTGTTGCGAATGGTCTTTCAAATATGCTGAGATTTTCGCCATTTCTGCCAGATTCGAAACTTTTAAAGTCCATTCTTCTATAGTAGGCAAATCCTCCTTCTTCCAATATTGCGCAACCAAAAGTCTTGCTGCCGTTATTAAATTCAGCATCAATTTAGTTTCTATAGCAGTAGAGTATTTAGTTTCTATAGCAGTATTTTTGACCCAGCAAAAATAATTGTGGAGAAAATTTTATTTTTTTCTTAAATATCTTCTGCATATTCCACCAAATTTTAATCCAAAAAGCTTTTACTTTTTTACAAGTCCACCATATATGATAATACGTTGCATCATCACAACCACACCTCCAGCATTTAGGCTGATAATTTGAATACATAGATGCCAATTTCTTAGGATCTAAATGCCATCTATAAAACATCTTATAAAAATTCTCCCTTAAATTTTGTGCCTGTGTAAAGTTTACATTTCTGACCCATATTGTTTCCGAAGTATCCATCGTTATTGGTTCTTGAATATTCTGGGCCCATTTTATCATACAATATTTAACAAGTTCCGTTTCTGAATCTAATTCTATCAATGCATTATATATCCTTCTTATATGTGCAGGACCTTGATCTCTAATTTCTTTAACCAAATTTTCATCTACTATAGAAATACCAATTTTCTGATCCTGTTTCCATCTAGCTTGTAACTGCCCATACTGAAACCAAGTTTGTACTATCTTTTCTTCTTTTAAAATATTAAATGGCTTTAATTGCCAGACATTTCTTTCCAATCTAAGAATTTCTTTATATGTAGTCACATCATGCTTAAATCCCACATTAATATTTTCTATCGCATGTTTAGGTATTTCCCAAATTGGAATTTTAAAGTTCAACTTATAACGATATTTTCTCCAAACTCGCAACAGGGTATATCTTAATATATGTGTCTTAAATACATTATCCACTTTTTAATCATACAATAAATAAGCATGCCAACCATATAACAAATCATATCCTTCAATATTCAATAATCTATCTTGTGTTGAATTGAACCAATTACTAATTGATGATAATACCGCAGCTTCATAGTATAATTTAAGATTGGGCATTTTAAGACCACCTCTTTCACGTGCATCTTGCATTATCTTAAGTTTAACTCTCGGTCTCTTCCCTGCCCAAAAAAATTTATTAATACCTCTCTGCCTTTCCTCCAAATTTAAATCTTTTTTAAGTATAGGTATCATTTGAAACAAAAATAAGAATTTAGGTAAAACATTCATTTTCACAGCTGCAATTCTTCCCAATAAAGATAATTGTAATTTTTTCCAACTATCTAATTCTTTTTGTATTTTTAACCATAACAATTCATAATTATTTTTATATAATTTCACATTTGAAGCTGAAAGATATACCCCCAAGTATTTGACCTTTTTAACTATTTTAAATCCCGTTAGTTTTCCCAAAACTTCCTTTTGTTCTTTGGTCATATTTTTAGACAATATTTTAGTTTTTTGCCTATTTATCTTAAATCCAGAGACTTGTCCATATTGTAAAATTATTTCCATTAAATCTATAACCGATTGAGTTGGTTGACCTAATGTAATAACCAAGTCATCCGCAAATGCTTTCAATGTATAATCTTGATCTTTAATTTTAATTTCCTTTATTTTCTTTGATTCACGTATCTTAATCAACAATATTTTCAATGTTAAAACAAACAATAATGGCGACAACGGGCAACCCTGTCTTGTACCCTTTTCAATTTCACAAGCTTCTGTTAGGCTACCATTGATTATTATTTGAGCTGTTTGTTTTTGATATATTGCCCTAATAGATTGT
Organism: Vipera berus; assembly: GCF_964194415.1. Lineage (NCBI taxonomy): Eukaryota > Metazoa > Chordata > Lepidosauria > Squamata > Viperidae > Vipera > Vipera berus. The sequence continues at coordinate 19,143,845 of NC_138210.1, read as the reverse complement.
AAAAACTTGTCACCAAACTCCATTTTCTCCAAAATTTTAAATAAAAATTGCCAATTTAATTGATCAAACGCTTTTTCAGCAGCCAGAAAAATCAGCGCTGCAGGGACTTGATTATTTCTTTCCAAATATTCTAATAAATTTACAATATGTCTCATATTATTTTTCATTTGCCTACCACTTATAAAACCTGTTTGATCAGAATAAATCATTTGCTGCATAACTCCCATTAATCTATTTGCTAAAATCTTTGCAAATATTTTATAATCATTATTTAAAAGCGATATAGGTCTAAAATTTTTAAGTTGAACAAGATCTTGATCTTCCTTTGGAATCAAAGTTATAAATGCTGTTTTCCACGATGGAGGCACTTCTCCTCCAGATTGTATTGTTCTAAATAACTCTTTTAAAGGCTCCACCATTTCTGATTGTAAATGTTTATAATAAATAGCTGATAAACCATCTGTTCCGAGTACCTTACCCACTTTTAATTGTTTAATTGCTAAAATAATTTCTTCAGCAGTTATCAATTGATTCATCCCTTCCCGTTGCTCTTGCGTAAGTATTGGGATATTCACATCCTGTAAATAACTATCCATATCTAAACCCTGCTTTATATCCCTAGCATATAATTTAGAATAAAATTCAAAAAAAGCCTTTTTAATGAGATCTTGCTGAAACACCTCTTTGCCTTTATATTCTATCTTATCTATATTACGTGATCTTTGTTTTTTCCTTAATAAGTAATCTAACCACCTACCCGGCTTATTAGCATTGTTAAAAGTATTATGTTTGGCATATCGTAAATTAGTTACTACTTGATCTGCCATTAACATATCAAACTCTCCTCTTAGAAAATTAATTACTTCTTTCAACCTCTTGTCAGATGGGTTCAAAATAAGAGCTTTCTCTTTCATCTTTATTTCCTCCTCTATTTCTTTACGCTTATATTCCATTCTATGTCTATGTTTCTTATTCAAATATATTAACACTCCCCTCAAATAAGCTTTACTTGCATCCCAAACCATTTCAATGGGAGTATCCTTATGCATATTCATAATAAAAAATTCTCTCATCTGCTTTTTACATTCTTCCACATTCTCTTCATATCCAAATAAATTTTCATTTAGCCTCCATGATCTTCTTTCCCCCTTGCCCTTATCCAATTCCATCCAGTCTGGACTATAATCTGATAGAGTTCTTGAACATATCTTAATCTTCTTAATCCTAGAAAAAAAATCATTAGAAATTAATACAAAATCAATCCTAGAAAAAGATTGATATCTATCAGAAAAAAAGTAAAATCCTCTTCTTCCAAATTTCGTTCTCTCCAGACATCTCACAATTCCAAGTCATCTTTCAAATCAAAAAAAGATTTTGGTAATCTGGCGTGGCTTGGAGTATTTTTAAAAAACCCTTTTTTATCTTTCTGAGTGTCCAGCACTCCATTCCAATCTCCCATCAAAATGTATGATTTATAATCCCATTGAATTATTTTATCATGTAACAGTTTGTAAAATTCTCCTTGCTGTTGATTAGGTGCATATACTCCAGTTAAAAGTGTTTTCTTCCCTTCTATTAATAGTTCAATTATGCTATATCTTCCTTGTTTATCTGCTTCAATTAAATTAGCTGTTCTGTCTTTCTTTACATAAATAACTAACCCATTTTTCTTCTCTGGAGCAGATGCAATAAATTGTATACCCAGTCTAGAATTTATCAAATATTTTTGATCAGATGCGTGAATATGCGTTTCTTGCAAACATATAACATCATTTTTAAATTGTTTCAAGTACTGAAATACTTTCTTTCTCTTTTGTGGTGAATTTAATCCATTAACATTCCAAGTTAGAAACTTTGTCGCCATCTTTTGCGACTTGAAGCTTTCGGAGCATTTCTTGCAGATCCACAGACATCTGCCTCTTTGGCCTAGCTCCTCCCACTGCTTCACTAGAAATGGGTTCCTGACTTGTATTTATTGAACACTGTTGCTGTTGTTGTTGTTGTTGTTCCTTACATCTAGATGCAGCCCGTGTCAATCTTTGGGTCTTAGATTCTTCCATTAAAGTCATGGGTTGCACAGTTTCTGAGATTTGCTGTACTTCTTGTATCTGTCGCTCTTCTACTTCTTTTCCTCCTTTAACTTCTTCTTTTCCTCCTTTAACTTCTTCTTTTCCTCCTTTAACTTCTTCTTTTCCTCCTTTAACTTCTTCTTTTCCTTCTTTAACTTCTTCTTTTCCTCCTTTAACTTCTTCTTTTCCTCCTTTAACTTCTTCTTTTCCTCCTTTAACTTCTTCTTTTCCTCCTTTAACTTCTTCTTTTCCTCCTTTAACTTCTGAAGATGGCAGTGAACCTGCTTTCAAAACATTAGAATAAAAATCACGTGCCTTCAGGACTGTATTAAGACGATATCTTACTCCAGCATAATTCACCACAATCCCCATTGGTATCTCCCATCTGAACTAAAACTGTTGTTTTTTTAATTCATCTGCCAAAAAAACAAAATCTTTCATTTTTCTCAAAATTCTTGGGGGAATCTCTTTCAGAATCAAAACCTCCTGATTAGCCACTTTAAATCTATTGTTATAAAAAGCTTGAATGATCTGATTTCTGATCTTTCTCTTTGTAAAGTACACAACCACATCTCTTGGCAGTTTCCTTTGCCTAGCAATCCAAGAATTAACACGGAATACTTTATCCATCTCCACAAAAAAATCTTCCGGTTGAATTCCCAAAATAGGCGCCAGAGCATCCACCAACATCTCTTCCAGATTTTCCTGTGGATTTTCTCTTAAGCCTCTAATCCTCAGGGCAAACTCCATGTCTCTATATTGTGTCATAACCACATCATCATCCATTTTCTCTATTTTATTCTCAACATCAGACATTTTAGCCTCCAGCATCAAATTATTCTGTTTCACTTCTTCCACACGTTCATCCAGACTCTCAATACAACCTGAGAGCCCTTGAAATGCCATCAAAATGTCCTCCCTTATTTTTTTCTTCAATAAGTTCTGCCACCTGCTCAGATTTTTTTTTCAGACTGAAGTTTTAAAGCATGTTTTAAAGAATCTTGTAAGTCTTTTAAAGTCAGTGGAGGTGCAGCAGCTGCAGCAGGTAACATCAAAGATTGAATTCCAGATTGCTGAACAGGTGATGCCCCCGGACTTTTAGAAACAGGAATTCTAGGTGATTTGGAGGCCATTTTAGCACCTAATTAACTTTCTTTACACACTTTCACTTTTCCGCCCTCTTGCAATTGTAATTTAAATGTTAAATATCCAAGTCTTCTAGTCACTTTTAAACAGCTCCAAAATTTAACAAAATCTTAAAGTTCTGAAAATCCACTTTAGATATTCCTTCTCAGTATCCAAACAATCACTTTCACTTTGAGAAGAGAAAAAAAAGAAAGAAAAAGGACACTTTTAATGCTTGTTACAAAGAATCACTCAGGCGCCATCTTTCCGTCCTTTTTAAAATTGAAACAGGAAAAAAGTTAAAGTTCCAGAGTTAAAGTCTTATACTTGCTGTTTATATTGCTCCCGCATCCGCTCCACCTGCATCAATTACTCCAAAAAACAAACAAATCCAGCAGGAGTGGATTCAGCATCTTGTTCTGCTTAAAAGCAGAAAAATCCTCCGACCTGGAGTGTTTCCGGGATTCGGGGGGGCTCTCACCCTTCAAGCCCCATTCTGGGACTCTAGGGGAGCTCTACCCCTACCCAGAGACTCCCCTTCCCCTCTTCACCCAAGGGGAAGGGTTTTAAGCCACGGAACAGCTGATCGTCGGCTGCTCCGCAGCTTTAACAAAATCGGAAGGCTGGCAGTCAATCCCGACCGTCCTCAACGCTGAAGCGCCACCCGGAAGTCCTCAAACTCTTGCCTTTTTTTTGTGCCAATCATGTTTTGGTCATGGTATCTTTAAATTCTCAAATGTATCTTCCTTTCTCCCTATATCCCTTATTTGAATCCAGCGAGTGTATCCAAATGTCAGTTTTGCGAGAAACATGTCCCCTTTGTAATCATTGTATTTTTGCTTTAGTAGTTCAATTTTTGGTGGTTGATATAATATAATTGTCATTAAATCAGTCAAATCTTTTGGTTCTTCCAGTTCTATCTGGGTTAGGTAGAAAGTAGTAGCTGGAATTGTGTTTGTCATTTGATTAATTGAATTATCAATATATTGTATTTGAAGGCTTTTAGTGTCTTCACTCTTGGTGTTGCTTTCTTCAGGTGCTGTTGGTTTTTGGCTTGAAAGTTTTGTAGTTGCTATTAAGGTTTGGACTTTAAGGTTTTCTATAGGTTGCTTTTGTTGTTCTTTGAAATCTCCTGTTTTAGTATTAATTTCCACTTCTTCTATTTGGTTTTGGGTTATCTTTTCCTCATTTAAGGTTAGAGTTTGATTTAGTGGCTTTAAATTGTCAGGTTCTTCATGCAGCTTGGCTTTAATTTGCTCTGTCATTGCCAAAATCATGTCCAGAATCAGTTTATAATCAAGTGGTGGGATGTAAGCATCCATTTCATTGTTATTTACTGTTAAATATTGCATGGAGGCTGTTTTAATAATAGACAAGGATTTTTCACCTCCTGAAGGGTTGTATTCAGTGCCAGGTGTTCCCACACTTACTGTATCTTCAAGGACAGCTCTGTTATTCAGACAGCTTTCACAACAAAAAGAGGAAATTTACTCTTCCAATTATTGAAAAGATGAATTGTTTTAAAGAATGGCAAAAGGTATTATCAAAATTTATCTGGCAGGGGAAAAAACCTAGAATTAAGCTCAAGCTATTAACAGATTCAAAAGATAGAGGGGGCTTTTCCCTGCCAGATTTGAAACTTTATTTTGAAGCTGCTGCTTTTTGCTGGTTGAGAGATTGGTTTGTGTTAGAGAATACAGATGTATTAGATTTGGAAGGTTTAGACAATGTATTTGGATGGCATGCATATTTATGGTATGATAAGATAAAGGTCCACAAAGGCTTTAAAAATCATATAATTAGAAAGTCATTGATTAATGTGTGGATGAGATATAAAGACCTGTTAGAAAGTAAAACACCCAGGTGGATTTCACCACTAGAGGCTAAGACCCAGAAAAGGTCAAATATGGAAACCAAGTGGCTGAAATATAAGGATATATTGGTACAAGAAGGAGACCAATTTAAGATAAAAACATATGAGCAGTTGAAAGTTAATGTTGATGATTAGTTTCAATATTACCAAATGAATGAAGTGTATAAAATGGATAAAAAAGAGGTTTTCAAATAGAGAAATCCAAATTGGAAATGTTACTGTTAGATACAAAATCAAAGAATCTTTCCAAGATGTATAATTTATTGCTGGAGTGGCACACGGAAGATGAACAAGTGAAATCAGTGATGATTGATTGGGCTAATGATGTGGGGCATAACATTATGATGGAGGACTGGGAGAGGATGTGGAAAAAGGGTATTAAGTTTACAGCATGCAATGTTTTTAAAGAAAATATGATGAAGATGATGTATAGGTGGTATTTAACACTGATTAAACTTGCAAAAATTTATCATACACATGATAATAAATGCTGGAAATGTAAAGCTGTAGAAGGAACCTTTTACCACATGTGGTGGACTTGCCCCATAGTAAAAGACTTCTGGGAAAAGATTTATAATGAATTAAAGAAAGTTTTGAAAAACACATTTATTAAGAAACCAGAAGCCTTCTTATTGGGTATAGTCGGAAAAGAAATTCCCAAAAAAGATGTTACTTTCTTTCTGTATGCCACAACAGCGGCGAGAATTTTGATAGCCAAGAATTGGAAGACACAAGAAATACCAACGGTGGAAGAATGGCAGATGAAAATAATGGACTATATGGAACTCACTGAGCTGACTGGGAGAATCCGTGACCAGGGTGAAGAGTCGGTGGAAGAAGATTGGAAGAAATTCAAGGACTATTTGAAGAAATATTGTTATATTAACTAGTTTGAAATGGACTTGGAAGTGTTTATAGGTTGTAGTTTTAGAGTTTAATGTTTAGTATTAAGGATAATATGAAATAATGATTGTTAAATGATAAGAAATTAAATATAGATAGATATTAAATATGATTTAAAATTATGAAATAGAATTTGCTAATGATGATTTACGATGAAACGCAGATAGAGGGGACTTGAAGTCACCTGAATATGATTAGAAAGATTAGGAATGACGGAAGTTAAGTACTCTTTTTGTATTTTTGTTGATTGTATTGTTTATGTTATGTCTTGTTTTTTATATGTATTTTTTTTGTTTAAATATATGTTTTCATAAAAGCAAAAAAAAAAAAAAAGAGGAAATTTACTTGCTGTACCGGGTTTCGCCACACGATGTCATCAATAACATATAAGATGTAATGTAAGAGGTTTTGTTTTATTTTTTCTTTTTCTTTTTCCAAATTATTATAGAACTTTTGTAGAATTAGTCCAATTTTTTTTAAATTCCCAGTTTAAAGAGAAAATAGGATAGTGAGTCCCCAGCAACAAATAGAAGCTTTTTAGTAAAAAACAGCTGCAATTGCTTAGATTTTTTGCTGTATCAATTGGATTTCTTTAGTAACTTTGAGGCTTTAAGCTTTGTTGACCCTTTTGACCCTTTTCAGGGTCCTCCGAGCAAGAAAGAAATGGATGGCAGGAGACAGACTGTCTCTGCACGTCTGGAAGCGCTGTGCGCGCGAACTGGAAGCCTTGTTTCTACTGTTCTCAAGATAGACTATTGCCTAAACAAGTTGAAAATTTTGGACTCCCTTGGATTACAAATATAGAGAAGCCTGGAATCCCTATCAGTCATTTTTGAATATAATTTTCTGGATTACTATTTTGACAATTTTACCTATTTTACTACATTCTACATATTTTTATTACCTACTTTTACCATTTTTTTTAAATATTAACTTTTGTCTATGTTGTCTCTTATTTCTTCCCTTTTTGTGTGCCTTCTCCATTTTTCTTCTTTTTTTTCCTTCTTTTTCTTTTCTCATTTTTATGCTCTTTGGGGTAACCTCCTTTTTTTTGCCCCACTATTTTTTTGCTCCCATTCCTTTTTTGGGGGTGAGGAATTTTCATATTTTTTACTATTTTTACTACTTTGATGGTTCTTCTCTCCTAACCATTAGGAGAGTATTGGATTATAAAATTTATCTATTGGGCAGAGACACCATACATCTTGAAGACAAAGATGAGTACTTCTAACCTAACCAAACTTGGAAAAAAAGGCTCTTCTGCCCCGGCTTCAACTTCTGCAAGCCCAGTCTACCACAAATCAATTACTACAATGTTACAACAGGAGAAGACTGATACCCAACAGAAGGACACTCAAGCAATTCTACAAGCAATCCAGGATGCTAACGCTGCTCGGTCTGCTACAGCATCTAAAAATCATCAAGAGTTGAAAAGTGATTTAGACAAAATGAACCAAAGAATTATTAATATATGGAAGAATTTTAAAAGACGATTGCAGAAAATCAACAAAGAATCCAAAAAATGGAACACAAGTCAACGGAGGTGGACCAGAAACTGGAAGACCTGAAAGATGAAAACCAAAAACTGATGCAAATTAATGGAGAACTGGAAGATTCTTTGGCTGTTATAGAAATGGAGCGAGCATCATACTTTTTAAGATTTCAAAATATACAGGAAGATAAGGAAGAGGATCCTTTAGAACTGATGACAGAGTTGCTGGCAGACGTACTTGGATTCGGGAAGTCACAAATGGCAGGAGAAATGGACCAGGCATATCGTGTTAACTCCAACTATGCTAGAAGAAATAAGGTGCCCAGAGAAGTGCATGTCAGATTTTTAAAAAGAGCTACAAGAGATGAGATCCTGAGAAAAATAAGAGATGAACCGCTGAAATACAAAGATAAAGAAATTGTGGTTCTCAAGCAAATCCCTAGAAGGATAAGAGAGGCTCGAAGAGACTACCACTTTTTAACTAAGAAACTTGTCAAAAAAGGAGTGAACTTCAGATGGCTGATTCCAGAAGGGATCTTAATCTACTGGGATATGAAAAGATACAGACTAGATACACCACTTAAAGCATTGGAGTTTTTTGATAGCCACAGAGCTTTTCTGGAGAGAGATGACTCGGAATCCAAGAAACAAGACGAAGCACAAGTGGAAAGTGAGACCGACCAAAGAGTAAGAGAAGAAACCAAAGAAACTAAAACTACATACTCTTATCCAGAAGAGGGTGCAAGACCAAGAGACTAGAGACAGATAAGATCGACTAGGAGATTAAGACCCAGATATAATTGAAAAAGATGGAGGAAATTGGGATTTTATCAATAAATATTAATGGCTTAAACTCCCCCTCCAAAAGGAGGAAAAATTTTACACGTTTACAAAAATTAAAAATGGATATAATTTGTCTTCAAGAAACCCATATTAAGAGACAACATATCAAAATCTTAGAACAACCAAAAATCGGCAAACTTTACTTTACAGCGTCATCCCAAAAGAAAAGAGGAGTAGCTTTTTATATCAAAGAAAAGATGATGCCCAAACAAATTTATTCATTTGATGAGGGGAGAATTTTAATGGTTGAAATTATGGTGGACCAAAAGCAGATATTAATGATCGGAATATATGCACCTAATGATAAACAAGAACAATTCTATCTTGAACTATATAAGAAAATATTAGACTCAAATTACCAAAACTTTTGTATAATGGGAGACTTTAATGCAATAGTGGATGGAACCTTGGACTATAAAAGTGCTAAACAAGGACAGAAAGGAGGAAATTTACTTCCTAAAGCATTTTCAAAAATGGTAGAAGAATTTAGTATTTTAGATATATGGTGAGAGAAAAACCCAGAGAAACTACAATATACTTTTTACTTGAATAGACATAAATCATGGTCAACAACTGACATGATATGGATGTCGTTGGACCTGAAACTGATGATCCAAGAGGCGGAAATTGAAACCAATGACTGGGCAGACCACAATCCAATAAAAATGATATGGAAAGGAATTAAGAAGAAACCTAGATGGTCCCTAAATACATCGATAATGAAGGACAAAGAATTCCTGCAATTAACAATAAAGGAAATGGAATTCTTCTTTAAAATCAATAAGAAGGAAGAAACATCACTTCAAAATGTTTGGGACACTGCCAAAGCATACTTTACAGGCCTGGCAATAACTTTTATTGCTAAGAAGAACAAAGAAAAGAAACAACTATAATTAAAGCTGAGGGAGGAACTTAGAGAACTAGAACTAGAATTACAAATACATCCAGATAAACTAATACTCAAGAAACAAATGGAAATAATAAAGCACAAATAAAATTTAGCTGAGATGGAATTAATGGCTCAACAGATCAAACGGGCCAAACAGAACTTTTTTGAAAATGCTAACAAGCCGGGAAGATGGCTAGCATATAGATTGAGACAGGAAAAAGAAAAGAAAATAATAAAGAAACTCCAAGATACAAAAGGAGAAATACAGTTTCAAAATGATGCAATCAGAAAAATTGTGAAAGAATATTATGAGATTCTTTATAAAGCAAAGGAAATTTCTAAGGAAAAAATAGAGCAGTATTTAATAAAAGTAAATTTACCAAAAATTCCTCAGATTATCCGAAACATATTGAACGAACCAATAACAATGACGGAGACTACAGAAGCTACAGGTGAAACTCGAAAAATTAGAATATTGTGCAAAAGTTCATTTATTTCAGTAATGCAACTTAAAAGGGGAAACTAATATATGAGATAGACTCATTACATGCAAAGCAAGATAGTTCAAGCCGTGATTTGTCATAATTGTGATGATTATGGCTTACAGCTCATGAAAACACCAAATCCACAATCTCAGAAAATTAGAATATTGTGAAAAGGTGCAATATTCTAGGCTCAAAGTGTCCCACTCTAATCAGCTAATTAAGCCATAACACCTGCAAAGGGTTCCTGAGCCTTTAAATGGTCTCTCAGTCTGGTTCAGGAGGAATCACAATCATGGGGAAGACTGCTGACCTGACAGTTGTGCAGAAAACCATCATTGACACCCTCCATAAGGAGGGAAAGCCTCAAAAGGTACATGTAATTGCAAAAGAAGTTGGATGTTCCCCAAGTGCTGTATCAAAGCACATTAATAGAAAGTTATGTGGAAGGGAAAAGTGTGGAAGAAAAAGGTGCACAAGCAGCAGGGATGACCGAAGCCTGGAGAGGATTGTCAGGAAAAGGCCATTCAAAAGTGTTGGGGACTTTCACAAGGAGTGGACTGAGGCTGGAGTCAGTGCATCAAGAACCACCACACAGAGACGGATCCTGGACATGGGCTTCAAAGGTCGTATTCCTCTTGTCAAGCCGCTCCTGAACAACAAACAACATCAGAAGCGTCTTACCTGGGCTAAAGAAAAACAGACCTGGTCTGTTGCTCAGTGGTCCAAAGTCCTCTTTTCTGATGAGAGCAACTTTTGCATCTCATTTGGAAACCAAGGACCCAGAGTCTGGAGGAAAAATGGAGAGGCACACACTGCAAGATGCTTGAAATCCAGTGTGAAGTTTCCACAGTCTGTGTTGATTTGGGGAGCCATGTCATCTGCTGGTGTTGGTCCACTGTGCTTCATTAAGTCCAGGGTCAACGCAGCCGTCTACCAGGAGATTTTGGAACACTTCATGCTTCCTTCTGCAGATGAACTTCATGGGGATGCTGACTTCATTTTCCAGCAGGACATGGCACCTGCCCACACTGCCAAAAGCACCAAAACCTGGTTCAATGACCGTGGGATTACTGTGCTTGATTGGCCAGCAAACTCGCCTGACCTGAACCCCATAGAGAATCTATGGGGCATTGCCAAGAGAAAGATGAGAGACATGAGACCGAACAATGCAGAAGAGCTGAAGGCCGCTATTGAAGCATCCTGGTCTTCCATAACACCTCAGCAGTGCCACAGGCTGATAGCTTCCATGCCACGCTGCATTGAGGCAGTAATTGCTGCAAAAGGGGCCCAAACCAAGTACTGAGTACATACGCATGCTAATTGTTAGATGATTAGTGCCAGCCATTGGCAGTTCCCCAAAAAGGTCATCAGATGGGAGCAAAGAGGCTTCTTTGCTTCCACTGATGAGCCAAGGGTCTCGGACCCGACAGCCCCATTGGTGAGAGAGTTTTATGGTCAGGGAGGGACCAAGACCCCCCATAAATACCTCTGCACGAGGGGCTGCTCTTTGTTCTAGTTCTCCATTTCTCTTCTAGTTCCAGTTCTCCTCTCCTAGCTCCTAGTCCTTCTGTTTTAGTCATGTAATGCTAGCTTGTTTTCTTTTATTTTATTTCTCTCTCACATGCAGGCATGAATGCTTTCATGCCAAGTATTTCTTTCTCTTTGATCTATCATTGAATAAAGCTAATATGATTGCATCTCTGCGTGATGCCTTTTCTTGGAAGCACCTTTAACGATTCATCGTGAGATCACCTCACAAGTTGGTAGCCATAGGATGGTTTAAAGGAACGCTTCCAAGCCAGCCAACAAGATGTCTGGGAGACCCGGCTCAAATCCACTTATAACAGATGGCAGGACTTCTCCTATCGTGACCAGAAGTCATCGATCAAAGACGGCGTCCCTGCCTACATCCAAGACTTCAGTCCCTGAAGCAATCTCAGCTGCAGAGGAAAGCACAAATGACCTTCACCCTGTCAGAGGATCCAGCAGAACATCTGGGAGCGCCCCGCATGCCTTCCCCTCCCTGAACGCCACAGAGGAGAACATAGAAGGTTTGCAGACTGCCCAAGATTGTTCAGATGCTGCAGAGACGGACCTGGCTGAAACCAAACGCCGCGTGAGTAAGCTGACTGCACAGGAACGTGAAGAGCTGCTTAAAGAGATCTTTGCAATGCAGGGGAGGGGGGAGGCAGCCCAGGAAACAGCTCAGAAAGCCTCAGAACCCCTGGTGAGTCTTTCCCTAGCGGCCACGAGGCCTCCAAATATGGCGCCCGCCACCCTTAGTGACCCCGGGACCCCAGGGCTTTTGGCGCGAACCCCCCCGCCCAGCTGTGAGCTACAGCTTCCTGGGGCAAGCGGAAACAAGATGGCTCCGCCCACATGGTCTGGCACAGGAAACAAGATGGCGGCCCCCAGTAACCCCACACGGTCTAACAAAGACAAGCCTTTTTTAAGCCTGGAAAGCCAGCAATCCCTGGCATCCAGCAGAAATAGCATGCAATCCCTGGCATCCGGCCAAAGCAGCATGCAAATTCCTGAGTTCTCCCCACCACAAAGCCTAAAGTCCAATGATGACAATGAGGTCTGTCCAGCCGAGACTCCTACAAATGCTGCAGCCATTCAGGCCGCCATCCAGCTCCTAACTGATGCCCTGGGGCCCAAAAAGATGTTGGGGGTAGCCACCCCCCCTCCAAGGCCTCCCATCCTCTCCCCAGGGCCCAACTGCCGGGGGAAATCCAGCCTGCAGCCTCCCAACAATCAACCCCCGCAGCCTCCCACCTTCTCTTCAGGTCTTCAGGACCAGCGATGGGCAGCTCAGGGCAAACCAGGCAATGATGAAAATTCATGTGCCTGCAATTCTCGGGAGGATTCATTGCAGCAACTGCGAGCTGGCAAATCTGGGCTCCGCCCCCCCAATGCCTCATGGGAAGAAGGGAGAAATCCTGAACAACGCCCTCCCCCGGATCACATGGTTTCCGGGCACGCCCATCTGGAGTTACTAAATAGTCAAGAAAGGATTCCCTCCTCGACCACTAGAGGGACCCCTTTCACTAGAGGAACCCCTTTCCCTTTCCCTTTTATGTCAATGGACATTTCAGAGATTTTTGAAAATGGGTCTGAGAAGGACTATTTTCCAGCAGCAAATCTTCCAAGCGATTTTAAAAAGCTACAACTGGGAGGAGAGAATTATAACAGTTGGAGTAAAGATATACAGCTATATCTCTTAAAGAATGGGACTCTACAAATGGTTCAGAAACCACCCCCTCCCCCATGGGGACGTCAAGAAGAGTGGCGACATTTGCAGGCTTACTCTGCTCTGCTCAGTTCGCTGGATAATAACTTGTTCTCCAGCATTCCAGCAGGTCTCAGAGCTGCTCAAGTTTGGCAACTATTATACAATTTATTCAACAGCGATACCATTGGTTCCATCACCAGATATACAACTGAGCTTTATACAACCAAACTGAGGTTTGGTGCCAGCATACCTGAACATCTTGCAAAATTAAAGGCACTCAGGGCAGAATTGATATCCAGAGATTTTCCTGTAACTGATGTGAACATGGTCGCGATCATTTTTGCTTCCCTAGACAGGAGTTGGAGCAATTTCATTGTTTCACTCGAAGCGGTCAAGAGGGAAGACATAAATCTGTCCTACCTCACAGGAAGACTGATCGAGGAGGATAGAAGGAGACGAGATGCCGGAGAATACACCAGAGTCACCACTCAGCAAGCCAGAAAGGGGCGCCACAACTCAGAGCAAATTAATGCTCTACTTAAGTGTTTCATCTGTGGCTCTGAGAAGCACCTCAAGAAAAACTGCCCCCATCAACATCAAGCCCCTAAACGTGGTCCCAATCAAGTAAGGGGCAAGGGGCAAGGAAGGGGGCGTGGCAGGGGCAAGGGAAATTCTCTGCATACTTGTTCCCTCACCCCCACAACAAAGGCTGATAGCTCCACTGACTTATGGTTACTGGACTCTGGAGCTTCTTCTCACATTACTAATATGAGTCAAGGTTTTAAAAGGTTAAAGAAAATTAACTCATCTGTCAAGGTTGCAAACGGTGATACTGCTTTAGTTGTTGGGGAGGGCTTTGTTTCTGTACCTGGACTTGGGAAAGTTGAAGGTGTTTTACATGCCCCCTCCATAGCCAACAACCTATTAAGCATTACCAAATTGTGTGACGATGACAAAGTGGAAGTTTTATTTCGCAAGGGGGGAGGTCATGTCACCCGGGACCAGAAGATCATTGGAAATATTACCATCATAAATGGCTTACCATATTTTTCTCCCAAGCCACCACAGCCTGCCCCAAGGCTTTCCAAGGGCAGTGTGGGCAAGGAGCCTGAATCTCAGCAGGCACCTACAGCACCACTCAAAGCAACTAGAGCCAAGAGGGTGTCAGTGGGGAAGCGGCTGCATGATAAGTGTGCCCACCTGCTGCACAGAAGGCTAGGTCATGCAAGCTTCCCTGTAGTTAAAAAGATGGGAGAATTTGCTGATGGAGTCCAGCTCAAGGATTGTGACGTGTTTCTGGACTGTGCCATTTGCAAGAAAACAAAGAGGAAGGCTGCCCCTATCTCAAAGGTGTCATTACGCAAGACTCAATACCCGTACCAACTAGTACATGTTGATTTGGTTGGGCCTTTTACACCATCCCTAGGAAAGAAAAAGTATTTTCTCACTGCCGTTGATGATTTTTCACGATACGGCCACGTGTATACCCTCACCGAAAAATCTGAAGCCTTTGACGCCATAAAGTCACTGTACAACTTCGTAGAGACCCAGTACAAGACCAAGATCGCACAATTGCAGAGCGATCGCGGGGCTGAGTTCATGTCTCAGAAGTTCCAGGACTGGGTAAGGCGTAAGGGCATCCGCCATTTTCTTACTGCACCATTCACACCTTCGCAAAATGGTGTAGCTGAGAAAAGGAATGGAATCCTGCAAACCATGATGCGTAGTCTGATTGCAGACGCAAATGTCGCAGAATCATACTGGGGGGAGGCAATTCACTATGCCAATTACACCTTAAACCGCACCTGGAGCAGTGTTGTGAACCAGACCCCATATTTCCTGGTTCACAGTAGGAAACCAAATCTGGCACATTTGCGTGTGTTTGGTTCCTATGCATGGGTGCACATCCCCAAGCAGCTGCGGAAGAAGGGGAGATCTGTTTCCCAGAGACTAAGGTTCTTGGGCTATGCTCCTGGCTCCAAGGCCTATCGTTTCCTGGGAGAAGGGGACAGGCCTGTGACTTCCCAATCTGCCTCTTTCGAAGAGGACTCCAATTGGACTCAGATCCACTCAAATGATCTGAGCCCATATGCCAACCGACCCAGCAAAGGCACACCGACCACGACATCACCTGAGACGACCACATACCCTGCCACCGACGAAAGTGAGGAACAAGACGAAGATGCGTCCAGTCCCATGGAGGAAGACACGCCATCTTCACCCCCAGCGACGCCTCAGAGACCCACGGAAGAAAAGAGCGGTGAGTGGCAGAAGGTAAGGAGGTCAAAGCGGTCCAACAAAGGGGTCCCGCCAAAGAGAATTGACATTGGCCACATCGCGTCTGTCAACAGCGTTGTGGTCACCCCAAAATCCTTCTCTGACATCCAGGAGCTGCCCATCGAAGAGCAGGAGAAATGGCAGCTCGCGATGGAGAAGGAGATGCAGAGCTTAAAGAAACTCAAAGTCTTCACCCCCCAGCAACCACCAAAGGAGAGGAAAGTCATTGGCACAAGGTGGGTTTACAAAGCCAAACCACTTGCCAATGGCCTCTACCTATATAAGGCCCGTTTGGTAGCCCAGGGCTTCGCTCAGCGTTACATGGAGGACTACTCGGAGACTTACTCTCCAACCGTCCGGGCAGAGAGCGTCAAGGCCACCCTCGTGACTGCAGCCGCTCTGGGAGAAGAAGTCTTCCAATTCGACATCCAGACGGCTTACCTCCACGCCAACGTGGATCGGCAGATCTACGTGAGGGCCCCTCCTGGCTACCAGCAAGAAGGGGGAAATACATGGTTGCTTCACAAAGGGTTATATGGTCTCAAGCAGTCAGGGAAATTATGGTATGACTGTCTTAGAAACAGTTTAGAACGAGTTGGTTTTTCAGCATCTCATGCAGATGAATGTGTTTTCACACGCAATTCCAAGGGAACCACAGAACGGGTGTTAGTTTATGTGGACGACCTATTATATGTAGGGCCTAACAAGAAAGGGTGTGATGAATTTGCCAAGGCCCTGGAAGAAAAGTTTACTCTGAAGTCTTTGGGGCGGGTTGACAAGTACTTGGGTGTGCATATTTTGGCCACAAAGGGGGGGTTCGCTCTATCTCAAAAAGAAAAGATAGAGGAATTACTGGCCAAATGCAAAATGACAGAATCTAATCCTACGCATAGCCCAATGCAAACCGACTTTTACAACCACACCCATAAGGACGGTCCTGAGTTCACAGATAACACGCTGTACAGATCTGTGATTGGCTCCTTGCTATACATCAGCAATTGGAGCAGACCTGACATAGCTTTAGCTGTGAATCTATTGTCCAGGCACGTGGAACACCCAAAGGAATTCCACTGGACTGCTGTTAAAAGGGTGCTTAGATACCTTAAGGGCACAGCTGATGCCCTCCTTATGCTAGAACCAGAGAAGGGGAAGACGGCCCAGCTCTCCGCTTACTCAGACGCAGACTGGGCTGGCGACACCAAAAGTAGACGGAGCACTTCTGGTTTCCTCATATTGCTAAATGGCTGCCCAATACATTGGCATGTTAGGCAGCAAAAAATCATTTCTTGCTCCACGGCCGAGGCTGAATATGCCAGCCTGTCAGACACGGCCAATGATTTGACTTGGTTCAATGAGCTAATAACAAGCATCTGGGCATCTCCCCCTCTGCCCATCCAAATTCTAGAGGACAACACAGCCGCCATTGCAATCTCGGAGGCTTATGCAGTAGGATCTAGATCTCGCCACATAGACATACGCTATAAAAATGTCAGGCAGCTTACCAAAAAGGGTTTTATACATGTTGAGCACTGTAATACAGCTGACCAGATAGCTGATCTGTTTACCAAACCTGTTCCCATTGACCGGCACAACCTTCTGTGTAAGCGTTTGTGTTTGGCCTTCTGAATGTTTTCATGCATGTCTATGAAACCTGCTCGCCCCTTACATACATTCACTGGTCCCCGTCATTGGCTGGCAAGAAGGGGAATTGTTAGATGATTAGTGCCAGCCATTGGCAGTTCCCCAAAAAGGTCATCAGATGGGAGCAAAGAGGCTTCTTTGCTTCCACTGATGAGCCAAGGGTCTCGGACCCGACAGCCCCATTGGTGAGAGAGTTTTATGGTCAGGGAGGGACCAAGACCCCCCATAAATACCTCTGCACGAGGGGCTGCTCTTTGTTCTAGTTCTCCATTTCTCTTCTAGTTCCAGTTCTCCTCTCCTAGCTCCTAGTCCTTCTGTTTTAGTCATGTAATGCTAGCTTGTTTTCTTTTATTTTATTTCTCTCTCACATGCAGGCATGAATGCTTTCATGCCAAGTATTTCTTTCTCTTTGATCTATCATTGAATAAAGCTAATATGATTGCATCTCTGCGTGATGCCTTTTCTTGGAAGCACCTTTAACGATTCATCGTGAGATCACCTCACACTTATACTTTTCAGAGGTCCGATATTGTTCTATGTACACTCCTTGTTTTATTGATTGCATGTAATATTCTAATTTTCTGAGATTGTGGATTTGGGGTTTTCATGAGCTCTACACCATAATCATCACAATTATGACAAATCACGGCTTGAACTATCTTGCTTTGCATGTAATGAGTCTATCTCATATATTAGTTTCCCCCTTTTTTATTGAAAAGTTTTACAATACATTTTTTAGATAGAAAAAAGAAACTCCCTCCTCCCCCTCCCCTCTCCCCAACCCTCCCCTCCCCTCCCCCCTCCCCGACTTCCCAGAGCTGAATACAGGGTATAGACTTACAAACATAAGTTAAAATATGCTAACAACAAGAATAAAATATTAAATTCTATCGCGCTTTAACTCTCCATAGTCATAATTATATTACTAACAAATAACAAATAACTAATAATGTAAAACCACTACTTATTCAAATGCTAAATGAAACTTTTTAGTCCCATATTTATTCTGAATATATTCAATCCATCTTCTCCATTCCACAATATATCTCTGTTGCGATTGTTCTTTCAAGTAAGCTGAGATCTTTGCCATTTCCGCCAAATTGGAAACTTTCAAAGTCCACTCTTCTATAGTCGGCAGTTCCTCCTTTTTCCAATATTGCGCTACTAAAAGTCTTGCTGCCGTAATTAAATTCAAAACTAATTTAGTATCTATAACAGTAAAGTCTGTAATAATACCCAACAAAAACAACTGCGGAGAAAACCTTAACTTTTTCTTAAATATCTTTTGCATATTCCACCAAATTTTAATCCAAAAAGCTTTGACTTTTTTACAAGTCCACCATATATGAAAATACATTGCATCCTCACAACCACACCTCCAACATTTGGGCTGGCAGTTCGGATACATACTTGCTAACTTTTTAGGGTCTAAGTGCCATCTATAAAACATTTTATAAAAATTCTCTCTTAAATTTTGAGCCTGTGTGAATTTTACATTTCTGACCCAAATCTTTTCCCAAGTATCCATTGTTATAACCTCCTGAATGTTCTGG
Organism: Vipera berus; assembly: GCF_964194415.1. Taxonomy (NCBI): domain Eukaryota; kingdom Metazoa; phylum Chordata; class Lepidosauria; order Squamata; family Viperidae; genus Vipera; species Vipera berus. The sequence goes on along the minus strand of NC_138210.1, from coordinate 19,125,460 downwards.
GCCCACTTTATCATACAATCTTTAACAAGTTCTGTTTCTGAATCAATTTCTATCAATGCATTATATATCCTTCTTATATGTGCTTGACCTTGATCTCTAACTTGTTTTACCAAATTTTCATCAGTTATCGAAAAACCAACTTTCTGATCCTCTTTCCATCTTGCCTGTAACTGCCCATACTGGAACCAAGTTTGTACAATCTTTTCTTCTTTTAAAATATTACATGGCCTTAATTGCCATACATTCCTTTCTATCCTTAAAATTTCCTTATATGTAGTCTCATCATGTTTAAATCCAATGTTTATATTTTCTATTGCATGTTTAGGTATTGCCCAAATTGGTATCTTATAATTTAACTTATATCTATATTTCTTCCATACTCGCAACAGAGCATACCTTAATATATGTATCTTAAACACATTATCCACCTTCTTATCATACAATAAATATGCATGCCAACCAAATAACAAATCATAACCCTCAAGATTTAATAGTCTCCCTTGTGTTAAATTAAACCAGTCACTTATCGATGATAAAGCAGCAGCCTCATAATATAATTTAAGATTAGGCATTTTAAGACCACCTCTTTCACGTATGTCTTGCATTATCTTAAATTTAACTCGTGGCTTTTTCCCTGCCCAAACAAATTTATTAATACCTTTCTGCCATTCCTCCAAATTTGAATCCTTTTTAAGTATAGGTATCATTTGAAACAAAAATAAAAATTTTGGCAAAACATTCATTTTCACTGCTGCAATTCTTCCCAATAAGGATAATTGTAGTTTTTTCCAACTATCTAGGTCTTTTTAACGGTTCATAGTTATTCTTGTATAACTTCACATTTGAAGCTGACAAATAAACCCCGAAATATTTAGTCTTCTTGACTATTTCAAATCCCGTTAACTCTTCTAAAACAACCTTTTGTTCTATAGTCATATTTTTAGACAATATTTTAGTTTTTTGTGTATTTATCTTAAATCCAGAAACTTTCCCATATAACATTATTATCTCCATCAGCTCTACAACTGAGTAAGTCGGTTGACTTACTGTAATTGTCTACAGTAAGACAATTAGTTTCCCCTTTGGACGAATGGAAGACTGCGTTCAATTGCCCAATGGGTTGCTACCAGTTCAAGTCCTGCCGTTTGGATTGCAAAGGGCCCCCACAGTTTTTATGCAATTAATTAATGAAGTGCTAAGAGAGCACCTAAATAAGGGGGTCCTGGTTTACCTAGATGACATCCTTATCTTCACTGAGACCAAAGAGGAGCATATTAACCTAGTCAGAGCAGTTCTGAAAAATTGCGGGCTGCCCACCTATATGCAAAATTATCGAAATGTGAATTCCACCAGGAAAGAATATTTATTTATTTATTTATTTATTTATTTATTTATTTATTTATTAAATTTTTATACCGCCCTTCACCCGAAGGACTCAGGGCGGTGTACAGGGCAATAAATATCAAAATGTAAATACAAAAGTTAAAAAGAGATTAAAAAGAATTAAATAGTTATGCCCAATAATACAATACTAAAAATGTGTTAAAACTAAATCCAACCCCAAACCCATCAGACCAGGCCAGATTGCCGTAGGTAATCCGGACCCATGCCATGTAGGGCTTTGTAAGTCATAACCAGCACCTTGAATCTCACCCGGAGGGCAACCGGCAGCCAATGCAGCTCGCGGAGCAGAGGTGTAACATGGGAGTATCGGGAGACCCCCAACACAACTCGCGCGGCTGCATTCTGCACCAGTTGAAGCCTCCGGGTGGTCCTCAAGGGCAGCCCCATGTAGAGAGCGTTGCAGTAGTCCAAACGAGAGGTCACGAGCGCATGAGTGACTGTACGCAAGTCATCCCGGTCTAGATAGGGCCGCAACTGGCGCACCAGGCGAACCTGGGCGAAGGCCCCCCTAGTCACAGCTCCTATATGATCTTCTAAGGAGAGCCGTGAATCTAGAAGGACCCCCCCAGTTGCGAGCCCTATCTACGGGGGGTAATAGCTCACCCCCCATAGAAAGAGATGGACTATTCTGAATATCCTGAGATGCCGACATGTACAGCCACTCAGTCTTGTCAGGGTTGAGTCGAAGCCTGTTCCTCCCCATCCAGACCCGAACCACCTCCAGGCAACGGGACATCACGTCGAGGGCATCACTGGGGTGGTTTGGGGTTGAAATAAAAAGCTGGGTATCATCAGCGTACTGATGATAACCAACTCCAAAACCACGAATGATCTCACCCAGAGGCTTCATGTAGATGTTGAACAGGAGAGGCGAGAGGACCGATCCCTGAGGAACTCCACAAACAAGGGGCCTCAAGGTCGACCTCTGCCCTCCTGCCAACACTGACTGCGAACGCCCCAGAAGGTAGGAGGAGAACCACTGAAGAACTGTGCCTCCCACTCCCAACCCCCTGAGGCGCCGCAGCAGGATACCATGGTCGATGGTATCGAAAGCCGCTGAGAGGTCTAATAGGACTAGGACAGAGGAACAGCCCCTGTCCCGCGCCAGCCAGAGATCATTCACCAGCGCGACCAATGCCGTCTCCGTGCTGTACCCGGGCCTGAAGCCCGATTGGTACGGGTCTAGATAATCAGCTTCCTCCAGGAACAGAGAAAGCGAAGGTTGGAGACCGGACGAAAGTTATTTAATACAGCTGGGTCCAGGGCAGGCTTCTTGAGGAGGGGTCTCACCACCGCCTCCTTCAAGGCAGCGGGAAAACTACCCTCCCTCAGAGAAGCAGTTATCACTGCCTGGAGCCAGCCTTGTGTCCCGTCCCGGGCTGCATAAACCAGCCAGGAGGGGCACGGGTCCAACAAACATGTGGTGGAGCTCAGCTTCCCCATGATCCTGTCCACGTCTTCAGGAGTCACAGGATCGAACTCCTCCCAGATAACATCGACAAGACTGCCCGTATCCTCATCATCAGACTCTGCCCAGTCGGAGTCCAGACCGGTCCGGATCTGAGCGATTTTGTCCGACAGATATCGACTAAACTCCTCGGCACAACCCTGCAAGGGCTCCTCCCTCACCTCCTGATTAAGGAGGGAGTGAGTTACTCTAAACAGGGCGGCCGGGCGATTATCTGCAGACGCGATGAGGGTGGCAAAGTGGTTAGACCTTGCCACCCTCATCGCCACGAGATAAGTTCTCGTGAACGACCTTAGTCGAATAGACTACCTGGGATATTGCATATCCCCACAGGGAATCGAAATGGACCCTGAGAATGTCAGGGCAGTATTAGAATGGGCACCCCCCCACCCCCGGCACAAGGAAGCAATTGCAAAGTTTCCTGGGGTTTGCAAACTTCTACTGCCAATTCATCCCTTCGTTTGCCCAAATAGCTCTGCCCCTCACAAACTTGTTGAAAATGAAGGGAGGGTCCCCAGTGAAACCCAGCCAGCCCCTGAATTGGACAATGGAATGTCAAGCAGCATTTGAGAGGCTAAAGAGGCGTTTTTCTGCCGAACCTGTACTGAGACACCCAGATCCCGATAAACCTTTTGTAATACAGGCAGACACGAGTGATGTGGTGGTGGGAGCTATATTATTACAGGAAAATGATGAGGGGACATTGCAACCATGTGCATATATGTCCAGGAAACTCACTGAGACAGAACAACGTTGGGCCATGTGGGAAAAGGAGGCGTACTGTGTGAGGTGGTCATTACTTATATGGTGCCATTTCCTTGAAGGAAATAAAATTCCCCTTCCAGGTCTGGACAGACCACAAAAATTTGGAAGCACTAAAAACACCCAGGAAACTCACTCCTAAGCAAGCCCGCTGGTCCCAACATTTTCACTGATTCCGTTTCACTCTCAAACACTTACCGGGGGGGGGGGAGAGAGAATTTCTTGGCTGATGCATTATCTCGTATGCCCCAATATAACAGCACACGGGACACTGACTCTAAACCACTTATGCCTGAACAACAACTGGCAGCACCAGTAACCACCAGGACCCAAGCTAAAATAAAGCCGCGGGTGGATAGCCAAACTGGAATAGAATTCCGGAAGTCTTTGGAAACTGATGAATGGTTCCAGAAGAATAGACATGTGCACACAATCAAAGATGGACTACCCTGGGTGGGTGAGAAGTTATACATACCTGCCACCCAGAGGATCAATTTTATGCAGTTGTGCCATGATACAAAATCAGCAGGACATTTTGGGTTTGTAAAAACCCTACACTTAACTAAACGGCAATTTTGGTGGCCATCCATGAAAAAGGACATAGAAAGCTACGTGGCCAGCTGCCAAACTTGTGCAACAGCTAAGAGGCTGCAAGGGAAGTCGCTAGGACTGTTACAACTAGTGGCAAACCCCTCAGCCCCATGGAAAGAGATAGCCATGGATTTTATAGTGGAATTACCAGAAAGCAACAGGAACACTGTAATCTGGATGGTCACAGACTTGTTTTCCAAACAGATGCACTTCATCCCTTGCCAAAAGATCCCCACCGCAAAATCCTTAGCAAAACTTTTCATGCAGCATATTTACGGGGCATCGCAACGCATCATATCTGATAGGGGGGTGCAATTTACGTCGGCATTTTGGAAAGAATTTTTATCCCTTTTAGGAACCACCCAAGGACTGTAATCTAGTCATCATCCTCAAACAGGAGGTTCGGCTGAATGTTCGAACTCAGTACTTGAGCAATATTTAAGATGCTTTATTAATTTCCAGCAAACAAATTGGATGGACCTACTACCTTTCACAGAAGTGGCATATAATAATGCAGTCCACTCCAGCACAGGTTACACTCCTTTTCAAATAGCTACCGGTCAAAGTTTCAACCCCATGCCAGAACTAACGCCAAACGAACCAGTAATCCCATCACTGAAGGATTGTATTGCACAATTACAAAACATCTGGCCAATCGTTAGGAAAGCTTTAGATGAAGCTAGACAAGCATACAAAGCACAAGCAGACAAAAAAAGAGTCGATCCCAAACCATTCAGTGTGGGAGAGATGGTATATTTATCCACAAAATACCTTAAATCCCTACAACCCTGTAAAAAAACTCAGACCAAAATATATTGGACCTTTTCCAATTAAAAGAATTATAAACCCAGTAAGAGTAGAATTAGAATTACCCAAAAATCTTAGGCAGATACACCCAATTTTTCACTGCAGTTTACTGAAAAGAGAACAACAGCCAACCCTATGAACAACCCCCCCCACCTCCAATCATGATTGAAGGAGAACAACACTTCAAGGAAAAAGAAATCCTGGATTCTAGGAAACACCATGGAGCAATTCAATACTTAGTAGCTTGGAAACACCTCCCCTCCTCAGAAAATGAGTGGGTCAATAAACATCACATTAGAGCACCCAAGTTGCTTAAGAAGTTTCATACAGAATATTCTAACAAACCAGGCTAACATTTATATTTTGTTTCCTCTACAGGTGGACCTCTCTTTTTTTTAAAGGAGGGCAGCATGTCAGAATCCATTTTTATCTCATTTCTAATTCCTTCTCTGTGCAAACCCCAAATCTCACCCCCTTACTGGATTCTGCCATTCCCAAGGAGGGAAAGAGAAGACAGGGTTGTTAACTGCCCATCTCTATCCCTTAGATGCAATGTTTGTTTATTCAACCTGCCTGGAGGCCATCACAAAAGACCAGGGAAGAAACCCTCTGAACTATGAAGAACAAAGAAAGAGGGTGGGGGGAATTCTGGTTTGTATCTCTGAATGGAATGTGAAGGGGAGGAAGTAATAATGTTGCAAATGTACTGATGGTTCTCTTTTCCCATGAGGGGTTTGACACCTGAAACTTGATTGATCCGGGACTGACCAAATGGACTGAGGGGTGGGGTTTTTACTCGGGGACACTTTAAAAGTATCAATCTGTGAGACAGTTTTCAGATCCTGTCTATCCTATCCACTGTCATCTATGTTTTAGTAAAAGTTCCTGCTTGGACAAATTTGTCTCCAAGAGTTCTTCTTGTTAGGCATATGGTGTTAGCCTACAATATTGGGTTGAAAATATATTAACCATAATGCTATGGCTTTAAGATGTTAATTGGCCAATGGGTGTGTAAGTGTTCTCATGGCCATAAGAGGAAGCTAGGAACGTAGCTTCTCTCTCTCTCTGATTTCACTGATCTCTACTATTACTGTTTTTGCTCTGCTGTTGGTTTACTACTGTTGTAAACCTGAACTGTGTATTGACCTCTGGACCAGTAAGAAGACTTTGTAGTTTGGATTGCTACTTGGACTGTTGCTATTATTTATGACCTGGACTGTTTATTTTTGACTGTGCATTTTTGTTTTTACACCACCTCAAAAGTAAAATACTTTTTTACTTTTTTACTCAGTGTACTCTTGTGTGACTCTTGCTGCTCTCAGTACCCTTCCTTGTCTGTGCAACTCCTTGGTAGCACAAGGAGACCTCTGCACAACAAATTCCTTAACACTGGTTATGGGCCCAGGCCTGTACTGAGAGTTAGTGCACACAGTATTTCTAGCTGAGTTTGTGTTAGTTATTTGGTGTAAAATGGCACAAGAACAGTTGTCAGGCATCTCCTGGATAACCCGGTTGGATGGGACAAACTATGTTTCCTGGTCCACGAAATGCTGCTTGCTTTTGCGCAAGGAAGGACTATGGACTGTTGTAAATAACCCACCAGATACTACTGCTTGGGATCCAGATGACAAAGAGGATGCAAAGAAGTTAGACGACTTTAAAAGAAACAATGAGAAAGCTCTTTGCATTATTGGACTGACACTGAATGACCAGCAGCTTGTCCATATTCGTGGTGAGGAGTCTGCTGCTAGGTGTTGGGGTGTTTTGCGAAGGCTTTATGTTCGAGACAGTGTGGGTGCACATATACACCTTACACGTAAGCTGTTTAGGGCTCGTCTGCAGAAGAATGGAGATATGCTGACCCATTTAAATTACATGAAGGCAACTTTTCAAGAGCTTCATGAAAAGGAGCTGATTTTTTCAGAGTTGCATCAGGTCTACATTATTCTGTCATCTTTGGATGAGAGTTATGATGAGTATGTTTCTTCTTTGGAAGTCCTGACCAGAGAGGAACTGACATTGACTAACATTACTGGGAGACTGCTTGAAGAGTCCAGAAGGAGGCGTGACAGAGACCAGCTGAGAGAGACACAGCCACAAGAGGAGCAGCCATTTACCACTGCTTACAACGTCAAGAAATGTTTTTCTTGTGGGGCTAAAGGGCATATAGCCAAATTCTGTAGAAAGGGTAAAAAACAGAATGTGAATAGCAGTGGGAAGGCTAAGAAGGGCATTGGTTTGGCTATTTCTGATGAATAAACATCCAGAAACAATGAATTGTGGGTTGTTGATAGTGGGGCTTCACAATGCATTACTAAAGTGAAAGAGAGGTTTATTAATATGAAAAACAGCAACCAATATGTTTCACTGGCAAACGGTTGGAGGATGAAGGCCTCTGGTGAAGGTAATTCCTATTGTCCATGCATTGATGAACAGTTACCTATGTTATATATACCTAAGCTAAGATTCAACCTGTTATCTGTAAGGGAATTGGTTAAAGTTGGGTTTGTGGTAACATTCAGAGGGGAGCAATGCACTATTGAGAGGAATGGAACCTGTGTAACTGCTAATTTGAAAAATGGTTTATTCATTCTCACAAGTAACCAGGTTAGTACAGTTAAAGCTAACTCAATATGTGAGAACAAGCAGCCACATGACGAGTGTATACATTTATTGCATAGGCGGTTAGGGCATATAAACTTTAACTCACTACGTAAAACAGTTGAGTTAGTAGAAGGAATTAAACTGAAGCCATGTAGTAAGTATTTGAATTGCAATGCCTGTAGTCAGGAAAAGAGTAAGGCAACTCCTGCAAACAGGTTAAACGGTTTCAAAACAACTGTACCTTTGGAAGTTGTGTTTGCTGATTTAATTGGACCCATGAAACCAAGTTTAGGAGGGTCATGTTATATTTTAAGTATATTGGACCACTACTCTCGTTATGGATTTTGTTATCTGCTTAAGTCAAAGGCAGACACTTTCCAACAATTTGCAAACTGGCTGAAGTTTGTGGAGAGAAAAACAAAGGGAAAGGTTCAGTGCATAATTACTGATAATGGCACTGAATTCACAAACAAGCGCTTTGTTGATATGCTTGAATCAGCTGGCATTGAGCATAAACATTCAGCCCCTTATAGGCCTCAACATAATGCATTTGTTGAGAGACGTGGGCAAACATTACAAGCCATGATTAGAACCATGTTAAGAGATTCAGGCTTAACAGATAGACTGTGGGGGGAGGCAGCAAAATGTGCAAACCATGTTCTGAATTTAGTTGTTAATACTTCTACTGGTAAAATACCATATACTATATGGCATGGTAGAAGACCAAACCTTGATTACCTGCACACGTTTGGCACCCCAGCTTGGGTCCACATTCCTGCACAACTCAGGAGTAAAGGCCAACATAGGGCTAGGCAATTATACTTTGTAGGTTACGAAGCTAACCACAGATCCTATCGTTTCTGGGAACGAGGCACAACTAATGTATATAACAGTGCAAATGCAAAATTCCTTGAGCACGTTGGTTGGGATAGGTTAGAGCAAGGAACTGTTAATACTGATCCTCTAGTGTTTGAGGACTCCTCTGATAACATAACTAGTAATGATAATACTTCTCCTGTAAATATAAAAGATGAAGAGGAGATAGGGGAGATAAAAGATGAATCAGAGGAAGGAAAGGAGTCAGAAATTCAAAGCCCTGTAATTCCTTGGCGTTCAACGCGCATCAGACGTCCACCTGATGGCTATGAAGCAAGTGTAATATGTCAAGTTAGTTCAGTACCATCTAACTATGATGAGATCAGGATGTATCCTGAAAAGGAACAGGCACCATGGAAAGCTGCAATGAACAGGGAGTTGAAGTCTTTGCAGGATCTTAAGGTCTATGAGAAAGCTAAACTGCCACCTGGTGAGCAAGCTATAGGTTGCAAATGGATATATAAAATAAAGAAGGGTGTAGATGGGACCGTAACCCATAAGGCACGTTTGGTTGCACAAGGTTTTGCCCAAACTACTGAGGATTATGACGAGGTGTTTGCACCCAGTCTGAGGGCAACTACTTTAAGAGCAGCTTTAGTATGGGCGGCTAAAAACCAATATATGGTTAACCATGTAGATGTTGAAACTGCATATTTACATGCTCCATTGCAACATACTATTTATTTAAGACTACCACCAGGATTGACCAATGATAGAGACCATGATTGTTGGGAGTTAAAGAAAAGCCTCTATGGATTGAAACAATCAGGCTATGCGTGGAATAAATGTATAGTTAATGAGTTGAGTGCATTAGGTTTTGTAGCTAGTAATGCTGATCCTTGTTTGTTTAGAAGAGATCACAACGGAGCATTATCTTTTCTCTTATTATTCACAGATGATATTGCAATAATAACAAAAACTGAGTTAGAAGCACAAACTATCATTTCAAGATTGCAAAATAAATTCACAATTAGGAATCTTGGGGAAATAAGCCACTATTTGGGGTTAGATATTGTGAAAACAAATAGGGGTTTTAAGGTGTCGCAAGCCAGTAAAATATCTCAGTTATTAAAGAGATACAATATGGAAATGTGTAAACCAGCAAAAACTCCGATGGCTATGGATTTTAAGGACACTAATGTTGAGAGTCCTGTATTTGATAAGACTATGTACCAATCTTTGATAGGAAGTCTTATGTATCTGAGTAATTGGACTAGACCTGATATTTCTTACTGTGTAAACCAATTGGCTAGGTACAACAATAATCCAACTGTTAGACACTGGCAATCAGCTAAATGAGTATTAAGGTATTTGAAGCAGACTATTCACTACTCGTTATATTTAGAGCCAAATCGTGAGTTAATCCTTACAGCATATGCAGATGCGAGTTTTGCCTCTGATACAAACACTCGTAAACCTACTTCAGGGTTGGCTATAATGTTGGGTGATTCTTTAATTGGATGGAAGTCTATTAGACAAAAACACATAAGCCTATCTACAATGGAGGCTGAATTTTCATGTCTATCAGTGTTATGTACAGAACTGTTAGTGTACAAACAATTATTGTTAGATATGGGTTTAAATGTAAATGATCCATTCATTGTGTATGAGGACAATCAAGCTGCGATAAAGATGGCAAATAATGCTGCAGTAAGAACAAGATCTAAATATACTGATCTTCGTTATTTAAATGTCAGACAATGTGTCAAAGATAAATTAATACAGCTAGAGTATTGCCCATCTGATGTAAATATTGCAGACCATTTTACGAAGGTACAAAGTGCTGTGAAACACAATGCTAATTGTGAAAGAATGTGCATAAGATTGTAAGAGTTATATATTATTCTACCCAAAGGGGAGAATGTTAGGCATATGGTGTTAGCCTACAATGTTGGGTTGAAAATATATTAACCATAATGCTATGGCTTTAAGATGTTAATTGGCCAATGGGTGTGTAAGTGTTCTCATGGCCATAAGAGGAAGCTAGGAACGTAGCTTCTCTCTCTCTCTGATTTCACTGATCTCTACTATTACTGTTTTTGCTCTGCTGTTGGTTTACTACTGTTGTAAACCTGAACTGTGTATTGACCTCTGGACCGGTAAGAAGACTTTGTAGTTTGGATTGCTACTTGGACTGTTGCTATTGTTTATGACCTGGACTGTTTATTTTTGACTGTGCATTTTTGTTTTTACACCACCTCAAAAGTAAAATACTTTTTTACTTTTTTACTCAGTGTACTCTTGTGTGACTCTTGCTGCTCTCAGTACCCTTCCTTGTCTGTGCAACTCCTTGGTAGCACAAGGAGACCTCTGCACAACAAATTCCTTAACACTTCTTTCCTAAGATGTGGATTGGAGTGGGTTCTGACAGTTTCTCCTCCTTCCCTCTGGTGCTTTGGTGAACAACCTGGCCTCCTCTACCTTGTGGCAGCCCCTCAGATATTGGAACACTGCTATCATGTCTCTCCTATTTCTTCTTTTCTTTAGACTAGCCAAACCCAAGTCCCGTAGCCGTTCTTCGTATGTTTTAGTCTCCAGGCCTTTTATCATCTTAGTTGCTCTTCTCTGTATATCCTTATGGTTTGTGTAGACCTCTATGGGAAAACATGTGCCCTCCAGAAAGTATTTCCAGTATTAGAATGCAGATTTAATGGACAGGGAGCAGCTTATTAAAAATGTCATAGTTCTAGTAGGAAACACTAGTAGGAAATCAAGGTGGTCTGCCATGAGAAGGGTTAACTTTTTGGAATGCGGGTTTATAGTTAATTGCAAGGGCACTGTTGCATGAGTGATTGGACCTGCTTTTAAGAGCTGGCAATAGTCTTTACTTGCAATGGAAACTTCAAAGGGATGGTGGGGATCTTGAGTTTCTGAAAGGTGGCAAGGTTTATAAAATTGGCTGTTGCCCCTGATTCTAGTAAAACAGGCAGGATTGTCTCCAGACTGCTGGGGAGGGTTAGGATAGAATCAAGCTTCAATAACATACCTTGATTGGTATGTAAGTGAGCCCCCTTCAGAGCCCTCACCCCGTGAGCTTGTGCAGGAGGGGCATTTGTCATTTCCGTGGACCTGAGGCTTGTCCAGGCAGTGGTCAGCAGAAATATTGCTGGGCCATTTGTCTCCTCTTCTAGGAGGCTTAGAAGGGCAGTGCTTAACTATATGTCTGGGTTCTCTGTGGTAGAAACAGAGGGCTAATTCCCTGTGTCTCTGCTATTCTCCTGTGGCTGAGGCTTGTCTGGCTGCTCCGATTTGCATCAGCTCTTTGCCCTCCAGGTACGAAGTAGTCAGGAGGCTTGGAGTGGTGATGGGAGGAGGCAGCAGATAGGAGCAGTTGGAGAGAGACCGGATTTCTGTGAGTCGTGATTCAATTGTTATGGTGGTCAGGTAGATTTCCTCTAGTGTACAGGGCAGTCCTTGTCTGATGAGTTCTTTGGCAATGTTGCTGTTCAGGCTGCTTCTGAATTATGAGATCAGGGCTGGTTTGTTCCAATCTAAAACAGCAGCAAGGAGCTTGAATTCTTCAATGTAAGATCTTACTGTGCTGTTGCCTTGTAAAAGCTGGTGGATTGGCTGTTTCCATTTGTATGGGGTCACCTCGGTAAATCTGGTGAGGAGGTTTTGGAGGTTATCTAAACTGGGTCATTGCATTTGATGAGTAGAAGTGAGTCCTTCGGGAGAAGGGCGGTATATAAATAAAATTATTATTATTATTATTATTATCTGGTAGCAGAAGCAGTGAGCAGGCTGAGTATGAAAGAGACCTGAGATCCATCCATCAGAACCTCCCCTGGATGGGTGCCAATGAATACTTTGCACTGGGCTAGGAATGTTCTCATCTTTGCAGACTCTCCAGTAAATCTCTCTGGTAAGCAGTTGGGTGTTTTGGGAATCAGCGTGGTGGCCACTGGTAGTGAACCCGGAGTGGGTCCTACAGGCGGCAGAGGTGGTGGGGGAGGAGTTTGTTGAGCCAGCATTTGCACCTGCTGAAGTATCAGATGCACATTAGCCTCTAAGTACAGAAACTCGAAAAATTAGAATATCGTGCAAAAGTTCATTTATTTCAGTAATGCAACTTAAAAGGGGAAACTAATATATGAGATAAACTCATTACATGCAAAGCAAGATAGTTCAAGCCGTGATTTGTCATAATTGTGATGATTATGGCTTACAGCTCATGAAAACCCCAAATCCACAATCTCAGAAAATTAGAATATTGTGAAAAGGTGCAATATTCTAGGCTCAAAGTGTCCCACTCTAATCAGCTAATTAAGCCATAACACCTGCAAAGGGTTCCTGAGCCTTTAAATGGTCTCTCAGTCTGGTTCAGTAGGAATCACAATCATGGGGAAGACTGCTGACCTGACAGTTGTGCAGAAAACCATCATTGACACCCTCCATAAGGAGGGAAAGCCTCAAAAGGTAATTGCAAAAGAAGTTGGATGTTCCCCAAGTGCTGTATCAAAGCACATTAATAGAAAGTTATGTGGAAGGGAAAAGTGTGGAAGAAAAAGGTGCACAAGCAGCAGGGATGACCGCAGCCTGGAGAGGATTGTCAGGAAAAGGCCATTCAAAAGTTTTGGGGACTTTCACAAGGAGTGGACTGAGGCTGGAGTCAGTGCATCAAGAGCCACCACACACAGACGGATCCTGGACATGGGCTTCAAATGTCGTATTCCTCTTGTCAAGCCGCTCCTGAACAACAAACAAGGTCAGAAGTGTCTTACCTGGGCTAAAGAAAAACAGACCTGGTCTGTTGCTCAGTGGTCCAAAGTCCTCTTTTCTGATGAGAGCAACTTTTGCATCTCATTTGGAAACCAAGGACCCAGAGTCTGGAGGAAGAATGGAGAGGCACACACTGCAAGATGCTTTTGTTAACCTTAGAGATGGAAAGTGAACAAATTAAAGGGACAATGACAAGGTGGGCGGAAAACTTTGGTTATAATATAGAATTAGAAGAATGGCAAAAATTGTGGGAGAGAAATTATAAATTGACAATGTCTACTGCATATAAAGAAAATTTGTATAAAATGTTTTATAGATGGCATTTACCTCCAGCTAGATTAGCAAAAATGTTTAAAAATGTATCAGGCAAATTTTGGAAATGCAAACATAACTTAGGTACATGCTATCATAATTGGTGGACATGTGATAAGGTAAAGGCTTATTGGAAAAAAATACATGCCTGGCCAGAAAAAATATTAGAAGAACATGTAGCATTTAATCCTGAATTTCTTTTATTAGATATAGTTCTAGAAAAGGCTAACAAACAAAATATATACTTGGTTTTACATATTGTAACTGCAGCAAGAATAAGCTATGCGGAATGCTGGAAAAATGAACAAAATACCGTCAGAAGAAGAGGTAATAAAGAAGATATTGGAATGCGCAGAGATGGATAGATTGACTATGAGACTAAAAGACAAAGAAGAATCAGAATATTATCAAAGCTGGAATTTATTTTATAAATGGTTAGAAGAGAGAAACAGAGAGTAGGACCTGACTATGTATTAGCGTGTTATGAACCCAGTTCGCATGTTGTTTGAAAAACTAAGATATGTATGTAGAGATTAAAAAACAATAATAATTGTTTTTAAAAAAAGATGAGTGATAGGTACATAGGTGGATGGATGGATGGATGGATGGATTGATGGATGGATGAACGGACAGGCAGACCTACAGACAGATAGGTCCATAATGATACATAATAGATAGATGATAGATAGATAGATAGATAGATAGATAGATAGATAGATAAATAGATAGATGATAAAGAGATAAAGATAGATAGATAGATAGATAGATAGATAGATAGATAGATAGATAGATAGATAGATAGATAGATAGATAGATAGATAATGATAGATGATAGATAGATAGTAGGTAGGTAGGTAGGTACATAGGTAGGTAGGTAGGTATATAGACAGAAAGACAGACTGACTGACAGACAGACAGACAAACAGACAGACAGATAGATAGATCAATTGATAGATGATACAGAGATAACAAGAGAGAGAGAGAGAGAGAGAGAGAGAGATAGGTACATAGGTTGATGGAATGGATGGATGATGGATGAATGGACGGGTAGACAGACAGACAGATAGGTAGATAATGATACATAATAAGATATATATATATAGAGAGAGACAGAATAATAATAATAATAATAATAATAATAATAATAATAATAATAATAATAATAATAATAATAATAATAATAATAATAATAAGTTGGAAGGGACCTTGGAGGTCATCTAGTCCAACCCCCTGCTCAAGCAGGAAACCCTATACCATTTCAGACAAATGGCTGGCTAGTCTCTTCTTTTTTTTTATTGAAAAGTTTTACAATACATTTTATCTTTAACAATCCCTCCCCCCTCCCCCCACCCAACCCTTCCTAACCCTCCCTAACCCTCCCCCCCTTCCCCCCTCCCCCCTCCCCGACTTCCCAAGGTATAAAAGTAGAAACAATCATAAACAACCATATGTTAACAACAATAAACTATTAAGTCTTTCGCACTCTAGCTCATATGAAATGACTACAAGCAATACTAATATCACATAAAAAAAACTTATACAAATGCTAAATGAAACTTTTTGGTCCCATATTTGTTCTGGATATAATCAATCCACTTTTTCCACTCCATAATATAACGTTGTTGCGAATGGTCTTTCAAATAAGCCGAAATCTTTGCCATTTCCGCCAGGTCAGAAACTTTTAGAGTCCATTCTTCTATAGTCGGCAGTTCCTCCTTCTTCCAATATTGACCTACTAAAAGTCTTGCTGCCGTAATTAAGTTCAGCATCAACTTGGTGTCCACAACAGTAGTATCTGTAATTATGCCCAATAAGAACAATTGCGGACAAAACTTTATCCTTTGTTTAAATATCTTCTGCATATTCCACCAAATTTTTATCCAAAAAGCTTTAACCTTTTTACAGGTTCACCATATATGAAAATACGTTGCGTCTTCGCCACCACATCTCCAACATTTAGGTTGATAGTTCGGATACATACTTGCAAGCTTTTTAGGATCTAAATGCCACCTATAAAACATTTTGTAAAAGTTCTCTCTTAAGTTTTGAGCTTGTGTAAATTTTACGTTCCTCACCCAAATCTTTTCCCAAGTGTCCATTGTGATAACTTCTTGAATATTCTGAGCCCACTTTATCATACAATCTTTAACAAGTTCTGTTTCTGAGTCAATTTCTATCAATGCAAGATATATCCGTTTGATATGTGCTGGACCCTGATTTCTAATTTGCTTTACCAAATTTTCATCAATCATTGAGAAACCAATTTTCTGGTCTTCTTTCCACCTGGCCCGTAATTGACCATATTGAAACCAAGTTTGAACAATCTTCTCATCTCGTAAAAAATTATACGGCTTCAAACACCATACGTTCCTCTCCAAACTTAAGATCTCCTTGTATGTAGTCACATCATGTTTGAAGCCAACATTTATGTTTTCTATTGCATGTTTCGGAATTGCCCATAAAGGTATCTTGTAGTTTAGCTTATGTCTATACTTTTTCCAAACTCTCAGCAATGCCTGTCTTAAAATATGCACTTTAAACACATTATCTACCTTCTTATCATACAATAAATATGCATGCCAGCCAAATAACAAGTCATGGCCCTCCAGATTTAATAATCTCCCTTGTGTTAAATTAATCCAATCACTTATCGCTGACAACGCAGCAGCTTCATAATATAATTTAAAGTTGGGCATTTTAAGACCACCTCTTTCACGCGTATCCTGCATAGTCTTAAATTTAACTCGTGGCCTTTTCCCTGCCCATACAAATTTATTGATACCCTTTTGCCATTCCTCTAAATTTGAGTCTTTTTTAAGAATAGGTATCATTTGAAATAAAAATAGAAATTTAGGTAAAACATTCATTTTCACTGCTGCAATTCTTCCCAGTAGAGACAACTGCAATTTTTCCCAGCTCTCCAATTCTTTTTGAATTTTTCCCCATAACTTTTCATAATTATTTTTATATAACTTTGCATTTGAGGGTGACAAATACACCCCCAAATATTTAACCCTTTTAACGATCTCAAATCCAGTTAACCCTTCTAGAAGGGCTTTTTGCGATACTGTCATATTTTTGGCTAATATTTTAGTTTTTTGTATATTGACCTTAAATCCAGAAACCTTTCCATATTGCATTATTATCTCCATCAGGTCCACAACAGAATTTTTTGGCTGGGTCACCGTAACAACCAGATCATCTGCAAACGCCCTCAGTCTATAATCCTGATCTCTAATTTGAATTCCCTTAATTTTTTCCGAATTTCGTATTTTAATCAATAATATCTCCAATGTTAAGATAAATAATAAAGGTGATAACGGACACCCTTGTCTTGTGCCCTTTTTAATATTACATACTTCAGTCAAACTATTATTTACTATTATTCGGGCTGTTTGTTTTTGATATAATGCCCTAATTGGTTGTAAGAATTTATCCCCAAAATTCATTTTATCTAAAACTTTCATCAAAAATTGCCAATCCAATTGATCAAAGGCTTTTTCGGCGTCTAAAAAGATCAGCGCCGCAGGGATCTGGTTGTTCCTTTCCAAAAATTCCAACAAGTCTACTATATGCCTCACATTATTTTTCATTTGTCTACCACTGATAAACCCAGTTTGGTCCCCATGAATTATCTGTTGCAGAACCCTCATCAATCTGTTAGCTAAAACCTTAGCAAATATCTTGTAGTCCGTATTCAAAAGTGATATTGGCCTATAATTTCTTACTTGAGTAACGTCCTGATCTTTCTTCGGAATCAAAGAAATAAAGGCAGTTCTCCAAGACGGAGGCACCCTTCCTCCCCTTTGAATTGTCTGAAACAATTCCCTTAGTGGCTTTATCATCTCCAATTGTAGGTTTTTGTAGTACACCGCAGTCAGTCCATCCGTGCCTGGCGCTTTATCCATCTTCAATTGTTTAATTGCTAAAAGGATTTCTTCTTCTGTTATCAGTTGATTAATCTCTTCATTTTGTTCTTGTGTAAGAACCGGGATGTTAGCATTCCTCAAATATACATCAATATCTGCTTCATTAATCTTATCTTTAGCATATAATTTAGAATAAAAGTCCAGAAAGGCTTCCTTGATAAGATCCTGTTGATACACAACCTTACCCTTATGTTCTATTTTATCTATGTTAGAAGCCCTTTGCTTCTTCCTTAACCTGTAAGCTAACCATCTGCCTGGTTTATTGGCATTGCAAAAAGTATTGTGCCTAGCAAACCGTAAATTAGTTGCCACCTGATCAGCCATCAACTTATCAAATTGTCCTCTTAACAGATTAATAACCTCTTTGATCTTCACATGCGATGGATTCCGAATTAGGGCCTTTTCTTTTTCTCTAATTTCATTCTCCAATTCCTTCCTCCTAAATTCCAAGTTACGTCTGTATTTGTTATTCATATATATTAACACCCCTCTCATATAAGCTTTACTAGCATCCCAAACCATGTCCATAGAAGTGCCCTTATTCATGTTAGTTTCAAAAAAGTCCTTCATTGATGAAAATTTGGTAAAGCAAATTAGAAACTAGGGTCCAGCACATATGAAAAGGATTTATCTTGCATTGATAGATATTGATTCAGAAACAGAACTTGTTAAAGACTGTATGATAAAGTGGGCTCAGAATATTCAAGAAGTTATCACAATGGACACTTGGGAAAAGATTTGGGTGAGGAACGTAAAATTTACACAAGCTCAAAACCTAAGAGAGAACTTTTATAAAATGTTTTATAGATGGCATTTAGATCCTAAAAAGCTCGCAAGTATGTATCCGAACTATCAACCTAAATGTTGGAGATGTGGTGGCAAAGATGCAACGTATTTTCATATATGGTGGACCTGCAAAAAGGTTAAGGCTTTTTGGATAAAAATTTATTGGAATATGCAGAAGATCTTCAAGCAAAGGATAAAGTTTTGTCCGCAATTGTTTTTATTGGGCATAATTACAGATGCTACTGTTGTGGACATTAAGTTGATGTTGAATTTAATCACAGCAGCAAGACTCTTAATAGGTCAATATTGGAAGAAGGAGGAACTGCCGACTATAGAAGAATGGACTCTAAAAGTTTCTGACCTGGCGGAAATGGCAAAGATTTCGGCTTATTTGAAAGATCATTCGCAAGAACGTTATATTATGGAGTGGAAAAAGTGGATTGATTATATCCAGAACAAATATGGGACTAAAAAGTTTCACCTAGCATTTGAATAAGTTTTCTTTTCTTTTTTTTCTTTTTTATGTAATATTAGTATTGCTTGTAGTCATTTCATATGAGCTAGAGTGCGATAGACTTAAAAGTCTATTGTTGTTAGCATATGGATGTTTATGATTGTTCTTTGTTTTTATACCTTGTACTTAGCTCTGGGAAGTCGGGGGGGAGGGGGGAGGGGGGGAGGGGGGAGGGATAGGGAGGGTTAGGTAGGGGTGGGTGGAGGGAGGGGGGATTGTTAAAGATAAAATGTATTGTAAAACTTTTCAATTAAAAAAAAAGTCCTTCATCTGTTTTTTACATTCTTCCACATTTCTCTGATTTCTAAACAAGTTCTCATTTAAGCGCCAAGAGCGCCTATCTCTATTATCCTTATCAATCTCTAACCAAACTGGACTATGGTCAGACATAGTTCTTGGACAAATCTTTATCTTTTTAATCCTGGAAAAAAAATCATTAGTCAATAATATAAAATCAATCCTGGAAAAAGATTGATGTCTATCAGAAAAAAAAGTATAATCCTTTTCTTGTAGATGTATTTCTCTCCAAATGTCTCGCAACTCCAAATCATCCTTCATTTCAAAAAAGATTTAGGCAATCTAGCGTGGCTCGGAATATGCCTAAAAGAGCCACCCTTGTCCAGTTGTACGTCCAAGACTCCATTCCAATCTCCCATAAAAATAAAAGATTTATAATCCAACTGAGTAATCTTACTGTGTAATAAACTATAAAAGTCAGCTTGTTGTTGATTAGGAGCGTACAGTCCAACCAAAAGCGTTTTTTTGCCTTCTAACAACAAATCTATTATAACAAATCTTCCTTGTTTATCTGCTTCTATTAGCTCCGCTGTCACAGTATTCTTGACATAAATTACCACTCCATTTTTCTTATTCATTGCTGAAGCACTAAATTGTGTACCCAATCTAGAGTTCAATAGGTACTTTTGGTCCATAACCCTAATATGTGTTTCTTGCAAGCAAATAACATCAATCTTAAATTGTTTTAAGTATTGAAAAACTTTCTTTCTCTTCTGTGGTGAGTTTAAGCCATTGACATTCCAAGTTAGAAACTTAGTCGCCATCCTTAGCGGCCTGAAGCTTCTGGAGCACGTCTGTCAAGAGTCCCTTAACTTCCTTAGGCCGCGCCCCTCCCACAGCTTCGCTATAGGTACGCTTTGGAGGTTCCATAACTTTCTGCTGGTCTTGCTCTTGCTCTTGTCTCGCTCCTCTCAAGGCAGCACATGTCATCCTCTGCTCTCTGGCATCTTCCGATGAAGCTGTAATTTGATCCCCTCCAGTAGCTTTCTCATCTGTCTGTGTTCCTTCAGCATCTTGAGGCTTTCCCTCGCCATTTTTCTTTGCAGATTCCAAAGGTGGTAAAGAGGTTGCTTTTAAAACATTGCTATAAAAATCACGTGCCTGGATCACTGTGACCAAACGGTGTCTCATGCCTTCATGCATCACCACCATGCCCACTGGTATCTCCCATCTAAACTTGATGTCGCGTTTCTTAAGTTCCTGTGCCAGAAAAGCAAAATCTTTCCTTCTCCTTAAAATTCTTGGAGGAATCTCTTTTAAAACCAAAACTTCTTGCTCAGCAACCACAAGCTTAGTATCATAAGAAACTTGGATAACTTCATTCCTGATTGCTCTCTTTGTGAAATAAACCACCACATCTCTAGGTAGCTTCCTCTGTCTTGCAATCCATGAATTCACACGAAAGATTTTGTCTATATTTCCCTCAATTTCAGCTGCTGGCTGTCCCAGTACCCCTTCCAAAGCCTCAGAGACTATCTGCTTTAAATCTTCTTTAGGATTCTCTTTTAAACCTCTGATTCTGATAGCAAACTCCATCTGGTGGTACTGGACCAGAGTCAAATCACCGTCCATTTTATCCATCACATTTTCATTCTCTAACACTTTTGCTTCTAATCTGGAATTCTTCTGGCTAAGATCTTCCATTTTTTCGTCCAAGCATTGAATACATGAAGCCACACCTTGAAGTGCAGGCAAGATGTCTGCCCTCATTGCTGTAAACTTCTCTTCCAGCTTTTCCATCTTCTCCTCCAGCTTTTCCATCTTTTCATCTATAATATCTGCTATTTGTTGTGAGTGCTTTTCCAAAGCATCCTGTAAATCTTTAACCGTCAGTGCCGGAGAAGGTGCAGGAGGCAATAAGGCTTGCAGCGAGGACTGTTGCACCGGGGAAGCCCCTGCACTCCGGAGAACTTTAGAAGTTTTAGCCGCCATCTTCCCCCACTTTGACTTGCTACGCACTTTCACTTTTAAAGTCCATAAAATCCATTGAACTAGAGAACAAAAATCCACTTCACCTTGACCTCCTGTATCGCTCTGCCTGCCTCTTCACACTCCAAAGTCCTTCCTTCTGGCAGGGGTGGTTGCTAATGCTTAGTTCTGCTCCCAAAAGCACGGAGCAGAAACGCTGCGCAGCCCGAAGCAAACCCAGGCTTCGGGGGGGCTCGATCCTTCAGCCGCCCGAACTAGAAGCTCAGGCAGCCCTGGAGAGCTCAACCCCTACCTGGGGCCTCACCCCTCCTCTTCTCCCGAGGAGGGGGCTTCCGAACCGCTGAAACAGCTGATCGGCGCTGTTTTCAGCAGTTCTACAAAGCCGCGGAGCGGACAGCCCGGAGATGGCTGTCTTCAGCGTCGCGTCGCCACCAGAAGAAGCGGCTGGCTAGTCTCTTCTTAAAAACTTCCAGTGTTGGAGCATTCACCACTTCTGGAGGCAGGTTGTTCCACTGGTTAGTTGTTCTAACTGTCAGGAAGTTTCTCCTTAGTTCTAGGTTGCTTCTCTCCTTGACTAATTTCCATCCGTTGCTTCTTGTCCTGCTTTCAGGTGCTTTGGAGAATAGCTTGACTCCCTCTTCTTTGTGGCAGCCCCTGAGATATTGGAACACTGCTATCATGTCAACCCTCAACCTTCTCTTCATTAAACTACAAATACCCAATTCCAGCAACCGTTCTTTATATGTTTTAGCCTCCAGTCCCCCAATCATCTTTGTTGCTCTTCTCTGTACCCTTTTTAGAGTCTCAACATCTTTTTTACATTGTGGTGACCAAAACTGGATGCAGTATTCCAGGTGTGGCCTTACCAAGGCATTGTAAAGTGGTATTAGTACTTCACATGATCTTGATTCTATCCCTCTGTTAATGCAGCCTAGCACTGTGTTGGCTTTTTTGGCAGCTGCAGCACACTGCTGGCTCATATTTAAGTGATTGTCCAGTAGGACTCCGAGATCTCACTCAGAGTTACTACTATTGAGCAAGGTACCACCTATACTATACCTGTGCATGTGATTTTTCCTGCCTAAATGTAGAACCTTACTTTTTTCACCATTGAATTTCATTTTGTTAGATAGCGCCCAGTGTTCGAGTCTGTCCAGATCCTCCTGTATCTTAAGCCGATATTCTGGAGTATTGGCTATTCCTGCCAGCTTGGTGTCCTCTGCAAATTTGATGAATTCCCCATCTATCCCCTCATCCAATTCGTTGATGAAGATGTTGAAGAGCACTGGGCCCAGAACAGAGCCCTGGGGCACCCCACTACACACTTCTTTCCATGTAGATGCCATTCCATTGAGGACCACACGCTGAGTACGGCCTGTCAGCCAGCTACGAATCCATCTGGTGGTGATGCTATCTAACCCACATTTTTCTATCTTATCAAGTAGTAGGTTGTGATCTACTTTATCAAATGCCTTACTGAAGTCCAAGTAAATTATATCTACAGCATTCCTCTGGTCCACTAGTTTTGTCACTTGGTCAAAGAATGCAATAAGATTTGTCTGGCATGATCTGTTTTTGACAAACCCATGTTGGCTTTTAGTGATAACTTTGTTTGCATCAAGGTGTTCGCTGATTTGTTGTTTGATTATCTTTTCCAGAATCTTCCCAGGTATTGAGGTCAGGCTGATAGGTCTGTAGTTTCCTGGATCTATTTTTTCCCTTTTTTGAAGATGGGAAGTACATCAGCTCTCTTCCAGTCCTCTGGTAGTTCCCCAGTGCTCCAGGATCTTTGAAAAATATAATTCAGTGGTTCTGAGATCACGTCTGCCAGTTCCTTGAGAACCTTGGGGTGTAATCCGTCTGGTCCTGGTGATTTGAACTCCTCTAGGCTGGACAGGTGCTCACTTACCATTTTCTTGCCTATCTTAACTTGCATTTCTATTCTGTTTTTTATGGCTGGTTTTGGTAGGTTGAACTGTTTTTTCCCTTTGTGTAAAGACAGATGCAAAAAACGAGTTAAATAGTTCTGCTTTCTCCCTGTTGCTTGTCACCTTCTTGCCACTTTCCCCCACTAATGGACCAATCATTTCCTTAACTTTTTTCTTGTTTTTTATATGTTGAAAGAAGCTTTTTTTGTTAATTTTGACTTTTGTTGCAAGCCTTCATTCATTTTGAGCCTTAGCGTTCCTCACTTCATCTTTGCAGGCACGGGCTATTTGCTGATATTCTGACTTAGTTATGTGCCCCTCTTTCCACTTCTTATACTTGTCCTTTTTATCTTTCAGTTTATCAGAGAGTTCTTTATGCAGCCATGCTGGTTTCTTTTGAGAGCTGTTATTTTTCTTCTTTGTTGGTATTGTACTAGACTGGGCCTTTATTATCTCACTTTTCAAAATTTCCCAAGCTTCTTGAGTTGTTTTCCCCTTGAGGATTCTCATCCATGGAATTCTTCCCAAGGTCTCTCTCAGTTTATTGAAATTAGCTCTTTTAAAGTCCAAGACTCTAGTTTGGCTGTGTTCTATTGCTTGTGCTTCCAGAATGTTGAATTCCAATATTGCATGTTCACTTCCCCCCAAGGTTCCTGTGGCTTCGACACTTTCTATCATTTCATCTCTGTTTGTGAGAATTAAATCCAATATGGCTAATCCCCTAGTTGCCTTCTCTACTTTTTGGGAGAGAAAGTTGTCTGCTAGGTTTGTCAGGAATCTGTTTGATCTTCCACTTGGTGCAGAGTTTGTCTCCCAGTTGATATCAGGGTAATTAAAGTCCCCCATTACTATTGTGATGTGCTTCTTACATATCTTAGTTAGCTGACTAGCAAAAAGTTCATCTATTTCCTCTGCTTGGTTGGGCGGCCTATAGTATACACCTATGGCAATGTCATTTTTTCCCCTTTTATATTGACCCAAATGCATTCAAGTTTACAGTTTTCGTCATTGTTGTGCTCTATTTCTGTAGAGATAAAGTTATTTCTTATATAGAAAGGAACTCCACCTCCTCTTTTGTTTAGTCTGTTTCTTTTAAATAATTTAAATCCCTCTAGCTGTGTGTTCCATTTGTGGGTTTTGTCCCACCATGTTTCCGTAATGACAACAATATCATATCCACCCTCATTTACCTGAATTTCTAGTTCACCCTGCTTACTGTTCATACTCTGTGCATTGGTGTATAGACATTTGAGTCCTTTATGACTGACCCTGTGTTTACTTGCTACATAACTTGTGTGATGCCTGACTTCCCCTATTTTCTTAGATTGCCGGGGACAGTGATGGTCTGTATCAATTAACTCACTGTCCCCATTGTTTAGTTTAAATGTTCCTCCAGAAAAGGTGTGAATTTATTGCCAAGTAACTCAGTCCCTTTCTTGGATGGATGCGGACCATCTCTTTTGTACATTTTTTCATTGGACCAGCTACAGACATCGTGACTAATATAACCAAAGCCTTCTCCTTTACACCACTCCTTTAGCCACATGTTAAATTCTGCTATATGCTGGCCTTTTCCATTTTGCTCCTTATAGACTGGTAAAACCTCTGAAAAAGTAAGCCTACAGCCTATTCTGCTGAGTTCCTGCCCCAAGCTCTGGAAATCATTCTGCACAGAGAGTACATCTTTTTGGGACAGATCGTTAGTGCCAAGATGTACAATAGCCTCCACATCACAGTCCTTGCTGGCATTCTTGATTATTTTAGAAATATGCTTCTTCTTCCTACTGGCAGTAGCACCTGGAAGACACCTGACCTCTTTCGAAACCTCTATGTCCTTTCCTAAATTTACATCCCTTATAATTGAATCACCAAGTAGAAGGTGGCTTCTCTTTTTGGATGCCTTTCTGTTCTTGCATGACTGATGTGTAATACCAGATTCGCACTTCTCCCTGTCGAAAACAAGTTTTTGATCTTGGACCATGATCCCCTGCTTATTTGAGTTATTATCACAGATACCTTTACCTGTCTCCTTAATGTCCCTATTAAGGTCAGAAAGGGCACTGTATCTGTTGTGCAGGGACACAGCGAAAGCTTTGTGTTTATGGTTCACAGATCTCACCCTGCCAGATCCCACGGTTGTCCACACTGCCCTTCTCCTGCAGGATCTTTGTGGTAGAGGGGGCAGATAGCACGGAGGCTCAATAGGGTGGAAGGGCTGAACTGGACACCTAATTTCTGCCTGAAGAGCACAGATTACAGACCCTAGATAAATAATCTGTCCTTGTAGACTAGTGATTTGTTTACAGATAGGACAGTTTCCAAGTTTGAAAAGTGTACTGCGAAAGACAGCTGCAAAATAAGTGTTGCACTGAACTAAGCCAGACATTCTTAGACACAAGGAATCTCAGATGCACTTGCCCTGAATGTACCGCTGCTGTTTTCGATATTTAGTTATATAATTAGTGGGGGCCGCTACTTTTTTTGGTGCATCCTTTCCAAAACTTACAGAATGTAGCACTTCCCAGCAGCTCTGAGCAGTTGAAATTCTGCTGAAAAGCGATGGATATCCAGTCAGGGCCCCAAATGCAGTTCAAATACAATGCAAACCAATCAGGGCCCTAGTTACTTTTTTGGTGCAGCCTTTCCAAAACTTACAGATTTGGTTTTCATCTTTCAGGTCTTCCAGTTTCTGGTCAACCTCTGTTGACTTATGTTCCATTTTTTGGATTCTTTGTTGATTTTCTGCAATCATCTTTTTGAAATTTTCCAATTGGGAGTCTATATTATGAATTTTTTGGTTCATTTTGTCTAAGTCACTTTTCAACTCTTCATGATTTTTAGTTGCTGTAGCAGACTGGGCAGCGTTAGTGTCATAGATTGCTCATAGAATTGCTTGGGTGTCCTTCTGTTGGGTATCGCTCTTCTGTTGTAACATTGTAGTAATTGGTTTCTGATAGACTGGGCTTGCAGAGGTTGAAGCAGGGGCAGAAGAGCCTTTTTTTCCAAGTTTGGATAAGTTAGAGGTACCCTCATCTTTGTCTTCAAGTCGTATGGTGTCTCTGCCAAATGGCCAAATTTTGTAATCCAATAGGCTCCAAGTGATTAGGAGAGGAGAACCATCAAAGTAGTAAAAAATAGTAGGAAATATAGGAATCCACAAAAATAAAGATCCCCCCCCCAAAATGGAAGGGGAGCTAAAAGAAAAAAGAAAAAAAAAGAAAAAAAGAAGAGACCAAAAGTAAAAGGAGCAAAATAAGAGGTATCTGGAAAAATAGTAGGGGAAAAGAAAAAAGTTACCCCCAAAAGCATAAAAAAATGAGAAAAGAAAAAGAAAAAAAATGAAGAAGGCACACAAAAGAGTAAAAGGAAAAAATAAAAGACAAAAAATCGAACTAAAAATGATAGAAGTAGGTGATGGGAGTAAATAAAATGTAATAAAAATAAGTAAAATTGTCAAAATTGTAATCCAGGAAATTGTATTCAAAAACCAAATGATACAAATTACAAGCTTCTCTATATTTATAATCCAAAGGAGTGAAATATCTTCAAAGACAAACTTGTTTAGGCAATAGTGTATCTTAAGAAAAGTAGAAACACATCAGCAGGCCAAAAGGACAACAGGGAGTCTTCCCCCCCCCAAAGAAAGTTTCCAAGGAACTTCAAAGGAATGTCTGGGCAAACAGCCAAGTTTCAAGCATAGATAACTCCTTTGGGGGGGTGAGGTGGATGTAGTTTTCAAGTTTTGCCAGTAGATGGCATTAACTATCCATTCCCCCCCTTCATGGATTACTGCCTTGTCGTGGCGAAGGGGCTTGCGTAATTCAATGAAGCTATGAGCTATGCCGTGCAGGGCCACCCAAGACGGAAAGGTCATAGCGGAGAGTTCTGACAAAACGTGATCCACTGGAGAAGGAAATGGCAAACCACTCCAGTATCTTTGCCATGAAAACCCTATGGACAGTACCAAAAGGCAAAAAGATATGACGCTGGAAGATGAGCCCCTCAGGTCGGAAACCGTCCAATATGCTACTGGGGAAGAGCAGAGGGCTAGTACTAGTAGCGCCAGAAAGAATGAAGCAACAGGGCCAAAGCAAAAGGAAGCTCAGCTGTGGATGTGTCTGGTGGTGAAAGGAAAGTCCGATGCTGTAAAGATTTTTTCTCCATAGGAACCTGGAATGTAAGATCCATGAATCAAGGCAAGCTGGATGTGGTCAAACAAGAGATGACAAGACTGAACATCGACATCTTAGGAATCAGCGAACTAAAATGGACAGGAATGGGTGAATTTATTTCAGATGACCATCAGGTATACTACTGTGGGCAAGAATCTCTCAGAAGAAATGGAGTAGCCTTCATAGTCAATAAAAGAGTAGGAAAAGCAATACTGGGATACAATCCCCAAAATGACAGAATGATCTCAGTTCAAATCCAAGACAAACCATTCAATATCACAGTAGTCCAAGTCTATTTCCCAACCACTGGTGCTGAAGAGGATGAAATTGACTGGTTCTATGAAGCCCTACAACACCTTATAGAACTAACACCAAAAAATGATGTCCTTATCGTCATGGGGGATTGGAATGCTAAAGTAGGAAGCCAAAAGATAACCTGAATATCAGGCAAGTTTGGCCTTGGAGTACAAAATAAAGCAGGGCACAGGCTGATAGAATTTTGTCAAGAAAATACGATGGTCATAGCAAAGACTCTTTTCCAACAACCCAAGAGACGGCTCTACACATGGACATCACTAGACGGTCAACACAGAAATCAGATTGACTATGTGCTCTGCAGTCAAATATGGAGAAGCTCTATACAGTCAGTAAAAACAAGACCAGGAGCTGACTGTGGTTCAGACCACAAGCTTCTCGTTGCAAAATTTAGGTTTAAACTGAAGAAAGCAGGGGAAAGCACTAGGCCACTCAGGTATGAACTAAATCATATCCCTGACGAATATACAGTAGAGGTGACAATTAGATTTAAGGAAATAATAATAATAATAATAATAATAATAATAATAATAATAATAATAATAATAATAATAAGAAGAAGAAGAAGAAGAAGAAGAAGAAGAAGAAGAAGAAGAAGAAGAAGAAGAAGAAGAAGAAGAAGAAGAAGAAGAAGAAGAAGAAGAAGAAGAAGAAGAAGGGACCTTGGAGGTCATCTAGTCCAACCCCCTGCTAAGGCAGGAAACCCTATACCATTTCAGACAAATGGCTGGCTAGTCTCTTCTTAAAAACTTCCAGTGTTGGAGCATTCACCACTTCTGGAGGCAGGTTGTTCCACTGATTAATTGTTCTAACTGTCAGGAAATTTCTCCTTAGTTCTAGGTTGCTTCTCTCCTTGACTAGTTTCCATCCATTGCTTCTTGTCCTGCTTTCAGGTGCTTTGGAGAATAGCTTGGCTCCCTCTTCTTTGTGGCAGCCCCTGAGATATTGGAACACTGCTATCATGTCACCCCTCACCCTTCTCTTCATTAAAC
The DNA here is from genome assembly GCF_964194415.1 of Vipera berus. NCBI lineage: Eukaryota > Metazoa > Chordata > Lepidosauria > Squamata > Viperidae > Vipera > Vipera berus. Next base: position 19,097,052 of record NC_138210.1, on the reverse strand, counting down.
TACACATACCCAATTCCAGCAACCGTTCACTATATGCTTTAGCCTCCAGTCCCCCAATCATCTTTGTTGCTCTTCTCTGTACTCTTTCTAGAGTCTCGACATCTTTTTTGCATCGTGGTGACCAAAACTGGATGCAGTATTCCAGGTGTGGCTTTACCAAGGCATTGTAAAGTGATATTAGTACTTCACGTGATCTTGATTCTATCCCTCTGTTAATGCAGCCTAGCACTGTGTTGGCTTTTTTGGCAGCTGCAGCACACTGCTGGCACATGTTTAAATGATTGTCCACTAGGACTCCGAGATCCCTCTCACAGTTACTACTATCGAGCAAGGTACCACCTATACTATACCTGTGCATTTGATTTTTCCTGCCTAAATGTAGAACCTTACTTTTTTCACAATTGAATTTCATTTTGTTAGATAGTGCCCAGTGTTCGAGTCTGTCCAGATCCTCCTGTATCTTAAGCCTATCTTCTGGAGTATTGGCTATTCCTGCCAGCTTGGTGTCATCTGCAAATTTGATGAATTCCCCATCTATCCCCTCATCCAATTCGTTGATGAAGATGTTGAAGAGCACTGGGCCCAGAAAAGAGCCCTGGGGCACCCCACTACACACTTCCTTCCATGTAGATGCAGTTCCATTGAGGACCACATGCTGAGTACGGCCTGTCAGCCAGCTACGAATCCATCTGGTGGTGATGCTGTCTAACCCACATTTTTCTATCTTATCAAGTAGTAGGTTGTGATCTACTTTATCAAATGCCTTACTGAAATCCAAGTAAATTATATCTACAGCATTCCTCTGGTCCACTAGTTTTGTTACTTGGTCAAGGAATGCAATAAGGTTTGTCTGGCACGATCTGTTTTTGATAGACAGAGTGCCTGAAGAACTATGGACGGAGGTTTGCAACATTGTACAAGAAGTAGCAACTAAAACCATCCCAAAGAAAAATAAATGGAAAAAACCAAAATGGCTGTCTGAGGAAGCTTTGCAAATGGCTGAGGACAGGAGAGAAGCGAAAGGCAAAGGAGAAAAAGAAATGCAGAATTCCAGACAATAGCTAGAAGAGATAAGAATGTCTTCTTAAATGAACAGTGCAAAGAAATAGAAGAAAACAATAGAATAGGGAGGACTAGAGATCTCTTCAAGAAAATTGGAGAGATGAAGGGAACGTTTCATGCAAAAATGGGCATGATAAAGGACCAAAATGGCAGGGACCTAACAGAGGCAGAAGAGATTAAGAAGAGGTGGCAAAATTACACAGAAGAACTATACAAGAACGAGCTTAACATCCCAGATAACCACGATGAGGTGTTCACTGACCTCGAGCCAGACATCCTAGAATGAGAAGTGAAATGGGCCTTAGGAAAGCTGAGCAATAACAAAGCTAGTGGAAGTGACAGTATTCCAGCTGAGCTATTCAAAATCTTAAAAGACGATGCAGTAAAAGTGCTACACTCAATTTGCCAGCAAATTGGCTGGTCTTCTGCTGTGCCACCCCCCGCCGCTGGGCTGTGGAACCGACCAGGTGGTTCCGTCCCAGGCACCTAATGGACCCAGAACGGTTCCAGATGGTGCTTGGGTCCTTACCTAGCTCCCTCACTCACAGCCCGGTCGATGCCTTGGTGGATGCCTGGGAAAGGGCGGCCACCGAGGCACTCGACCGTGTTGTACCCTTGCGACCCCAGACCCGGCACAGATCCCGTTGGGCCCCATGGTTTTCTGTGGAGCTCCGGGAGATGAAGCATCGGAGACGGGGTCTAGAGAGCGGTTGGAGATCCACCCGGTCTGAATCTGACCGATTGCGACTAAGAGCCTTTACAAGGTCTTATCTCACGGCGATGAGGACAGCGAAGTCTAATTACTTCGCTGCCCTCATCGCATCCGCAGATAATCGCCCAGCCGCCCTGTTTAGGGTGACTCGCTCTCTCCTTAATTGGGAGATGAGGGAGGATCCCTTACAGGGACGGGCCGAGGAGTTTAGTCATCATTTGACGGACAAAATCGCTCAGATCCGGGCCGGTTTGGACTCTGACTGGGCAGAGTCAGGCATGGAGGAATCAAGCGGTCTTGAGTATGTTATCTGGACTGAGTTCGATCCTGTTTCCCCCGATGACGTGGACAAGATCATGAGAAGGCTGAGCTCCACCACTTGTTTACTGGACCCGTGCCCCTCCTGGCTGGTCTATGCGGCTCGGGAGGAGACACGAGGCTGGTTCCAGGCAGTAATATCTGCTTCCTTGAAGGAGGGTATCTTCCCTGCCGCCTTGATGGAGGCGGTGGTGAGACCCCTCCTCAAGAAGCCTGCCCTGGACCCGGCTGTTTTAAATAACTACCGTCCGGTCTCCAACCTCCGCTTTTTGGCGAAGGTTGTTGAGAGTGTGGTGGCGCATCAGCTTCCTCTGTTCCTGGAGGAAACTGATTATCTGGACCCGTACCAATCGGATTTCAGGCCCAGGTACAGCACGGAGACGGCATTGGTCGCACTGGTGAATGATCTCTGGCGGGCTCGGGACAGGGGATGTTCCTCTGTCCTAGTCCTTTTACATCTCTCAGCGGCTTTCAATACCATCGACCATGGTATCCTACTGCGGCGTCTCAGGGGGTTGGGAGTGGGAGGCACTGTTTTGCAGTGGTTCTCCTCCTACCTCCTGGGCCGCTCGCAGTCGGTGCTGACGGGAGGGCAGAGGTCCGCCCCGAGATCTCTCGTTTGCGGAGTCCCTCAGGGGTCGGTCCTCTCTCCCCTCCTGTTCAACATCTACATGAAACCGCTGGGCGAGCTCATTCGTGGTTTCGGGGTGGGGTATCATCAGTACGCTGATGATACCCAACTTTTTCTTTCCACCCCGAACCAACCCAGTGATGCACTCGACGTGATGTCCCATTGCCTGGAGGCGGTCCGTGTTTGGATGGGGAGAAACAGGCTTCGTTTCAATCCTGCCAAGACTGAGTGGCTGTGCATACCGGCATGTCGGGTTAACCAGGTTGTTCCATCACTAATGATGGGGGGTGAGGTGTTACCCCCTGTCGATAGGGTTCACAACTTGGGCGTCCTCTTGGATTCACGGCTCAATTTCGAAGACCATATAGGAGCCGTGACCAGGGGGGCTTTTGCCCAGCTTCATCTGGTGCGCCAGTTGCGGCCCTATCTGGACCGAGATGCCCTACACACAGTCACCCATGCGTTCGTGACCTCCCGGCTAGACTACTGCAACGCTCTCTACATGGGGCTGCCCTTGAGGACCACGCGGAGGCTTCAACTGGTGCAGAATGCAGCCGCGTGAGTTGTTATGCGAGTTTCCCGATACTCCCGTGTAACACCTCTTCTCCGTGAGCTGCATTGGCTTCCGGTTGCCCTCCGGGTGAGATTCAAGGTGCTGGTAATGACCTATAAAGCTCTAAATGGCTTGGGTCCAGATTATCTAAGGGAACACCTGCTGCCGGCATCAACTTCCCATCGTCCTGTGCGCTCCCACAGGGAGGGCCTTCTCAGAGTGCCGGCGGTTAAGGAGTGCCGGCGGGTGATCCCCAGGGGGAGGGCATTCTCTGTGGGCGCGCCTGCCCTTTGGAATGATTTACCGGTGGAACTTCGGACCGCCCCCGATCTGCATTCATTTCGCCGGGACCTGAAAACCTGGTTTTTTGATCTATCAGGTCTGGACTGAAGGGGTTTTAGCTTTTAATATTGTTTTAATTGTTGGGCTTAAGTAATTTAATCTATTTTAATTTATACTATTTTTTTATTGAAAAGTTTTTCAATACATTTTATCTTTAACAATCCCTCCCCCCCTCCCCCCACCCAACCCTTCCTAACCCTCCCTAACCCTCCCCCTCCCCTTCCCCCCTCCCCCCTCCCCGACTTCCCAGAGCTAAATACAAGGTATAAAGGTAAAAACAATCATAAACAACCATATGTTAACAACAATAAACTATTAAGTCTATCGCACTCTAGCTCATGTAAAATGACTACAAGCAATACTAATATCACATCACAACTTATACAAATGCTAAATGAAACTTTTTAATCCCATATTTGTTCTGGATGTAATCAATCCACTTTTTCCACTCCATAATATAACGTTGTTGCGTATGGTCTTTCAAATAAGCCGAAATCTTTGCCATTTCCGCCAGGTCAGAAACTTTTAGAGTCCATTCTTCTATAGTCGGCAGTTCCTCCTTCTTCCAATATTGACCTACTAAAAGTCTTGCTGCCGTAATTAAGTTCAGCATCAACTTGGTGTCCACAACAGTAGTATCTGTAATTATGCCCAATAAAAACAATTGCGGACAGAACTTTATCCTTTGCTTAAATATCTTCTGCATATTCCACCAGATTTTAATCCAAAAAGCTTTAACCTTTTTACAGGTCCACCATATATGAAAATACGTTGCGTCTTCGCCACCACATTTAGGTTGATAGTTCGGATACATACTTGCGAGCTTTTTAGGATCTAAATGCCACCTATAAAACATTTTATAAAAGTTCTCTCTTAAATTTTGAGCTTGCGTAAATTTTACGTTCCTCACCCAGATCTTTTCCCAAGTGTCCATTGTAATAACTTCTTGAATATTCTGAGCCCACTTTATCATACAATCTTTAACAAGTTCTGTTTCTGAGTCAATTTCTATCAATGCAAGATATATCCGTTTGATATGTGCTGGACCCTGATTTCTAATTTGCTTTACCAGATTTTCATCAGTCATTGAGAAGCCAATTTTCTGGTCTTCTTTCCACCTGGCCCGTAATTGACCATATTGAAACCAAGTTTGAACAATCTTCTCATCTCGTAAAAAATTGTACGGCTTCAAACACCATACGTTCCTCTCCAAACTTAAGATTTCCTTGTATGTAGTCACATCATGTTTGAACCCAACATTTATGTTTTCTATTGCATGTTTCGGTATTGCCCATAAAGGTATCTTGTAGTTTAGCTTATGTCTGTACTTTTTCCAAACTCTCAGCAATGCCTGTCTTAAAATATGTACCTTAAACACATTATCTACCTTCTTATCATACAATAAATATGCATGCCAACCAAATAAGTCGTGGCCTTCAAGATTTAATAATCTCCCTTGTGTTAAATTAATCCAGTCGCTGACAACGCAGCAGCTTCATAATATAATTTAAAGTTGGGCATTTTAAGAAATTTATACTATTTTGGACTTCCGGTGGCGGCGCGGCGCCGAAGATAGCCGTTTCGGGCTGTCCGCTTCACAGCTGAGTTTTTCCACCTAAAACAGCGCCGATCAGCTGTTTAGGTGGATTTGAAGCCCCCTCCTCGGGAGAAGAGGAGGGGGTGAGGCCCCAGGTAGGGGTTGAGTTCTCCGGGGCCGCCTGAGCTGAAAGCTTGGGCGGCTGAAGGATTGAACTCCCCCATAGCCTGGGTTGCTCCCAGCTGTTTAGCGTCTCTGCTCCGGGATTTTTGGAGCGGAGCCAGGCGTTTGCGACCATCCCTGCCAGAAGGAAAGACTTTGGAGTAAAAGGAGCAGGCAGAGCGGTACAGGAGGTTAAGGTGAAGAGGACTTTTATTCTTACTCTCTAGCTTAATGGACTTTATAAACTTAAAGTGAAAGTGCGCAACAAGTGAAAGGGAAGAAAGATGGCGGCTAAATCTTCCTCTAAAGTTCTTCGGAGTGCGGGAACTTCCCCGGTGCAACAGACATCGTTGCAAGCTCTGCTTCCTCCTGCACCTCCTGTGGCATTGACGCTTAAGGATTTACAAGATGCCTTTGCAAGGCAATCCCAGGTAATGTCAGAAATGCTGGATGATAAGATGGTAAAGTTGGAGGAGAAAATGGACAAATTGGAGGAGAGGATGGAAGAGAAGCTTAACGAGAAGTTTAGTGCAATGAGGGTAGACATCTTGTCTACAGTGGAAAGCGTGGCTGAATGTTTGGAAGAAAAAATGGAGGATCTTAGTCAAAAGAACACTATATTAGAAGTAAAGGTACTGGAGAATGAAAATTTAAGGGATAGAATGGACGGAGAATTGAGTCTTGTCCAGTATCATCAGATGCAGTATGCTATTAGAATCAGGGGCTTAAAAGAGAATCCTAAAGAGGACCTAAAGCAGCTGATTTCTGAGGCTTTGGAAGCAGTATTGGGCCAGCCAGCATCTGAAATAGAGGGATGTATGGATAAAGTTTTTCGTGTAAATTCATGGATTGCAAGGCAGAGGAAGTTACCTAGAGATGTGGTGGTCTATTTTACAAAGAGAGCAACTAGAGATGAAGTTATTCAAGCTGCTTATGATACTAAAGTTGTGGTTGCTGAGCAAGAAGTGCTGGTTCTAAAAGAAATTCCTCCAAAGATTTTAAGGAGAAGGAAGGATTTTGCATTTCTCGTACAGGAACTTAAGCAACGTGATATTAAGTTTAGATGGGAGATTCCAGTTGGATTGGTGGTGATGCACGAAGGTAAAAGATATCGTCTGGTTACTGTGACTCAGGCGCGTGATTTCTACAACAATGTTTTAAAAGCAACCCCTCTATCACTCCTGGAAGCTGCAAAGGGATCTGGAGAGGGAAAACCTCAAGAGGCTGAAGGTGGACAGACAGAGGAGAATGGTGCTGGAGGGGATCAAATTATAGTTTCATTGGCGGCTGCTGGAGAGCAGAGGTTGACGCGCGCCGCTGTAAAACGAGCAAGACAAGTACAAGAGCAAGACCAGCAGAAGTTTATGGAACTCTCAAAGCGTACTTATAGTGAAGCTGTGGGAGGAGCGCGGCCCAAAGAAAATATAGGGGCTATTAAAGATGTGCTCCAAAAGCTTCGGGATGCCACGCATGGCGACTAAATTCCTAACCTGGAATGTCAATGGATTAAATTCACCACAGAAGAGAAAGAAAGTTTTTCAATATTTAAAACAATTTAAGATTGATGTTATATGTTTGCAAGAAACGCATATTAGGGTTATGGACCAAAAGTATTTATCGAACTCAAGGTTGGGCATGCAATTTGTTGCTTCTGCGATGAATAAGAAAAATGGAGTGGTTGTCTACGTCAAAAGTACTCTAACAGCGGAATTAATTGAAGTAGATAAGCAAGGAAGATATGTCATGATAGATTTGTTGTTAGAGGGTAAAAAAACGCTTTTAGTTGGACTGTATGCTCCTAATCAACAACAAGCTGATTTTTTTAGTTCACTTCATACAAAGCTTACTCAATTGGATTACAAATCGTTTATTTTTATGGGGGACTGGAATGGTGTTTTGGATGTACAGATGGACAAGGCTGGCTCTTTTAAGCGTGCTCCAAGTCATGCCAGATTGCCTAAATCTTTTTTTGAAATGAAGGACGACTTGGAATTGAGAGATATTTGGCGTGACATACACCTACATGAAAAGGATTATACTTTTTTTTCTGACAGACATCAATCTTTTTCTAGGATTGATTTTATTTTGCTGACTAATGATTTTTTTCTAGGATTAAGAAGGTAAAGATTTGTGCAAGAACTATTTCGGACCATAGTCCAGTTTGGTTAGAGATCAATAAGGACAATAGGGATAGGCGCTCGTGGCGCATAAATGAGAATTTGTTTAGAAATCAGAGAAATGTGGAAGAATGTAAACAGCGGATGAAGGATTTTTTTGAAATTAATATGAATAAGGATACTTCTATGGACATGGTTTGGGATGCTAGCAAGGCCTACATGAGAGGGGTGTTGATATATATGAATAATAAATACAGACGTACTTTGGAAGCCAGAAGGAAAGAACTGGAGAATGAAATTAGGGAAAAAGAAAAGGTCTTAATTTTGAACCCATTGGATGTGAAGACTAAGGAGGTTATTAAGCTATTAAGAGGACAATTTGATAAATTGATGGCTGATCAAGTGGCAACCAACTTGCGGTTTGCTAGGCATAATACTTTTTGCAATGCTAATAAGCCAGGTAGATGGCTAGCTTATAGACTAAGGAAAAAGCAAAGGGCTTCTAATATAGATAAAATTGAACATAAGGGAAAGGTTGTGTTTCAACAGGATCTTATTAAGGAAGCCTTTGTGGACTTTTATTCTAAATTATATGCTAAGGAAAAGATTAATGAAAAAGACATTGACGTATATTTGGAGAATGCTAGCATCCCGGTTCTTACGCAAGCACAAAAAGAGGAGATTAACCAGTTGATAACAGAAGAAGAAATTCTTATAGCAATTAAGGAATTGAAGTTGGATAAAGCGCCAGGTACGGATGGTTTGACTGCGGTTTACTATAAAAATTTACAAATGGAGTTGATAAAGCCGTTAAAGGAACTGTTTCAGACAATTCAGAGAGGGGGAAAGGTGCCTCCGTCTTGGAGAACTGCTTTTATCTCTTTGATTCCGAAGGAAGATCAAGATGCTACTCAAGTTAAAAACTATAGACCGATATCACTTTTAAATACAGATTATAAAATATTTGCTAAGGTGTTGGCTAACAGATTGATGAGGGTTTTGCAACAGGTGATTCATGGGGATCAAACTGGGTTTATTAGTGGTAGGCAAATGAAAAATAATGTGAGGCATATAGTTGATGTGTTAGAGTTTTTGGAAAGGAACAACCAGATCCCTGCGGCGCTAATTTTTTTAGATGCTGAAAAAGCTTTTGATCAATTGAATTGGCAATTTTTGATGAAAGTTTTAGATAAAATGAATTTTGGGGATAAATTTTTGCAACCAATTAGGGCATTATATCAAAAACAAACTGCCCGAATAATAGTTAACAATAGTTTGACTGAAGTATGTAATATTGAGAAGGGCACAAGGCAAGGGTGTCCGTTATCGCCTTTACTATTTGTGTTAACATTGGAGATATTACTAGTAAAAATACGGAGTTCGGAAAGAATTAAGGGTATACAAATTAGAGATCAGGATTATAGATTGAGGGCGTTCGCAGACGATCTGGTTGTTACAGTGACCCAGCCAGAAAATTCTGTTGTGGACCTGATGGAGATAATAATGCAATATGGGAGGGTTTCTGGATTTAAAGTTAATGCACAAAAAACTAAAATTCTGGCCAAAAATATGACAGTATCGCAAAAGGCTCTTTTAGAAGGATTAACTGGATTTGAGATTGCTAAAAGGGTCAAATATTTGGGGGTGTTTTTGTCACCCTCTAATACAAAGTTATATAAAAATAACTATGAAAAACTATGGGGAAAAATTCAAAAAGAAATGGAGAGTTGGGAAAAATTGCAATTGTCTTTGTTGGGAAGAATCGCAGCAGTGAAAATGAATGTCCTGCCTAAATTTTTATTCTTATTTCAAATGATACCGGTTCTTAAGAAAGATTCTAATTTGGAAGAATGGCAACGGGGTATCAATAAATTTGTTTGGGCAGGGAAAAGGCCACGAGTTAAACTTAAGATTATGCAGGATACTCGTGAAAGAGGTGGTCTTAAAATGCCCAATCTTAAATTATATTATGAAGCTGCTGCGTTAGCAGGGATAAGTGATTGGATTAATTTGACACAAGAGAGATTATTAAATCTTGAGGGCCATGACTTGTTATTTGGCTGGCATGCATATTTGTTGTATGATAAGAAGGTAGATAATGTGTTTAAAGTGCATATTTTAAGACAGGCATTGTTGAGAGTTTGGAAGAAGTATAGATACAAGTTAGACTGTAAGATACCATTGTGGGCAATTCCAAAACACGCAATAGAAAACATAAATGTTGGTTTCAAACATGACGTGACCACGTATAAGGAGATTTTAAGCCTGGAAAGAAGTGTATGGTGTTTAAAATCGTATGATCTCTTGCGAGAGGAGAAGATTGTTCAAACCTGGTTTCAATATACTCAACTACGGGCCAGGTGGAAAGAAGATCAGAAAACTGGTTTTGCAATGACTGATGAAAATTTGATAAGGCAAATTAGAAATCAGGGTCCAGCACATATCAAACGGATATATCTTGCATTGATAGAAATTGATTCAGAAACAGAACTGGTTAAAGACTGTATGATAAAATGGGCCCAGAATATCCAAGAAGTTATTACAATGGATACGTGGGAAAAGATCTGGGTGAGGAACGTAAAATTTACACAAGCTCAAAACTTAAGAGAGAACTTTTATAAAATGTTTTATAGATGGCATTTAGATCCTAAAAAGCTTGCAAGTATGTATCCGAGCTATCAGCCAAAATGCTGGAGGTGTGGTGGTGAAGATGCAACATATTTTCATATATGGTGTACTTGTAAAAAGGTCAAGGCTTTTTGGATAAAAATTTGGTGGAATATGCAGAAGATCTTCAAGCAAAAGATAAAGTTTTGTCCGCAATTCTTTTTGTTGGGTATAATTACAGATGCTACTGTTGTGGACACTAAGTTGATGTTAAATTTAGTTACAGCAGCAAGACTTTTAATAGGTCAGTATTGGAAGAAGGAGGAACTGCCGACTATAGAAGAATGGACTTTAAAGGTTTCTGACCTGGCAGAAATGGCAAAGATTTCGGCTTATTTGAAAGATCATTCGCAAGAACGTTATATTATGGAGTGGAAAAAATGGATTGAATATATCCAGAAGAAATACGGGACTAAAAAGTTTCATTTAGCATTTGAATAAGTCTTCCTTTCTATTTTCTTTTTTTTTCTCTCTATATGAAATATTAGTATTGTTTGTAGTTATCTTATATGAGCTAGAGAGTGATAGATTTAAGAATTCATTGTTGGTAGCATATGGATGTTTATGATTGTTCTTTGTTTTTATACCCTGTACTTAGCTCTGGGAAGTCGGGAGGGGGGGAGGGGGAAAAGGGGGGGGAGGGGTAGGGAGGGATAGGCAGGGGAGGGGGAGGGGGGATTGTTAAAGATAAAATGTATTTTAAAACTTTTCAATAAAAAAAAGAAAAAAAAAGAAATTTATACTATTTTTATATTGTATTTTATGCTGCCCTGTAAACCGCCCTGAGTTCTTCGGGAATAGGGCGGTATAAAAATTTAATTAAATAAATAAATAAAATAAATAAAATTAAATAAATTTGGAAAACTCAACAGTGGCCACAGGATTAGAAAAGATCAGTTTACATTCCAATTCCAAGGAAAGGCAGTGCCAAAGAATGTTCAAACTATCGCACCATTGCACTCATTTCACATGCTAGTAAAGTTATGCTTAAAATCCTACAAGCTAGACTCCAGCAGTATGTGGATCAAGAACTACCAGAAGTACAGGCAGGATTTCGAAGAGGCAGAGGAACTAGAGATCAAATTGCCAACATACGCTGGATCATGGAGAAAGCTAGGGAGTTCCAGAAAAACATCTACTTCTGCTTCATTGACTATGCTAAAGCCTTTGATTGTGTGGATCACAACAAACTGTGGCAAGTTCTTAAAGAGATGGGAGTACCAGACCATCTTATTTGTCTCTTGAGAATCCTATATGCAGGTCAAGAAGCAACAGTGAGAACTGGACACGGAACCACTGATTGGTTCAAAATTGGGAAAGGAGTCCGGCAAGGCTGTATACTGTCACCCTGCCTATTTAACTTATATGCAGAGCACATCATGAGAAAGGCAGGGCTAGATGAATCAAAAGTTGGAATTAAGATTGCCAGGAGAAATATTAACAACCTAAGATATGCAGATGATACCACTCTAATGGCAGAAAGTGAAGAAGAACTAAAGAGCCTCTTGTTGCAGGTGAAGAAGGAGAGTGCAAAAGTTGGATTGAAACTTAACATTAAGAAAACCAAGATCATGGTATCTGGCCCTCTCAATTCCTGGCAAATAGATGGGGAAGAAATGGAGGTAGTGACAGATTTTATTTTCCTGGGCTCCAAGATCACCGCAGATGGGGACTGCAGTGAAGAAATTAAAAGACGCTTGCTCCTGGGGAGGCAAGCCATGGCAAATCTAGACAGCACACTAAAAAGCAGAGACATCACCCTGCCAACAAAAGTGCGTATAGTCAAGGCTATGATCTTCCCAGTTGCAATGTATGGCTGTGAAAGTTGGACCATAAGAAAGGCTGAGTGCCAAAGAATTGAGGTCTTTGAACTATGGTGCTGGAGAAGACTCCTGCGAGTCGCTGGGACTGCAAGGCGATCAAACCGGTCAGTCCTAGAGGAGATCAACCCTGACTGCTCCTTAGAAGGTCAGATCCTGAAGTTGAAACTCAAATACTTTGGCCACCTTATGAGAAGGAAGGACTCACTGGAGAAGAGCCTAATGCTGGGAAAGGTTGAGGGCAAGAGAAGAAGGGGACGACAGAGAATGAGGTGGCTGGATGGAGTCACTGAAGCAGTAGGCGTGAGCCTAAATGGACTCCAAAAGATGGTAGAGGACAGGAAGGCCTGGAGGAACGTTGTCCATGGGGTCGCGATGGGTTGGACATGACTCCGCAACTAACAACAACAACAACAATCCATTCCCACCCTTTTTGTCGGGAGAGAAGACAAACAATTTATATATGTGTGTGTGTGTGTGTGTGTGTGTGTGTATACATATACATATCTTTCAATTTTAAAAGGTTTGGAAAATATAAGTAAAAATAGAAATAAAAAAGGGAAAAGAAAGGAAAAATAGAAGTTATAAATGGCTTTCAGCAAAATGCCCAGTTCTATAAAAACAAAAGCTTCCCAAACTTTTGTGCGACAGACAGCCTTGTAATGAAATGCAGTTTTCACTTAGCCAGAAGCTTAATCCACCGCTTGTAATTCGGGAGGGGAGGGAATGAAAGGAAAAAATTCCACCCCCCTCCCTGATAGTAAGGGCTTCGCTTTCAAGGGCTGGAAAAGTGCTCTCCACTAAAGATCTTGGCTTGTAGGGAGAGTAAAAGGAAATTTCTCACCCAGATCAGCTGATTGCTCTTTCAATTGCCGTTCTCTGTCTCTGCCAAACAGCTGTTAATGGGGAACGCAAGATGCGGTCCGCCTTTCTTCCTGCGAGTTCCAGGGGCTCTGTTGGGACAGGTGGTCTGGCTGCCGCCTAGCCGCAGTCCTCAGACATTCACCCGTTTGGGGCCACCTCTACAGGGCGGCATTCAGTCCATTTGGACCCACCAGCTGGTAGAATTCGGACCCGGGTGGGAGAGAAATAATTCCCCGAGTCTCTTCAGCTGACGTCAGCGGAAACTCCTCGATTCATATTTATGATGGTCACATTGTTCCAGGGTCATGTGATTGCCTTTTGCAACCTTCTGACAAGCAAAGTTAGTGGGGAAACCAGATTCACTTAACCACCACGTTACTAATTTAATCTCTCTCTCTCTCTCCCTCTCTTTCTCTCCCTCTCTCTCTCCCCCTCTCTATTTCTCTCTCTCCCTCTCTATTTCTCTCTCTCCCTCCCTTTCTTTCTCTCTCCTCCTCTCTCTCCCTCTTTATCTCTCTCTCCCTCCCTCTCTCCCTCTTTCTCTCCCTCTATTTCTCTCTCCATCTCTCTCTCCCTCTTTCTCTCCCTCTATTTCTCTCTCCCTCTTTCTTTCTCTCTCCTTCTCTCCCTCTCTCTCTTTCTCTCTCTTTCTCTTTCTCTTTCTCTCCCTCTCTTTCTCTTTTTCTCTCTCCCTCCCTTTCTTTCTCTCTCCTTCTCTCTCTTTCCCTCTCTTTCTCCCTCTGCCTCTCTCTCTTTCTCTCTTTCTCTCCCTCTCTTTCTCTCCCTCTCTCTATTTCTCTCCCTCTCTCCCTCCCTCCCTCCCATTGTTCCTTCCTTCCTTCCTTCCTTCCTTCCTTCCTTCCTTCCTTCCTTCCTTCCTTCCTTCCTTCCTTCCTTCCGTATCCATTTTTACCAAAAAACCTGATGCCCACTTAACTCTTTATGAAGCACCGGAGGAAAGTTGGGGAAGATCTATCAACGATACTCAGAGGTTGCCACCTCATTTAATAAGCTTTATTCCAGCAACAGAAACACCTTGCATTTGCTCACAGTTGATCCATGCGCACCAGCAATGCTGCTGTGGACCGCGGGGCAGGAAGGCGCCCTTTACACGGGAGGGATGGAAGACACGCCAAAGCGCACTTCGCCCCGCTGCCTTCTGCAGACATGGCCGGAGTCCCGGGTGGGGGGAGATCCGGGGCTGAGGCGCACTCGTGGAAGCGCATGGCAGCAAATCACAACCAGCTGCTCTTGGGGAACAGAGGGACAAGGCCAGACAGGGCTCGGAGCGGTTGACCGTACTGGACCACAGCTGCGCTTTCACCTTTCCCAGGGTGGCCCCCGCAGACAGAGTGCAGTGCAGGGAAGATGTGCCAAAGCTCCTCCCAGAGCCTCCCACTGCTGGAAGCTGGCACCGTCGGTATAATGGGGCTTGCAAAAAGCAAGGCGGGTGGCAGCGGCTGCTCATGGCGCTGACCAAGGGCAATTAGGGCAAAGCCGCTATCAAGCCCCGGGCTCGAAAATCAACCAGGTGTGGGTTGGAATCCACGCAGCAACCCGGCTACCTGGCCTGCCAGCTGCTCATTGCTGTGCTGATCAGCTGGGAGGCTGAGACTCTGGATTTGAGCTGCTGACCAGAGGAGAGCACTGCTGATCATCTGGGAGGCTGGGACTCCGGATCCGACGCCGCCAGCCAGCTGGAAGTTCTGGCGGGCGGCCCTGATGCTGCCGAACAGCCGAGAGCATCAGCAACCTTCTCTCAGGGCCGCCAGTCAGCTGGGAGCGCTGGTGTCAATACTGCAAACATTGACATGTTTTTGCACTGACAATGTAAGAGACAGCCTTTTGTTTAAACTGCTTCACTTTGAATCTTGAAGGGAGGGAATTTCTTTCTCACTGCTGGTCCTGGTCTGTTCTGCTGTTGGGTGAAGGGGACTGGGCATTACGCTGCTCGATGTCCCTGCTGTCTGCATCGTAAACACTTAATTGCCAGGTCTACAGGTGGCTTAGGTCTTTCAGCCCTCACAGAAGTTGGAGATCTTCATGGGGGTGAGTGCCATTCAGGTTGTTCTGACCTTGGCTCAGGTTCAGGTAGGAGAGGGTTCTTCTGGCGGGCGAGCTGAACATCTAATTTCACCGCTGCCTGGTACCATTCATGCAGTTGGTCAAGCACAGCTCAGTAGATACATGCCAAAGAAAGGTAGTCATCTAATCCTTCTCTAAAAAGATGAATTATGGATTGCTCTCTCTATCCGACCGGCCAGCTTGCTTTATCTTATGGATTTGCTCTTCTGCTCTGAGGGCGACGGATAGGTCCTCAAATCTTTCCCTCAGCCCTAGGAGGAAAAGGAGGGGGTCCTCCAAGTCAGGGGCTTGCTCGTTATATAAATTGTTCAACCATTCAACCATTCAACTATTCAAATGAGAGCGTACGTGTTTGAGGAAGAAAATCAGTTTCTCTGGGTCCCCATTGAAGTTTGCTCTGAAGGGTGGGTTCATCATTGGTTGCCAGGGTCCCCACTGCTGCTGGCCCCAACTTGGTTGTTGGTTACATGGTTGCTGGGGCCCCCCATTGCTGCTGGCCCCACCCTGGTTGTTGGTTAAATGGTTGCTGGGGCCCCCACTGCTGTTGTTGTGTCTCCAGTTGCTGCTGGCCCCACTGGTCCTGCTGTACGTTCAGGGGTTGCACGTTTGGGTCCTGCTGCTGCCACCCATGCTGGTGTCCTCCCACCAGCTCCTGATCTCCAGGCTTCTGCACACCCCCAGCTTTTGCAAGGCTTCTATTAGGTGGGGCAAGCTCAGAGGTTGTTGGCCTTTCACTTGTGGGGGCTTCCCAACCTCCCATTGCTGCAGAGGCCCCAGGCTGGGGTCCTCTGTCTCTATGGGTCTGGAGGGCTTGGCAGGGGACTCCTGGGTCTGGCAGGCAGTTTGATCTGCAGACAGGATTTTCCACTCACCTAGATTCTCAATGGCTGAAGAGCTGACATCTCCTCCCCATTCTGTTTCTGGGGCCTCTGGCCTCACGTATTCTCTACTGGAGTGGTTCCACCTTGACGATGAGATTATCTGCTGAAGTTTGGAGATCGGCTCAAATTCATCTTCCCACAGAAAACTATTTATTATTTCCTCTTCAGAAGTTTCGCCAGCAATCAGGCCTTCTCTTTCCATCTTGAGGATTCTTCCCTGAATCTTTGCCAGCTTATCTCTTACCAGAGACAGCGGTGGGGGTTCAGAACCCCCCTTTGAAAGAAAGATCTGTTCTTTTGGTAAGGGGGGGGTGGATGTCAATGCTGCAAACATTGACATGTTTTTGCACTGACAATGTAAGAGACAGCCTTTTGTTTAAACTGCTACACTTTGAATCTTGAAGGGAGGGAATTTTTCTAACGTCTATTTTGAGAAGATAAGAAGCCCACATACAGAATGGGAGGAGAGACCTCATATGTGAAACTAATTGGATAATGTGATTTATGACGTGTAGATAAGGGCGGGGATTGTGTGTGTGTGACGATGGTTTGAGGGGAGGAGATTTCAGATTCTGGCACCCCTCCATGAGTGCCGATGTTTTGTTTCATTACTAAGACTTTTTAGATAAATAATATGCCTGCAATTTGTTTGATTTGTCTTATTCATCGGAACCATGACAGCCGGTGCTTTTGAGCAGGAGTGGCTGTCAAGCCCCGGGCTGCCAGCTGACTGGCAGCCCTGAGAGAAGGTTGCTGATGCTCCCAGCTGTTTGGCAGCATCAGGGCCCCCCGCCGCGACTTCCAGCTGGTCGACGGCTCAAATCTGGAGTCTCAGCCTCTGAGCTGATCGGCGGAGCAACGAGCAGCTGGCAGGCCAGGTAGCCGGGTTGCTGTGCGGATCACCCCCCTTGGTTGATTGTCGAGCCCGGGGCTTGACAGCCACTCCTTCTCGAAAGGCAGGTGTCAACACTGCTAACATCGAATGTTATTGCTTGACAAGAGATGAAGGAGTAGCTATTTCATAAATAGTGTCATTTGGACTGTGATAGACCTATTTTCAAAACAGGCTCACTTTATTACCTGCAAAGGACTTCCATCAGCTCAATGCCTGACTAAGTTGTTCCTAAAAAATATCTATCGACTACATGGTGCCCCTAAGCGAATAATTTTGGACAGAGGGGTGCAGTTCACAGTGAAATTGAAACTACCCAGACTTTTGGGGAAAGTTCACCCGGTGTTCCATTGTAGCTTGCTGTAAACTTTTCGAACCTCCACTTTAAGACCTCCCCCTAAGAAAGCACCTGGACCCCTCGTGGTAGCAGGTCAAACCCATTATGAAGTGAAACGTATTCTGGACTCTAGAATCTTTAAGGGAAAATTGAAATACCTAGTACAGTGGAAGGGATACCCATTGTCTGAAGCCACTTGGGTGAAATCTACTGATGTGAAAGCTGACAGACTTATCAAAAGGTTTTATGAGAAACACCCCAACAAACCAAAAGCCAATTCCTAACTTGTGTTTTGTTTATGTTACAGGATTTGTCCTCTTTCTAAGGGGGGCCGGATGTCAATGCTGCTAACATCGAATGTTATTGCTTGACAAGAGATGAAGGAGTAGCTATTTCATATGTTAAACTTGTGTATTGCTTTAAGACTTGTGTATTGTTTTAGCTTAAAAAGGTGGGGGGAAGGGAAGAGTAGGAATGCACTTTCAAGGCCACGTGACTCAGAGCAGGCCCCTGAATTGGAGAACCCCCAACTTTTCCTCCTGGGGCTAAGGGAAAGATTTGAGGACCCATCCATTGCCCCCAAAGCAGAAGAACAAATCCATAAGATAAAGCAAGCTGGCCAGCCTGCCCTAGAGTACATGCGGGAGTTTTGAAAGATGGCAGGTCGGATAGAGACATGGCCTGAGCAATCAATGATTCATCTCTTTAGAGAAGGGTTAGATGACCACCTTTCTCAGGCATGTATCTACCAAGCTGTACCCGACCAGCTGCATGAACGGTACCAGGCAGCGGTGAAATTAGATGTCCAGCTCGCCTGCTATAAAAAGCCTCCCCCATCTGAAGCTGTGCCAAAACCAGGATCCAGATGGCTACCACCCCCCAAAAATTCCCAACGACTGCTACTTCTGAAAGACCTAAACCACCTACAGGTCCGCCAATCAAGTGCTTTTGATGTGGACAGCAGGGACATCGAGCAGCAAACTACCCAGACTTTTGAGGAAAATTCACCTGGTGTTCCATTGTAGCTTGCTGAAACGTTTTCGAACCTCCTATTTAAGACCTCCCCCTAAGAAAGCACCTGGACCCCTCATGGTAGCAGGTCAAACCCATTATGAAGTGAAACATATTCTTGACTCTAGAATCTTTAAGGGAAAATTGCAATACCTAGTACAGTGGAAGGGATACCCAGTGTTGTGATTCAGGGTCAGCCTGTGGGTTCGGCAGTTGGGTCGGACAACTCAGAGGAGGAGGAGGGGGGTGTTGAAGACCTTGCTGAGGGGGTTGAAGATCTTGCTGATGAGAGCCCTCAGCCAGGCCCCTCCCACTTGGTCACCACGGAGACCCAGCTGTGTGAGCCTGACAGCGTGGATGAAGATGACCCACAGCTGGCTCTGTTCAAGGATGCCCGACGCAGGAGGCAGTCAATTAGGAGTAAACAGAGGAAGGCAATGGGGCTTCTCGGAAGGAGGCAGAGAGAAGCCACGCCCTGAACTCTATATAAGGGGAATGTGTGGGGAGGGCTGGTTTGCTGAAGGCAACCGCTTGGATAGTTCGTGTTTCTTAAAGCTCCTGTTTCTTGGTTCGTGTCTTGTTTGTTTTTGTAGCTATAAATTTGGCAGGCGTAATTCCAGCCTCTTGCCATTTGTAAAGGGGTTGTCCCTGCCTTTTCTGCAGGGCCGGTAGCAGGCTGGTACAGAACACCCATTGTCTGAAGCCACTTGGGTGAAATCGACTGATGTGAAAGCTGACAGACTTATCAAAAGGTTTTATGAGAAACACCCCAACAAACCAAAAGCCAATTCCTTACTTGTGTTTTGCTTACATTACAGGATCTGTCCTTTTTCTAAGGGGGGCTGGATGTCAACGCTGCTAACATCGAATGTTATTGCTTGACAAGAGATGAAGAAGTAGCTATTTCATATGTTATACTTGTGTATTGCTTTAAGACTTGTGTATTGCTTTAGTTTAAAGTTGGGAGGAGGGAAGAGTAAGAATGCACTTTCAAGGCCATTTGTCTCTCTAAAGAAGATAAGACTTTGGCGGTTCTTCTAAGGGAAGGGAAGCTGATTCTTTAAATTATTTGGAGAATATGATTAATGACAAAATTAGAAAGGTGGAGAATTCTGTTTAATTATATTGTGCAAGGGGTGGAGATTTCAGATTCCAGCTTCCTTCGAGCAAGCATTTGCCGGTGTATTAGGCTAATAAAGGACTTTTAAAGTAAACAATGCCTCAGTGTCACTTGAAAAGCCCTTAGGTCGGAAACGTGACACTAGTATTAGGTAGATAAATACCGTGTTTCCCTAAGAATAAGACCCACCCAGAAAATAAGCCCTAGCCTGATTTTTTAGCGTGCTCCTAATATAAGCCCTACCCCAAAAATAAGACTGGGGGGTGGGGGTGGCCAGCACAGGAGGCGGAGAGTGCCCAGTGGTCAATGGTGTCCAGAAGCAGCCACAACCCACTGTCCCCTTGGCACAGCACAGGTAAGTCTAAACGTGGAGGCAGAGGCGGGGGGAGGGGGAAGGCAGGCAATCTGGAGATGCTGCACAGCCACCTGGCTCATGGGAGGCTCCCCTGGCAGCAGGTGGAGGCAGAGGCATGGGGGGGAGGCAGGTGATCCTGACATGCCGCCCACTCCATCTCATCTCTTGGCTTGCTCATGGCTGTGCCGGGGCAGGTGGCCACATGGCGCATTGGGATCACCTGCCTCCCCCGTGCCTCTGCCTGCTGGTGGTGCTGCTGCACAAATCTCCCGCAAGCCAGGTGGCTGCACAGCACATCCAGATTGCCTGCCTCCCCCCCCCCCCGCCTCTGTCCTTGGACTTATCTGTGCTGCCCCAACGGGCTGTCAGGTTGCGGCGACTGCCAGACACTGTCATCCCCTGCGCGCTTGTCGCCTCTTATGCATGTGCCCGAGGGTGAGGCGCCCAGTTGGGCTGATCACCCTTATACAGTGTTTCCACGAAAATAAGCCCTAATGTGTCTTTTGGAGAAAAAAAATATAAGATCCAGTCTTATTTTCAGGGAAACACGGTATTAGATTTGTAAAGGCAGATTAAGTATTATCAAATTATAGGATTTTTTACACTATTTGTAACCTGCCTCAATCCACAGAGTCTGAGCAGCATGTAAGAGTAAAGAATTAGAAAACTGAAACAAAGAACACTCTTAATATTAACAACCTTAGGTGGCTGCCATAAACATTCAGATCTAGTTAAAAGCATGGTGAAATAGTGCTGCTTTGACAGCTTCACAAAATTCTAAGAGGGAGGGAGCTGCACAAACTTCCGGGGCCAAGGAGTTCCAAAATACAAGAACTGCAACAGAGAAGGCCTGCCACCTAGTACGTATACTCCTGACCTCACATGAAGTGCAGACTCTCAATACACTTTCATGAGATGTTTTATTAGAAAAGCAGATTCAAGCTTGGCAAGGCAGTGCCTGATATAACCCAATGCCACAGCATAGAGAGCTTTTTTTTATTGAAAAGTTTTAAAAATACAGTTTTCCTTTAAAAAACCCCCTTCCCCCTCCCTACCTCCCCTCCCTACCTCCCCCCTTCCCCCCCCTCCCCCCCTCCCTCCTCCCCCCCCACCTCCCCCTAACCCCCCTCCCCCCCCCCGGACTTCCCAGAGCTAAATACAAGGTATATATATATAAAAAGGCAATCATAAACAACCATATACTAACAACTATAAATTCTAAAATCCATCACTCTCTAACTTATATAGGATCAAACAAAACTTAGCATTATTAAATATATATAGAAGACAAAATAAAAAAAGAAAAAAGAAAACGAAAGAAGACTTATTCAAATGCTAGATAAAACTTCTTGACCCTATACTTATTCTGGATAAACTCAATCCATTTTCTCCATTCCATAATATAATGTTCTTGCGAGTAATCTTTCAAATAGGCCGAAATCTTCGTCATCTCTGCCAAGTCGGAAACCTTTAAAATCCACTCTTGTATAGTCGGCAGTTCCTCTTTCTTCCAATATTGACCTATCAAAAGTCTTGCTGCCGTAACTAAATTCAGCATCAACTTAGAGTCCACAACTGTAGCGTCAACAATTATTCCCAACAAAAAAAATTGCGGACAAAACTTTATCCTCCGTTTAAAAATCTTCTGCATATTCCACCAGACTTTTATCCAAAAAGCCTTGACCTTTTTACATGTCCACCATATGTGAAAATATGTTGCCTCTTCATCACCACACCTCCAACATTTAGGCTGATAATTCGGATACATACTTGCAAGCTTTTTAGGATCTAGATGCCATCTATAAAACATTTTGTAAAAGTTCTCTCTTAAACTTTGAGCTTGAGTGAATTTTACATTCCTCACCCAGATCTTTTCCCACGTGTCCATTGTAATAACTTCCTGAATGTTTTGGGCCCATTTTATCATACAATCCTTAACAAGCTCTGTTTCTGAATCGATCTCTATCAATGCAAGATATATCCGTTTAATATGTGCTGGTCCTTGATTTCTAATTTGCTTTATCAAATTTTCATCAGTCGTTGCAAATCCATTTTTTTGGTCTTCTTTCCACCTGGCCTGTAACTGAATATATTGAAACCAAGTCTGAACAACCTTCTCTTCTCGCAAGAAACTATATGATTTCAAGCACCAAATATTCCTTTCCAAACTT
This sequence comes from Vipera berus, assembly GCF_964194415.1. NCBI lineage: Eukaryota > Metazoa > Chordata > Lepidosauria > Squamata > Viperidae > Vipera > Vipera berus. The sequence goes on along the minus strand of NC_138210.1, from coordinate 19,075,415 downwards.
AAAATTTCCTTGTAAGTAGTCTCATCATGTTTGAGCATAGAGAGCTTTTCAATTGCTAACCAACACTTACTTTTTTTTCCCTTTCTGTTCAATCATGTCCAATTCTCAGAGACTACCTGAACAAGTCCCTGTAAGTATTTTGGCAAGGTTTTTAAGACATGATTTGCTTTTACTTATTTATTTATCGGAAGTGATTTGCCATTAACCTCTTCCTAGGACTGAGGGAGGGTGACTGGCCCAAAGTCATCCAGTTGGCTTTGTGTCTAAGGCAGGACTAGAACTCACAGTCACCTGGTTTCTAGCCTGGTACTTTAACCACTACAGCAAGCATGCTAAGCCAAACAAGTACAGCTATCTCATTGGAAAGCAGGGGATCATGGGTTCTAGTCCTGTCTTAGGCAAGAAGCCAGCTGGGTGACTTTGGGCCAGTCACTCTACTTTTGAAATCTTGCCAAGAAAACTGCAAGGGCTTAGCTATCTAGCTTCATACTTGTTTGCTTAGCATGTTTCAGCATTTTAACATTCTAAGGAAGTACAAAAAAACACATAACAAAGCATATGTGGGCCAAGCTACTATAATTGTGGTTTATTTAATAACACAGGTTAAAACAAAGCAGGATTTAGCACAACATATTAGTCAGACCAGATCTGGCTTTCTAGTTTTAGTCAAGAGTTCTTCCAGTCCTACCTGGAAATTCTACGAATGGACCTAGGACTTTCAGCATTCAACACATTTATTCCATTACTAAGCTCAGTTATAGACAGAAAGTTTAACTGGAGTACATTATCTTAGGTATGTTTATCAAGGGTGCCACTATAAATGGGATCCATGCAATTTTTTATTGCCAGATTGCCACCTGCAGCATCCAGATCTAGGATTGTAATACAATTAATCCTCAACTTACAACCATTCATTTAGTGACCATTTGAAGTTACAATGGCACTGAAGAAAGTAACTTACAACTGTTTTTCACACTTACAACCATTGCAGCAACCCCGTAGTCAAAATTCCAAATTCAGATGCTTGGTAATTGGCTCATATTGATTACAGTTGCAGTGTACTGGGGTCATGTGATCATCTTTCATGACTTTCTGACAAAGTCAATGGGGAAGCCAGATTCACTTAACAACTGCAATGATTCACTCAACAACTGTGGGGAAAAAATCTTGTGTACAAAAAAGGGGGGGGGGGAAATCTCAAATGTCAAATAGGTTTAATGTTAAACATAAAGAATCCACCCCAGCTGGATGCTGAAAAATAAATAAATAAAAATTAATAGGTTCTCCTCCCCTTACATAATGGGTCTACAAATAGTTATAAGCTTTCCCATCCATATTTAACAAAAATGGTATATTAAATATTTCAGATGCGGAAATCTATCTAATAATCAAATTGACCCAATGTCTAATCACAATATATATGTAAATGAAAAAAAATGTCAACAGGTTAGCCCAAACTTTACACTAATCTTCAAATCCCTCTGTTAACCATCAGTCATTGTGTTTAACATGTAAAAAGTCCACAAATAGCTTCCAATCTCTTATAAAGTTGTCTAATCCATTGTCTCTAATCAAGGCAGTTAGTTTTGCCATCTCTGCTGATTCAGTCAAATTTAAAATCCACTCTTCAACGGTTGGCATCTCTTTTTCTTTCCAATGCTTAGCATATACAATCCTCGTAGCGGATACCATGCAAAGAAATAGTGTCCCAAACTGTTTTTTGATTGGTATGTCCATAATACCTAAAAGAAAAGCTTCAGGTTTCATTAATATTTGTGTATTAAATATTTTCTGCATTATCATTATTGTGCTTATCCAGTTTGAATTAACATGTTTACAAGACTACCACATACTGTATGATAAAATGTACCTGGATTTTGATTACACTTTTCACTCTATACATTTTTATTAGCCTGTCTGGGGTCAAATACCAATGATACATCATTTTATAAAAAAATTCTTTCAAACTGTATTTCAAAGTAAATTTTAAGCCACTGCTCCATACATTCTCCCATTTATCTAATGTTATGTTATACCCAAAATTTTTCACTCATTTTACCACACAATCTTTAAAATATTCATCTTTCAGATTCATCTTAAGTAACATTTTATATACTTTGGCAATCAGGTGGTCATCTCCAAAACATAAGCTGATATCCAGAAACTTTTCCATATAACAATATTATCTCCATCAAATCTACAACTAAATAAGTCGGTTGACTTAATGTAATAACCAAGTCATCCGCAAACGCTCTCAATCTATAATCTTGACCTCTTATTTTGATTCCCTTAATTTTATTTGAATCTCTTATCTTAATCAATAATATTTCCAATGTTAAAACAAACAACAAAGGTGACAACGGACATCCCTGTCTTGTCCCCTTTTCAATGCTACATGCTTCTGTCAAACTACCATTAATTATTATTTGAGCTGTTTGCTTCTGATATATTGCCCTAATAGACTGCAAAAAATTATCCCCAAACTTCATTTTCTCCAGTACTTTAAATAACAATTGCCAATCCAATTGATCAAAAGCTTTTTCAGCATCCAAAAAAATCAGCGCTGCAGAGACCTGGTTATTTCTTTCCAAAAATTCCAATAAATCTACAATATGTCTCATATTATTTTTCATTTGTCTACCACTTATAAATCCTGTTTGATCACTTATGAATCATTTGCTGCATTACCTTCATTAATCTATTTGCTAAAATTTTTGCAAATATCTTGTAATCAGTATTTAAGAGCGATATTGGCCTATAATTTTTAGTTTGGGTAAGATCTTGATCTTCCTTCGGAATCAGCGATATAAAAGCTGTTTTACACGATGGAGGCACTTCTCCTCCAGACTGAATTGTTCTAAATAATTCTTTTAAAGGTTCCACCATTTCTAACTGTAAATCTTTATAATAGACGGCAGTCAAACCATCTGTTCCTGGTGCTTTCCCCACCTTTAATTTTTTAATTGCTAAAATAATTTCTTCAGCATTTATCAGTTGATTCATCCCTTCCCTTTGCTCTTGTGTAAGAACAGGAATATTCACTTCTTGTAAATATCTATCTATATCTATACCTTGAATCTTGTCCCTAACATATAACTTAGAAGAGAATTCAACAAAAGCCTTTTTAATAAAATTTTGCTGAAACACTTCCTTTCCCTTATGTACTATTCTATCTATGTTATGTGACCTTTGTTTCTTCCTTAACAAATAAGCTAACCACCTACCTGGCTTATTAGCATTACAAAAAGTATTATGTTTAACATACCGTAGGTTGGTTGCCACTTGATCTGCCATCAACATATTAAACTGACCTCTTAACAAAGTAATTGCTTCTCTAACCCTCTTATCTGATGGATTCAAAATTAGAGCCTTCTCTTTCCTCTTAATTTCCTCTTCTAACTCTTTTCGCTTATATTCCAATTTACGCCTATATTTATTATTCAGATATATTAACACTCCTCTCATATAAGCTTTACTTGCATCCCAAACCATTTCAATAGAAGTACCCTTATACATATTTGTATTAAAAAATTCTTCCATCTGTTTTTTACATTCATCCACATTTTCTTGATATCTAAACAGATTTTCATTCAGTCTCCAAGACCTCCTCTCTCCACTCTCTTTTTCCAATTCCAACCATACTGGACTATGATCTGATAAAGATCTTGGACATATCTTAATCTTCTTGATCCTAGAAAGAAAATCATTAGTAGTTAATACAAAGTCAATCCTGGAAAAAGATTGATGTCTATCAGAAAAAAAGGTAAAATCTTTTTCTTCCAAATTTCTTTCTCGGCCATTTAAATTTTTCAAATGCAGCTTGGCACTCCATCGTCCAGTTCAAGGGCTGGTTTGGCTGGGGCTTCTCTACCCCTCCTCCAGTCTTCAATAATCCTGTGATAGGCAGGGTGATCTTGGTGAAGGAAGGGATGAATTGCCTGTAAAAGTTTGTGAATCCCAAGAAGCTCTGTAGCTGCTTGCGGGTCCAAGGAGCTTGCCATTCCAATAATTCAGTTTTTCTGGGTCCATCTCCACCCCCTCGCATGACAATCTGTAGCTCAGGTAATCCAGGCTGGTCTTGTGAAACTCGCATTTTGAGAGTTTGGCATATAGCTTAGCGTCCAAAAGTTTTTTCAGCACCTGTTGCACAAGTTTCACATGTTCGTCCATTGTTTCAGAGTAGATGAGGATGTCATCCAGATACACCAAAAACCCTTTTTAGTGATGTTTATGCAGCACCTTGTTTATTACCTAAATTACCTAAGGCAACACCTGCGGCCGGCGTCAACTTCCCTCCATCCAGTGCGCTCCCACAGAGAGGGCCTCCTCAGGGTGCCTCCGATCAAAGAATGCCGATTGGTGGCCCCCAGGGGGAGAGCGTTCTCTGTGGGCGCGCCATACCTATGGAACCGCTTGCTGGTCGAGCTCTGGATGGCCTCCGACCTTTGCTCCTTCCGGCGCGATCTCAAAACCTTCTTTTTTGAACAAGCTGGCCTGGTCTGATGGGATGGGGTTGGGTTTTTTATAAATTAGTTTTAACTTTTAATATGTATTAATTATTACGGGCATAGTTGTTTAATCACTTTTTAATTTTTGTATCCTGTTTTTTATTATGTATTGCCCAGTTCACCGCCCTGAGTCCTTCGGGAGAAGGGCGGTATACAAATTAAATTATTATTATTATTATTATTATTATTATTATTATTATTATTATTATTATTATTATTATTATTATTATTATTATTATTATTATTATTATTATTATTATTATTATTATTAATATGCCTGGGCCCCCCTGTAGCCCGAAAGGCATCACCTTAAATTGATGGCTCCCTAGGGAGCAGTTGAAGGCAGTTTTTCACTTGTCACCTTCCTTGATTCTTACTCGATAGTATGCCTCCCTCAGGTCTAACTTTGTGAAGACTTTCTCCTTGGCTAAGTGTCCTAACATGTCTTTCATAAGGGGGAGTGGGTACATTTTCCATGCACACTCAGTTAATTCCATGAAAATCAACACACAATCTCAGTGACCCATCTTTCTTCTCTTTGAATAGTACAGGGGTTGCCACTTGTGATTTTGCTGCTCAGATAAACCCCCTAGCCAAATTCTTATCAATGTAGTCCCTCAGCATCTTCATCTCGCTTGGAGTCATGGTATACATTTTTGGCTTTGGAAGTTTCGCTCAGGGCAGAATCTCGATGACAGAGTCTGTGGGGCGGTGAGGGGGTAGCACGTCACACTCTTTCTCACTGAACATCTCCATGAAGTCTCAGTATTCTCTTGGTACAGTCTGCTGCTCCTCCCCCTGCTCTGACACAGCCTTGCTGTGTTTGAGGTTTCCCTTTTCCTTTCTCTCTTGCATGGACCTGCCCTTCTGCTCCTCCAGGAGCTTGGTACTCCTCCTTTTCATTACTACTCATTTTGCGGGTTTTTTCCAATGGACATTGGGGCTCCACTTAGCTAGCTAGGGCAATCCTAAAATTACCACCTTGGCCATTTTTGGGGCGACCACTAACCAAATAGTCTCTTGGTGGTCCCTTTGCCTCAGGTGCACCAGTTCAGTCAAGTAGGAGGCAGCCAGACCCCCCCCCCACCACCACCACCAGGGAGCTGCTCAAATTTCATGGGCTGCCTTAGCTTCATCACTCGCAAACCTAGTTTCTGCACCATTGGCAGGCTGATTAGGCACCTTTACCACCTCTCTTGCCCCTGAACAGGGCGCTACTAGGTCCAATTGGGCTGCAAGGGGGCTGATGGGTCCACTCACCATTGGGTCGTCTTCTCCCTTACTTTCACTCTCGTAGAGGTTCATCTTTAAGATTTCTTTGGCTGGAGTTTCCTCCCCTTCACTTTCAGGGGCGGAGACTTCAACGATCTGGCGAGCCACATACAGCTTTTCTTTCACTTTGCTTGGTGGCTTTTTGGGTTTTGGAGGAGGCAGGGCTGCCGGCACTGCCCTGGGTGTCAGAGTGGGGCACACTGTGGCTTGGTGGTCTCCCTGACCACAGTGGAAGCACAAGCTGGGAGCGCGTCTCAGGGTTTAGGCCGGGGCAGGAGATGGCGCCGATTGATTCCTACCCAGCATGCGCTTCTCCTGGCCCCTCAGATGGGCCTCGAATCTCCCACACCCCTTGTACTCCATCAGGTCCAACTCCACATTCGTCAATGTGGTAGCAGTCATTGAGTTGGTCTGGCATTCCTCTAGGCAAGCACGTGTGGTACAACCCGCAGTTCAAGCCATCTCTGAAGTAGTGGGTCAGGAGTTGCTCCGGCCAATGTCTCAGTCTCCCCGTGAGTCTCCTGAATTCTCTGATGTACTATGCAATGGGCCTGCTTCCTTGCCTTATGTTGCAAACCTAAGCCTCTGCACGTCGGGTCTGTGTGGTATCACCAAATCGAGCTTTGAGCTCTCGCAAAAATGCATCAGGATCCCCCAGCTCGGGGGCTCCTTCATCATGGAGAGCTGTCACTCATTTCACCACTTCCCCTTCGAGGTTGGCCACGATGGCATCATACACTCGTCGTCAGCATACACTCCCCCGTGTCAGTCCAGTTGCGACCAGACTTGATTCAGGAAGAACGCCAACTTCTCCAGGTTGCCATCAAAGGTGGCCTTGATTGGAAGGAGAGGCGGAGGTCTTGGGGTGCCCCAGTACCCTGGTGGCCATCCCATCCCATAAGGGAACATCCATGGTTGGGCTCCATACATTTGCCATGGCGGCGGCTGGGTGGCTGCCCTGGGCAGCAGGGCACTGGCTGTTTGAGTAGGAGCTCCAGGTCCCGGACTAGGGCCAGGCTGGGGAGAAACAGCTGGCTGGAGATTGACTGCTCTCCCTGTTGTGGCTGCCACTGCTCTTGGCCAGGGTCGAGGAGAAAGGGTTGGCACCAGCACCAGCAGTTAACCAGATCCCAAATAGGAGGTAGGTCCAGCCTTCGGATCAGGTCTCCTCCCTGCACCTCCAAGCCGTTGAACCTCTCCCTCAGCTGCTCAACCAATAGACTGCTGCATGTCAGTAATTGCCTCCACTCCACTGGTCCTACCCACTCCGAGGCTCTCCTGTCCCACCACTTCGGCTCCCAGGTGTACTTGAACCCCGGGTAGGATAGTGGGAATTTGGCCTCAGCGGCTTTCCACATTCCTTCTCACCACCACTCAAAATTCAGTTGGCTGAAGGCTGCCATTGCTCCTGTGCATTCCAGTGTCACCAGCAGCTCCACGCTTTCTGACTTCATCTTAGGATGCATCGAAGCCTGCTGGGTTCTGGAGTTGCTCTTGGTTCCAGTCGGGGTGCTGCTCACTGACCCTGACCCAGCTTTGGCTGGCTTTTCTGTCTCCGGCATATTCTCCTGAGTCTTCACTACCCCTCTGGAGTTAGCTAGATGGGGCATAGAGGCTCAGAACCCCTTAGTTGGAAGTGAGTTTAAAGGAGAGCTGGTTTAGTGTCATGGTTCCAACTGATGATCCCAACAAAGCAAGCACAGCTGAGACATTTAAATCTCTAATGCAAAACTTAAATTGAGTACGGCATATTGGCACTGATGAATAGAAAATGAGCTCTAGTTAAATTGGTGCCAGAACAGTAAATTAAAAGTATAGAACCTCCCCCCCCTTGACAATGCAGGTCACATTCCCCAATTAAGTGTCAGACAATTGTTATGAGAAAAATCTTCAATTCCCAGCCAAACGGTTCTCCAATGACCTTGGTTCCCAGGCTAAACCATTTACAGGTGTGCTGAGTGCTCCAAGCATCCCCCCTCCCCCTGCATCTGTAGGCAAGCTAAGAAACAGCAATGGCTGAATCAGAATGTTTCTTTGATGCTTGACACAACGGCTCTTTTCAGAACCAACTGACAAAGGACATAGGAGATGTCCTGAAAATTGTACAACTTAATGTGGAAGGTATGAGCAGGGCTAAAGCTATTTACTTAGGCTTATGAATGATTACTCAGTGGATGTTGTTCTACTACAAGAAACTCATTGCGTTGATGAAATCCAGCTTAAAAACAAATGCAAACTTCCAGGATATTCTCTGGCTGTGGCTACTTACCATACAATGTACTGTACGACCCAGCTACCTGCATAAAAAACAACATAGATGAAGTACAAAATGTGAAAACTCATACCAAAGCAAATGTATTTGTCACATGAATAAAAATTTCCAACACTGTCAACTCATATAAACTACCTGCACAACCAAAGGATGACAGTGTGCTGTATAATATATAGCATCCCACAGTAATCATGGACAATTTTAATAGCTGAAACACATTATGGGGATACAGCGACACTAATGAAGATGGTGAAATGATAGCATAGTGGGCAAACACTGAAAATGTCTTCTTGGCCCATGATGCTATGGACAAGGGTACATTCCATTCAGTCAGATTTTATTTATTTTAATTTATTTTATTGAATTTATATACCGCCCTTTCCCGAAGGACTCAGGGCAGTTTACAGGGTACTTAAAACATTGATACAAAAATTAAAAGCAATTAAAAAGATTAAATTTAATCCCTGAAAAAAAATATAAAAAACCCCAATTAAAAACTCTCAGCCTGGGCTGGAAAGCTCGAAGAGTCAGGTCTTCAGGTCCCGGCGAAATGAACGAAGGTCGGGGGTGGTCCTAAGGTCCGCGGGCAGCTGGTTCCAGAGGGCAGGCACACCCACAGAGAAGGCCCTCCCCCTGGGTGTTACCCGCCGGCAATCTTTAACCGGTGGCACCCTGAGAAGGCCCTCCCTTTGGGAGCGCACTGGACGAACGGAACTTGATGCCGGCAGCAGGTGTTCCCTCAGATATCCCAGACCCAAGCCATTTAGGGCTTTATAGGTCATCACCAGCACCTTGAATCTCACCCGGAGGGCAACCGGAAGCCAATGCAGTTCGCAGAGTAGAGGTGTTACATGGGAGTGTCGGGAAACCCCCATCACAACTCGCGCGGCTACATTCTGCACTAGCTGAAGCCTCTGAGTGGTCCTCAAGGGCAGCCCCATGTAGAGAGCGTTGCAGTAGTCTAAACAGGAGGTCACGAGTGCATGAGTGACTGTGCGTAGAGCATCTCGGTCCAGGTAGGGTCGCAACTGGCGCACCAGGCGAACCTGGGCAAAAGCCCCGCTGGTCACGGCTCCTACGTGATCTTCAAAATTGAGCCGTGAGTCCAGGAGGACGCCCAAGTTGCGAGCCCTATCAACGGGGGGTAACACCTCACCCCCCATCATTAAAGATGGAATAGTCTGGTTAACCCGAGATGTCGGTATGCACAGCCACTCAGTCTTGGCAGGATTGACACGAAGCCTGTTTCTCCCCATCCAGACCCGGACCGCCTCCAGGCAACGGGACATCACGGCGAGGGCATCACTGGGTTGGTTCGGGGTGGAGAAAAAAAGTTGGGTATCATCAGCATACTGATGATACCCCACCCCGAAACCCCGAATGATCTCACCCAGCAGCTTCATATAGATGTTGAACAGGAGGGGAGAGAGAATCGACCCCTGAGGGACTCTACAAATGAGAGGCCTTGGGGCGGATCTCTGCCCTCCTGTCAACACCGACTGCGAGCAGCCCAGGAGATAGGAGGAGAACCACCGTAGAACGGTGCCTCCCACTCCCAACCCCCTGAGACGCCGCAGTAGGATACCATGGACGATGGTATCAAAAGCCACTGAGAGATCTAATAGGACTAGGACAGAGGAACAACCCCTGTCCCGAGCCCACCAGAGATCATTCACCAGTGCGACCAATGCCATCTCCGTGCTGTACCCGGGCCTGAAACCCGATTGGTATGGGTCCAGATAATCAGTTTCCTCCAGGAACAGAGGAAGCTGATGCGCCACCACACTCTCAACAACCTTTGCCAAAAAGTGAAGGTTGGAGACCGGACGATAGTTATTTAAAACAGCCGGGTCCAGGGCAGGCTTCTTGAGGAGGGGTCTCACCACCGCCTCCTTCAAGGTGACGGGGAAGATACCCTCCTTCAAGGAAGCAGTTATTACTGCCTGGAACCAGCCTTGTGTCTCCTCCCGGGCCGCATAAACCAGCCAGGAGGGGCACGGGTCCAACAAACAGGTGGTGGAGCTCAGCCTCTTCCTCATCCTGTTTCAGGGGAAACAGGATCGAACTCAGTCCAGATAACATGCTCAAGACTGTCCGATTCCTCCACATCAGACTCTGCCCAGTCAGAGTCCAAACCGGCCCGGATCTGAGCGATTTTGTCTGTCAAATGATGACTAAACTCCTCGGCCCATCCCTGTAAGGGATCCTCCCTCACCTCCTGGTTAAGAAGGGAGTGTTGTGGACACCAAGTTGATGCTGAACTTAATTACGGCAGCAAGACTTTTAGTAGGTCAATATTGGAAGAAGGAGGAACTGCCGACTATAGAAGAATGGACTCTAAAAGTTTCTGACCTGGCGGAAATGGCAAAGATTTTGGCTTATTTGAAAGATCATTCGCAACAACGTTATATTATGGAGTGGAAAAAGTGGATTGATTATATCCAGAACAAATATGGGACTAAAAAGTTTCACTTAGCATTTGAATAAGTTTTTTTTTCTTTTTTTTATGTGATATTAGTATTGCTTGTAGTCATTTCATATGAGCTAGAGTGCGATAGACTTAATAGTTTATTGTTGTTAGCATATGGTTGTTTATGATTGTTTTTTGCTTTTATACCTTGTATTTAGCTCTGGGAAGTCAGGGAGGGGGGAGAGGGGAAGGGGGGGAGGGTTAGGGAGGGTTAGGAAGGGGTGGGCGGAGGGAGGGGGGATTGTTAAAGATAAAATGTATTGTAAAACTTTTCAATAAAAAAAAAAAGAAGGGAGTGAGTCACCCTAAACAGGGCGGCCGGGCGATTATCTGCGGACGCGATGAGGGCAGCGAAGTAATTAGCCTTCGCCGTCCTCATTGCCGCAAGATAAGACCTTATAAAGATTCTTAACTGCAATCGGTCAGATTCGGATCGGCTGGACCTCCAACAGCTCTCTAGACCCCGTCTCCTATGCTTCATCTCCCGGAGCTCCACAGAAAACCATGGAGCCCACCAGGATCTGCGCCGGGTCAGGGGTCGCAAGGGTACAACACGGTCGAGCGCCTCGGTGGCAGCCCTTTCCCGGGCATCCACCAAGGCGTCAGCCGGGCTGTGAGTGAGGGGGGTAGGTATAGACCCAAGCGCCGTCTGGAACCGTTCCGGATCCATTAGGCGCCTGGGGCGGAACTATCTGGTCGGTTCCGCAGATGAAGTAAGGACTATAATCCTGATTTATGTTTTGTCTCCACGGATACGCACAACAGACCATTACACTGTAACAAAAGAATACTCCCAGATTTCCCTCTAAGTTAGCACAGAACTGTGCTGTTAAATGTTGGAGTGCAGATCCTAACTGTAAAATTGACCCCTAACCCTGGAATTTTCAAAACGCCAAATGGAAAGCATTTGCTGCTGAACTCAACCACAACATACAATGGATTCACCCTAACATAGAAAAACTACAATTGATTTGTTGGATTGCTATTTTCTGTAGCTAAGAAGCACATCCCAAGGGGCTACAGAAAAGCATACATCCCAGGCTGGACCCAAGAATGCACAGAGTTATACAAACAATATGTGGAAAGTCATGAGACTGAAGTTGCTGATGAACTCTTCCAGTGTCTCGACTCCGCCAAGAAAGAAAAGTGGTACGCTCTGAGGGACCAAATGAGTTTTCAGCATGCCAGCAAAAAGGCTTGGTCCCTGCTTACAAAACTGGGAGATAGCTCCATGAAACAAATCCGAAACATTGGCAAAATGAGTCCTAATGATATTGCAATTATAATTTTAAATCTTACAAGGAAAACATCAGGAATAAATAGATAACTAGTGAAATCAAAAGGAAGAAAAAAAGCCAAAGTCAATGAACTAATGCCTAAAAACAACATCTCAGAAGAATTTTCTGCATCAGAAATTGATGAAGCATTGAAAATGATAAAATCAGGGAAAGCGGCTGGCCTAGATGGAGTATAGTCTGAGTTCCTGAAGCACTGCGGGCCATATAAAATTGTGGCTCACACAATTTTATAATGATATACAACAAACAGAGAGACTGCCAACAATACTCAAAAGAACAAAAATTGTGACTTCCGGTTTGCCATCATGGCGCCACGGACGCAGGAAGGTGAGCTCTGTCTTCCGCGTCTGAATTCGTTCCGCTGGAGGAGCCTGGAAATGACCCTTTCCAGGAGGACCCCCGTTTGATCGCAGGAGGGCAGCAGCCCTTCCGTTTGATCCAGGGAAGTCCTCCAAACTGGCGGGGGAAAGACCAGCCTATCAATATGGCTTGTCACTAAGCTGCTGACAGCCAAAGTCAAAATCACCACCAAGCAACTTTAAAGCAAGGCAGATGAAACTGGTTGAGACCTGATCCTCTCTTTAAGATTTTAAGTATTTTTTTCCTGTAAAAGCTGCCCAAAGTATTTTTCCCCCTGTGAGGAGAGAGGGAAGTTTTAACCCACCCTCTAAGAAAAGAGGCAACTAACTACCCAGGGGAAACAGAGCAACTATAAGAACAATTTTAATCTAATTGGATGTATATTCTTTTGAAACTTGGGGACTAAAAGTGTTCCTTTTCTCATTGGAGACATTTGTTTTTATTTTTTTAAAAAAATAAGACTTGAAAAACCACCATATAAATTTTGGAATTAAAAAGATTAAAGCAGTGTCGGTGACATCTTGTGGTGAAGTATGGTACTATAATTTGTTATTGCTTAAAAGAGACTTGGCTTGAAGCCCAGACTTTAGATGAAATTTCTTTGATCTTGACAGCTACCACCTGTGAAATACCCAGCTGCAAAGAAGGAACTTCTAGGCAGCATTATCTAGCCTTCTGGAACTACAAATGTAAACTTTTACTGACTCTCAGAGCTATACTTGGGGAATTGCTTTTCTATTTCTTTACATGAAAAGCATATGTTGTTATATGAGATGATGGAACACCTTGGACTATAAACTTTTACTTGACAAACAACTTCTACTATAAAGACCACCTATAACACATGAAATAGATGTCCCATAGCCAGCTACAAAAGACAAAAAACTATTTTTAACGTTTGATTCTAAAGTCTGCAACTTAACATACTATTAAGAGAATATGGATGAAGGCCAGGAAAAAATCCTTGCCATGTTGAAATCAATACATGAAACCATCCTTTCAGCTTGTGACGAAATAAGAAGCAACATAAAGGAACAAGATGCCAGCTTAAATATACAAACCCAGAACTTGACTACAACCAAAAAACTAACAATGAAGGAAATAACAGGAAAAATGGAACAACTAAACACCAAGATAGAGAACCCAATTGATCAACAGACCCAACGAACGGAAAAATCAGAAAAGGGAGTGACAACATTGAAACTGGAAAAGACTTTTTACAAAAACCAGAAGAAAATTGAGCAAAAGGAAGAAGAACAGACTGAATGGAAGATAAACCTATCAGGACAATTGTGGGAAATTGGAGTAATAGAGAGGCGATCTAATGAATACAAATGGGCTCATTTTTCCAAAACAACTTCAATCAAATGGTCTTTCTTATTCCAAATAATATATATAATAATAGAGGGAGAACTATTTGATGATTCAAAGGCACTGACATGGAAGGTTAGCTGGCAAAGGAAGAAAGCCAGAGTAATGCTGAAGAAAATAATGGCTTTGATTTATTAGAGGAGATACTATATTACTAATTAGAGGGTTGAATATGGTGGAAAATAGGTAACTTTTAGAAAATAAAGTAACATTATAATTGAATAGCTAAGATGTGAAAGAAGACTATTAGGCTTTGGTATGAAAAGGGAAAAAGGGAGAAGTTGAGATAAGGGAAATTTTGATCACCTAACATAAAATATTTGGAAATCATAAATAACAGTATGTTGTTTTTTCTCTTTGAATATTGATGGGAAATTAAAGTTTATGTATAGTATTGATAAATGTAACAAGAATGTTTTTACTTAGTTGAAAATAAGAACTTTCTTTGCCTAATATGAGATATTTATGTATATTACTGAATTATTGGTTAACCCAGATAACACATATAATGGTTTTGACTTATTAGAGGGGATACGGTATTATTAATTAGATGGTTTAATAAAGGGGAAAATAGATAACTTTTAGAAAACAGAACAAGACTATAATCAAATAGATAAGATGTGTACTTAGAATATTACACTTTGTTATGAAAAGGGGAAAAAGAAGAAGTTGAGATAAGGGAAATTTTGGTCACCTAAATATAAAACACTTGGAAATCATAAATAACAAATGTTAATTTGAATATTAATGGGAAATTAAAGCTTGGGGAAAAAAAGCAATAACAGGACATTGATCGTATATAACAGGGGTGGTGTTCTGTTCCCCCCTCCGGAGTACAAACAAACAGACAAGCAGGCATGACTAGCAAGAGTTAATTCTACAGGCTGTAGTTAATTGCCTTCAGATAAGGCCTTGGCAGCAAAATAGGCTCGTTACCTCAAGCGTCCGCTGGAATGAGATAACGTCCAAACAAACAGTTCAGAAGCAGATGTACAGAAGCATTGCCAAGAATTCAGACCAGGGTTTCAAACAAGAAGCAGAGTTCCGAAGATGTGACCAGAAGTTGTTTAAACTATTGTTTGTCACAAAGTTCTGAGAGCAGCCACACCCCCTTTTCTACCTAGTGGGGTGTGGCTCAATGACTCAGCTAATCCCTGGCCCTCCTACTCTTCCTACGCTGCTGTAAACGCTTGGCCCTGCGTCTTTCTCAGGGGTCTAGCCATGAGTCATCTTCACTAGACTGTATCTGCTGCAGCTGCTCAAGCTCCGTCCCAACCTGGCTCCTAGCCTGGCTACTCCCAGGCTGCTTCTGTCAGCCTTCAGATGGAGACGGAGGCCTTGCCAGAGAGGAGGGCCCCAGAGAAGGAGGCCTTGCCAGAGGGGAGGGTCCCGGAGAGGGAGGCCTTGCCAGTTCTTCCCCATCATCCTCAGAGTCCTCTTCCTTGGGTAGGACAGGCTCGGGGGTCGGGGCCACAACACTATTCCCCACCGCAGGGCCCTTCCCCCGGGTCTGACGGTCGGGATGCGGTCGAGATGGAAATTGTTCGTGGAAAACCCGCACAAGGTCAGGGGCGTGGACTGTGTAAGCATCTACCCAGGAGAAGTCCTCAGGTCCTTACCCCTTCCACTCGACCAGATATTGGAAGCACCCCTTTAGCCAGCAGGCATCCCGGATACTGGCCACCTCGTACTCTGCTGAACCGTCGTTGTCGAGTGTAGTCAGTGGGGCAGGAGCCGTCGGTCATCGAAGGGAACACGAGGGGGCTTCGGGGACCAGCAGGGATCGGTGAAAGTCCGGGTGGATCTGCATGGAGCGTGGCAGGGTCAACCAGTAGGCCACAGGGTTGATGACTGCTTCGATTGGGAACGGGCCGATGTATCGATGGTCCAGTTTCTTTACCGGTTAGTCGGTCGGGAGATGCTTCATGGATAACCACACTCGATCTCCGACCGCCAGTGGTGGCGTTGCCCGTCGGGAGTGGTCAGTGAACCATTTATAGTCCTCCTTGGCCCGGATCAATTGTCGCCATACCAATTGTTGGACTGCCTGCAACTCCGACAGGAAGTCCTGGGTCTCGGGAACCCGAGAATCTGAGGGAGCCAGAGGGAAGAGCCGCGGATGGTACCCCATGTTGGCATAGAATGGGGTGGTCTGGGTGGAGGTGTGTTGGGAGTTGTTGAAGGCAAATTCCGCTAGGGAGAGGTAATCGGCCCAGTTGTCCTGCTGCTGGTTCACGAAACAGCGCAGGTACTGCTCCAGGATGCCGATTACCTTCTCCATCCCCCCATTGGTCTCTGGATGGTGTGCCGACGACAAACACACCTGCACCTCCAACGCGGCCATCAGGCTTTTCCAAAATTGTGCCGTGAATTGCACACCGCGATTCGACACTACCCTGTCTGGCAAGCCGTGGAGATGGAAAACGTGCTGCAGGAACAACCGGGCAGTCGTACGGGCCGTTGGCAGCCCCCGGCACAGAATAAAATGCGCCATTTTAGTTAACATATCGACCACCACTAGGATGGTGGTAAACCCTGAGGATGGCGGCAAGTCTGTTAAGAAGTCTATGGAGATTGCTCCCCATGGTCTCTCTGGCATTGGCAGGGGTTGGAGGAGGCCGGGAGATGCACCCGTGGGGGCCTTTGCATGTTGGCACAGCACGCAGGACGTCACGTACACATGTACGTTGTGCCGTACCCGAGGCCACCAAAAGGTCCGCGTCACCAAATTGAGGGTCTTGAAAAACCCAAAGTGCCCCGCCGCAGGGTTGTCATGACACTGTGTCATCACAAGGGTTCGGAGTGGCCCTGTAGGTATGTATAGTCGCCCCCGATGTTTCAGCAAACCCTCCTCCAAAGTCCACAGGGACGCGGGACCAACCTCAGCCTTCCTCTGTTGCGACCAGTCGTCCAGACGCTGTGCCTCATGCACCTGAGCCCGCAGGTCCACCGGCTCATGGACTGTGGCCAAGGATTCCGCGGGCAGCACCGTCCGTGGGGGCAGTGGGTTATTGGTGCAGAGGTACTCTGGCTTGCGGGACAGGGCATCTTCCCTCTGGTTGTGATCGCTGGGGATGTAGGTCACATGAAAGTTGAACCGGGCAAAAAACAAAGACCACCGGATCTGCCGCTGGTTCAACTTCCTGGCCGTCTTCAGGTATTCTAGGTTCCGATGGTCCATCCGGACCTCCACCTGGTGTTGGGCCCCCTCGAGATGATGCCGTCAAGCCTCGAACGTGGCCTTGATAGCCAGCAACTCTTTTTCCCAGATGGTATAGTTGCGCTCGGAAGGATTGACTTTCCGCAAATAGTAAGCGCAGGGAAAAAGAGTGCCGCCATCCACTGGGACCTGCAATAACGCTGCCCCAAGAGCCACATTGGACGCGTCCATCTCCACGACGAAGGGACAGTTCGGGTCAGGGTGCCTCAGGACGGGTTCCGTGATGAAGGCCTTCTTGAGGGCCTCGAACACCTGTTGCTGCCGGGGACCCCACTGGAACGGGACCTTCTTCTGAAGGAGCTGTGTTAGTGGAACTGTCAGTGTAGCAAAGCCCGGGATGAAGGTACGGTAATAGTTGGCAAACCCCAGAAGGCGCTGGATATCTTTCACTCGATGAGGGGGTTCCCAACTACACAAGGCCTCCACCTTGCGTGAGTCCATGGTGATGCCTTCGGGAGAGATGATGTGGCCAAGGAACTCTATGGAATTCTGGAAGAAGAGGCATTTCTCCAGCTTCGCATAGAGTTGATGCTCCT
Source organism: Vipera berus (assembly GCF_964194415.1). Taxonomy (NCBI): domain Eukaryota; kingdom Metazoa; phylum Chordata; class Lepidosauria; order Squamata; family Viperidae; genus Vipera; species Vipera berus. The sequence continues at coordinate 19,058,108 of NC_138210.1, read as the reverse complement.
GAAGGTGCTGCAAGATGAGGCGGACATGCTGCAGATGGCTTTTCCTGGACCGGGAGTATATCAGAATATCGTCCAGGTAGACCACCACGAACCTGCCCAACATGTCCCAGAAAACATCGTTCATCAGGTGTTGGAAGACTGCGGGGGCGTTGGTCAGCCTGAACGGCATAATGGTATATTCAAAATGACCGTATCGGGTGCCAAACGCCATCTTCCATTCATCCCCCTTTCGCATCCGTACCAGGTTGTAGGCCCCTCAGAGATCGAGCTTGGTGAAGATAGTTGCCTCACACAGCCTCTCCATCAGTTCCGGGATGAGCGGCAGGGGGTACCGATTCTGCACCATGATGGCGTTCAGTCGGCGGTAATCACAACACAAGCATAGATCCCCCGTCTTCTTCTTGACCAAGAGGACTGGGGCCGAGAGAGGGGATGACGAAGGCCGAATGAACCCCCTGGCCAGGTTATTGTCCCCAAAGTCCCGCAAAGCAGCCAACTCGGGCTCCGACATGGGGTACAGGCGTCCCACTGGCAGCAGCGCGTTGGGCAGAAGGTCCACGGGGTAATCGTAGGACCGGTGTGGGGGCAAACGGTCCGCCGCCTTCTCGCTGAACACATCCACGTAGTCCGCCAGGTCAGGAGGCAAGGAGATGGCAGGGGCGGAGACTTCCTGGCCGGCACAGGTGTGGCAGACATGGTCTACATACTGCAGGCTTGGAAAAGAGATGGTGTTCTGCGACCACGCCACCTGAGGATCGTGGGTTCGAAGCCAAGCCATACCCAGGACCAAAGGGAAATGGAGGTCTGCTGTGATATAAAACTGAATCACCTCCTCATGTGCCCCAATGGCTAGGCGCAAAGGTTGGGTGGCAGATTTAATGGGGCCCGATACAAGCTCCCGCCCATCAATGGTCTCTACCCTCAATGGAGGGTCCACCGGAGTCAAAGGAACACCAAAATGGGCCGCAAAGGCCTGATCCATAAAATTGGTCGTGGCCCCCGAATCCACCAGTGCATGCACCTGGATCCGCCCCAGTCGGTCAGACAAAAAGACCCGAGTGTCCAAAATCAGATGTCGAGGGGGTCCAGAGTCCACGTCTGCTGTTCCTGGCGGGGGTGTAGTGCGTGCCCGACCTAGGGTTTCCCCTAAACCTGCCCCGTTTCCCAACTGGTCAGTCCGAGCCCGAGACCTAGGGCCAGACTTTGGCACCCCACCTCCCTTCCTGGGACAGGTGGCGGCAAAATGTCCGGGCTCCCCACAATATAAACACAACCCCCCTTGATGTCTCCGACTCCTCTCCTGGGCTGTTAGGTGAGGCCTGGCCACTCCCAGCTCAATTGGCTCCTCTGCAGTTGCCACGAAACGTGAGGCGACCCGAGATGCTGTTGGTGCAGGACGTGGATGTACAGGTGCAGACGGCGGCGTGGGCAGCTCCTGGACAGTCCGACGGGTCTTTTGACATTGGAGGCAAGCATCAATGTGAAGGCACTGGATCACCAGGGCGTCGAGGGTCGGGGGAGCCTCTACACGGACCAGTTCGTCCTGAAGCTTGTCTGAAAGCCCGTCCTGGAAGGCATCCAGTAATGCCACGTCATTCCAAGCTGAGTCTTGGGACAACAGCCGGAAGTCAGCGATATAGTCCTGCAGGGGGCGTTTTCCTTGCCAGAGGTCTTTGATACGTCTGGCTGCAGTCTGGGTGAGGATGGGGTCCTCATACATGAGCCTCATGTGTTGCCAGAAGCCCTGGTAATCAGTTAACAAGGGGCTTTTCTGGGTTAACAACGGTGTGGCCCATCGAGCGGCAGAGCCAGAAAGAAGGCTAATCACAAACCCCACTCTAACCCAGTCATCAGGGAAATCCTCTGGCCTCATGGCCATAAACAATTGGCACTGTCCCATGAAGGTTGGGAACATCTCAGGCTGTCCAGAAAACCTATCCAGCACCGCTACCGGGCATTTCTGATGAGGGAGGGGAACTGCAGGAGCATTCAGCAAGGCGAGTTGTGCAGTTAATTGTGCCAATTGCTGTTGCAGGGGTTGATTGTCAGCCTGCAGCTGCTGCTGCTGCTGCTGCTGCTACTGTTGTTGGTCCATCTTGGTTAAAAGATGGCCTGTTTGGGGTGATGAACAAGTTCTGTTCCCCCCTCCAGAGTACAAACAAACAGACAAGCAGGCACGGCTAGCAAGAGTTAATTCTACAGGCTGTAGTTAATTGCCTTCAGATAAGGCCTTGGCAGTAAAATAGGCTCGTTACCTCAAGCGTCCGCTGGAATGAGATAACGTCCAAACAAACAGTTCAGAAGCAGATGTACAGAAGCGTTGCCAAGAATTCAGACCAGGGTTTCAAACAAGAAGCAGAGTTCCAAAGATGTGACCAGAAGTTGTTTAAACTATTGTTCGTCACAAAGTTCTGAGAGCAGCCACACCCCCTTTTCTACCTAGTGGGGTGTGGCTCAATGACTCAGCTAATCCCTGGCCCTCCTACTCTTCCTACGCTGCTGTAAACGCTTGGCCCTGCGTCTTTCTCAGGGGTCTAGCCATGAGTCATCTTCACTAGACTGTGTCTGCTGCAGCTGCTCAAGCTCCGTCCCAACCTGGCTCCTAGCCTGGCTACTCCCAGGCTGCTCCTGTCGGCCTTCAGATGGAGACGGAGGCCTTGCCAGAGAGGAGGGCCCCAGAGAAGGAGGCCTTGCCAGAGGGGAGGGTCCCGGAGAGGGAGGCCTTGCCAGTTCTTCCCCATCATCCTCAGAGTCCTCTTCCTTGGGTAGGACAGGCTCGGGGGTCGGGGCCACAACACTATTCCCCACCGCAGGGCCCTTCCCCCGGGTCTGACAGTTGGGATGCGGTCGAGATGGAAATTGTTCGTGGAAAACCTGCACAAGGTCAGGGGCGTGGACTGTGTAAGCATCTACCCAGGAGAAGTCCTCAGGTCCTTACCCCTTCCACTCGACAGGCTTGGGGTTCGGGGCCACAAAAGGTGGTGAACCTATGGCATGTGTGCCACAGGTGGCACGGGGAGCCATCCCTGTTGGCACACACACCATCACCCAAGAGGGAGGTGGGGCCATGTGCTCCTGTGCTCTTGCTCTCTTTCTGCACTGAGAGTCAGGGAGCAGCTGCAAGAGCTGGGTGGATCCGGGCTGGATGGTAGAGGCAGCTGCAGCACGAGTCCAGGTAAGCCTCAGGAGTGATTTCGCGCCACCCCCCACAGGCGATCAGGGTGGCAGAGGCCTTTTTGAAGCCTCTGGAGCTCGCATCCATGGCCGCGGGGCAATTGTGCGGTGCGCCAGCGGCCCGATCCAGGCTCCAGAGGCCTGTAAAAGACCTCTGCCCTATGGATCTAGGGCTGCACAACAATTTTGCACCCTCCCCACTGCCGATCCAGGCCGCTGAGGTTCCACAAAATTGCTCCACAGCCATGGATGCGAGATCCAGAAGCTTCAAAAAGGCCTCTTCCGCCTGGATTGGCCATGGGGGAGGCGCAAAATTACTGTGCAGCCCTAGATCCATGGGGCAGAGGCCTTTTCCAAGCAGCAGCTGGGTGATCCATGTGGGGGGCGGAAACGGCAGCAGTAAGACAATCCATATGGAGGGAAATGGCAGCAGCGGCAGGAGAATCTGTACATAATAATAATAAGTTGGAAGGGACCTTGGAGGTCATCTAGCCCAACCCCCAGCTCAGGAAGGAAACCCTATACCATTTCAGGCAGGGAACAGTGGTAGCGGCAGGTCAATCCTTGCGATGGCTCCGCCAGGGCTCGAGGAACTGATGGGGTGCCAATCTTCCCTCCCCCTGCCATGGCAGGCTGCTACTCACCACACTGTGGGCCGCCAGTAGTCAAAGGCCGGCTGTGACCACCTCGCTTCCGGTCAAATCGAGCTGGCCACTTGGGCTACGGGGGTGGAACGGGGTTCTGCTCTCCCAAAAGGCCAAGGCTGGGGCCAAGAGGAGGCAAAGATCCACGCCACTTGCTTGTTTTTTGTCTCCGGCCGGAGGCAAAGATCCGTCGCATTTGCTAGCTCTTTGCCTCCACCGGGAGGCAAACAACCACACAGTGCCGAAACCAAACATTTGCCACGAGGCGGCTGTTTGCCTCTGACCGGAGGCAAACAGCTGCCTTGCGCGTCACGGTAAATGTCTGGTTTGGCCTGGTGTGGCTGTTTGGCCTCGTGCCACTCACCTCCCTCCATAGGAGAACGGCTGCCAGGTGCGTTGTGGCAAAGGGCCGCTTTCGGGTGCGTACCGGCCACTTGTGTCCCTCCAAATTGGCCATGGGGAGGGAGTGAAATTGCTTTGCAGCCCTAGATCTGGGCGGCAGAAGCATTTTTGAAGCCTCTGGAGCTCACATCCATGGCTGTGGGTGCGATTTTATGATGCTCCAGCGGCCCAATACGGACGTCGGAGGCCTGCAAAATGCTTCTACTGTCCAGATCTAGGGCTGCAGAGTGATTTCGCTCCCCCCCATGGCCAATTTGGGCAGCAGAAGCATTTTTCAGGCCTCCGACACCTGGATCAGGCCACTGGAGGATCGTAAAATTGCCCCACAGCCATGGAGGCGAGCTCCAGAGGCTTCAAAAATGCTTCTGCTGCCCAGGTTGGCCATGGGGAAGGGAAGTGAAATTGCTCTGCAGCCATACATCTGGGCAACAGAAGCGGCAGAAAGAGAGATTGAGCCAGCAGGGAAGCAAAAGTGTGGGGAAAGGAAAGCAATGCAAAGTAAGCAAACTTACAAAAACGGGACCTCTCTCTCTGTCTCACACACACTACTTCCCCTTCACCTTTAATATGTCTTCCCCACACCCCCTTTAATATCATGTCTTTCCCCACCCCCTTTAAAATCTCTTCTCCTACCCCCATTAGTAGCATGTCTTCCCCCACCCACTTTAATATCTCTTCTCCCACCCACTTTAATATCATGTCTTCCCCACACCTCCTTTAATATGATCTTTTCTCCCACCTCCTTTAATATGTCTTCCCCACACCCCCTTTAATATCATGTCTTCCCCCACCCCCTTTAATATCATGTCTTTCCCCACCCCCTTTAATATCCCTTCCCCACCCCCTTTAATATCTCTTCTCCCACCCCCTTTAATATGTCTTCCCCCACCCCCTTTAATATCTCTTCTCCCACCCCCTTTAATATGTCTTCCCCCACCCCTTTAATACCTCTTCTCCCACACTCTTTAATATCATGTCTTTCCCCCACGCCCTTTAATATCATGTCTTCTCCCAACCCCTTTAATATCTCTTCTCCCACTCCCTTTAATGTCTTCCCCACAGCCCCTTTAATATTATGTCTCTCCCACCCCCTTTAATCTCTTCTCCCACCCTTTAATATGTCTTCACCCACCCCCTTTAATATGTCTTTCCCCACCCCCTTTAATATCATGTCTTCCTCCACCTCCTTTAATGTCTTCCCCCACCCCCTTTGATATCATTTCTTCCCCCACCCCCTTTAATATCTCTTCTCCCACCCCCTTTAATATCATCTCACTCCCTCCTTAATCAGGAGGTGAGAGAGGAGCCCTTGCAGGGGCGGGCTGAGGAGTTTAGTTATCATCTGATGGACAAAATTGCTCAGATCCGGGCCGGTTTGGACTCTAACTGGGCAGAGTCGGATGTGGAGGAATCGGACGGTCTTGAGCATGTTATCTGGACTGAGTTCAATCCTGTTTCCCCTGATGATGTGGACAGGATTATGGGGAGGCTGAGTTCCACCACATGTTTATTGGACCCGTGTCCCTCTTGGTTGATTTATGCGGCTCGGGAGGAGACATGAAGCTGGTTCCAGGCAGTAATATCTGCCTCTTTGAGTGAGGGTGTCTTCCCCGCCACTTTGAAGGAGGCGGTGGTGAGGCTCCTTCTCAAGAAGCCTGCCCTGGACCCAGCAATTTTAAACAACTATCGTCCTGTCTCCAACCTTCGCTTTCTGGCGAAGGTTGTGGAGAGCGTGGTGGCGCATCAGCTTCCTCTGTTCCTGGAGGAAACTGATTATCTGGACCCGTACCAATCGGGTTTCAGGCCCGGGTACAGCACAGAGACGGCATTGGTCGCACTGGTGAATGATCTCTGGCGGGCTCAGGACAGGGGTTGCTCCTCTGTCCTAGTCCTATTAGATCTCTCCGCGGCTTTTGATACCATCGACCATGGTATCCTATTGCGGCGTCTCAGGGGGTTGGGAGTGGGAGGCACTGCTTTGCAGTGATTCTCCTCCTATCTCCTGGGCCGTTCGCAATCGGTGTTGATGGGAGGGCAGAGGTCTGCCCCGAGGCCTCTCGTTTGTTCAGTCCCTCAGGGGTCGGTTCTCTCTCCACTCCTGTTCAACATCTATATGAAGCCGCTGGGCGAGATCATTTGTGGTTTCGGGGTGGGGTATCATCAGTACGCTGATGATACCCAACTTTTTCTTTCCACCCCGAACCAACCCAGTGATGCCCTCGCCGTGATGTCCCGTTGCCTGGAGGCGGTCCAGGTCTGGATGGGGAGAAACAGGCTTCGTCTCAATCCTGCCAAGACTGAGTGGCTGTGCATACCGGCATCTCAGACTAACCAGTCTATTCCACCTTTAGTGATGGGGGGTGAGGTGTTACCCCCCGTCAATAGGGCTCGCAACCTGGGCATCCTCCTGGACTCATGGCTCAGTTTTGAAGACCATATAGGAGCCGTGACCAGGGGGGCCTTTGCCCAGGTTCGCCTGGTGCACCAGTTGCGGCCCTACCTGGACCAAGATGCCCTGCGCACAGTCACTCATGCGTTCGTGACCTCCCGATTGGACTACTGCCATGCTCTCTACATGGGGCTGCCCTTGGGGACCACCCGAAGGCTTCAGCTGGTGCAGAATGCAGCCGCGCGGGTAGTGATGGGGGTTTCCCGATACTCCCATGTAACACCTCTGCTCCGCGAACTGCATTGGCTTCCGGTTGCCCTCCGGGTGAGATTCAAGGTGCTGGTGATGACCTATAAAGCCCTAAATGGCTTGGGTCCGGGATATCTGAGGGAGCACCTGCTGCCGGCATCAAGCTCCCTTCGTCCTGTGCGCTCCCACAGGGAGGGTCTTCTCAGGGTACCGCCAGTAAAAGATTGCCGGCGGACAATACCCAGGGGGAGGGCCTTCTCTGTGGGTGCGCCTGCCCTTTGGAATCAGCTGCCTGTAGAGCTTAGGACTGCCCCTGACCTTTGTTAATTCCGCCGGGACCTGAAGACCTGGCTCTTTGAGCTCTCTGGCCTGGTCTGAGCATATTAAATGGGATTTTAACTGTTTTTAACTGGGGTTTTATTGCAAGGTTTATATAATTCTTTTAATTGATTTTAAGATTTTTGTAATTGTTGTATCTGTTTTTTAAAATACCTTGTGAACCGCGCTGAGTCCTACGGGAGAAGGGCGGTATATAAATTGAATGAATAAATAAATAAATAAATAAATAAATAAATAAATAAATAAATAAATAAATAAATCTCTTCCCCCACCCCCTTTAATATCTCTTTCCCAGCCGCTTTAATATCTCTTCCCCAAACCCTTTAATATTTCTTCTCCCACCCCCTTTAATATGTCTTCCCCCACTCCCTTTAATATTATGTCTTCCCCCACCCCTTTTAATATCTCTTCTCCTACCCCTTTTAATGTCTTTCCCCACCCCCTTTACTATCTCTTCTCTTAGCCCTTTAATATCTCTTCTCCCACCCCCTTTAATATCATGTCTTCCCGCACTCCCTTTAATATCTCTTCTCCCACCCCCTTTAGTAGCATGTCTTCCCCCACCCTTTAATATCTCTTCTCCCACCCACTTTAATATCATGTCTTCCCCACACCCCCTTTAATATGATATCTTCACCCACACGCTTTAATATGTCTTCCCCCACCAACTTTAATATCAAGTCTTCCTCCACCCCGTTTAATATGTCTTCCCCCACCCCCTTTAATATCTTTTCTCCCACCTCCTTTAATATGTCTTCCCCACACCACCTTTAATATCATGTCTTCACCCATCCCCTTTAATATCTCTTCCCCACCCACTTTAATATCATGTCTTTCCCCCACCCCCTTTAATATCTCTTCTCCCACCCTTTAATAAGTCCTCCCCAACCCCTTTAATATCTCTTCTCTCCCACTCTCTTTAATATCATGTCTTCCCCCACACCCTTTAAAATGTCTTCCCCCACCCCCTTTACTATCATGCGTTCCCCCACCCCGTAATATCTCTTCCCCCACCCCCTTTAATATCATGTCTTCTCCCAACCCCTTTAATATCTCCTCTCCCACTCGCTTTAATATTATGTCTTCCCCACACCCCCTTTAATATATCTCCCCCACCCCCTTTAATATGTCTTCTCCCACCCTTTAATATATCTTCACCCACCCCCTTTAATGTCTTTCCCCACCCCCTTTAATATCATGTCTTCCTCCACCTCTTTTAATGTCTTCCCCCACCCCCTTTAATATCTCTTCCCCCACCCCCTTTAATATCTCTTCCCCCACCCCCTTTAATATCATGTCTTTCCCCCACCCGCTTTAATATCATGTCTTACCCCACTCCCTTTAATATGTCTTCCCCCACCAACTTTAATATCACGTCTTCCCCTACCCCTTTAATATCTCTCCCCCACCCCCTTCAATATCATGTCTTCTCCCACCCCTTTTAATATCAGTGAGGGTCCTCCAGTGGACCATGACCTGGCGCTCGCCCCGGTCCCATCCCCACTCCGCTGGAGACCCTCAGATCTGCCCCAGTCCTGCTCAGCTCTGAACAAGTGCCCCTGATGCAAGTGACCAAGTGACGTTGAGCTGGCCATGCCCACCCAGTAGGCCACGCCCATGCCAGCCATGTCCACTCAGTGGGCCATGCCCATCCAGCACCAGACAATAAATTAGTGGGGTTTGGGTTGCTGTTTGGGTACTCGGTCTCAAAAAGGTTTGCCACCACTGGTATATAAGGATTGAATGCAAACGCGATTAAGATATGTATAAGCTAAATGTAATGTCCGTAACGGTCCCTGGCCTCCTCCAACACAGGGAAATACAGGTAACCAAGAATCAGGAACAAACAGATGCTGAATCGCAAACAAAGTTAGCACAGGGAGTGGTTTGCTCCCAGTGCATTAAATACAGCCTATCACCTTTCCCTGCCAGGCTCTCCCTTCGTGTCAAGAGGTCTGGGTGTTCCTATACCCAGGGGCCGTCCCAAACTGCCTTGTGTAGCTCTTGGAGCATGACAACAGCCAGGTTGTGGGGCACTGCTCGTGCTGCTGCTTGCCGGTAAGGGGCCATGATTGCTTGTACTACCTCCTCCCGCTTGCTGTCATATTGCATCATCCGCGAGAGGGCATTGGTGAGGAAATTCCTCCCCCCTGGTAGATACCACAGCCAGAAGCGGAAACGTTGGAAATACTGCACCCAGCGGATATGTTTGGGAGAAAGGTGCCTAGGCGATTGCAGCACCTTGAGGTTCTTGTGGTCCATCCATTCCTCAAACGGTACCACTGCCCCCTCCAACAGATGTCGCCATGTGGACAATGCCCACCGCACTGCAAACGCCTCCTTCTCCCAAATAGCCCAGGCCCTCCTGGTGTTGTGGCCCCGACCCCCAAGCCTGTCCTACCCGAGGAAGAGGACTCTAAGGATGATGGGGAGAAACTGGCAAGGCCTCCCTCTCCGGGATCCTCCCTTCTGGCAAGGTCTCCCTCTCCAGGGCCCTCCTTTCTGGCAAGGCTTCCATCTCCATCTGAAGGCCGACAGGAGCAGCCTGTAATTAGCCAGGCTGGGAACGAGCCCGAGCAGCTGCAGCAGATGGGGAGTGACGAAGATGAATCATGGCAGGATCTCCAAGAACGACGCAGAGCCAAGCATTTACAGCAGCGTAAGAAGAGTAGGAGGGCCAAGGATTAGCTGAGTCACTGAGCCACACCCCACAAGGTACAAAAGGGGGGGTGGCTGCTCTCAGGACTTTGTGACGAATAATAATTCAAACAACTTCTGGTCACGTCTTTGGAACTCTGTCGGATTTTCTACCTGTGTGAAACCCTGGTCTGGCTTCTTGACAACGTTTCTGTATCTCTGTATTTCTGGACTGTTAGTTTGGACGTTATCTCATTTCAGCGGATGCTTGAGGTAATGAGTTTATTTTGGCAGACTGCTTGTATTTTGCTGCCAAGGCTTTATCGGATGGCAAATTACTTCAGCCAGAGCAATTAACCCTTGCTAGTCGTGCCTGCTTGTCTGTCTGTCTGTACCTCGGGAGGGGGAACAGAACACTCGGTCTCTGTGAGTTTTTGAGACGTATACGTGCATGGCTGCAATGATCCCTGACTGTTTTTTTGCAGTAAAACCACTCCCACTGCAACGTCACTGGCATCGGCTTGTACCACGAAGGGCATATCGGGATTTGGGTGCAGCAAGACCGGGTCCCTTGCAAACAAGCCCTTCAGATCCTTGAAAGCCTTTTGGCATGCCATGGTCCATGCTAGTGGCTGACCAGGCCGTGGCTTTGTCACGGTGTGTCTTGTGGGGAGTAGGTCCATCAGGGGCAAGGCCACTGCCGTGAATGAGGGGATGAATTGCCTGTAGAAATTGGCAAATCCCAGGAAGCTCTGCAGTTGCCGACGGGTTCGAGGGTCTTGACCTTGTTAGGGTCCATTTCCACTCTTGCCCCTGATATCCTATAGCCAAGGTAGTCCAGTTGGGTCTGGTGGAAATTGCACTTGGCGAGTTTGACGAACAGGCGTGCCTTCAATAATGTGTCCAGCACCTGTCTCACCAGTCGCACATGTTCTTCCAGGGTATCAGTGTATATGAGGATATCGTCCAGATAAACAATCACCCCGCGGTACAAATGCTGATGCAGCACTTGATGAGCTGCATGAATACCGCGGGGGCCCCCTGCAACCCAAATGGCATCACCTTAAATTGGTAACTACCGAGTGGACAGTTGAAAGCCGTCTTCCATTCATCCCCTTTCCTTATGCAGACCCTGTAATACGCCTCCCGTAAATCCAGCCTGGTGAATACTTTTCTTTTTGCTACGTGGGCCAACAGATCTTTCATAAGAGGCAAGAGATACAGGTTCTCCACACAGACCCCGTTGATGCCACGGAAGTCAACACATAACCTCAACGAGCCATCTTTCTTTTCTCTGAAGAGAACAGGAGCCGCTATCCGGGAATGAGCTGGCTGAATAAAGACCCTTGCCAGGTTCTGGTCTATGTATCTACGCAGTTCCTCCATTTCCCGGGGCATCATAGCGTACATACAAGGTTTGGGCAGCTTGGGGCCAGGCATGATGTCAATGGCACAGTTGGTTGGCCAGTGAGGAGGTAGGACATCGCACTCTTGTTCACTGAACACTTCAGCAAGGTCCGTATACATGGCTGGATAGGAACCCTTACTCTCTGCACTCTCCCAACTCTCCCGTTTGCCACCCCACTCTCTGTTCCACCATCCTTTTCTTTTTCCTGGTTTGGTGTCTGGGGACCGATCCCAATCCGTAACTTCTGATAACCCCCTTCCCACCAAATGGTAGCACCCCATTTATCCAACCATGCCAGCCCTAATATCACGGCCTCGGTCATGGAAGGAACAATGACAAATTGGAGGACCTCCCAATGATCCCCCAACTCTAACTGGACAGGTTCCGTCACATGGGTAACTGGAGCCCCCCCCAGAAGGGACCCATCCACCTGTTCAAACCTAATAGGGGTAGCCAGTGGTTTCATGCCGATTCCGGCTTCGGCCACCACGGCCTTACTGTTCAGGCAGCGGGTGCAGCCAGAATCAATCAAGGCCTTGTACTCCCCCCGACCGTTGGTGACTCTTCCTTCTCTTGGGTTCTCTGCCAGGGGGTGACCCCCTCTGTTTGTTGAGCCATCCTTGATCTCTCCGGGCCCTTCCTAGGTTTAGGTGTGGACCCGCTCTTCCCTGGGGTTGGCGGGGGTCCCCGTGGAATGGGAAGGGGGCATTCTGCTGCTTGATGGCCAGGCCAGTCACACCAGAAACACCTAAACGATGGCCAGGAAGGAAGCCCAGAGGAGCCAGTACCGGGAACTGGGGTCCTGCGTCCTTCATCCCTCGACTTTTCTACGCTTCTACAGGACATGGCCAGTTCCTCCCCCTTGTTCCTGAACTCACGCAGCCCTGCGTCCAGGTCCACCACCATACGGTAGCTCGGGTGGAGAGAGCAGCTGGTTGGCGGGTGCGGGGAGACAATGCCGGCTCTCCCAGCTGTCTGGCAGTGATGCAAACAAGCCACGGAGACTCTCAGCTGGTTGGCAGTGGCAGGGAAAGGTTTGGGTGCTCTCAGCTGTCTGGCGGTGACGTGAGCAGGCCGCCGGAGCTCTCAGCTGTTCGGTGGAGGCAGGGAGGCCGGCAGTGATGTGAGCAGGCCGCCGGAGCTCTCAGCTGCTCAGCGGAGGCAGGGAGGCGGTTCCGGCACTCCCAGATGTCCATTGGTGATGTGAGCGGGCCGCCGGAGCCCTCAGCAGTTCGGTGGTGGCAGGGAGAAGGATCCAGCACTCCCAGGTGTCCGGCGGTGGCACGAGCAGCTGCCGGACCAGGATTTCCCCCCCCACTTGATTGTCGAGCCCAGGGGCTTGACACTAAACACTATTGGTAATTGTAACAAAGATGTTTTTATTTAGTTGATAATAATAACTGTATTAGCTTAATATGAGACAGTAGATATTAAGGGAAAAAGAGAGGAAATATCTGATGTTGTAACATGAGGTTTATACTAAAGATTTATGTATGCTATTGAACTATTGATTAACCCAGTCATCACGTTGCTTTTTAAATACTCAATTGTAAAATGGGAAAATTAAATAAAATATTATTTTAAAAAAGAACAAAAATTGTAGCCATCCTGAAACCTGGTAAAGAGAGGAAATCTGCAGAAGATTTTAGACCTATAGTGCTCTTAAGCATTTCTTACAAATTACTGGAGAGACTCATCTTAAACAGCATTAAACCCCTAGCCAAGGAACATACACCTATAGAACAGGCTCGATTTAGATCAAAAAGAAGCTTCTGTAATCAGGTATTGGCACTAACCTCCCATATAGACCTGATTGAGGCAGGTCCTTACATTTTCTATATGGGAGGTTAGTGCCAATACCTGATTACAGTGCACCTGTTTGGAGAATAGGTCTGTCACCACCCAAATGACTGTGTTCCCTGCACTCTCCGTTAACTCTACAATAAAATCCATAGAAATCTCTTGCCAAGGTGCTGATAAGCTTGCTACTGCCTGCAATAGCTCTGGTGTTCTACCCTGTCTTCGCTTTGCCACTGCACAAATGGGGCAGCTAGCCACATAGCTTTCAATGTCTTTCTTTATGGATGGCCACCAAAACTGTCTTTTCACAAGGTGAAGTGTTTTTACAAACCCAAAATGTCCAGCCACCTTTGAGTCGTGACATAGCTGCATAAATTTCAGTCTTTGGGCTTTAGGCACATATAGCTTCCCCCCTACCCATGGTAGTCCATCATCCATTGAGCAGAGGTTTTTATGACTCAGGAACCACTCATCCATTGCCAAAGCATGCCTGAATTCCACTCCTGCTTCGCTATCCAGGGGTTTTGACTTCTTTGCTTGCAACCATGTGGTTACTGGGGCTGCTAATTGTTTGGATGGCATGAGGGGGTCCACCACTTCTGTTTTGGTACTATTATAATGTGGCAACCTTGACAAAGCATTGGCTAAAAAATTCTTCCCCCCAGGCAGGTATTTGATAGTGAAGTTAAATCAGTGGAAATGTTGAGACCACCTCGCCTGTTTCAGTGACAGTTTTCTGGGGTTTTTTAAGGCTTCAAGGTTTTTGTGGTCAGTCCACACCTGGAAGGGGATTTTACTCTCTTCCAGGAAGTGCCTCCATGTGAGGAGGGCCCAGCGCAGGCTTCCTTCTCCCACACTACCCACCTTTGTTCTGTCTTAGTGAGTTTTCTGAATGTGTAAGCATAGGGTTGTAACCGGCCCTCTTGGTTTTCTTGGAGCAGTACCATGCCTACTGCTACATCGCTGGCGGGTTTCTCTGTGTCTGGGTGCTTTGGGACCGGCTCAGATGAGAAAAGTCTTTTTAACTTCTCGAATGCGGCTTGACATTTCATAGTCCATTTCAATGGTTGGCTAGGTTTTGGTTTACCCTCCCCTTTTGTTTTTAGCAAATTGGTAATGGGGAGCGTGATCTGAGCAAAAGAAGGCATGAACTGACGGTACAAATTAGCGAACCCCAGGAAACATTGCAATCACCTCGTGCGTGGCGGTGCCCATTCTAGCACTGCCCTTTTTCTGGGTCCATCTCTATCCCATTTTGGGATATACAATATCCCAAATAGTCAATCTTCTCCTTATGGAACTCACACTTTGACAGTTTGGTGTAGAGTTGGGTGGCCCACAATTTATTTACTATTTACTACTATTTACTATTTACTACTATTTACTATTTACTATTGATCAATTTTACGTGCTCCTCCCTTGTTTTGGTGAAAATTAAGATGTCATCCAAATATACAAGAACCCCCTTGTAGAGGTGCTACTGGAGGACCTCATTGATCAGTTGCATGAACGCTGCCGGCACTCCTTGCAGTCCAAATGGGAGCACCCTAAATTGGAAGCACCCCATGGGGCAGTTAAATGCCATCTTCCATTCGTCCCCTTCCTTAATCCTAACCCGGTAATATGCTTCCTGTAGGTCCAATTTTGAGAATATTTTCCCCTTTGCTAGGTGGACCAACATATCCATCAGAGGCAGGGGATAAATATTGTTTTCGCTCACTGCATTTAAAGACTTGTAGTCTACACAGTGGCGAAGAGATCTGTCTTTTTTTTCTTGGAATAAAACTGGAGCCGTTTTTGGTCTCACTGGCTGAAACCTCATGCCAATTTTTTCTCTATGAATTTCTGCAATTCCCCTAGCTCCCAAGGGGTCATCGAGCACATTTTAGGCTTAGGTAACTTGTTGCCCGGTAGGATCTAAATGGTGCAGTCAGTGGGCCGATGGGGGGGGGGTAGCTCATCGGACTGCTCTTCACTGAACACCTCAGCTAAATCCTGGTATTCCTCGGGCACAGTTTCCAACCCCCAATCTTTCGCCACTACTACCACCTCCGGGGTTCCTTTTGTCTTGGTCTTGTGGTTTCCACCCCACACTGGGATATTCCTTTGGGAATCTCAACTCTCCGGTTCTCCAGTCCACCCTTGGGTTCCATTTCCTCAACCATGTCATTCTCCATATTAGGGGCCACTCCATGCCAGGGGTTACTATAAAAGTCAACATCTCTGTGTGATCCCCCATCATAAGCTGGATTGGCTGGGTGGCAAGGGTGGCTGGGATCCCCCCTGTGATGGACCCATCTAATTGGCCGAATGAAATTGGTTTCTTCAACCTCTTCACCAGGATTCCTAGGTTCCCCAAAAAGGTTGGGCTTATTTGGCAACGGGTGCAACCCAAGTCCACTAGGACCTTCAGGGTTATCTTTCTCAGTATCCCTGAACTCAATAGTTCTATGGTTCTGATGAGGGCTGTGATGGGTCCACTTACTAGGGGTTCGTCTTCAGAGTTGCTCTCGGGAGAGTCGGGCGATTTTCCAGCCTGAGCCAGCGCTCTTCATGGCGGTCTCCCTGGGTCGTTGCAAGGTCTTATCAGGCTTCCTTCCACTGGCTCAGTTGGGTTTTCACATGGGAGTCTTTGAACGGCATTCTGCAGCCCAGTGCCCCTCCTTACTGCACTTGAAGCAAGCTATTGAGTGTGGTGCTGTAGAGGGGGGGGGTTGTTGCCTCCAGTTTTTCCCCCTGAGGAGGAGCATCTCCAGGTTCACCCCAGGTGCTGCTGCCTTCAGGCTTGGTTGATCTCAGCTTCCTTGGCTAGAATACACCAGTCATGGAGGTGGTCTGGATCTCCCCTAGCGATACATGGGTGGTACAGGTCATCATTCAGCCCATCTTTGAAATGGCCCACTAGGACATCCTCTGGCCAGTTAAGTTGGCACGCCAGGTCTCTAAACTCCTCCATATACTCAGCCACTGGGCGATGAACTTGCTTCACTGTTTTTATGCATTCTCTAGCCTTCCGATCGGCCAAGGGGTCCTCAAACCTTCTCCTCAGGGCAGCCATGAATTTGTTGAAGTTTCAAAGTTCAGAAGCGTCGGTGTTATGTAGGGTCACCATCCAATGAGCTGCCGCTCCCTCCAGGGCCATGGTCATCTCTCACCCATCCGTTGTCACTGAGGATGTGCCTAATGTAAGGACGTGCCTCAATCAGTCCTCCCAAGGAAGCAGAACTCTTGAAAAAGCATCATTTCAAAAGAAACTTTTATTGGGAGGTGTTGACAGCAGGATTAGAAGGTAGGATCTGAGGGTTTCCCACGCGACTCAAATAGTCAAAAGAGTCCAAACTAACCCCACCCCAACTGTCCGTCCATACGGTTCAAATGGGCCAATCCACAGCTGTGAAAGCGTTGTGGGAACGGATTAAAGTGTCGCTTCCAAGGCTGTTAGGTCTCTGCGCCGTTTCTTCCTCAGCCGGAAATAAAGCAGATGGCTGGAGGCACATTCCATTCTCACCCCGATAGAGAACCATCAAAGAGGATAGAGCAAGGAACAAAGCAAAGGAAATACACATCAGCACTCCAAGCATCCCCCCCCAGGAGAATGGCAGAACCCGAAATGAGTAACAAATCCCATGGCCATAGAAAGACCGGATTTTGAAAGAAAATGGATTTCAGCAAGAGAAAAAAAATTTGTTGCTGTGTTCATCGACTTATCATCAGCCTATGGTACAGTGTGGAGAGAAGGGATGATTCTAAAATTCTTATGTACTGTGCCTAGTAAGAAAACAGCTATTATACTCAAGAATATGCTTTCAAACAAATATACTGAAGTACATCTAGGTCAGGCATGTCAAACTGCCGGCCAGCGGCCCGGATGCATCATACTGAAACCACGCCCACCCCATTGCTGGCAATGGGGAAAAAGTCGTGATACATTGTGCGACGTCACGTGATGTCGCGAGTTTGACATGCCTGATAGATGGCCAAATTAGTCAGAAGTATAGGTTAAATCAGGGGTCCCCAAACTGTGGGCTGCCAGCGCTAGCACCACCCTGCCCCTGAGCATCCCGCCGGCACTAGCGCCGCCCCAGGCATCCCACAGGCACTAGCTCCACTCCAAGCATCACGCTGGCACTAGCACTGCCTGCCCCAAAGCATCCCATTGGCACTAGTGCTGCCCATAGCGTTCCGCCAGCGCTAGCGCCGACCCATTTGCAGCACTCGCACCCACACAGCCATTTGAAAATGTGCATGCACTCATGCATGGCCCATTTGTGCACACACATGTAGCAGTGCCTGCCTCCCTTTCTACCAGGCACTGCTGCAAGAAAGTTTATATATGCTGATGACATTGTGCTGATAAAACAATCTGAAGACTTTAATACCTCTGAAATACCTTGAAAATGATTTAAAGGAAATGGATAAGTTTTTTGAAATCTGAAGGCTAAAACCCAACGTTTAACAAAACCAATTGCCTGTTTTCATTTGAACAACAGACAAGCTAACTATACACCAGAAGTGGAATTTAGTAACCAGCTAAAGTTTAATTTTAATCCCAAGTATTTAGGATTGACCCTTGATCTCTCCTTAATCTATAGGGAACACTTAAGAAAAATAAAAACCAGTAACAATATTCTACATAAACTTTCTGGCACCAGCTGGAAAATGAGTGCTACAGCTCTTAGGTCATCAGCACTTGCTTTGGTATATTTGGCAGCTGAGTATTGCAGCCCTGTATGGTTAAATAGCATTCACACAAAAGAGGTGGACACCCAGCTTAATCATACTATGTGGCTAATATCAGGAACTATTAAATCAACACCTTCTGAATGGCTATTGGTACTATCTAACATACCACCTCCACACCTTAGAACAGGGCTTTTCAACCGGTGGTACGTGTACCACCAGTGGTACTTTAGGACCTGGCTGGTAGTACACAAGCCCTAGCCAAGTGTAGCGGGGGAGAGAACCAGCTAAAGCGGCACCGCACAGACCTGGAGATCAGCTGGAGCTGCAGAGCTTGGCAGAAGCTTGCCAGGATCGGCGCACATGGCAACATGGTAATTGGAGCTTCCAGCACACCCGGAGAAAAGGAGGAGGAGGGTGGAGAGAAGTATAAAAGGGGTAGAGCGAGAAGAGGGTTTTCTTACCAAAGCAGTGAGGAGAGACAGAGCGAGAGGCCTGTTTTTGGAGGAAGGGCGAGCAAGCGGCCAGTTTTTGGGGGAAGGGCAAGTGAGTGAGCTGGGCAGGAGCCCAGGATTGGCCCGTGCAGCTACAGCTGATCAGAACTTTTGCTGAGCCCGCTAAAAGCACTGATCAGCTGGAGGCCAGCGCTGATCCTGGCGCTTCTCCTGAGCCCTCCAGAAGTGCTGATCAGCTGGAGCCCAGCTTTCTGGGAGAAGTGTATGAGAGAGACGGAGGAAAGGCTTTCTGGGAGAATGTGTGAGAGACAGAGGAAAGGCTTTCTGGGAGAATGTGTGAGAGAGACGGAGGAAAGACTTTCTGGGAGAATGTGTGAGAGAGACGGAGGAAAGACTTTCTGGGAGAAGTGTGTGGGAGAGATGGAGGAAAGGCTTTTTGTGAGAAGTGTATGAGAGAGACAAAGGAAAGGCTTTCTGGGAGAATGTGTGAGAGAGACAGAAGAAACGCTTTCTGGGAGAAGTGTGTCGGAGAGATGGAAGAAAGGCTTTCTGGGAGAATGTGTGAGAGAGATGGAGGAAAGGCTTTCTGGGAGAAGTATGGGAGAGCGAGCGAGGGGCTTTTGCAAGTGAAGGGTGAAAGAAAAAAGGAAAAAAGTGAGGGGGAGAAGGGAAAAAGAAAAGGCATTGACTTCCTACTTTCTCTGTTGCAGTAGCTGGAAGCATTAACATTGAACCTGAACTTTTTACTTTTCCATATTATAAACTAGCCATTTCTCTAACAACAAATGAACCTAACAGTAAAATCCAAAATCCTCCCCCTTTTTTTAGTCATCAAGTTTTTGACACCTTGCTAAGCACTGGTGGCACTGGCCTTGGTGGAGCAGTGGGCTAATGCCTCCTTAAGTAACACCAGCTGCCTGCAATTAGTGCAGGTTCGCATCCCACCAGGCTCAAGGTTGACTCAGCCTTCCATCCTTCCGAGGTAGGTAAAATGAGGACCCAGATTGTTGGGGGCAATTAAGCTGACTTTGTAATAATGCCGCTGGGGTGTGTGTGAAAGCCCTAATAAGCAGGCATATACATAGAATGAAGGCTACTGCTAAGCTTGTAAGCCGCCCTGAGTCTTCGGAGAAGGGCGGGATATAAATGGAATAAAAATAAAAATAAATAAATAAAAATATTGTCATGTCCTAAAAGTGGTACAATCTCTGAAAAGATTGAAAAGCCCTGCCTTAGAAGACTATTAGCCTTAAAAGGGGAGTGGCAAAACTGTTAAGGCAAACCAATTATTACCTATACACAAGGACTGTCATGATCAATTTCTCAGACTCAAATCTCGGAACCATGGAAACTTGGACAGCAATTAGTCAGAGAAGACTTTGATATTGAGACAGCATGGTACCAGGAATGGGCAACTTCTAACCCACAACTGTTTAATTTAGTGTCTGATCCAGTACAATGCCCCTCCAGCTTTGATCTTCCAAGGAAAAACTGGACAGTGCTCAACTGGATCCAAAACCATGGCAGGTGCCAATATTGGAACTTCAAATGGGGGCTGGTTGATAATACCAACTGTGACTGTGCAAACTCCCCACAAACTTTACATCATATTGCAATGGAATGCCCCCTCAGGTTCCCTGGATCCCTGCAATAACTAGATCATCTTGAGGGCACTGTTGTCCAATGGCTTAATGGTCTAGAACAGGGGTGTCAAACTCACAATATCACGTGACGTATCTCGACTTTTTTTCCATTGCTGGCAATGGGGTTGGTGTGGTTTCACCATGACGCATCTGGCCTGTGGGCCAGCACTTTGACACCCCTGGTCTAGAAGATATCCGGCCATAGGCTTAGCCAGTCTAGTAACTGCTCATACATAATTTAATTTTATTCACAATTTTATTCATCATTCATATTGTGCATTTTTAAAATAATTCACTGTTCTGGTGTTTTATGTTTTGATACACATTTTATATGCTGTTTTGCGAATTTTATGCATTAATGCTGTATTCTGTTACACCATACAAAATAACATAATTTATGACCTGACCAAATCTGAAGAAGTACAGACATTTTAAAATGCTAACAATTTCTTTTCCTTGCACTTTTTAAAACTACAATCAATATTTACAAACCACACTTCAAATTTCAGCTGTGATATCAATAATTGCTTTACCAGATGTATTTCATCCAATAATTTAGTTTATATGGACTCTTCCACACCTCTGTGTCTATTACATAATCCCATAATAAGTAAAAGCAGGGCTTTTTTTCTCATAGAACGCTCAGAACGGCGTTCCGGCACCTTTTTTTGGGAAAAAAAACCCTTTTCAACAAGCTGTGTTGAGATTGCCAGGAGCACGAATCGGCACGTGCTGAGAAACGCCGATCTCGCGCTCCTGCAATCTCCCTCGCTCGATTTCAGCTTCCCTTGCTACAAGAGAAAGCAGGCTGAAACGTAGCGAGGGAGATTGCCAGGAACGCAAATCGGCTGATCTCGCTTGCACTGCTGAAATCTCCCTCGCTTCGTTTCAGCCTGCTTTCTCTTGTAGCAAGGGAAGCTGAAATCGAGCGAGGGAGATTGCAGGAGCGCGAGATCGGCTGATTCGCGTTCCTGGCAATCTCCCTTGCTCCATTTCAGCTTGCTTTCTGCAAGAGAAAGCCGGGCCGCAGGGCCGCCTCCATGGGTACTGCTCTAACGTAGAGAGGGAAGGACAAAGAGGGAGGGAAGGAAGAAAGAAAGGAAGGAAAGAAAGGACAATGGGAGAGGGAGGGAGAGAAAGAGAGAGAGAGAAAGAGAGAGAGAGAGAGAGAGAAAGAGAGGGAGAGAGAGGAGAAAGAAATAGGGAGAGAAAGAGGGAGAGAGAGAGAAGGAGAAAGAAAGGGAGAGAAATAGAGGGAGAGAAAGAGGGAGAGGGAAAGAGAGAGGGAGAGAAAGAAAGAGAGAGAGACAAGGAGAAAGAGGGAGGGAAATAGAGGGAGAGAGAGAAAAGGAGAAATAGAGGGAAAGAAAAATAGGGAGAGAAAGGGAGAGAGAGAGAAGGAGAAAGAAAGGGAGGGAAATGGAGAGAGAAAGAGGGAGAAATAGAGGGAAAGAGAAAAATAGGGAGAGAGAGAGAGAGGAGAGAGAAAGAAAGAGGGAGGGGGAGAGAGGGAGAGAAAGAGAAGGGGAGAGAGAGAAATTAAATTAGTAACATGATTGTTAAGTGAATCTGGTTTCCCCACTAACTTTGCTTGTCAGAAGGTTGCAAAAGGCAATCACATGACCCTGGAACAATGTGACCATCATAAATATGAATCGATTGCAAAGCATCCGAATGTAAATCACATGACCCTGGGGATGCTGCAACGGTCATAAGTGTGAAAAATGGTCATAAGTCACTTTTTTCAGTGCCGTCGTAACTGAACAGTCACTGGGCGACTGGTGGTACTTGGACATTGCCTTGTCCTAAAAGTGGTGCAATGGATGAAAAGGTTGAAAAGCCCTGTTTTAGTATACCGGTAGTATTTGGTTCAGAATATTTTTTTTCTTGTTTTCCTTCTCTAAAAACTGGGTGCGTCTTATGGTCCGAAAAATACGGTAGTTCTTGCCTTGCTCAGCAGTGCAGGTTGATCCCTTTCCATCGTCCCACCCTTCCTTTCCTCACACAGCCTGCTACTTGACCACAAAGAGCTGCTGCCCAGCACATTAGATCACAATAAATTACTGGTTGACCTCTACCTTCTGGAGTGTTCAGTTTCTAATTTTATGGCCTGTATCAATCAGATTATTGAATGGTGTCTGAAATGCAGCCATCTAACACAGAAATCCAAGCCACATGGAGTGGAGCCTTAAGAGCCAGACTAGAGTTTACAGATGCTCACTTTTCATAAACTAAATCCTTGGCCAGGAGGCAGAATCATGCATCTCCTTCCTTGTGATCAGAGTTACTGATAAAACACACTATGCAAATACACAGATCTGGGTCAGTAAAGAATCCATATAGATAGTCTGACAGTATTTCTTATTTCTTTGAATCCACAACTAATCTTTGAATTGGACAGCATATCACATACCTGTGTCTGATATTATTACAGAGTTATAAAATAGACTGCTGTCACTAAATAATTATATGAGATTCTAGATCTATCAGCCCAGTTCATCGCAGGTCTGAACTCCCATGCAGTGAAAAGGAGAGGGGTTGCAACTTCTGTTTGTAGTTATCCACGTTTCTGCACACTGAGATAATCGGCCATCGTACAAATACAGAGCCTATCATGCTTTTATATTTATATATGGAACAGATACATTACCTGAAATTTTTGGAATGTGTAAAAAATTTGAACCAGCCCAGAAACTCATTTCCCATTGTTTGTGTATATAGAAAGTAAACCCTGAAATAGATTTGGAAAGAGCAAGGACTTTGATTAAATGGAAATGTTGCTAAGCATAGAACTGTTGAGTTAATTTGCAGCTGTTTCTGCTGTTTTCTTTTTATGTGCTTATGATTTTAAATCACATTTTAAAATCAGCCAAATCAGGAATAAGATTGTGACTGAAAGAATACTAATTCTGAAAATGTTAAATTTAGCTTTAGTGTAATTTGCTTGTTTACTGTAGCTAAAAAGAAATTATATTTCTAAAGCATTGGTTTGGATCATTGTAAAGAAAAAAGATTTAATATTTATGATTCAAAAATATAAATATGTGAGAAACATGTTTTTAAAGACCTTTGCAGCTTGTTCTCATATATACCTTGCCACAAAGGAATAACTAAAATTATGAAATTTAGAATCTACCAAGCTTCCCTCCCATGGACAGAAGACAATCCATGGCAAATGTGAATCAGTAATCCATAGTTTCGCAGCAATAATAAATCTAATTATGCTATGCATATTTAAGTTAGCCAAACCCTGGAGCAGTGGTAGCAATCTTCTATCACAATGGCAAGCCCTTTAAGATTATATTTTTAAAGAACCAATGGAACCCCTGACAGAGGCACTGGAAATATAACTTGTTAAGTGTAAAAGAAATTAATGTCAACTTCCATGCATTCCCTCAACGTCAATGTTCGCTACTAAAAAAACTAGGAAACTTTAAAAGAAACTATAATTGTAGAACTGATTTTTTTTACTTTTTTTATTTTTAGTGTAAAAGTGTGACACCAAATTAAAACATGAAAAAAAATCACCAATTACTTTTCAACAACCTGTCCTGCTAACAAAAAGGCCAGAATATCAACAGGCACGACAGAACACACAGAAATGACAATGCCTGTTAATATATCTGATCTTGATAAGCAGAGCCAAACCGCAAATGACTGGCCAGACTACTGGACCTATGAGCAAAAAAAAAGATTTTTGCTTGAAGAATGACTGGCTCTATACTTGTAACATGAAACTTGGCTGTACGCCTTGTAAAAAAGTTGGAACTCTTGGTGTTGAGTCAAAAATGGGTATGAAACTTTCCAAAGAATGGATTAACAATGAGATAACCTATTCTGGCACAGATAGGAAGCAACAGTTGACCTCAGTTTTGGCTGTATGGAATAATTTTGAATCCCTTGTGTATCATTTTGAACAAGTAATGCATGATCCTACAAGAGATAAAAATGATAAATGCACTTATGATGGCTTGAAAAGAAAAATAACATCTACAGAATTTTTATTGGACCTAGGATTGATGTGTGATGCTCTCCAAGAATTGTCAGATTTAAGTTTGGATCTACAGGACCGCAACATCAACTTGTATAAGGCAAATAAGAAAATAAAAATACTGGTACAAGTTTTTGAAGAAAGAAGACAGAACTTTGGGCCCTATTATAAATGTGCTGTTGCTGCTGTAAGTGATCTTCGCTTTCGTGGAGTTTTACTTCACAAAAGAGATTCAAGAAAGGATCCTCCCATTGACCCAAGTATATTTTATACAAAATTGAGAGAGTCAATTGAAAAAAGATTACTTGATAGCAAAGACGATGAGTTGGCATATTGGTCTCGCGTACTTGATCAAAAACATTGGCCTGAAGATGTTAATACTCAACTGACATTTGGAGAAGTGGAAATTAGAAACTTATCAATCAGACTGCAACTAAATGAAAGAGAAATGATTTGTGGATTCCGTGAATACATTCTCGAAAAGACATACCCAGAAAAACTGTTGCATTTGATACGGACTCTGAATACCATTCCTATTTCAAGTGAATGTGAACGTGGATTTTCACAGATGAATCTAATTGCCACCTCAACAAGAGCTTCGTTAAAGACTAAGACAATTTCAGCACTTTTGTTCATCAAATTTGTCGGACCACCTCCGAGACTTTTCAATCCTTCAAAGTACGTTGATCTGTGGTTACTCAGAGGATGACATTTGGCCATAGATACTAAGAGCAAGGAAAGGAGTCGAGAACATTTGCCAGACGAGAATTGGACAAAAGTTTGGAATTATCTATGAACATTTGCCTTAAATACAATAAATTAAATGCATGTTAAGAATTGAATATATAATTGTTTAATTATATAAATAAATATATAAATAAAATTATATAAATAAATAACAAGATGAGAGTTCTGGCACCTTTTTTTTTTTAGAAAAAAAGCCCTGAGTAAAAGTCCTATCATTTGGGCTTTGGATATGGTTTGTTAGTAAAAACGGGCTATTGTGTATTTTTAAAGACATGCAGCATCTTGAACAGAACAAAACAACCCCCCCCAAACACACTTTACTTTGTATTTTAGTTCTATTAAAAACAAGAACAAATCTCAAAATACAATGTTGTTTAAAGAGTGCAACACTCCTAAAAACTCTTACCTTCATAATGGATAAAGGTACCTAGGACACATATGCACCTGAGGGAAAGGGGAGTTTAATACTTCACATGTGCAGTAGGCAGAATATAAATACATAGACAATCACTCACTAATAGTTAAATATAATCATAGTTTTCTATTACATCTCTGACAATATGTCAGCTTTTAAGTGCTGAAACAGAAGCCACAGTAGTGAGCATATAAAATTGACATGGAAGTCTTTTTTGCACCAATCAAGAGACCATTTTTATTAATTGGATTTTTGTCACACACCATGAATAGTTACATAGTGAAGAACGCTAAACATTGCTGGAAGAAATTGACAAAGATCAACTGATATTTCTGTACCCTCTCTTAAAATGCTTAGCTTTCCTCCATACAGTTCTGCCTAATTTAACTGCTACTTGAAAAATTAATTCTGTGTCAAGATTGTTTAATCTTAAATACAGATAAACTGCTAGAGGTACATTATATATTCATAGAGAAAAATATAAGACTAAAGTTGCTTTTCACAATATTTATGTGCTACAGTAACTTTAAGCAATTTGTAAAGACAAATTTAAGGGGTACAGGAAACTGTTACTTGTTCTACAATTGTTTGGTCCAATATATTTTAATGTAGTAGTTATTCTCTCCCTCTTTAACAGAACATAATACAACATACAATACATGCATAGTTATTCACTTGTGAACAAATGAATAAAAGACAACATTCAAGCTAACATCTGTAGTAGTTCACACAACCATACATAACTAAAGGCTATTTTACACCTATACAGCATAATGGTCAACACTGCTGATCTAAAGTGATTACTACAGGTGAAACTCGAAAAATTAGAATATCGTGCAAAAGTTCATTTATTTCAGTAATGCAACTTAAAAGGGGAAACTAATATATGAGATAGACTCATTACATGCAAAGCAAGATAGTTCAAGCCGTGATTTGTCATAATTGTCAGGCGAGTTTGCTGGCCAATCCAAGCACAGTAATCCCACCATCAATGAACCAGGTTTTGGTGCTTTTGGCAGTGTGGGCAGGTGCCAGGTCCTGCTTGAAAATAAAATCAGCATCCCCATAAAGCTCGTCTGCAGAAGGAAGCATGAAGTGCTCAAAAATCTCCGGGTAGATGGCTGCATTGACCCTGGACTTAATGAAGCACAGTGGACCAACACCAGCAGATGACATGGCTCCCCAAATCAACACAGACTGTGGAAACTTCACACTGGACTTCAAGCACCTTGCAGTGTGTGCCTCTCCATTCTTCCTCCAGACTCTGGGTCCTTGGTTTCCAAATGAGATGCAAAAGTTGCTCTCATCAGAAAAGAGGACTTTGGACCACTGAGCAACAGACCAGGTCTGTTTTTCTTTAGCCCAGGTAAGACGCTTCTGACGTTGTTTGTTGTTCAGGAGCGGCTTGACAAGAGGAATACGACATTTGAAGCCCATGTCCAGGATCCGTCTGTGTGTGGTGGCTCTTGATGCACTGACTCCAGCCTCAGTCCACTCCCTGTGAAAGTCCCCAACACTTTTGAATGGCCTTTTCCTGACAATCCTCTCCAGGCTGCGGTCATCCCTGCTGCTTGTGCACCTTTTTCTTCCACACTTTCCCCTTCCACATAACTTTCTATTAATGTGCTTTGATACAGCACTTGGGGAACATCCAACTTCTTTTGCAATTACCTTTTGAGGCTTTCCCTCCTTATGGAGGGTGTCAATGATGGTTTTCTGCACAACTGTCAGGTCAGCAGTCTTCCCCATGATTGTGATTCCTACTGAACCAGACTGAGAGACCATTTAAAGGCTCAGGAACCCTTTGCAGGTGTTATGGCTTAATTAGCTGATTAGGGTGGGACACTTTGAGCCTAGAATAGTGCACCTTTTCACAATATTCTAATTTTCTGAGATTGTGGATTTGGGGTTTTCATGAGCTGTACGCCATAATCATCACAATTATGACAATTATTATCACGGCTTGAACTATCTTGCTTTGCATGTAATGAGTCTATCTCATATATTAGTTTCCCCTTTAAAGTTGCATTACTGAAATAAATGAATTTTTGCACGATATTCTAATTTTTCAAGTTTCACCTATATATATACATAGACACAGAGCTGTATAGAAAAACAGAAGAAACAACTCTTGTGATTGGTCAAAAAGATGCCATTCCTAGGCTGTACATAATGTATGATAAGAATATTTACAGCAACTTGAAAATAAAAGCTGCAAAATTTATTGCCAATGCCCTTTTTATAAAATTTCTACTTTTTACATCACTGATATCTACAGTAGTGGCCAAAATTGTGGAAATCTTTTGGGAAAAGTGTATTTTTGAGGTTTTGGGAAAAGTGTATTTTTGAGGTTTGATGGCTAATAACACCACTTTTTTTGGGAGTACCATAAAATTATATATCAATGGAAAGATAATTTAATCAAGAATGTAATGCAACAAAGTTTGTTCAATTATCTGTACTGTATTCTACGAAAAGTTGTAGCCAAATAACCAGAAAAAGGAAACAGAACTTGCTTAGGTTGATATCAGGTAGCTTTCCTTCATCTGATTGTAGCCAATGAGCATGAGTGTTTAGAGAGCCAATCAGGTGTCATCTTGTTTTGGCAATGAGCCAATCAGATCACAGTAGGATTCAGTTGTTGATATCATGTATTGAATCTGAGAGGAGGACATTTGTCAGTGTGATATGTGATCGCTATCAAGTTGGTTGTGGTTTTTTGTGTTCTTTCATTTAGTGAGCTTGTAAAACGTAATAAAATTAAAGTAATGGTGCAAAGAGTTGACTGGTTGCCCAGAAAGCAATGTAAAATAGTATTATTAAGTGAACAAGGCTACAGTTATAAAGAAATTAGAGGAAAAATTGGTGGAAACGTAACCAAAGGTGGCATTTCTACTGTACCTTTCCCAAAAGGTTTCCACAATTTTGGCCACTACTGTATAAACAGTCCATATTTCTGACTCTTTATAACAGGGGTCCCCAACCCGCGGACCACTACTAGGCCTTAAGCCCTTTGGAAGTGGGTGGCAGAAGTGGCAGGCAAGCGTGCATGCACATCCCCACTGCAGAACCATCTCCTATCTCCCTCCCCTCCCCACCGGTGCGCAAAGCCGGAAAGGTTAGGGAACTCTGCTTTATAAGATCCCTGCTCAAGAAAATTTCAAGCAACCATGTTCTATGACTTCACCCATACATCAGTTCTTTCAGCTTTGTGCATGTGTATACACACACAATCATACAGAGAGTACTTATTTCACACTGGTAAAGTATCTAGGCAGTTTTAAACTAAATTGTAACAAAAGTTTGAAAAACAAAAGTGAAATATTTCATTTATGCCTTGCCACACTTGGGAAATAAAATTTATAAACCCTGAACTAGGCTAAATATTAAAATATACTGCATGATTTAGAATTATAGATGAATACATATTTACTTGGAAATAAGACATAATGAACTCATGTGGCTTCCTAGTAAAATGCTTTAGACTATACCTTCAGACAGATTTACCATACTAAAAAAAGGAAGCATACAATCGTAATCCAATGTAACAATTCTTTGGCGCTCCACAATCTATAATGTAAATGAAATACATTTTATTTGACTATTTTGCTAGCATCACAATACTACTAAGCTATGTAAACTCTGACAATAACTGTCTGGGATGCTGTTACATAATACTCTCAGTTCTTACCAGCATTGCTTTGAAGACCAGTGTACAGAGCATGACAAAGTAACATTCTTGTTTTCCCCCAAATTGGGAATATTTTATTCCAGATATTTTATTCTAGATAACATAGAGTGAGGGAAAAAGTATTTGATCCCCTGCTGATTTTGTACGTTTGCCCAGTGACAAATAAATGATCAGTCCATAATTTTAATGGTAGGTTTAACAGTGAGACATAACAACAACAAAAATCAGAAAAATGCATTTCAAAAAAGTTATAAATCGATTTACATTTTAATGAGTGAAATAAGTATTTGATCCCCTATCAATCAGCAAGATTTCTGGCTCCCAGGTGTTATTTTATACAGGTAACAAGCTGAGATTAGGAGCACTCTCTAAAAGGGAATGCTCCTAATCTCAGCTTGTTACCTGTATAAAAGACACCTGTCCACAGAAGTAATCAATCAAATTCCAAACTCTCCACCATGGCCAAGACCAAAGAGCTGTCCAAGGATGTCAGGGACAAGATTGTAGACCTACACAAGGCTGGAATGGGCTACAAGACTATTGCCAAGCAGCTTGCTGAGAAGGTGATAACAGTTGGTGCGATTATTCGCAAATGGAAGAAACACAAAATAACTGTCAATCTCCCTCAGTCTGGGGCTCCATGCAAGATCTCACCTCATGGAGTTTCAATGATCATGAGAACGGTGAGGAATCAGCCCAAAACTACATGAGAGGATCTTGTCAATGATCTCAAGGCATCTGGGACCATAGTCACCAAGAAAACAATTGGTAACACACTATGCCGTGAAGGACTGAAATTCTGCAGCACCCGCAAGGTCCTCCTGCTCAAGAAAGCACATGTACAGGCCAATGAACATCTGAATGATTCAGAGGAGAACTGGGTGAAAGTGTTGTGGTCAGATGAGACCAAAATCAAGCTCTTTGGCATCAACTCAACTCACCGTGTTAGGAGGAGGAGGAATGCTGCCTGTGACCCCAAGAACACCAACCCCACCATCAAACATGGAGGTGGAAACATTATGCTTTGGGGGTGTTTTTCTGCTAAGGGGACAGGACAACTTCACTGCATCAAAGGGACAATGGACAGGGCCATGTACCATCAAAACTTGGGTGAGAACCTCCTTCCCTCAGCCAGAGCACTGAAAATGGGCCGTGGATGGGCTTTCCAGCATGGCAATGACCCAAAACACACAGTCAAGGCAACAAAGGAGTGGCTCAAGAAGCAGCACATTAAGGCCCTGGAGTGGCCTAGCCAGTCTCCAGACCTTAATCCCATAGAAAATCTGTGGAGCAAGCTGAAGGTTTGAGCTGCCAAATGTCAGCCTTGAAACCTTAATGACTTGGAGAAGATCTGCAAAGAGGAGTGGGACAAAATCCCTCCTGAGATGTGTGCAAACCTGGTGGCCAACTACAAGAAACGTCTGACCTCTGTGATTGCCAACAAGGATTTTGCCACCAAGTCCTAAGTCACATTTTGCAAAGGGGTCAAATACTTATTTCACTCATTAAAATGCAAATCAGTTGGTAACTTTTTTGAAATGCGTTTTTCTGGATTTTTTTGTTGTTATTCTGTCTCACTGTTAAACCTACCATTAAAATTATGGACTGATCATTTCTTTGTCAGTGGGCAAACATACAAAATCAGCAGGGGATCAAATACTTTTTCCCCTCACTATACATCTTCAGAAAAAGCAGAGACATCACCCTGCCAACAAAAGTGCGTATAGTCAAGACTATGGTCTTCCCAGTTGCAATGTATGGCTGTGAAAGTTGGACCATAAGAAAGGCTGAGCACCAAAGAATTGAGGCCTTTGAACTATGGTGCTGGAGAAGACTCCTGCGAGTCCCTTGGACTGCAAGGCAATCAAACCGGTCAGTCCTAGAGTAAATCAACCCTGACTGCTCTTTAGAAGGCCAGATCCTGAAGTTGAAACTCAAATACTTTGGCCACCTAATGAGAAGGAAGGACTCACTGGAGAAGAGCCTAATGCTGGGAAAGATTGAGGGCAATAGAAGAAGGGGACGACAGAGAATGAGGTGGCTGGATGGAGTCACTGAAGCAGTATGCGTGAGCTTAAATGGACTCCAGAAGGAGGTAGAGGACAGGAAGGCCTGGAGGAACATTGTCCATGGGGTCACGATGGGTCGGACACAGTAGCCTGTCCATCATGGTTGTAACTCATGATGGTCACAAAGCAGGTCAGTCAGATGGCTGAGCTGAGTTTATGATCTTTTTTGCTGTAGTCATTAAGTGAACACATGCGGTGGTCATTATGTGAATCAGTGTTTCACTGTGGGTGGAGTTTGGCCAAAAACCAGAAGTAAATGCAGAGCTTGGGCAAAAACATTGCAAAACAGGGTCACTTGATCGCGGGCTGTTGCAAATTGCTATAAATGTGGCCTGGATGCCAAGCACATGAAATGCAGTCATGTGACCATGGGAAGAAGTGACTGTTGGAACTTCAAATCCAGGTCATAAGTACCCCCAGGTATCTCTGTCAGAACTTTTAATGGTCACTATGGGACCGTTTGTACGTCAAGAACTACCTATAAAGGTGTACAGTGCAGTGTAAGTTACATTACCTTAAGCTATATTACATTATTTAAATCTGTCGTCCAGATTTTGTTGCTAGCTTTAAAATGAGAAGTGATTTTCCATATGAAAGATGACAGGAAGGCCTGGAGGAATGTTGTCCATGGGGTCGCAATGGGTCGGACATGACTTCGCAACTAACAACATCTTCAGAAAAGTTAATTCATCTGGTCAAAAGTATTTTTTAACAGGAAAAGTGCCAACATATTTATTTGTTGGCATTTCAATACCAAGGGTTTTTTAAAAAGCAAATACATTGAATAGAAGAAAAATGCTCCATGTCAACTTGTGATATTGACTTAATTTGGAGAATTATTAAAGCAAATTAAATGTCACATCCAAAACTAAATGTGTAATTAAAATAGTTTGTTTTCCAGTAAGTTATCCCATGGTGCATTTTGAGATCCATGGAGAGGACTTGGGATATACCATATTAAAGTATTCCAATTTGCCTCTCTGATAATCTGAACAGACTTTTCTTTTATTCAAATTCCAGCAACTGCTTCTACTCTCCTTTACTAGAAATGTCTAGCTGAAATGACTGTATGTAGTTAGGTATTCTGAAGCACTTTTGATATACTTAACACTATACAAAAGTGACAATTATCTATCTTGCCTCATTTACCTGCATGCTCAAAGTACTTTATTACATCCTTAATTGGCATTCTGTTTAATATTGAAAATATTAAAGGGCACAGTGGAAAGTAGATTTGGAAGAAAAAACTTTTGTTCTTTCAATATTTTTGTCAACTGTTATTGTATATGAATTGATTTACCTGAATACACCTCAGCTACCACAAATCGGTCCATTTTAAATATTTTGCACAATACTTTATAACTGATTATATATGTCAGTAATGAATGCTTTCCCTTGGATGGGGAAAAAAACTCAAATTACAGTGTTCCTTTGTTAGATAATTCTTTAAAGATTGTCTGCATTTAATAATGGGGAAAGCTGCCTTAATTTTTTTTAAAATCTTGTCTATATCAAATCAAGATCTTCATTTCAACCATCACTTATGCTTATTATTTAAAACAAAGATGTGGGATTAAAAATCAAGAGTTCAAGAAAACTTTTCAGTGCACTTTTGCTTTGTACAAGCCTTGACATTCTGAAAGGTCCAGAAGAGATTTCAGCATCAAAATATTATTGCTTTGGTTCTGTTGCAATCACTGAGAACTATGTCACATCTCACATATTTTAAGTAATACAGAACATCTGAATAAGATTTGACGTCTTACAAAGAAACAAAAGCTCTGTTTCTAATTTAAGTGCAGAATGTGAACTGCTAAATGCTTAATTTATACTGGATTTGGACACAAGCCTTACTATAATCCAGATTTTTATAGTAAAATTAGAAAGGAAAAATTTACACAAATCTTGGTTTGTTTGGAACAAAATAAATTACTGGCTAGCTGCATGCACAGTATTACGCATTGTCATAAGAAGCAAAACTAAATATGTCATAAATTACTGCTTAAAGCCTATGTTAAAATATTAAAACAAAGTCAACAAAAGGTTCAGTGAAATAAAATATTCACAGCTCTGAACAGGAAGATTAGTGATGTCACGTAGAATGGGTTAAATTTGATTATTGTCAAACAACATGACAGCAAGTTGTCTGACCCAATGTACGTAACAGTCCCTCCTTTGGGTCTCGCTGAATATTCACAGATATTGTTTTTTCACATAGAGGTAGTTGTAGCACATTGTTTTTCAAGTTCTTGTTCTTTATTTGTTCTAACTCATTTGCTGCATCTGACATTTGGTCAGAAAATAATTTTATGCTGCCCAAAGATGAAACAGGATTTATACTCCTAGAACTTATGCACATTTTCCATATTGATTTCTCTTGCACCTTAACACTGGAAAATGAAATGGTGTTTTGGGGGTCAGTTATGTACTTAGTGCTACTGTGAATCTGAGAACCTAAACAAATGCTCATCAATTTGAAGCTTTCAACCACATCACCCGCACTTCTTGATGACAACTGTACAGAATTACCAGATCCTGCACATCTGTGAGTGGAACCTGAATTGTTATTCATGCTTCCACTAGAGCTACTGGAAGGACTTCCATCCTCTTTATGATTATCACCAGGACTTGTTTTGCCAACCCCTCCATTTCCATTGCTTGGTTTGCCTTGTCCACTTCCACCTCCCTGATTGCCAGGAGGACCTTCGCTACTATCTCTTCTATGCCAGGAGTAAGTAAATCCACTATCTTTATCTAGACATCGCCTGCTTTCTGAGTCATCATCACTTGTTTCTGAGCTACTGCAACTAGATCCACGACCCTGACTTTTCCTTCTGTGGTAATGTTTATGCACAGTGCTGGGTGAAGCAATATTCATTTTTAGCCGACTAAGTTTTGGAGGCAAATTCTCATCCGTATCAAATTCATCATCAGATTCCCCTTCTTCAAAAATCTGATTAAGGACTGGGGCACTTTTCCGGGAAGTAAGACGACTTGTAACAGAAGGTTTATGACGCAGAACAACTTGATTTGAGAGGGAAACAGTTTTTTTATCTTCACCATCCTCCTCTTCATCTTCTTGTACTCTAAACAAGCACTTCCGACTAGTTGTAGGTTTTAAATTCACTGAGGGAACAACTGAAAGTGTTGGTCCAACTAATTCAGGAATATCCTCTTTGTTGGCTGAATCATTAAGTGCCTTACTTCTGCGTCCATTAAGAACATTTTCAGCACTACGAGCAGGAGACTGAGCAACAGCTCCATGGGTCAAAGGAGAAGCTGTAAAGTCATCATCTAAATCTTGAGGAACATCATTTTTTGTTGGCCATGATTGCCTAGAATAACAATAAAATGGGGGAAACAGGAAAATGCAAATTTGGTTAAAACTAAAAAGCAAAACTAGCAAACCCTCTACTCCTTGATAACTGTTTCTCATTTTTAATATAGTATATTACTGCTGCCAGTAATATTAAAAAAGTGAGAAATAATCAACATGCATTTTAAAATTAGTCATATTTTTACTTGTTAGCTTGGGTACAAACAATTGAACAATTAATTCTGGCTGGCTGGACTATAAACTTCAGTTTCTTAAATCTTTTCAGGGCATTGCCAAGTCTCTTCTGAAAATGAAGAGACAATTTGAGGCATCTTATGAGATAACATCAGCATATAAAGAAAAAGAAAATTCTGCTAACTTCCAAACCAAGCTTTGGATCCATTTTTTTTCTCTTAATGACATTCATTGTTTAGTCTTTTTTAGTAATTAAAGTGATACTAATTTGCTGATACAGTATATAACCCAGCTCATTAGTGCTTTGAATATTCCAAATAAATAATAACTGAAGAGGTAAGTCCAACAAATACTGTGGTACCTCCAGCACACTCTTTTATAATACTGTGTTTCCCTGAAAATAAGACCCAGTCTTATATTTTGGGGGAACACCAAAAGACGCATTAGGGCTTATTTTCAGGGAAACATGGTATCAGGGTGATCAGCCTGGCCGGGCGCACCACCCCGGCACACGCACAAGAGGCAGTGAGAGTGCGGGGGCAGATGGTGTCTGGCAGCAGCTGCAGCCCACTGGCCCCTTGGCACAGTGCAGGTAAGTCCGAGTGCGGAGGCAGAGGCAGGGGTGAGGCAGGTGATCCGGACATGCTGTGTGGCTGCCTGGCTCGCTGGAGGCTCGTGTGGCAGCACTGGCAGCAGGCGGAGGCAGAGGCACGGGGGGAGGCAGGTGATCTGGACATGCCATGTGGCTGCCTGCTTTGGCACAGCTGTGGGTAAGCCAAGAGACGGTGGGACAGATTGGGTGCCACGTCAGGATTGCCTGTCCCTCCCATACCTGTGCCTGCTGGTGCCGCACGAGCCTCCCGCAAGCCAGGAGCCTATGCAGTGTGCCCAGATCACCTGCCTCTGCCTCCCGGTGCCTCTGTCTCCTGCTGGTACCACCGCATGAGCCTTCTGCAAGCCAGGCAGCCGCGCAGTGTGTCCAGATCACCTGCCTCCCAACTGCCTCTGCTTCTGCACTCGGACTTACCTGTGCTGCACAGTCTGCGGCTGCTGCTGGACACCATCAGCCCCTGTGCGCTCGCTGCCTCCTGTGTTGGCCATGCCCAACCCTGGGCTTATATTTGGGGTAGGGCTTATATTAGGCACACCCTAAAAAATCAGGCTAGGGCTTATTTTCTGGGTGGGTCTTATTTTCAGGGAAACACGGTACTAGCCAGCATTGATTCCCATCCTGTGGCTCTCAAAAGAACTGCTAGAGCCTTCCTACGTGCAAGTGGGACAGGTGACTGACATCCCAGCCTGTAGGCAGGAAAATTGAAGAGAGAGCCAACTGTTCACTTTCCCAAAGGAAAAGTAGTGAGAACCACATAAAAAAAAATAGGTGAAAGAAAAATAATTGTATTGGCTTTCATGGAAATCACAGGTACCCCACAGTGCCATTTGAATATTTTTCATCAGTGAGGAATCAGATCAATTTGGAACTAGGTTGAGAATGAGACACCAGGTATCAGTTAATTTTTATGATTAGTAGATTTCCAGTTCAAACTTTAGGTGTGGAAACAACATTTGTTTCATTAACATTTTTACCTCCTCTGCCCTTGTCATGTTTTGATATTTATTACAACTGTGGCACATTTATTGCTTCAGAGCTACTTAAATACCTAAAAGTAGATAGTTTAGACTTGTTTTCATTGATTGTCTTACTGCTAATTTTAAATTTGGGTTTTTAAGAAATATGTCTCCAGTCAACCAATCTTATGCCTATATTTCAGAAGTTTATGCCTATATTTCAGAAGTTTATGCCTGGTCAGGTCAACATATTTCCAAGTGCATGCAGATTTGCACTCTAAAAATACACATAAGTTTTAATCCTATCCTCAGACTCGGCATCTCCCCATTCCTAATCTTCCCTATTAAAATCACACTCTCCAAAAGCACTTTAAACCTTTAAAAATTACCTTAAAAACAAACATCAATTTTGAGAACAGTGACATTGTAGGAAAATATAAGTATGGAGAAGGTTATCTTTCTCTCTGCTTAATTCCAACTGCAGTCATCCCAGTCACTACTTTGAATATATAAAATGTAGCTAACATG
Source organism: Vipera berus (assembly GCF_964194415.1). Taxonomy (NCBI): domain Eukaryota; kingdom Metazoa; phylum Chordata; class Lepidosauria; order Squamata; family Viperidae; genus Vipera; species Vipera berus. Next base: position 19,021,767 of record NC_138210.1, on the reverse strand, counting down.
AAGTATTAGATCTAAACATATAATTGGAGTAGTATCTGACTTGTTAGATTTTTTTATTTACTAAAGAAACATTTCTTGCTTTATATAGCAATAGCACTTAGACTTATATACCACCTCATAGTGCTTTACAGCACTCTCTTTGCCGTTTAAAATGTCAGGATATTCCCCCCATTTTACCCACCTTGGAAGGATGGAAGCCTGAGTCAACCTTGAGCCAGTTGGGCAGAGTTAGTCTGCAATACTGCATTCTAACCACTTCGCCACCAGGGCTCTGTTTGACACAGTGTTTTAAAGACAGTGGCATTTTCCTGAACTCATTTGGGCTCTTTCTATATCGCAATATAAAATTAATTTTTGCCTCTATTATAATAGTTTTAAATAGTCTTCCTGAAGAGACTCTCCTAATTATATCTTCCAGTCATTTATTCTATTTGTACATTTAAATTAGTTTGATATTTTTAGACAGTTTATTTATTTATTTTGCTATCTCCTGTTTCTTCACACAAGCATTCTTCAAAAAAGGCTGCAATAAGATTTAAGTGTTACTATCTTTAACTGTCTTGTTTTTCTGTATCTCAAAATAAAAACCACAGTTCTGCTTTAAAAAATATTAGAAGACACGCTCTTATTTTGCATCCATCTTAAATTTAATGCCTCTATCAATAAATTTCAGCACCAGCACTTGTTAGCCTTGAAATTCATATAACATCTCTCATCCTGCAATTCATTCAGTTGAGCATACTGAACGGGAGCCCTTTACCTAAAAATCTATACATCTGATCTACAAGTGAAACTCGAAAAATTAGAATATCGTGCAAAAGTTCATTTATTTCAGTAATGCAACTTTAAAGGGGAAACTAATATATGAAATAGACTCATTACATGCAAAGCAAGATAGTTCAAGCCGTGATTTGTCATAATTGTGATGATTATGGCGTACAGCTCATGAAAACCCCAAATCCACAATCTCAGAAAATTAGAATATTGTGAAAAGGTGCAATATTCTAGGCTCAAAGTGTCCCACTCTAATCAGCTAATTAAGCCATTAACACCTGCAAAGGGTTCCTGAGCCTTTAAATGGTCTCTCAGTCTGGTTCAGTAGGAATCACAATCATGAGGAAGACTGCTGACCTGACAATTGTGCAGAAAACCATCATTGACACCCTCCATAAGGAGGGAAAGCCTCAAAAGGTAATTGCAAAATAAGTTGGATGTTCCCAAAGTGCTGTATCAAAGCACATTAATAGAAAGTTACGTGGAAGGGAAAAGTGTGGAAGAAAAAGGTGCACAAGGAGCAGGGATGACCGCTTCCGGTGGCTCCGCGGCGCCGGAGACAGCCTTCCCGGGCTGCCCGCCGCCCAGCTGTGTGATTTTTCGCCCGAAACAGCGCCGATCAGCTGTTCGGGCGAATTTGAAGCCCCCTCCTCGGGAGAAGAGGAGGGGGTGAGCCCCCAGGTAGGGGTTGAGTTCTCCGGGGCCGCCTGAGCTTGGAGCTTGGGCGGCTGAAGGATCGAACTCCCCCGCAGCCTGGGCTGCTCCCAGCTGGCTAGCGTCTCTGCTCCGGACTTCATGGAGCAGAGCCAGGCGTCTGCGACCATCCCTGCTTGAAGGAGAGACTATGAAAGGAAAAGAGCAGGCAGAGCAGTACAAGAGGGAAAGATGAAGAGATGAAAAGGATTATTTTATTTTACTCTCGAGCTTGATGGACTTTGCTTAAAACTTAAAGTGAAAGTGCGACACAATTGTAAGTAAAAGATGGCGTCTAAACCTCCCCCTAGAACTTTTCGGAGTGCTGGAAATTCTCCGGTGCAACAACAATCATTACTGCAGGCGTTGCATTCTCCAGATGTAGTGACATCGAAGGATCTTGAAAAACATACCCAGTTAATTTTGGAGTCAATGGGTGTTAAATTTGCACAGATGGAGGAGAAATTGGAGAAATTGGAGCAGAGAATGGAAGAAAGGATGGAACAGAAACTTAGAGAGATGAAGGTAGACATTTTGTCCTCAGTGCATAAAATAGCTAAATGTGTGGAGGTGCTGGATGACAAAGTGGAAGAACTGACTCAAAAGAATGCTATATTAGAAGCAAAAGTATTGGAAATTGAAGATTTCAAAGACAAAATGGATAGCGAACTGAGTTTGGCTCAATTTTATCAGATGCAGTTTGCTGTTAGAATTAGAGGCCTAAAAGAGAATATTAAGGAAGATTTAAAGCAGCTGGTTTCTGAGGCTTTTGAGGTGGTATTGAACCATCCAGCATCTGAAATAAAACAAGGCATGGACAAAGTGTTTCGTGTGAACTCGTGGATTGCTAAACAGAGAAAGCTGCCTAGAGATGTGGTGGTTTATTTTGTAAAAAGGGAAATTAGAGATGAAGTTATACAAGCTGCCTATGATACTAAAGTTGTGATTGCTGGTCAAGAAGTTTTGGTTCTAAAAGAAATTCCTCCAAAGATTTTAAAGAGAAGGAAGGACTTTATATTTCTTGTGCAAGAGCTCAAGCAAAGGGATATAAGGTTCAGATGGGAGATCCCAGCTGGGTTGAGCTTCATGTATGAAGGCAAAAGGTACTGTTTGGGTACTGTGAAGCAAGCGCATGATTTTTACAACAATGTTTTAAAAGCAACCCCATCAATACTTTTGGAAGCTGCAGAGGGATCTGGAGAAGGAGAACATCAAGAGGATGAAGATGGACAGATAGACGAGAATGGTACAGGAGGAGATCAAGCTGCAACTCTTTTGGATGATCCTAGAGAACAGAGGGTGACGCGTGCTGCCTTAAAACGCTCAAAAAAGAAAAGAAAATAGGTCTAGTAGAAATCTATGGAACTTCCACAACATACTGATAGTCAAGTGGTAGTTGTGTTTTTAAGAGTTTTGGGATGATATGTATGGTAACAGAATCTTTAATTTGGAATTAATGGACAATTTACTACAGAGGAAGAGGAAGAAAGTTTTGTGGGTTAATGTGGGTTAATTTGTGTAAGAATTATCTATTATAGCCTATTTTGGCTAGAGAGGTTAATAGGGATAGGTGTTTGTGATGTGTAAATGAGAATATGTTTAGGAAATAGTGAATTGTGGAAGAACATAGATGGGAATGACGCTAGTTTTCTTTTATTTTAGTTCTTTATACATATTTAGTATTATTAAGGATTGGTTTACTCTATATAAGCTAGAGAGTGATGGATTTTAGAGTTTATAATTGTTAGTATATGATTGTTTATGATTGCTTTTTAGATATATACCTTGTATTTTGCTCTGGGAAGTCGGGGGGGGGAGGGGGGGAGGAGGGGAAGTAGGGGGGGGAGGCAGGGGAGGGAGGAGGGAGAGGGGGAGGGGGGGATAGGGGGGAGGTAGGGAGGGGAGGAGGGAGGGGGAAGGGGGGGTTTTTTAAAGGAAAACTGTATTTTAAAACTTTTCAATAAAAAAAAAAAAAAAGGAGCAGGGATGACCGCAGCCTGGAGAGGATTGTCAGGAAAAGGTCATTCAGAAGTGTTGGGGACTTTCACAAGGAGTGGACTGAGGCTGGAGTCAGTGCATCAAGAGCCACCACACACAGACAGATCCTGGACATGGGCTTCAAATGTCGTATTCCTCTTGTCAAGCCGCTCCTGAACAACAAACAACGTCAGAAGCGTCTTACCTGGGCTAAAGAAAAACAGACCTGGTCTGTTGCTCAGTGGTCCAAAGTCCTCTTTTCTGATGAGAGCAACTTTTGCATCTCATTTGGAAACCAAGGACCCAGAGTCTGGAGGAAGAATGGAGAGGCACACACTGCAAGATGCTTGAAGTCCAGTGTGAAGTATTAGGCATATGGTGTTAGCCTACAATGTTGGGTTGAAAATATATTAACCATGATGTTATGTCTTTAAGATGTTAATTGGCCAATGGGTGTGTATGTGTTCTCATGGCCATAAGAGGGAGCTAGTAACGTAGCTTCTTTCTCTCTCTGAATTGACTGCTCTCTACTATTACTCTTTTTGCTCTGTTACTGTGATAAACCTGAACTGTGTATTGACCTCTGGACCGGTAAGAAGACTTTGTATTTTGGATTACTCCTTGGACCGTTGCTATTGTGTATGACCTGGACTGTTTATTTTTGACTGTGCATTTTTATTTTTACATCACCTTAAAGTAAACTACTTTTTGCTTTTACAACTCAGTGTACTCTTGTGTTTACTGTGTGACTCTTACTGCTCTCAGTACCCTTCCTTGTCTGTGCAACTCTTTGGTAGCACAAGGAGACCTCTGCACAACAAATTCCTTAACATGAAGTTTCCACAGTCTGTGTTGATTTGGGGAGCCATGTCATCTGCTGGTGTTGGTCCACTGTGCTTCATTACGTCCAGGGTCAACGCAGCCGTCTACCAGGAGATTTTGGAGCACTTCATGCTTCCTTCCGCAGACGAGCTTTATGGGGATGCTGATTTCATTTTCGAGCAGGACTTGGCACCTGCCCACACTGCCAAAAGCACCAAAACTTGGTTCAATGACCGTGGGATTTCTGTGCTTGATTGGCCAGCAAACTCGCCTGACCTGAACCCCATAGAGAATCTACGGGGCATTGCCAAGAGAAAGATGAGAGACATGAGACCGAACAATGCAGAAGAGCTGAAGGCCGCTATTGAAGCATCCTGGTCTTCCATAACACCTCAGCAGTGCCACAGGCTGATAGCTTCCATGCCATGCCGCATCGAGGCAGTAATTGCTGCAAAAGGGGCCCAAACCAAGTACTGAGTACATGCTTATACTTTTATACTTATACTTATACCAAGTACATGCTTATACTTTTCAGAGGTCCGATATTGTTCTATGTACACTCCTTGTTTTATTGATTGCATGTAATATTCTAATTTTCTGAGATTGTGGATTTGGGGTTTTCATGAGCTCTACGCCATAATCATTACAATTATGACAAATCACAGCTTGAACTATCTTGCTTTGCATGTGATGAGTCTATCTCATATATTAGTTTCCCCTTTTAAGTTGCATTACTGAAATAAATGAACTTTTGCACAATATTCTAATTTTTTGAGTTTCACCTGTATATTCACTATGAGAAACAATGTATTATTATTATTTTTTTTTATTGAAAAGTTTTAAAATACAATTTTCCTTTAAAAATCCCCCCTTCCCCCTCCCTCCTCCCCCCCCTACCTCCCCCCCTCCCCCCCGACTTCCCAGAGCTAAATACAAGGTATATATATAAAAAGCAATCATAAACAATCATATACTAACAACTATAAACTCTAAAATCCATCACTCTCTAGCTTATAAAGGATAAAACAAGCCTTAATAATATTGAGTATGTATAAAAAGAAACTAAGATAAGAAAAGAGAAAAAAAAACGAAAGAAGACTTATTCAAATGCTACATAAAACTTCTTAACCCTATACTTGTTCTGGATAAACTCAATCCATTTTGTCCATTCCATAATATAGCGTTCTTGCGAATGATCTTTCAAATAAGCCGAAATCTTCGCCATCTCTGCCAGGTCTGAAACCTTTAAAGTCCACTCTTCTATGGTCGGCAGTTCCTCTTTCTTCCAATATTGGCCTATCAAAAGTCTTGCCGCCGTGATTAAGTTCAACATCAACTTGGTGTCCACAACTGTAGCGTCTGCAATTATTCCCAACAAAAAAAGTTGCGGACAAAACTTTATCCTCTGTTTAAAAATCTTCTGCATATTCCACCAGACTTTTATCCAAAAAGCCTTAACCTTCTTACATGTCCACCATATGTGAAAGTATGTTGCATCTTCATCACCACACCTCCAACATTTAGGCTGATAATTCGGATACATACTTGCAAGCTTTTTAGGATCTAAATGCCATCTATAAAACATTTTGTAAAAGTTCTCTCTTAGATTTTGAGCTTGAGTAAATTTCACGTTCCTCACCCAAATCTTTTCCCACGTGTCCATTGTGATAACTTCCTGGATGTTTTGGGCCCATTTTATCATACAATCCTTAACAAGTTCTGTTTCTGAGTCAATCTCTATCAATGCAAGATATATCCGTTTGATATGTGCTGATCCCTGATTTTTAATTTGCTTTATCAAATTTTCATCAGTCATTGTAAATCCATTTTTCTGGTCTTCTTTCCACCTGGCCCGTAACTGAGTATATTGAAACCAATTTTGAACAACCTTCTCTTCTCGCAAGAGGCTATATGATTTCAAACACCAAACATTTCTTTCCAAACTGAGGATCTCCTTGTACGTAGTCACATCATGTTTAAAGCCAGCATGTATATTTTCTATTGCGTGTTTTGGAATTGCCCACAATGGTATCTTGCAACTTAACTTATGTCTATACTTCTTCCAAACTCTCAGCAATGCCTGCCTTAAAATATGCACCCTAAACACGTTGTCTACCTTCTTATCATACAACAAATATGCATGCCAGCCAAACAACAAATCATGGCCCTCAAGATTTAATAACCTCCCTTGCGTCAAATTAATCCAGTCACTTATTCCTACTAATGCAGCAGCTTCATAATATAATTTAAAATTAGGCAATTTAAGGCCACCTCTCTCACGAGTATCCTGCATAATCTTAAGTTTAACTCGTGGTTTTTTCCCTGCCCACACAAATTTATTGATACCTCGCTGCCATTCCTCCAGATTAGAATCTTTCTTAAGAATCGGTATCATTTGAAACAGAAATAAAAATTTAGGCAGGACATTCATTTTTACTGCTGCAATCCGTCCCAACAAAGACAATTGCAATTTTTCCCAACTCTCCAATTATTTTTGAATTTTCCCCCATAGCTTTTCATAATTATTTTTATATAGCTTTGTATTAGAGGGCGACAAAATCACCCCCAGATACTTAACCCTTTTAACAATCTCAAATCCAGTTAATCCTTCTAAGAGGGCCTTTTGCGGTGATGTCATATTTTTGGCCAAAATTTTTGTTTTTTGTACATTAACCTTAAATCCAGAAACCTTCCCATATTGTGTTATTATCTCCATCAGGTCCACAACAGAGTTCTCTGGCTGGGTCACTGTAACAACCAGATCGTCTGCGAATGCTCTCAATCTGTAGTCCTGATCTCCAATTTGAATCCCCTTAATTTTTTCCGAATTCCGAATTTTAACCAATAATATCTCTAATGTCAACACAAATAACAAGGGCGATAACGGACAGCCTTGCCTTGTGCCCTTCTCAATATTACATGCTTCTGTCAAGCTATTATTAACTATAATTCGGGCAGTTTGTTTTTGATATAATGCCCTAATCGGTTGTAAAAAATTTTCCCCAAAATCCATTTTTTCTAAAACTTTCAACAAAAATTTCCAATTCAATTGATCAAAAGCTTTTTCAGCATCTAAAAAAATTAGCGCCGCAGGGATCTGGTTGTTCCTTTCCAAAACCTCTAACACATCAACTATATGCCTCACATTATTTTTCATTTGCCTACCACTAATAAACCCCGTTTGATCCCCATGAATCACCTGTTGCAGAACCCTCATCAGTCTATTAGCCAAAACCTTAGCAAATATCTTGTAATCTGTGTTTAAAAGCGATATCGGTCTATAATTTTTAACTTGAGTAGCATCTTGGTCTTCCTTCGGAATCAAAGAAATAAAAGCAGTTCTCCAAGACGGTGGCACCTTTCCCCCCCTCTGAATTGTCTGGAACAGTTCCTTTAACGGTTTTATCATTTCTAATTGTAAATTTTTGTAATAGGCCGCAGTCAAGCCATCCGTACCTGGTGCTTTATCCACCTTCAATTCCTTAATTGCTGAAAAATTTTTTTCTTCTGTGATCAGTTGATTAATCCCTTCCTTTTGTACTTGCGTAAGAACCGGGATGCTAGCATTTTCCAGATATATATCAATGTCTTTTTCATTAATTTTCTCCTTAGCATATAATTTAGAATAAAAATCCACAAAAGCGTCCTTGATAAGGTCCTGTTGAAACACAACCCTTCCTTTATGCTCAATCTTGTCTATATTAGAAGCCCTTTGTTTTTTCCTCAATCTATAAGCTAACCATCTACCTGGTTTATTAGCGTTGCAAAAAGTATTATGCCTGGCAAACCGCAGATTGGTTGCCACTTGGTCAGCCATTAATTTATCAAATTGTCCTCTTAACAATTTAATAGCCTCCTTAGTCTTCACATCCTCTGAGTTCAAAATCAAAGCCTTTTCTTTTTCCTTTATTTCGTTCTCCAGTTCTTTCCTCCTAGCTTCCACAACACGTCTATGTCTGTTATTCATATATATCAACACCCCTCTCATGTATGCCTTGCTAGCATCCCACACCATATCCATAGAGGTACCTTTGTTCATATTAGTTACAAAAAAATCCTTCATCCGCTGTTTGCATTCTTCCACATTTTTCTGATTTCTAAACAAATTCTCATTTACGCGCCACGAGCGCCTATCTCTTTTCTCCTTATCAATCTCTAACCAAACTGGACTATGATCAGAGATAGTTCTTGCACAAATCTTCACCTTTTTAGTCCTCAAAAAAAAGTCATTAGTCACCAAAATAAAATCAATCCTCGAAAAAGATTGATGTCTATCAGAATAAAAAGTATAATCCTTTTCCCGCAAGTGTCTCTCACGCCAAATATCTCGCAATTCCAAGTCATCCTTCATTTCAAAAAAAGATTTAGGCAGTCTAGCATGACTTGGAATGCGCTTAAAAGCTCCAGCCTTATCCATCTGTACATCCAAAACACCATTCCAGTCCCCCATAAAAATAAAAGATTTATAATCCAACTGGGTAAGTTTTGTATGAAGTAAACTAAAAAAGTCAGCCTGTTGTTGTTGTTGATTAGGGGCATACAGTCCAACTAAAAGCGTCTTTTTGCCTTCTAGCAACAAATCTATCAATACGTATCTTCCATGCTTGTCTGCTTCAACTAAGTCCGCTGTTATGGCACTTTTAACATAAACAACCACTCCATTTTTCTTATTCATTGCAGAGGCAACAAAGTGCGTGCCCAGTCTTGAGTTCAATAAAAACTTTTGGTCCATAGCCCTAATATGCGTTTCTTGCAAACATATAACATCTATCTTGAATTGTTTTAAATATTGAAACACTTTCTTTCTCTTCTGTGGTGAATTTAGTCCATTAACATTCCAAGTCAAAAATTTAGTTGCCATGCATATCCTCCCAAAGCTCTTGAAGCACTGCTTTGATAGGACTATCTTCCTTAGGCCGTGCTCCTCCCACTGCTTGGCTATGAGTACGTTGTGAAGATTCTGAAGACTTTTGCTGGTCTTGTTCTTTTATTTTCTTTGCTCTTTTTAAAGCAGCACGCGTTACCCTTTGCTCTCTAGGATCATCCAAAGAAGTTATAGCTTGATCTCCTCCAGCACCATTTTCCTCTGTTTCCTCCTCTTGATGTTCTCCTTCACCTTCTCCAGATCCCTTTGCAGCTTCCAGAAGTGTTAATGGGGTTGCTTTTAAAACAGTATTGTAGAAATCACGCGCTTGCTTCACAGTAATCAACCGATACCTTTTGCCTTCATACATCACCATCAGCCCATCTGGAATCTCCCATCTAAACCTTATATCTCGTTGCTTGAGCTCTTGAACAAGAAATGTGAAGTCTTTCCTTCTCCTTAAAATCTTTGGAGGGATTTCTTTTAAAACCAAGACTTCTTGATCAGCAATCACAACTTTAGCATCATAGGCAGCTTGTATAACTTCATCTCTAATTTCTCTTTTTGCAAAGTAAACCACCACATCTCTAGGCAACTTTCTCTGTCTGGCAATCCATGAGTTAACACGGAACACTTTATCCATAGCTGCTCTTATTTCAGATGCTGGCTGGTTCAACACCACTTCAAAAGCCTCAGAAACCAGCTGCTTTAAATCTTCCTTAATGTTCTCTTTTAAACCTCTGATTCTAACAGCAAACTGCATCTGGTAATATTGAGCAAGGCTTAACTCCCTTTCCATTTTGTCTCTTAAATTTTCATTCTCCCGTACTTTAACTTCTAATATTGCATTCTTTTGAGTCAGATCATCCACTTTTTCATCTAAATCCTCCACACATTCCGCCACTTTATGCACTGAGGACAAAATGTCTACCTTCATCACGCTGCACTTCTGTTCCATCCTCTCTTCTAATCTCTCCTCCAGTTTCTCCAATTTCTCCTCCATCTGTGCAAATTTATCACCCATTGATTGGTTAATTGATTCCAAAAGTACCTGGGCATGTTTATCCAGCGCATCTCGTAAATCCTTTGGTGTCAATACATCAGGAGGATGCAGCGCCTGTAACGATGATTGTTGCACCGGAGAAGATCCACCACTCCGAAGAGTTTTAAGGGGAGGTTTAGCCGCCATCTTTTACTTTTCAATTGTGACGCACTTTCACTTAAAGTTTAAAAAGTCCATCAAGCTCGAGAGTATAATAAAATAATCCTCTTCACCTTTCCCTCTTGTACCGCTCTGCCTGCTCCTTTAATCCATAGTCCTTTCTTCAGGCAGGGGTGGTCGCAGACGCCTGGCTCTGCTCCAAGAATTCCGGAGCAGAGACGCTGGCCAGCTGGGAGCAACCCAGGCTTCGGGGGAGTTCAATCCTTCAGCCGCCCAAGCTCCAAGCTCAGGCGGCCCCGGAGAACTCTACCCCTACCTGGGGCCTCACCCCCTCCTCTTCTCCCGAGGAGGGGGCTTCTAATTCGCCCGAACAGCTGATCGGCGCTGTTTCGGGCGAAAAAACAACAGCTGAGCCGCGGGCAGCCCGGGAAGGCTGTCTCCGTCGCCGCGGAGCCACCGGAAGTCAACAATGTATTATTATTGAATGAGGACACAGACTGCTAAAGAGATTTACCATTTTCCATAGCCAACACCTTTTCAAATATGCACTGCTTATTTTTCAGAAGCTGTAAGTTTGTTATACTGATAATTGAATCTGTTTTACAATGTAAAAGTTTAAAAATGTACATTTAAAATAAAAAGGCTGTGAACCCTCTTAAAGAATTTAGATACAAATAATAAAGGTGGGATAAAAATAAATGATGTACAGTTGCAAGAAAAAGTATGTGAACCCTTTGGGATTACGTGGAGTTTTGCATGAATTGGCCATAAAATGCGCTCTAAACGTCATGTAAGTCACAACAATAGAAAAACACAGTCTGCTTAAAATAATACTACACAAACATTAGCTGTTGTCATGTTTTAATTGAAGATAAGATGGAAACATTCACAGTGCAGGGTGGAAAAAGTATGTGAACCTTTGGCCTTAATAACTGGTTGACCCTCCTTTGGCATCAATAACCTCAACCAAACGTTTCCTGTAGTTGCAGATCAGACCTGCACAACGATCTGGAATAATTTTGGACCACTCCTCTGCACAAAACTGTTTCAGTGTAGCAATATTCTTGGGATGTCTGGTGTGAATCACTCTCTTAAGGTCATGCCACATCATTTCAATCGGGTTGAGGTCAGGACTCTGACTGGGCCACTCCAGAAGGCGTATTCTGTTCTGTTGAAGCCATTGTTTTGTTGAATTACTTGTATGCTTTGGGTCATTGTCCTGTTGCATCACCCATCCTCTGTGGAGCTTCAGTTGGTGGACAGATGGTCGTACGTTTTCCTGCAAAATGTCCTGATAAACTCTGGAATTCATTTTCCCATCAATGACAACAATCCGTCCAGCCCCTGAGGCAGCAAAGCAGCCCCAAACCATGATGCTCCCTCTGCCATGTTTTACAGTGGGGATGAGGTTTTGATGTTGGTGTGCTGTGCCTTTTTTTCTCCACATATAGTGTTGTGTGTTTTTCCCAAACAACTCAATTTTGGTTTCATCTGTCCACAGTATGTTTTGCCAGTAGTGCTGTGGAACATCCAGGTGCTCTTTTGCAAACTTCAAATGTGCTGCAATATTTTTTTTGGACAGCAATGGCTTCCTCCGTGGTGTCCTCCCATGTACTCCATTCTTGTTTCATGTTTTCCTTATTGTAGATGTGTCAACAAAAATGTTAGCATGTGCCAGAGATTTCTGTAGGTCTTTAGCTGACACTCTAGGATTCTTCTTTACCTCATTAAGCATTATGCGCTGTGCCCTTGCAGTCATTTTTACAGGACGACCACGCCTAGGGAGAGTAGCAACGGTGCTAAACTTTCTCCATTTGTAGACAGTCTGTCTTACCATGGACACATGAACATCAAGGCTTTTGGAGATACTTTTGTAACCCTTTCCAGCTTCATGCAAGTCAACAATTCTTGATCGTAGGTCTTCTGAGAGCTCTTTTCTGCGAGGCATGGTTCACATCAGACAGTGCTTCTTGAGACCAGTAAACCCAAAACAGGTGTGTGTTTTTAAAGGGCAGGACAGCTGTCAGCAACACATCCAATATCATCACACTGGTTGGAGTCAAGGTTGGCTCACTCCTGGCTCCAATTATTTCTTGGAGAAGTCATTAGGCTAGGGGTTCACATACTTTTTCCACCCTGCACTGTGAATGTTTCCATCTTATGTTCAATTAAAACATGACAAAAGCTAATGTTTGTGTAGTATTATTTTAAGCAGACTGTGTTTTTCTATTGTTGTGACTTACATGACGTTTAGAGTGCATTTTATGGCCAATTCATGCAAAACTCCACGTAATCCCAAAGGGTTCACATACTTTTTCTTGCAACTGTAAATAAATAAATAAATTGTACAATTTGTAGAATCTTAATTCTTACCTAAATTGTGCTTTTATATTGCTTGGACTTGATCTGGTTTGTATTTCTTTCTCTTGTTTCTCTCTTAAAATCCGCTCTGCTAGTAAAAAATAGGTAGCAGTGATATGATTGTATTTGTTAGTTTCCAGAGCCCTGAAGAAATGAAACATATATTAATCGTTTCCACAAACTGGACATAACACCAACAGAACGTATCATGTTCCTTAACAGAAAAGTGGAAAAGTACATCAGTACAGAAATTTGTACTCTGGACCAGGGGTTTTCAACCCGTGGTATGCATACCACCAGTGGTATGCAAGCACCTGGCTGGTGGTATGGGCCGACTGTCTTGGTCGCCTTCCTCCCCCCCGCTCGGCTCCTGCCCAGCTCACTTGCTTGTGGAAAACATGCTGCTTGGCAGCAGCCTGCAGAAACCCTATTGAACGTGCCCTGCAGGAGGGCGCGCAAAGAGCGCAAGTGCAGAGCAGGGCCCCGCCCTCCCCAGGGACACATTATGCAGTAACTGGATTGACTTCTTCTCGTGCATGCGGGCCAGTGGGATCCATGTTGACCGTCCCCCCCTCTTCTTACTTCACAAGCAAGCGCGAGTCTGATAGGGGACAGAGCCGTCCACTCCCTTGGCAGGAAGGGGTTTGAGACTGCTCGCGTCACGGCCCTGAGCGCCAACATCACAATCGCCCCCTCCTTCTTTTCCCCCTTCTCTCTCTCTCTCTGTTGCATCACTCTCTTCCATCTTCTTTTCCTCTCCCCTCCCCCACGACCTTGCGATACCCCTCACGGCCCTCACATTGCCTCCCAGGGCTCAAGACTTTTCCCCCTCTCCTCTTCCTGAGGCGCTCGACTTTACGGAGGGGAAAGCAAAGTGGCCAAATGGCGCATGCCCTCCCAGAGGACTCATCCCACGGCAGCAGGTGGGAATTGAGGCCGTTTGTTTTGCTGACGCGCGCCAGATGAAGCCAACAGAATGTGGGTGTGGAGGGAGAAATGTGCCCGCCTGACTCCCTCCCCCCCACTGTTTCGCAGCATTTAACCCTTCCCCATTTCCGCGATGGCCGGCCTGCCCATCCACCAGTTTCCACTTCCGGGCTGGGAGAAGCGCACGGTGTTGCCTGTATCGCAGGCTTAAAGTGTGAAACAGCCAGGCTCTTGACTGACTGATCGCCTTTCTCCTCCCCCCCATCTTTTCGGGGTTTTTTTTTTAACTCGCCGCTTTAGAGGCAGTGTAAAGGCAAACTCCAGGAAGCGCGCACGGGGCGATTGTCTTGGCCGCCTTCCTCCCTCCGCTCTGCTTTTATTCCTGCCCTTTCCTCAACAGCCTTGAACGCATGATGAGGAGGTGCAGGGGCGTCCGGCCCTTTTTCTTTCTGTCGTCACCACCGCCAGCGTCATGTTTAAAGAACTGTTGCCACCGCCCTCCCCTCAACCTGCTGCGCCTTCCTTGGGGCCCCCTCCTCCGACCACGCCACTGCTGTTTTCTGCAAGCGAGCTGGGCAGGAGCCCAGGAGACAATGGCGCTTGTGGCTTTTCTGCAGCGCAGAACCGAGGGCTGCTTTGTTCCCACTCGGCCTCTCGCAGAACCCGGGCTGCCTGCACTGGCAGGAAACGCAGCGCTTCTTTTTCCGCAGCAGTGGAGCACAGGCATCGCTTGGCGGCGACTCTGCGAGATGTGTCTTTGCAGTGGGATTCCCCTTCCGTTAGATATCTAAGGTTTGAAAGGCAAGCTGCTCCCGGGGCATAAAAGTAGAGGGTCCTGAGGAGAGCCCAGGATCAGCACGCGCAGCTCCAGATGATTGGGGTGTCAGGCGGCCTAACGGAGTTTTCAGGCAGAGATTCACCTGGAGCTGCGCGAGGCATTGCCTGGGTTCTGCTGAAGGGGAGGAAAGAGATGATATTGAAGGGGGTGGGGGAAGAGATATTAAAGGATAGGACTACCTGTACTTTATCACTTTTTTCCGGGTTTTTTTTTGGGGGGGGTGTCAAGTTTTTGACACCTTGCTAGGCGACTGGTGGTACTTGAATATTGCCATATTCTAAAAGTGGTACAATCGGTGAAAGGTTGAAAAGCCCTGCTCTACACATCTTGACAAATGGCCACTTGATTACTAAAGACTAGTGCATTATTACAGTAAATTCAATAATCGCACAATGTGTCAAGTTTGGGAAAAAAACTCCATGCTGTTTCAGATTCTTTCTTTCCTTGATTTGCCAACACAGACAGGAGGAGGAGAATGGAATGTGGGTTGTATATGCAGCTGTAGAGATTGTTTTGGAAACTGAAGGTTCTTTCTCATAATAATTGTCTGATGCTTAATTGGGTAATGTGACCTGCACTGTCAGGGGGAGGAAGGGAGTTGCTATGCTTTGAATATACAGGTGAAACTCGAAAAATTAGAATATCGTGCAAAAATTCATTTATTTCAGTAATGCAAGTTAAAAGGGGAAACTAATATATGAGATAGACTCATTACATGCAAAGCAAGATAGTTCAAGCCGTGATTTGTCATAATTGTGATGATTATGGCGTAGAGCTCATGAAAACCCCAAATCCACAATCTCAGAAAATTAGAATATTACATGCAATCAATAAAACAAGGAGTGTACATAGAACAATATCGGACCTCTGAAAAGTATAAGCATGCGTATGTACTCAGTACTTGGTTTGGGCCCCTTTTGCAGCAATTACTGCCTCGATGCGGCGTGGCATGGAAGCTATCAGCCTATGGCACTGCTGAGGTGTTATGGAAGACCAGGATGCTTCAATAGCGGCCTTCAGCTCTTCTGCATTGTTCGGTCTCATGTCTCTCATCTTTCTCTTGGCAATGCCCCATAGATTCTCTATGGGGTTCAGGTCAGGCGAATTTGCTGGCCAATCAAGCACAGTAATCCCACGGTCATTGAACCAGGTTTTGGTGCTTTTGGCAGTGTGGGCAGGTGCCAAGTCCTGCTTGAAAATGAAGTCAGCATCCCCATAAAGCTCGTCTGCGGAAGGAAGCATGAAGTGCTCCAAAATCTCCTGGTAGACGGCTGCGTTGACCCTGGACTTAATGAAGCACAGTGGACCAACACCAGCAGATGACATGGCTCCCCAAATCAACACAGACTGTGGAAACTTCACAATGGACTTCAAGCATCTTGCAGTATGTGCCTCTCCATTCTTCCTCCAGACTCTGGGTCCTTGGTTTCCAAATGAGATGCAAAAGTTGCTCTCATCAGAAAAGAGGACTTTGGACCACTGAGCAACAGACCAGGTCTGTTTTTCTTTAGCCCAGTTAAGACGCTTCTGACGTTGTTTGTTGTTCAGGAGCGGCTTGACAAGAGAAATATGACATTTGAAGCCCATGTCCAGGATCCGTCTCTGTGTGGTGGCTCTTGATGCACTGACTCCAGCCTCAGTCCACTCCCTGTGAAAGTCCCCAACACTTTTGAATGGCCTTTTCCTGACAATGCTCTCCAGGCTGCGGTCATCCTTGCTGCTTGTGCACCTTTTTCTTCCACACTTTTCCTTTCCACGTAACTTTCTATTAATGTGCTTCGATACAGCACTTGGAGAACATCCAACTTCTTTTGCAATTACCTTTTGAGGCTTTCCCTCCTTATGGAGGGTGTCAATGATGGTTTTCTGCACAACTGTCAGGTCAGCAGTCTTCCCCTTGATTGTGATTCCTCCTGAACCAGACTGAGAGACCATTTAAAGGCTCAGGAACTCTTTGCAGGTGTTATGGCTTAATTAGCCGATTAGAGTCGGACACTTTGAGCCTAGAATATTGCACCTTTTCACAATATTCTAATTTTCTGAGATTGTGGATTTGGGGTTTTCATAAGCTGTATGCCATAATCATCACAATTATGACAAATCACGGCTTGAACTATCTTGCTTTGCATGTAATGAGTCTATCTCATATATTAGTTTCCCCTTTTAAGTTGCATTACTGAAACAAATGAACTTTTGCACGATATTCTAATTTTTCGAGTTTCACCTGTAGGCAACTAACAAAGTTTCCACATACTGGCATTCAATAGACTCTGATAGGCTACCCAAAATGTGTTTAGCACAACAGGTAAGTATGGCTCAGCCCAATTCCTGGGTAAGCCAATTTACCAAAGTTATTTCACAGTACAGGTAATCCCCGAGTTACAATCATTCTGCAACATTTACCCTATTCCCCCCCTCCCCACAACTGCTTAACCCTCCCATCTTGCCGTGCCAGACTCACTTACCTTGCAAAAATCTCTCTCCTCTCTGCTGCGGTTTTTTTGCCTTTGAGGGAGAGGAGAGTCTGTGGAAGCTCTTGGGCACCGTAATATCACACGAGTTCAGGCACCCATCCTCTTTTGCAGAGAATGGGTGCCTGAACTCTTGTGAGATCACGGTCCCCAGAAACTTTCATTCTCAGCACAAAAAGTGTTTGTGATGCGTGTCTCCTGCTCCTCCCCCCCCAAACTCCTTTCCACCACCACCGGAACACTTTTCGCCCAGACGGAGACTGGAAGCTTCGTCTGCTTGCAAATGGGGCACTTGGAAACAGAGCAATTCTCTCCGTTTCCAAGCGCCCCATTTGCAAGCAGACAAAGCTTCCAGTCTCCATCAATTCTCTGTCCAGGTGAAAAGTGTTTGGGTGCCTATGGAGTGCTTAGAAACAGAGTGATTCGCACAGTTTCCAAGTACCCTGTTTGCAAGCAGACAAAGCTTCCAGTCTGCATCAGTTCTCCATCTGGGCGAAAAGTGTTTGGGTGCCTATGGAGCGCTTGGAAACAGATTAAATTGCTCCATTCCCAAGCGCCCCATAGGCGCCCAAACACTTTTCACCCAGAGACCTGATGGAGACTGGAAGGTTTGTCTGCTTGCAAATGGGGTGCTTGGAAACGGAGCGACTCCCTCTGTTTCCAAGCACCCAATTTGCAGGCAGACAAACCTTCCAGTCTCCCTCTGGGCGAAAAGTGTTTGGCTGCCTATGGGGCACTTGGGAATGGAGTGATTCGCTCCATTTCTACGCACCCCATAGGCGCCCAAACACTTTTCGCCTGGACAGAGAACTGAGAGAGACTGAAAGCTTCATCTGCTTGCAAATGGGACGCTTGGAAATAGAGCGATTCACTCCATTTCCAAGTGCCCCACTTGCACAATGATAAAGCTTTCAGTCTCCATCAGGTCTCTGGGTGAAAAGTGTTCTGGTGGTGGCAGAAAGGAGTTGGGGAGGAGCAGGCACTGCAAACACTTTTCACTCCCAGGAGCCTCCATCGACTCTCCCTGAAAGGCAAAGAAACCGTAGCAGAGAGGAGACAGATCTTTGCAAGGTAAGTGAGTCCGGCACAGCAGGAAGGAAGGGGGAAGCATGAGTTATCTTAATGGGTCAGGGAGGCCTTGGGGGCCTGTTCCATCACTAGCCCCCCCATGGCCTTCCCCACCCTGAGATACCTCTTGTATACTTAACAAACCGCACATTCAATTAGCGAATGCATGGGCAAAAGCCGGGAGTGATCTTGTTCAAGGTACAAGATTCACTCCTACGAATCCTCGAGTTACAAATGGAATGGGTAGGTTCCATTACATTAGTAAGTCGAGGACTACCTGTATAGGTTTTCCACTCAGTATTTATTATTATTATTATTATTATTATTATTATTATTATTATTATTATTATTATTATTATTATTATTATTATTATTATTAATTTTATTTATATACCGCCCTTCTCCCGAAGGACTCAGGGCGGTGAACAAGGCAATACATATTAAAAAACAAGATACAAAAATTAAAAACGATTAAACAAAATGCCCATGAATAAGTTAAAACACATTAAAAAGTAAGTTAAAACAGATTAATAAAACCCAACCCCATCCCATCAGGCCAGGCCAGCTTGTTCGAAAAGGTAGGTTTTGAGATCGCGCCGGAAGGAGCGGAGGTCAGGCGCCATCCGGAGCTCGACCGGAAGATGGTTCCATAAATCCGGCGCGCCCACAGAGAACGCCCTCCCCCTGGGGGCCACCAGTCGACATTCTTTGACCGGTGGCACCCTGAGGAGGCCCTCTCTGTGGGAGCGTACTGGGCGGAGGGAAGTTGACGCCGGCCGCAGGTGCTCCCCAAGGTATTCCGGACCCATGCCATGTAGGGCTTTGTAGGTCATTACCAACACCTTGAATCTCACCCGGAAGACAACTGGAAGCCAATGCAGCTCGCGGAGCAGAGGTGTAAAATGGGAGTGTCGGGAAACTCCCAACACAACTCTCGCGGCTGCATTCTGTACCAGCTGGAGCCTCCGAGTGGTCTTCAAGGGTAGCCCCATGTAGAGAGCGTTTCAGTAGTCCAGACGCGAGGTCACGAGGGCGTGAGTGACCGTACGTAAGGCATCCCGGTCTAGATAGGACCGCAACTGGCACACCAGGCGAACCTGGGCGAAGGCCCCCCTAGTCACAGCTCCTATATGGTCTTCTAGAGAAAGCTGTGAATCTAGGAGGACTCCCAAGTTGCGAGCCTTATCTACGGGGGGTAATAACTCACCCCCCATAGAGAGAGATGGGATATCCTGAATATCCCGGGATGCCGGTACGCACAGCCACTCGGTCTTGTCAGGGTTGAGTCGAAGCCTGTTTCTCCCCATCCAGACCCGAACCGCCTCCAGGCAGCGGGACATCACGTCGAGGGCATCACTGGGGTGGTTTGGGGTCGAAATGAAAAGCTGGGTATCATCAGCATAGTGATGATACCCAACTCCAAAACCACGAATGATCTCACCCAGCGGTTTCATGTAGATGTTGAACAGGAGGCGAGAGGACCGACCCCTGAGGGACTCCACAAGTGAGAGGCCTCGAGGTCGACCTCTGCCCCCCTGCCAACACCGACTGCGAGCGTCCCAGGAGATAGGAGGAGAACCACTGAAGTACCGTGCCTCCCACTCCCAATCCCCTGAGACGCCGCAGCAAGATACCATGGTCGATGGTATCGAAAGCCGCTGAGAGGTCTAATAGGACTAGGACAGAGGAATATCCCCTGTCCCGGGCCCTCCAGAGATCATTCACCAGCGTGACCAATGCCGTCTCTGTGCTGTACCCGGGCCTGAAGCCCGATTGGTATGGGTCTAGATAATCCGCTTCATCCAGAACCAGAGGAAGCTGATGCGCCACCACACTCTCAACAACCTTCGCAAGAAAGCGAAGGTTGGAGACCGGACGAAAGTTATTTAACACAGCTGGGTGCAAGGCAGGCTTCTTGAGGAGAGGTCTCACCACCGCCTCCTTCAAGGTGGCGGGGAAACTACCCTCACTCAAAGAGGCAGATATAACCGCCTGGAACCAGCCTCGTGTCCCCTCCCGGGCTGCATAAACCAGCCAGGAAGGGCACGGGTCCAATAAACATGTGGTGGAGCTCAGCCTCCCCATAATCCTGTCTACTTCCTCCAGAGTTACAGGATCGAACTCCTCCCAGATCACATTGACAAGATCACCCGTGTCCTGATCGTCCGACTCTGCCCAGTCGGAGTCCAAATCGGTCCGAATCCGAGCGATTTTATCCAACAGATGTTGACTAAACTCCTCGGCACGCCTGTTCTGAACCAGCCAACTACCGGCCTTGTAATAAGGCAAACCCCTGTTCAAGCAGTAGAGACTGGAGAGCGTCTGAGGCTGCAAAGCGTCTGCCAAGTTTAATTCACAAGCAAAACAACAGAACAAGAAACCAAAAGCACAGGAACTTGAATCCTCAAGCGGAAGGGTTGCTTTCAGCAACCAGCCCCTCCCCAAACACTCCTTTTATTTAGAGTTCAGGGCGTGGTCTCCCTGTGCCTCCTCCCGAGGAGTCCCACAGCCTTTCTTTGTTTGTTCCTGCTTGACTGCCTCCTGCGTCGGGCGTCCTTGAACAGGGCCAGCTGTGGGTCATCATCCTCCGCACTATCGGGCTCACGCAGCTGAGAAGAGGGCCCCGGCTGGGAGCTCTGCCAAGCCGGCAAGCCATCATCAGCCGGTTCGTCTTCCACACCCTCCTCCTCCCCCTTATCTGAGTCATCCGATACATCCGAGCCGGCTGCCGGGCCCACAGGCTGGCCCTGAGTCACAACACTATCCCGCACCGCAGGGCCCTTCCCCCGGGGCTGCCGATCCGGATGCGGTCGGGATGGGAATTGTTCGTGAAACGCTGTCACCAACGCAGGGGCATGAACGGCGGTCGCGTCTTCCCATGTGAAGTCCTCCGGCCCGTACCCTTTCCACTCGATCAGGTACTGGAAGCGACCTTTCAGCCAGCGGGAATCCCTGATGCTGGCGACCTCGTACTCGGGGGTGCTGCCGCCATCGCGAGGTCCTGATGGGGGAGGTTCCGCTTGGCGAAGTGGACAAGCCGGTTGTTCGGGGACCAACAAGGACCGATGGAAGACGGGGTGCACGCGCAGGGAACGTGGCAGAGTTAAACGATAGGCGACCAGGTTGATGACGGCCTCGACTGGGAACGGTCCAAGGTAACGGTGGTCCAGCTTCCTCGCCGGCCGAGTGGATGGTAGGTTCCTGGTGGACAGCCAGACCCGATCCCCCACCGATAGTGGAGGCGTATCCCTTCTCGACCGATCGGCGAACCTCTTGTAGTCGGCCTTGGCCTTCTCCAGCTGCCGTCGCACCAACCGATGGATCGCCTGTAACTCCGCCATGAATTTGTTCGCTGCCGGCTCCGGTGAGTCCACGGGAGAAAGGGGGAAAAACCGGGGGTGATAACCCACGTTGGCCAAGAACGGTGTCATCTGCGTGGAGGTGTGCTGCGAGTTGTTAAAGGCAAACTCGGCTATGGCCAAATAGTCCACCCAATTGTCCTGCTGCAGGTTAACGTAGCAGCGCAGATACTGCTCTAAGATGCCGATGACCTTCTCGGTACCCCCGTCAGTCTGAGGATGATGCGCGGACGAGAGGCAAACCTTAATGTCCAACGCCCGCACCAACTCCTGCCAGAAGCGGGCTGTAAACTGGGCCCCCCTATCGGAGACGACTCTATCGGGAAGGCCGTGCAGC
Organism: Vipera berus; assembly: GCF_964194415.1. Lineage (NCBI taxonomy): Eukaryota > Metazoa > Chordata > Lepidosauria > Squamata > Viperidae > Vipera > Vipera berus. The sequence goes on along the minus strand of NC_138210.1, from coordinate 19,000,114 downwards.
CGGAACACCTGTTGGATGAACATGCGACTAGTGGCGCGAGCTGACGGTAAGCCGCGACAGGGGATGAAGTGCGCCATCTTGGTCAACATGTCCACCACCACAAACACTGTCGTGAAGCCGGAGGATGGGGGTAGATCCGTCAGAAAGTCCATGGACACAGCCCCCCAGGGTCTCTTGGGTGTTGGCAAAGGCTGCAGTAAACCAGGCGGGGCCCCTGTCGCTGACTTGGCCTGCCTGCATGGGACACAGGAGGTGACATAAGACTGGACATCGTGTCGGACTCGGGGCCACCAGAAGGTACGGGAGACCAGGTTCAGAGTCTTGAACAGGCCAAAATGCCCCGCAGCCGGGTTATCATGACACTGGCTGAGGACGAGTCCCCTGAGTGGCCCTCCTGGTACATAGAGCCGGTCACGATAATACAGGAGTCCATCCGTGACCGACCAAGGCGAATCTGGCCCCACCTCTTCCTTCCGCTGAGCCACCCACGCCTCCTGCTGCTGCGCCTCCCGGATCCGAGCCCGTATATCCACCGGCTCCCGCACCGCAGCAAAAGACTCGACGGGGATCACTGTCCTGGGCGGAAGCTTGTCTTCCACTCGGGTGTACTCGGGCTTCCTGGACAGAGCATCCGCTCTCTGGTTGTGCCCGCTTGGTATGTACCGCACCCGGAAGTCAAACCTCGCAAAGAAGAGGGACCACCGGATCTGGCGTTGGTTCAAATTCCGAGCGGTCTGCAGGCTTTCCAGATTCTTGTGGTCCGTCCGGACCTCGATTTGATGCCGCGCCCCCTCCAGATGATGCCTCCAAGCCTCGAACGCCGCCTTGATGGCCAGCAGCTCCTTCTCCCAGATGGTATAGTTGCGCTCCGAGGGATTCAATTTCCGAGAGTGATACGCGCAAGGGAAAAGGGTACCGTTGGGCGTCGCTGCCTGGAGTAACACGGCCCCAATGGCAATGTCAGAGGCGTCCGCCTCCACGACAAACGGCCGTTGCGGGTCAGGATGCTTCAAGATGGGCTCCTTCATGAAGGCGTCCTTCAAAGCTTGGAACGCCTGTTGTTCGGGGGCGTTCCACTGGAACCGAGTCTTCTTCTGCAGGAGCCGGGTGAGGGGGGCTGTCAAGGCAGCAAAGCCAGGGATGAATGTTCGATAGTAGTTGGCAAATCCAAGAAGTCGCTGAACATCCTTCACGCGACGCGGGGGTTGCCAACTCTGCAACGACTCCACTTTACTCGGTTCCATGGCGATGCCCTCAGGAGAAATGCGGTGACCCAGGAAATCGATGGTCACCTGGTAGAACTGGCACTTCTCCAACTTGGCAAACAGCCGATGTTTCCGGAGGCGCTGCAGGACCTGACGGAGATGCTGATGATGCGCTTCACGCGACGGGGAGTAAATCAGGATGTCGTCCAGGTAAATTACGACAAACTGGTCCAACAGATCTCGAAAGATGTCGTTCATAAAATGCTGAAACACAGCGGGGGCGTTGGTCAGGCCAAACGGCATCACCGTGTACTCGAAATGTCCATAGCGAGTACCAAACGCCGTCTTCCACTCATCACCCGGCCGAACCCTGACGAGGTTGTAAGCTCCACGCAGGTCCAGTTTCGTGAAGATCTTAGCCTCCCGGAGTCGGTCCAAGAGCTCGGGGATGAGGGGCAGCGGGTAGCGGTTACGCACCGTGATGGCGTTGAGTTTCCGGTAGTCACAGCAAAGCCGTAACTCGCCCGACTTCTTTTTGACGAAGAGCACGGGCGCAGACACTGGCGAGGACGAGGGCCGGATGAAACCACGAGCCAAATTCTTTGTCAGGAAGTCCCGCAATGCAGCCAACTCAGGCTCCGACATGGAGTACAAACGCCCCACTGGGAGAGGCGCATCTGGGACTAGATCAATGGAACAGTCATAGGGCCTGTGCGGGGGTAATTGGTCCGCCTCTGACTCGCTGAACACATCAGCAAAGTCGGACAGTTCGGGAGGCAAGGAAACCTCTGGGGAACCCACCACCTGGCCGGCACAGATATGGCGGGTGTGGTCCACGCACTGCAAACTTGGGAAGGTGACCAAGTTCTGAGACCAATAGATCTGTGGATCATGCGCCCGGAGCCACGCCACTCCCAAGACCACGGGGAAGTGCAGATCCGAAGTGATGTAGAACTGGATGGCCTCCACATGGGAACTGATGGCCATACACACTGGTTGCGTGGCGGCCGTAATAGGCCCAGACAGGAGCACTCGACCATCAATAGTCTCCACTAGCATGGGCGGATCCACCGGACACTGGGGAACAGCCCATTTGGCCACGAAGGCCGAGTCCATAAAGTTAGTGGTAGCCCCAGAGTCAATTAAGGCATGGACCGGAATCCCCTCTGGCTTGCCAGGAAGGATCAGACGTGCCTCCAAAATCAAATGCCGTGGAGGTTCACAGGTACCGTCGGAATGGCGTCGCTCGGCGTGGTCGTGGTGGGTCGCCCGATCTATCACACCGTCTAGATCGGGCTCGGGCCGTTTCCCGACAGCAAAGCAGGGGACTTTCTCGGGGCCGGCTTGGTCACTGATGCCCGCTGACGCTTCTTTGGGCAAGAAGCAGCCAAATGTCCAGGGTCCCCACAGTAAAAACACAACCCCCCCGATCGTCGTCTGTCCATTTCCGTCACCGATAGACGGGACCTGGCGGCACCCAGCTCCATTGGCTCCTCCCTCTGGACTGGGGGCACACGCTCAACAGGAGCGGCAGGGGTCTGTGGGGTGGCACGGCGACTCTTTCGCTGCTGCAGCCGGGCATCGATCCGCAGACAAAGATGGATCAGCCCATTCAGGTCTGAGGGAATGTCCACGCGGGCCAGCTCATCCAACATCTCCTCCGACAAGCCATCCTGGAAGGCATCCACGAGCGCAGCCTCATTCCAGGCGAAATCCTGGCTAAGCAGCCGGAAATCGCTGATATAGGCCTGTAGGGGGCGTTGACCCTGCCTCAAAGCTTTCAGGCGTCGGGTGGCAGTCTGCGCCTTAATCGGGTCCTCGTACATGAGGCGCAAATGGTCACAAAACCCCCCAAAGTTATCCAACAAAGGGCTAGGCTGTGCCAGCAGAGGCGTGCCCCAACGAGCTGCATCCCCCGACAGAAGGCTCAACACGAATCCCACCTTATCTCGGTCAGTGGGGAAATCAGCTGCTCTCACGCTGATAAAAAGCTGGCATTGTCCCAGGAAGGCAGGAAACAGTTCTGGGTTGCCAGCAAACTTATCCGGCATAGCTATCTGACATTTCCTCCTGGGTGGGGGTGCAGCATGTACCTGACCTTGCAGTTGAGCCACCTGAGCTGCCAGCAAAGTGAGTTGCTGGGTGAGCTGAGCATTCTCGGCAAGAAGCTGCTCCATCGTAGTAGTAAGGGGTGGGAGGCTGAAAGCAAACTGTTCTGAACCAGCCAACTACCGGCCTTGTAATAAGGCAAACCCCTGTTCAAGCAGTAGAGACTGGAGAGCGTCTGAGGCTGCAAAGCGTCTGCCAAGTTTAATTCACAAGCAAAACAACAGAACAAGAAACCAAAAGCACAGGAACTTGAATCCTCAAGCGGAAGGGTTGCTTTCAGCAACCAGCCCCTCCCCAAACACTCCTTTTATTTAGAGTTCAGGGCGTGGTCTCCCTGTGCCTCCTCCCGAGGAGTCCCACAGCCTTTCTTTGTTTGTTCCTGCTCGACTGCCTCCTGCGTCGGGCGTCCTTGAACAGGGCCAGCTGTGGGTCATCATCCTCCGCACTATCGGGCTCACGCAGCTGAGAAGAGGGCCCCGGCTGGGAGCTCTGCCAAGCCGGCAAGCCATCATCAGCCGGTTCGTCTTCCACACCCTCCTCCTCCCCCTCATCTGAGTCATCCGATACATCCGAGCCGGCTGCCGGGCCCACAGGCTGGCCCTGAGTCACAACAACGCCCCTGCAAGGGTTCCTCACTCACCTCCTGATTGAGGAGGGAGCGGGTCACCCTAAACAGGGCGGTCGGGCGGTTGTCTGCGGACGCGATAAGGGTAGCGAAGTAATTAGACCTCGCCACCCTTATCGCTGCGAGATAAGACCTAATATGGGTTCTTAGTCGCAATCGGTCGGATTCAGATCGGCTGGACCTCCAACCGCTCTCTAGGCCCCGTCTCCGACGCTTCATCTCCCGGAGCTCCGCAGAGAACCATGGAGCCCACTGGGATCTGCGCCGGGTCAGGGGCCGCAAGGGTACAACTCGGTCAAGTGCCTCCGTGGCCGTCCTTTCCCAGGCTTCCACTAAGGCATCTGCCGAGCTGTGAGCAGAGGAGGCAGGTGGGGACCCCAGCACTGCCTGGAACCTCTCAGGGTCCATTAAGCGCCTGGGGCGGAACCATCTAGTTGGCTCAACACACCCATGGTGGGGAGTGGCAAAACGGAAGACCAGCCGCAGGAGATGATGATCGGTCCATGACAGGGGCATAACAATTGGGGAGCCCCCACCAAGATCACCTAACCACCGTCCAGATAGAAAAACCAAATCCAGGGTGTGACCTCCCACATGAGTCGGTCCAGGAATTACTTGCATCAGGTCCATGGCCGTCATGGAAGCCATGAACTCCCGAGCTAACTCAGATGATCCTCCCAGGGATGGTAGATTGAAGTCACCCAAAACCATGAGTTTGGGGAACTCAATCACCAGCCCCGAGAGGATATCGAGAAGCTCAGGCAGGGCTGCTGCTGCGCGACTAGGCGAAAGGTACACCAGCAGCAAGCCCAGCTGCGCCCTAGGACCACACCTCAATAAGAGAGATTCACACCCGACTATCTGAAGAACGGTGGCCTCCTGCGGACATAAGGTCTCCCTCATAACCACAGCCACTCCCCCACCCCTACCCTGAGTCCGAGGCCGGTGTAGCACCCGGAAGCCTGGTGGGCAAAGATCAACCAGGGGGATACCACCCTCTGGGCCCAACCAGGTCTCCGTGATGCAAGCCAGGTCCGCATGCTCACCCTCAACCAGATCCCGGACGAGAGGAGCCTTATTAACGACGGACCTGGCGGTCAAGTAAACCAGCCGGAACTCAGGTGGCTGCACATCCTCTCTCCCGGGGCCTTGGGGTGAAGACAGAGGGTCGGAGCACCTCACCGCTTGTAGATAGCGGGGATGCCCTCCCGGATATCGATACGGCCCTCTGTTCATACACCTGCTGCCATTCCCTAATGTCGTGGGAATAGGAAGTCCCACGACCCGCTCCCGAGATCCGGAGGCAGCAGGCCCCGGCTCCCCCCCCCCCGCGATCTGTCCCAGGCCTGGCCTGAACAACGGTTGGTGGATTACCCCCCATTTCCAGCCAACCACGACCCTCCCCCCTCCCTAACCCCACAAAAAATTTGACTAAAAAGGTAATCAGGGGCCTCTTATTAAATTTATACTGGAGGCCCCTGCCCCTGCCCAACCATCTCTCAGGGTCCCAGCAATCGGGCCCTTCATCAAGAGGAAATGTAAAGAGTGAGGCGGGTCGCACCCAGGATGGGGGGGCCCCCGAGGGTGAACAAAACCGTGCTCGGATAAGTCAGACGCATGGTGGTTGTTAGACCAATCCGGCAGAAAAAGGCAGACCCAGATCGAAACGGGAGGATCTCAAGATAGAAGGAGAATGTCCAGAGTGCAAACCCAGCTCCACTGCCACTAGAGCTGGGTAACCCCGGGACAGGTCGATTCCCGCCCTCTCACGACGGTTAGAACCGGGGAGCAGCCTGGAACATACAACCGGGGAAGGCAATACCGCCTAGAGCTCTCACCTCTAGGAGGTAGCAGATGTAAAGTCTCAACCACCCTCCCACAGTGGTTGTAACCCGGGCCTTCCAAAACCATGGGGGAGAGGAGAAAAGAGGGGGGAGTTAGAGCAAAAGAGTCACTCTCAACTGCCTCCCAGGCAAGGGACATGATGTCCTAGACATCAGTGCTCAAACTGACATGGAGTTACTAGCAAAAAATAGATCTTCCAAGTTGGTTGTTGTTGTTAGCTGCGAAGTCGTGTCCGACCCATCGCAACATTATGGACAACGTTCCTCCAGGCCTTCCTGTCCTCTACCTCCTTCTGGAGTCCATTTAAGCTCACGCCTATTGCTTCAGTGACTCCATCCAGCCACCTCATTCTCTGTCATCCCCTTCTTCTATTGCCCTCAATCTTTCCCAGCAATAGGCTCTTCTCCAGTGAGTCCTTCCTTCTCATTAGGTGGCCAAAGTATTTGAGTTTCAACTTCAGGATCTGGCCTTCTAAAGAGCAGTCAGGGCTGATCTCCTCTAGGACTGACCGGTTTGATCGCCTTGCAGTCCAAGGGACTCGCAGGAGTCTTCTCCAGCACCACAATTCAAAGGCCTCAATTCTTTGGCGCTCAGCCTTTTTTATGGTCCAACTTTCACTGCCATACATTGCAACTGGGAAGACCATAGCCTTGACTATACGTCCAAGTTGGTTAGCTAAGAACAAAGCTACTTTACAATTTGAAAAATGCCTGTCAATGAGATTGACACAATATCATAAAAGGCCTATTCTAGAGCCAAGCTGTTGGATTTCATGACCAAATATGGGTCCTTCCACCACCTGTCATATCATGACAGGACGTGTATATATGCAGTGCTCCAGCCATCAAAGACATTGCTTATGTTTTGTTTGATTGTCAATTATACAGTATGCCCCTCTTAGGCTTAGATACGTAACATCCCTACTTGAAAGAACAGCCCACTTGGATATGAATCACAGATTGTCCAGTTTCTTCCTGGGTTCTAATCTATGCAGCGTCAGTAGAACTACTAAGTTAAGCCAGTTGAGCTAAGAACCCGTTACATAGAACAGATTGGGGTATCTTGTAAAGGTGATGTGTTTATCTGAATGTTCATTCCTTGTATTTACCGCATACAGTGGGTATAAAGACACTACACACCTCTGTTAAAATTCCAGGTTTTTGAGATGCAAAAAAAATCAGACCAAGACAAATCACTTCAGAATTTTTTCCATCTTTAATGTAACATATAAGCTGTAGAATTCAATTGAAAAACAAACTGGAATCTTTTAGGGGGGAAAATAAAAACAAAAACATGTACAATAATGTGGTTGCATAAGTGTGCACACCCTTAAACTAATACTTTGTTGAAGCACCTTTTGATTTTATGACAGCTTTCAGTCTTTTGGGGTAGGAGCCTATCACCATGGCACATCTTGCCTTGGGAATCTTTGCGCACTCTTCCTTGCACAACTGCAAAAACCTGGCATTTTAACAGGGGTGTATAGACTTTTTATATCATCTGTATGTATTTTATTACTATATTTTCTTTTACCTATTTTACCCTGAAATTAAATTCTGTATTTTATTTTTGTTTTATACTTTGATATGGTCGTATCTATCTGCCCCGGGGAGGTCCAGCATAACTTTGAATGGATGCTAAGCAACCAGTCATAAGTTGAGGACTAACTGCATATTGTCACAACTCTTGCTGATGATCCCAACAAAGCAAACACACCTGAGACATTGCAATCTCTAATGCCAGACTTTATTAGGAAAAGCATACCGGTAGTAATGAACTCCAAGTCTGCTCTGATTAAATTGGCATGAAAGCAGTACAGGTGAAAGTCGAAAAATTAGAATATAGTGCAAAAGTTCATTTATTTCAGTAATGCAACTTAAAAGGGGAAACTAGTATATGAGATAGACTCATTACATGCAAAGCAAGATAGTTCAAGCCGTGATTTGTCATAATTGTGATGATTATGGCGTAGAGCTCATGAAAACCCCAAATCCACAATCTCAGAAAATTAGAATATTACATGCAATCAATAAAACAAGGAGTGTACATAGAACAATATCGGACCTCTGAAAAGTATAAGCATGCATATGTACTCAGTACTTGGTTTGGGCCCCTTTTGCAGCAATTACTGCCTCGATGCGGCATGGCATGGAAGCTATCAGCCTGTGGCACTGCTGAGGTGTTATGGAAGACCAGGATGCTTCAATAGCGGCCTTCAGCTCTTCTGCATTGTTCGGTCTCATGTCTCTCATCTTTCTCTTGGCAATGCCCCATAGATTCTCTATGGGGTTCAGGTCAGGCGAGTTTGCTGGCCAATCAAGCACAGTAATCCCACGGTCATTGAACCAGGTTTTGGTGCTTTTGGCAGTGTGGGCAGGTGCCAAGTCCTGCTGGAAAATGAAGTCAGCATCCCCATAAAGCTCGTCTGCGGAAGGAAGCATGAAGTGCTCCAAAATCTCCTGGTAGACGGCTGCGTTGACCCTGGACTTAATGAAGCACAGTGGACCAACACTAGCAGATGACATGGCTCCCCAAATCAACACAGACTGTGGAAACTTCACACTGGACTTCAAGCATCTTGCAGTGTGTGCCTCTCCATTCTTCCTCCAGACTCTGGGTCCTTGGTTTCCAAATGAGATGCAAAAGTTGCTCTCATCAGAAAAGAGGACTTTGAACCACTGAGCAACAGACCAGGTGTTTCTCTTTAGCCCAGGTAAGACGCTTCTGACATTGTTTGTTGTTCAGGAGCGGCTTGACAAGAGGAATACGACATTTGAAGCCCATGTCCAGGATCCGTCTGTGTGTGGTGGCTGTTGATGCACTGACTCCAGCCTCAGTCCACTCCTTGTGAAAGTCCCCAACACTTTTGAATGGCCTTTTCCTGACAATCCTCTCCAAGCTGCGGTCATCCCTGATGTTTGTGCACCTTTTTCTTCCACACTTTTCCCTTCCACATAACTTTCTATTAATGTGCTTTGATACAGCACTTGGGGAACATCCAACTTCTTTTGCAATTACCTTTTGAGGCTTTCCCTCCTTATGGAGGGTGTCAATGATGGTTTTCTGCACAACTGTCAGGTCAGCAGTCTTCCCCATGATTGTGATTCCTACTGAACCAGACTGAGAGACCATTTAAAGGCTCAGGAACCCTTTGCAGGTGTTATGGCTTAATTAGCTGATTAGAGTGGGACACTTTGAGCCTAGAATATTGCACCTTTTCACAATATTCTAATTTTCTGAGATTGTGGATTTGGGGTTTTCATGAGCTGTACGCCATAATCATCACAATTATGACAAATCACGGCTTGAGCTATCTTGCTTTGCATGTAATGAGTCTATCTCATATATTAGTTTCCCCTTTTAAGTTGCATTACTGAAATAAATGAACTTTTGCACGATATTCTAATTTTTCGAGTTTCACCTGTACATTTAGGTAAGAAAAACCAAACATACAGGTAGAGTATAGGTGGTTCCTTGCTCAATAGTAGTAACTGTGAGAGGGATCTTGGAGTCCTAGTGGACAATCACGTAAATATGAGCCAGCAGTTTGCTGCAGCTGCCAAAAAAGCCAACGGAGTGCTAGGCTGCATTAACACGGATAGAATCAAGATCACGTGAAGTGTTAATACCACTTTATAAGGCCTTGGTAAGGCCACACTTGGAATACTGCATCCAGTTTTGGTCACCACGATGTAAAAAAGATGTTGAGACTCTATAAAGAGTACAGAGAAGAGCAACAAAGATGATTAGGGAACTGGAGGCTAAAAGATATAAGGAACAGTTGCTGGAATTGGGTATGTCTAGTTTAATGAAAAGAAGGACTAGGGGTGACATGATAGCAGTATTCCAGTATCTCAGGGGTTGCCACAAAGAAGAGGGAGTCAAGCTATTCTCCAAAGCACCTGAAGGCAGGAGAAGAAGCAATGGATGGAAATGAATCAAGGAGAGAAGCAACCTAGAACTAAGGAGAAACTGTCCGCGTCCTTACCAGTCCCTAGTCTCCTCAGATGCGAAAGGTACACCAGGTCGCCCACCCGAAAAGTCTTTTGGGGCCTTCACTTGTCGGCCTGCGCTTTTGTGCTCTCGGCTTTTACCAAGGCCTTCTTTACGTTACCCCACACACCCCAATGTGCATTATCCAATCTCGGAGTTGGCAGGGCGAGGGGACCCCTTGTTTATACGCGGGGATTGGGACAAAGTCTAGGCCGTGCACCACTGCATTGTTATACGCCACTTCTGCAAACGGCAGTAGGTCAACCCAGTCCGTCTGCTGGTATGAAATGTAGCTCCGCAGGTAGTGCTCCACCATCGCATTTACGCATTCTGCTACCCCGTTGGTGCTAGGGTGATACGCAAAACTGAGACCTTGGGACGACCCGATGAACCAGATAAACTCCCACCAAAATTGAGCTGTGAACTGCCCCCCCCGATCTGAGATGATCCATCGGGGTACCCCGTGCAAGCAATACAACTGCATGATAAAAGAGTCTGGCCAGCCTTCGGGCGGACGGCAACCCCTTACATGGGACAAAGTGGGCCTGCTTGGAGAAGAGGTCTATCATGGTCCAGATCATGGTGTAGCCACGACTCTCCGGCAACTGCACAATAAAGTCCATCACAATGTCCTCCCATGGTTGGGTTGGGTCTGCTACCGGTTGTAACAACCCCAAAGGCTTCCCTGTACGGGGCTGTGGTGGCACAAACATGGCAACCCCGGACGTAGGTCTCTACGTCTGCTTTCATTTGCGGCCACCAGAACTGATGCCTCACCAAATGTAGGGTCTTAAGGAACCCGAAATGGCCTGATTGCTTTACATCATGGCACTACTGCAACACCCCTTGTCATAGAGCTTGTGGGACGTACAGCTTGTTGCCTTTCCATGCTAGGCCATCCCTCCTTGTCAGTAGGCCTGGATGTTCCTGTAACCAGGGGTCATCCAGGACTGCCTTGTGCAGCTCCTGGACCAGGTCGATTTCTAGGTTATGTATTAGCGCCCGCGCTGTGGCTTGCCAATAGGGGGGCATGATTGCCTGTACCACCTCCTCCCGCTTACTATTGTATTGGGGCATGCACAACAAAGTGCTGGCGAGAAAGTTTTTCCCGATACATACTTGAACTGGAAACAGAAATACTGCGCCCACCAGATATGTTTAGGGGACAGGCGCCTCAGCGACTGCAACACCTCAAGAATCTTATGGTCTGACCAGACCTCGAACGGTTCCTTCGCCCCCTGTAGTAGGTGTTGCCATGTCGACAGCTCCCACCGTACGGCAAACGCCTCCTTCTCCCATATGGCCCATGCCCTCTCGGTATCCATCAGTTTATGTGATGTATAGGCACAGGGCTGTAACGTCCCCTGGCTATTCTTTTGCAGTAACACTCCCCCACAACGACGTCACTGGCATCGGCCTGTACTACAAATGGCATGTCAGGGTTTGGGTGAAGCAAAACCGGCTCCCTCACGAACAGGGCCTTTAGGTCCTCAAAGGCCTTCTGTCATGCCATGGTCCACGCTAGCGGTTGACCGGGCTGTGGCTTCATCGCAGTCTGTCGTGTGCGGAGCAGGTCTGTCAGGGGTAGAGCCACTGCTGCAAACGAACGGATGAACTGCTGATAAAAGTTGGCAAATCCCAAGAAACTCTGTAGTTGACGGCGGGTCCGTGGCGCTTGCCACTCCAGTACAGCCTTGACTTTGTTAGGGTCCATTTCCACCCTTGCCCCCGATATCCGGTAGCCCAGATAGTCCAGCCAGGTTTGGTGGAATTCGCACTTAAGCGAGTTTCACAAACAGATGTGCCTTCAACAGTTTCTGCACCACCTGTCACACCAATTGGATGTGTTCCTCCATGGTGGTGGTGTAGATTAATATGTCATCCAGGTATACGAGCATCTCACGGTAAAGGTGTTCATGCAGCACCTCGTTGATGAGCAGCATAAATACCATGGGGGTCCCCTGCAACCCAAACGGATGTCATGGTTCCGATTAATGAGACAGATCAAAGAACACTGCATGATTGTTTATTCCAAAAAAGTCTATAATAATGACAACGGAGCATCGGCACTCATGGATGGATGCCAGAATCTGAATTCTCCTCCCCTTAACACATCATATCATACAGAATCTCCCTCCCTTAATTACATGTCATAAATCACATTCACCAATTAGTTTAACACATGAAGTTTCACTTCCCTTCTGAAGCGCGCTATCTTCTCAAAACATCTGGGTTGAATTCGTCCCGCACTTTAGTGATTCAAAGCCAAACAGTTAAAGCAAAAGGCTGCTTCTTATATTGTCAGTGCAAAAACATGTCAATTTTTGCAGCATTGACAACGGCATTACCCTGAACTGGTAGCTACCAAGCAGGCAGTTGAAGACTGTCTTCCACTCTTCCCCTCACTTGATACAGACTCTGTAATACACCTCCTGTAAGTCCAGCTTGGTAAACACCATTCCCTTCGCCAAATGGGCTAACAAGTCTTTCATTAGCTGTAGGGTGTACATGTTCTCCACACAAACCCCGTTTATACTGCGGAAGTCTACACACAAATGCAAGGAGCCGTCTTTTTTCTCCTTGAACAGAACTGGAGCTGTGATCCGCGATTGGGCCGGCTGGATAAAGCCCCTTGCTAGATTCCAGTCAATATATCGACGGAGCTCCTCCATCTCTGTGGGTGTCATTGCGTACATCTGGGGTTTGGGCAGTTTGACGTCTGGCATGATGTCAATCGCGCAGTCGGTTGGCCAGTGGGGAGGCAGGACGTCACACTCCTGCTCGTTTGAACACCTTGGCAAGGTTGGCATACACAGCTGGGAAGGGGTTTTCCCCCTGGCACTCTCTTGGCTTGCTTTTGCCACACTACTCCCTTCTCCACCCCCTTTTTCTGTTTCCTGGTCTGGCGGCCGGGGACCGATCCCGATCCGTAGTTTTTGGTAACCCCCTTCCCACCAAACCGTAGGACCCCACTTGTCCAACCACGCCAGTCCTAGGATCACAGCCTCGGTCATGGAAGGAACCACAATAAAGCAGAGGACCTCCCAATGGGCCCCCATCTCTAGCCTGACGGGCTCCATTATAAGGGTAGCCGCCCCCCCCAGGAGGGATCCATCCACCTGTTCGAATCTCATAGGGTTGGCCAGCTGCCTCACCCTGATCCTGGTCTCAGCCACCACGCCCTTACTAATCAGGCAGCGAGTGCAGCCAGAATCAATCTGGGCCCTGTATTCCCCCCGATGGCCTGTCTGTGGACTCGTCAGCATGATAAGGATGACGAATGGCCGTATCAGCTCACTCACCATAGGATCTTCCACTGGATCATCCTCACTATCGTACACCACCAAGTGGTATCTGGTGGCTGCCATTGCCTCCTCCTCCTCCAGAGGCATCTGTCGAGGGGTGGTCCTTTCCGATTGCTGCACCGCCCTCAACCTCTCCGGGGCCTTCTTGGGTGTGGGTCCGGCCTTCCCAGGGGACGGTTGTGTTCCCCGTGGAACGGAGACAGGACACTCCGCTGCCCGATGCCCTGTCTGGTTGTACTGGAAACATTTGAACGATGGCCTGAGATTAGGCCCAGAGGAACCTGAACCCGAAGCCTGGGTCCTGCGTCCTTCGTCCCTCGGTTTCTTCACACTCCTACGTGGTACTGACAGGTCCTCCCCCTTTTTGCAGAACTCCTGCAGCCCTGCATCCAAGTCTACCACCACACAAAACCAATCCTGAAGCCGACTCGGGACACCATGGAAAACACATGCCTGGCGCAAATCTTGGCACAGGCCTGCTCGGAACTGGTGAACCAACAGACATTCTGGCCAGGATTGCAGTCTACCGGTCGGCCGCCGGAAGTCCTGGATGTACTCTGCCAGAGACCAGCCTCGCTGCTTCAGCACCAGGATCTCCGCCTCGGTCCGCTGAACCTAGGAGACATCCTCAAACCGGGACCGCAGAGCCTCCAAGAACAGACCAGCATCGGCCAGCTCCCTGGCGTGGTCACTATAGAGGTCAGCCACCCATTCCGCCACTTCACCCTGCAATCCCGCCATTATCGCTACCACCATAGCCCACTGGGATGGATAGAAGCAGGCGTACCGGTCCAGATGGCTTATGACCTGGCTGAGGAACATCGCCAAAGGGTCCAGGTTTCCGTTGAACGTCACTGGTATCGTTGGCGGACCCCAAACCACCCCTGGACCCCATGGCCCCAAAGGCAATCCTGTTCCCTGTAGAGTATCAGTCATAGGGGAGGAGCATTGGTCCCCAGACCCTACCACCCGCTGGACTGAGGTCCCAGGTGGCCTTGCCATCTGCCTGGTGGGGGCTCCGCCTGGGTCCATTAACGACCTGCCTTCCCACACAGGCCGTGATTGTTCTGCTGGCACTCCCTGCTTGGAGCCTCCCACCTGGGAAGCCACCCTGAACATAGGGCTGGCCAGACAGAACCGGGGTGGGCCTGACCGGGTTGGCTGTGTCTCTGTCCGGGGCCATGAAGCTGTCTCTCAGCCTGCTTCCCATCTTGACCACAAGGGGGGATCCTGGAACCCGTCCTCACTGAACCTATCCCTCAGGATGTCCATGGGGTGTTGTCCGGGTGCCGTGGAGTAGCTCCATTCTCCGTCGTCTTTGTCCGTAAGACGCCTCTCCCTCCACTCCATCAGAGGCCCTGCAGCACCTGGTGTGTGTGCATGGCCGGCATCCAGGTTGGTAAGCGCAGAACTGTGCCACCACTCCCCCGAAGGGCCTGGGTCCCCTGCATCCTGGGCCTCACTCACCAGAGCTGCAGGCTGTGCCTCCCGCACTTTGGGCCTTACCACTGGCTGAGCCTCCCCACCTTCTGCAACAGGTGTTGGCCTGGTGGCCTCAGCTGGCTCTCCTCCTTCAGCCACTGGTGTTGCCTCCTGTGTTCCCTCAGCCATTCCCTAGAGAGCACACAAGGGTAATGGGAAGGGTAACAAAAAGGTTCAGCGCTGACTTTTCTGTCAGTGTCCTTACCAGTCTCTAGTCTCCTCAGACACGAAAGAAGAAGGACAAGGTGACTGGAACACAGGAACGATTCAACAAGTGCTTTAATCCACAAACGATTCACAAAGTCAGCGCTGGGAGTGATCTGCTCCCAGCGCTTTACATACACTCCCCATCCACAGCTCCACCCCCAGCATGATAAGCCAACATCTGGTGCCTGTCCATTAAAGCTGCACCGCGGGAACCTCCGTCTCTCCTGGCTGGCTGTCCAGCCACTGCTGGTCATGACGAGTTCCATTGGAGGTGTCTGCAGCGCTGGTAGGCCCCTCTCCCCCCCTGAAAACCATGTCTCTCAGTTTCTTAGAGGCCTTGTTGCGGTTCTCCCTTGTCCATTGCCAGCTAGTTGGCAGGCTTGCCACGGGGCTTCCGCAAACAGCTGGTCGGCGGTCTCACAAGGCTTCCCTGTCCATTACCGCCGTTGCTGGCGCCGGGCTGCGAGACCGCCCAGCTGTTCGGCGGTGCGGTGTGTGGCGGTCCCGATCCCAAGCTGCGGTGCTTCTTGCTTGCCACCGGTGTTGCTGGGGCCGGGCTGCAAGGCCGCCCAGCCTTCCATCGGCATCCTTGCCTTACCGGCGCTAAGAGCGTGGCCTGGCTGTACAGCGGCTGTGGCACACAGGGTCTGCGGGGTGTGCTCCCTCAATTGCCTTCCCCCCCTTTGCCTTGAGTGTCGAGCCCACAGGCTTGACAGAAACTTCCTGACAGAACAATTAACCAGTGGAACAACCTGCCTCCAGAAGCGGTGAATGGTGCAACACTGGAAGTTTTTAAGAAGAGACTGGACAGCCATTTGTCTGTAATGGTATAGGGTTTCCTCCCTGAGCAGGGGGTTGGACTAGATGACCTCCAAGGTCCCTTCCAACTATTATTATTATTATTATTATTATTATTATTATTATTATTATTATTATTATTATTATTATTATTAAATACAAAAGCAAATAATAGGAAAAGTAGGGGAGGGAAAAGGGAAGAGAAAACTATAGAGAAGAAGGGAAAAAGAAAGAAAAGGCATTGACCTACGACTCCCTTTGGTGCAAGAGAATAAGAAGTAACATCGCACCTCAACTTTTTACTTTTACATAATAGTATAAACTAGTCATTTCTATAACAACAGATTTATCTAATCAGTAAAACCCAAGAGAAAAGTTTCTGGTTTTATCTTTATATTCACTTTGAAAAACCTCTGTATTAGAATATGAATCCTATTCCAATATTTCTTTGCTTGATCACATGTCCACCATAAATGATAAAAACTGCCTTCTTTATATTGCATTTCCAACATTCATTTGAAATACCTTTATACATTTTTGATAACTTATCTGGTGTTAAATACCAACGGCACATCATCTTATAAACATTTTCTTCTAAATTGTAATTTAATGTAAATTTTAAACCTTTGTTCCACATATTATCCCATTGTTCAAGCTTTACATTGTATCCAAACCTTGCCCATTGAATCATACAATGCTTACATATTCACTTTCCAAATTCAATAATGTTTTGTAGACCTTAGCAGTAATATGTTCATCACTACCACACAATAAGATTTCCAATTCATTTTTAACATAGTCAAACCCATAGCTCTTTTTGTCTAATTTAAATCTTTTTTTCAGTTGTAAATATGTAAACCAGTGGCAAACATGTCCTGATTCTAGCTCTTCACTTATGACCCAATTCTCATGGCTGCCAGTCCTCTCATTTATGGCCATTTGCAGTGTCCTGCGGTCATGTGATTGCGTTTTGTGATGGTTTTACTGAAAACCAGCATTTACTTCCAGTTTTCAGCAAAATTAGCCCACAGCAAACCATTGGTTCACTTAACGACCACAGAATTTGCTTTTTTATATGTAAGTTTTTATTAATTTTTTAATACAATTTAACAGTGCTTATTCAACAAACATGTTGTCTGAGTTCATCATTCACTAATACAAATTAGTTCGTTTCTCCGACCATAGGTAAAATAAGTCCCAAGTTTGAAAATATTCTCTTTCTTCTTTTTCTTTCAATCTCAGAGTAAGTCTCTCCATTTCTGCACAATCTAGTATTTTTTTAATTATTTCTTCCTCCAATGGTATTAATTGTGCAAATATAAGTCTTGCTGCTGTTATCACATGCAAAATCAGATATATACTTTGCTTATCAAGCTTTTCTGGCATTATACCTAATAAAAAAAGTTCAGGTTTAAAGTCTACATGTTTCCCCAGCATCTTTTCTAGCCAAGTATGTATTTTTGTCCAATATTTCTTTGCCTTAACACATGTCCACCATAAATGATAATAAGTACCTGGTTTGTGATTACATTCCAAAATTTATCTGACATATTTTTAAACATTTTTGCTAATCTTGATGGTGGCAAGTGCCATCTATAAAACATTTTGTATAAGTTTTCTTTATAAGAGGTTAACATTGTCAACTTATAATTTCTTTCCCACAGGCTTTACCATTTCTCTAAATCAGACATGTCAAACACAAGGCCCGGGGGCCGGATCCGGCCCACAAAGTGGTTTCATGCGGCCCGCGAAGCCATCCTGGAAACAGTGAGGGAACGGCCCCCACTGCCTTGGCCCTGGCCCAGAGACCCTCCTTCTGCCAGAGATCCTCAGATCTGTCCCACTCCTGCCCAGGCCCTCATAGGCACCCTTGATGCGAACGATGTAGAGCTGGCCACGCCCACCCAGTAGGCCATATGCACTCTAGCCACGCCCACCCAGTAGGCCACGCCCACCCTGGCCATACCTACCCGGCCCCTTGAGGGCAACCGCAATGCTGATGCGGCCCTCAATGAAATTGAGTTTGACACCCCTGCTCTAAATCTATATTATATCCAAAATTCTTTGCCCATGTTATCATTGTTTCTTTTACTTGTTCATCTTCCATTTTCAAATTTAATAGAAAATTATACATTTTCTTAATTGGTTTTTCATCAGAGGTTAATAATATCTGATCAATCAGAGTCTGCTCTTTATAAAATCCATAAAATTTAACATCTTTATCATATCTCACTTGCATCTGTAAATGTGACCACCATGATAAATCAATACCCTGATTTTCCATCTCTTGTCTAGGTTTTAATTTCCCTTCAGAGTTTAGAATATCTTTATATGTCCATATTTTCTCAAAGCTAACTAGATTTGGGTGTACAAATGCCTCCATTGTTGAAAGCCATCCTGGAATTTCCAAATATATTTTACATTTTATTTTTTCCCATGTTAGCAATAATGCATTTCTAATATAGTGGTTTTGAAAGTATTTATGAATTTTATTTTTCCCATACCATAAAAAGGCATGCCAACCAAGTTTTAAATCATGTCCCTCTAAATATAACAATCTGTTATGTCTGAGGGTTATCCATTCTTTTATCCATGTTAACACCGATGCTTGATAATATAGAACCCAATCTGGCAAACCAAAACCTCCATTTCCTTTAGGTTCTTGTAACATTTTCAGTTTAATTCTAGCTTTCTTTCCTTGCCCAATAAATTTTAAAATTAAGGAATTCAGATCTTCAAGCAAAATGACTCTAGTTTTATGGGTATCATTTGAAATAAAAAAAGTATTTTTGTAATATATTCATTTTCATCGTAGCAATTCTCCCTAACATCGACAATTGCAGATTTTTCCATTTTTCCAGGTCAAGTTTTATTTGGTTTAGTAGTTTTGCATAGTTATCTTATCGTTGAGCATCTTGTTGTCAAATATTCCCAAATATTTAACCTTTTTAACTATTTGTAAATCTACTCTTTCTGACGTTGTTTTTGCTTATCTGTAAGATTTTTAACTATCACTTTAATTTTTTCTCTATTTATCTTCAATTCTGCTGTCTCTCCAAACTGTTCTATCTTTTCCAATAGTTTAGGAATCATCTCTAAAGGTTCCTCTAAAATGAATACCAAATCATCTCCAAATGCTTGCAATTTATAGCTTTCACCTTTTATTTCCAGTCTTTTAATTTCTGAATCTTGTCTAATATCTCTATTTAAAACTTCCAAGTTTAAAATAAATAGCAATGGGGTAATGGACATCCTTGTCTTGTGCCTTTTCTTATATCAAAGTTCTCTGTATAGTCCCCATTTACAATCACTTTTGCTGTTTGTGTATAATATATTGTCTTAATCATATTTATAAAGTTTTGTCCAAAATCCATTATTTTTAGTTGTTGAATCATAAATTGCCAAGAAACGTCAAATGCCTTTTCAGCGTCTAAAAATACTAATGCCATTTGCTTCCCTGGATGCATTTCATAATATTCCAGTATGTCCATTATGATTCTTAAGTTTTTTTTATTTGTCTCTTTGGTAAGAATCCATTTTGATCTGGGTGAATAAATTCAATCAAAAATCTTTTCAGTCTCTCAGCTATTATTGAGGTAAAGATTTTATAGTCCACATTTAATAATGATATTGGTCTATAATTTTTTATCTGTATTAGATCTGAGTCCTCTTTCAGTATCAGAGTAATATTTGCTTCTGTCCATGTATTTGGCAATTTAGCCTCCAATAAAAGCTCATTACAGACCTCTTTCATCGGTAAGCTTAGTATATCTTGTAGATTAGGGGTGTCAAACTCGCAACGTCACGTGACGTGTCGCGCCGTATCACCACTTTTTTTCCATTGCCAGCAATGGGGTGGGTGCGGTTTCGGCATGATGCATCCGGCCCACATGCCGGCAGTTTGACATCCCTGTTGTAGACAATTGTAAAACTCTGCCGGCAGCCCATCTGGTCCCGGCGTTTTATCATTTTTTTGTCTTTTTATAGCCTCTGTTACTTCCCTCATTGTTATTTTCTCATTTAACAGTTTTAAAATTTTCTGGAATTTTTGGTAAGTTAGTGTTTTCCATATAATGAACTGTTTTCTCCCATAAAATTTCTTCCATATCATACAGTTTTGTCACTGTGTAAGAAATTTTATGAACTGGAATAGCCATAGCAACAAACCAGCCAATGAGAACTGTTTTTGATTAAGACACAGTATTGGCTGTGTGAGGCATGTGATCCAGCCTAGGTCTGGGCGTGTCTGAGTCTTCTCTGTGTTGTTTTTTCTGATCTCCAAATTAAGATTTGTTGATGTTCCCCAGAGCTGAATAAAACTGTATGTATCATGTTTGTATATATTTTATAGATAAAGTTTTTCTAAACTATGCCTCCTGCTCATTTTGAATGTGTGCTTATTTTGGGGGCTTATTTTTGCGCTGGAAAGCTGTAAAACTCTAACAAGTTTCTCATAATATTCTTTAATTATCTTTTTTATTGTCTCATTTTTAAATTATAGACAGCCTTTTTCATCCACTAAATCAGGGCTTTTCAACCTTTTCAGAGATTGTACCACTTTTTGGACATGACAATATTTGAGTACCACCAGTGCTTAGCAAGGTGTCAAAAACTTGATGACTAAAAAAAAGGGGGGGGGATTTTGGGTTTTACAGTTAGATTCATTTGTTGTTAGAGAAATGGCTAATTTATAATATTATGGAAAAGTAAAAAGTTCAGGTTCAATGTTAATGCTTCCTTCTACTGCAACAGAGAAAGTTGGAAATCAATGCCTTTTCTTTTTCCCTTTTCCCCCTCACATTTTTCCTTTTTTCTTTCACCCTTCACTCGCAAAAGCCCCTCGCTCGCTCTCACACCCTTCTCCCAAAAAACCTTTCCTCCGTCTCTCTCATGCACTTCTCCCAGAAAGCCTTTCCTCCGTCTCTCACACACGCTTCTCTCAGAAAGCCTTTCCTCTGTCTCTCTCTCACACATTTTTGTCTTGTACACCAATTTCATCTATCATGTTGAAAAAAGTCTTAAGCACTCTCTTTCTTCCTTGTTTTCCTGTTTTACTACTTTTATAATCTAATGTCCCATCTACTATTGCATTAAAATCCCCTACTAAGCAAATATTTTGATATTTCATTTCCACTATTTTTTAATGAAGTTTTTGATAAAATTCTTCTTGCTTATTGTTTGGTGCACATATTGCTACCAGAAGTATCTGTCTTTGATTTAAAAATATTTCCACTATTAAGATTCTTCCTTCCTCATATGAATAAATCATTTTAGAGTCTATTGTCTCTTTAACATATACAGCTACTCCTCTTTTTTTTGTTGTTGCGCTGATGCGTAGTAGAGTTTCCCAATTTCTGGACATTCCAAAAGTTTACAATGTTGTTTTTTATGTGTCTCTTGCATACAAATTATATCCATGTTTAATTTCTGCAATCTTTTAAAAATTCTTTTCCTTTTTGTTGGGGAATTCAATCCATTTATATTCACTGGAAAAAATCCATTTTCCTTCTCCATTTTGTTTACTTATATTTAGGTCTTGTCGATCTCATGGTTCTCTGCTCTCTTGCCATTCCCTCACCCTCCTGGTCTGCCTTTTCTTTCTCTTCTTCAATTTGTGCAGTTGTTTCCTCTTGTTGGTATTTTGTTCTTTCTTCAAGAAATGCTCTATTTCTTTCATAGAAGTCTGCTGCCTTCCAAGTTGAATCCAATCGATATCTTTTGTTGTTCCAGTTAATTAAAATCCCTTCTGGAATTAACCATCTAAAGTTCACACCTTTTACAATTAGCTTTGTAGTCAGAAAATGGTATTGTTTTCAGGTGTCCCTTATTCTCTTAGGAATCTGTTTCAACACCACAATTTCCCTATTTCTATATTGTAGTGGAAGGGACGCGGTGGTTCAGTGGATTAGGACGCTGAGCTTGTCGATCAGAAGGTCGGCAGTTTGGCGGGTCGAATCCCGAGTGCCGCGTAACAGAGTGAGCGCCTGTTACTCGTCCCAGCTTCTGCCAACCTAGCAGTTTGAAAGCACGTAAAAATACAAGTAGAAAAATAGGGACCACTACGGTGGGAAGGTAACAGCGTTCCGTGTGCCTTTGGTGTCTAGTCATGCCGGCCACATGACCACGGAGACGTCCTTGGACAAGCGCTGGCTCTTCAGCTTTGAAACGGAGATGAGCACCGGCCCCTAGAGTTGGAAACGACTAGCATGCATGTGCGGGGGAACCTTTACCTTTTTATATTGTAGTGGATCATCCCTCATTGTTTTCTTTACAAATCTTACATGAGCTTCTCTAGGCACTTTGTGTCTTCTCGCATAGCTTGAGTTCATTCTAAATATCTCATCAATTTCTAATTGCATCTTGGCCCTGTCTATTTTCAGGGCCTCAGCCAATAAATTACTAATCACTTCCACTGTATCTTCCTCCTTGTCTTCAAGTATATTCTGGAATCTTAAATAGTGTACAGCTTTCTCCATTTCCAAGGCTGTGACCATTCCTTCTAGGCTTTGATTTGCTTGTCCTAGCCTTTCATTTTCTTCCATTATTTCCTCCATTTTTAAAATCAGTTTCTTCTGATTTATCTTCCATTTTCTGGATTCTTTGTTCATTTTCAGCAATCATTTTTGATGAGCATCAAACTGTGTCTTTATATCAAGCATTTGCTCATTTAGCTTTATCTAAATTATTTTTTGTCTCTTCATGATTCTTCTTTATTGTTTCTTGAATTAATTGTAATGTGGCTTGAATTTCTTTTTGGAAATTGTTTGTTTTTTCTCATTGTAACATTGTTTTAATGGATCCCTGACTTGCTGGACTGGATGTCCCAGAGGAGGGTGCAGAAAAAGTTTTTTTTTGTGTGAGTTTGATAAGATTTGGTGTGCTAATTTTTCAATTAGTCAGATTTTGTAAATCCATAGCAAAAAAGAAAAGAAAAAAAAGCCCATCTGCTTTAGGCTATAATCCAGCCATAAAAGAAGCCAACTACTTTAGGCCAATCCAGATATTCCAATCAGTTCAAAGGTATAAAAAGTCCTCTATCTCCAAGTAGTTTCTTTAATAATTATATCCAAAGTCAGGAGATGTAATTATGCCAAACTTTTTCTAGTGTAAAGTCACACGAAGTCCTCTTTGTTTACAACAGGAGTTAATTGAAGGTCAGCAGTCTCTCTAGCTTTTTCCCCCTATATTATAGTAGTGTCTTCTTCCCACCACTAGGTGTCCTCATTTAACTGTAATGTCTATATCCAGGTTTAAAAATCTTTTCAAAATACTTTCTCACAAAAAATAAACAAAGAAATTTTCCCAAATAATTTTCTATATATTTTTTGTATTCCTTAATTTCATCCCCCATTTAAAGTTTTTTGCCGCTTTTAACTCCCTTCTTCCTGGGGTCTTTTGCTTTTGGAAACTGTCCAATCCAGGGGGTTATATTTGTAAATCCATAGGGAAAAGAATTAAAAAGCAGTCTCACCCAGATCTCAACTTGTTGCTGAAAATCAGCTGTTCAGCGGCATGCTGCATTCTTCGTTTCTTTCCGGCTGTTTATGACTTGGGCTGTCTGCGCAGTTGCTGGCAGCCTTTCTCGCGTCTGTTTGGGCCGACCGCCGTCAGCTCCAAGCTCCCAAGGCTTCACTTCCTCCTCGTTGCCTCTCCAGGGCAACTTTGATAACTTTTTTGAAATGCGTTTTTCTGGATTTTTGTTGTTGTTATACTATCTCTCACTATTAAAATAAATCTACCATTAAAATTATAGATTGATCATTTCTTTGTCAGTGGGCAAGCATACAAAATCAGCAAGGGATCAAATAATTTTTCCCCTCACTGTAGATGTCCTATTATGGAATTGCTTTTAATGATCAAATAATCAAAATAAAAAATTATAAAGAAATAATATATTGCTTTATTTGTTATAAACAGCTCTTCAGTTTAAAGTAGAAAATTGCCAAATAAACACCTGACATGAAGAAGTTTCTCTGAAAAATATTAAGGACATACAGACAAGAATTTTAGGTACATATCCTGATTATGATACCACAAATGTTCTTATGCTTTTGCATGTGCTTTTCCAATTACATCTTCTCAACTACAATATTTATAATTAGCACATACAGTAACATGGCTGTTGACTGTGATAGCTGTTAATTCTGGGCCTGAAATCTAAATACCTACAAAGGGCACCAGATTGAAGAAGGTTCTATATAGACAAATCATACTTGTTAACAGAATAAGAACAGTTACATATTGAATTATAAAACTATATAAAATGTTACCTACTCCACAATAGTGTCTCTATCTGCAATGTCTCCAAGAACCATGCGTTGTATGATGCTATTGTGTTCCTCCTCTGAAAGATTTTTATATGAAACCAAAGGAATATTGTATTTTGTTGCAGGTGATGGATCAACTCCTTGTAGCCAAGTATGATTTTCAATTTCTTCTAAAGATGCCCTTTGTTTTGGGTCTCTTTGCAACATTCGTGTAATTAAACTAGCAAGAAAAATATTAGCATATATTAGCATCATTATATAAGGGTATATTCTACAAAGCTGTTTTTCTCCTATTATACAAATGGTTCTCACCCAACATGTAATTGACTCTATTTCATTTGTAGAATTCTGGCTATTCAACATTATCTTACTGAGATACTAGATCTCCACTTTTTTTAAAAAAATTACCACACAGGTCTATATGAGAAACTTTACAGGTGCATCAATATGTAAATAAATTCATTTGAGATAAAGGATGTAAGTCACAGCAGATGGTAGAACCTATCTAACCTTAGCTTTTATTTTGACAGGTAAAAAGGATCAGACTTGGTAAGGGTTTCAACAGAAGACCGCCAGGAAACCCATTGCTGTAAACTAAAATAGAAAGCACGTAAGCATTTTTTGTTTAATACTGTTTTGCTTTGTCCTTTAATACTTCTAGAAAGCTTTGCACAAGTACAGAAGTAGCATGAAACAGAAGATCACAGCATAAAGTGAGGGTTTATATAAATGAAAGATCTACAACATACACATAGGTTCTGATCAGATTTATCTTTATAACATACATGCAAGCTGCACTGGTTGCTGCTTTACTTCCAGGTCCAATTCAAGGTGTTGGTTATCACATTTAAAGCCCTTCATGACATGGGGCCAAGTTATCTGAGGAACCATCTCACCCCAATGGTATTGGCCCGCCCCACTTGATCTGGCAGAAGGGGCATGCTGTGGGCCACATCAGTCAAAGAGTTTTGGCTGGCCCCAGGGTCTAGAAGGAGAGCCTTTTCTGCCGTGGCCTCCGCTCTCTGGAATATCTTGCCACCTAAGGTGAGGTATGCATCTACCCTTTTGGACTTTCAGAAGGGCATTAAAACCTGGTCCTGCCAATTGTCTTGGGGTCCTGATGGGGGTGCTCCATGTTGGAGGTGGCTGGTGGACTAACAGGGAAGATGACCCCACTGTACCAATCTTGCCTTTTGTTTATCTTTCTACCAAATATTTGTAATATTTTATATTTATGGTTTTAATTGTAAGCCACATTTTACTATGATACTGTAGGACAGGGGTGTCAAACTCAATTTCATTGAGGGCCGCATCAGCATTACGGTTGCCCTCAGGGGGCCGGGTGGGTGTGGACTGGGTGGGCGTGGCCTACTGGGTGGGCGTGGCTAGAGTGTGTATGGCCTACTGGGTGGGCATGGCCAGCTCTACATCGTTCGCATCAAGGGTGCCTATGGGGGCCTGGTCAGGAGTGGGACAGATCTGAGGGTCTCTGGCAGAAGGAGGGTCTCTGGGCCAGTGCCAAGGCAGTGGGGGCCGTTCCCTCACTGTTGCCAGGATGGCTTTGCGGGCCACATG
The DNA here is from genome assembly GCF_964194415.1 of Vipera berus. NCBI lineage: Eukaryota > Metazoa > Chordata > Lepidosauria > Squamata > Viperidae > Vipera > Vipera berus. Next base: position 18,974,703 of record NC_138210.1, on the reverse strand, counting down.
AAACCACTTCGCGGGCCGGATCTGGCCCCCGGGCCTTGTGTTTGACATGTCTGCTGTAGGATCTTGAACTGCAATGTCTCCCAGAACCAGAATTAATTGTCAAGCCCCACCGGCTTGCCAACCATCCGGGCCTCGCCATCCCCGTCCTGGCTCTCGACGTTGTTTCCGCCGCTCCCCACACCAGCACGGGGAAGCGATTCCTCCCTCCTCTCATCACCAGCCGTCGCTGGTGGCCGCCGACTTACCAAGGCCGCAGCAGCTGATGCCTACGCCGGGACTCGTCGACTATGCGGCGCCGGAGCAGCCGGCGTTGGGGCCGCTGGCCGCACCTACACCCAACCAACAAGAGCGGCGCCGGGTCCCCGCCGGTCAGCTGACGGGCACGCCCACATCCAACCGGCGAGAGCGGTGCCGGGCGCCCGCCAGCCAGCTGGCGGGTGCGCCTGCATGGGATGCAATCTCGGTACCCGGGCAGCCGGACCCGGAGCCGCGGGCTGCGCCTGCACCTAGCCTCTGGGAACAGCGCCAGCCGCCCGCCTACCGGTCGGCGGACACACCAACAACGGAGCACCCCGTGGGTGCTCGGATGCAGCCAGAGCCGGGGCGAGTGGAGAACAATAGAGAGGCAGCCGGAAGGACTGACCTGCCGCAGGCAGCCGCAGACTGGTTGGTGGCCATGCCTGCGCTGCCTCTCTTCGGCCAGGTGTTCAGACGGACCAAGGGGGGGAACGCGGTTACAGAAACAGGACGGCCAGGGGGGCATGGGGAGGGGGAAGGACGGGACTTACCTGAAGGATGGCCCGGCGGGCCACAGCAACGCACGCAGTGGGTGGTGGGTGTGCAGGGTGATGGGTGGGGTCTTTATGGGGAAGTGGGCGGATGCCAGTTTGCTCTGAAGGGGTGGGGTTAGGGTGTAACTGCATGATAAAAGAGCGTTGAGGCTGGATGCCGTCAACGCTGACTTTTTCGCGGTTTGCTTGTGTTGGAGAAATAAACCTTGTCACCCGTACCTTCGCTGTGTTTGTGTTTCTTCGCCGAGGACGTCGTGACAGTAAGTCAGCGTTGACCTGGTTTTCCTTCTGCTGTTACCTTCGCTTCACAGCATGGCAGAAGAACCACAGGGGCTTGCTTCGGCAGCCGACGGGGAAGGGCCCGTGGGGGCCACAGCTGCGGCACCACCTGACCCGGTTGTGGCGGAGGGGCCTCAACTGGTGGTGCAGCCTAAGACCAGGGGTGTTGCGCCAACGGCCGACAGCAGTGGAGGCAGGGAGGAAGGGCCTCGGCCTCGGAGCGTGAGTGGTGGTACAGTCCTGCACTGGAGCACCTGGACTTGGCCCATGGAAAGTCCCACTCAGGGGTTTCGGCAGCAGCCTGGAGAGAGCGGCGGCTGACGGAGGAGGAAGGCGAGGAATGGAGTTACTCCACGGCTCCAGGAGCCTATACGCTGGACGTGTTGCGGGACCGTTTTGGGGAGTTTGGGTGTCAGGAACACACGCCTTGGTCGCCTTTGGGCCCGGGCCGTGAGATGCGGCAGTGGTTGCAGCAGGGGCCGACGCCTGGTCAGATGGGCCGGTCCGGCTTCCGTTTGGCAAGCCTGAGGTTCCGTGGGCCGCCATCACAGCCGTCGGCTTCGGGGTTCACCCGGTCCGAACAACCACCCCCGAGGGCACTGGACCAGACAGAGCCTGCCAGGTGGACAATGACGGCCGGGGCTCCCACCAGGCCGACGAGTGGGCAGTACCAGGCACCAGGTACGGGGGGCCCCAGGACCCAGGGGGGGCCCTGGGGGTCGGGGATGTTCTGGGGCCGATCGGCTCGCCATGTTTCTGAGCCACACCATCCATCATTTACATCAGTACGGTACGGCTTACGCCTCCCAATGGGCCATGGTGGTAGCCATCACTGCGAGCCTACAGGGAGAGGCCGCGGCGTGGGCAGCCGACCTGTATGGTGAGCACGTCAGGGAGCTGGCTGACGTTGGACTGTTCCTGGAAGCACTGCGTACGCAGTTCGAGGACGTGGCCCGTACCCACAGGGCTGAGGCGGAGGTGGTAGGGCTGCGACAACAAGGCAGGCCTGCGGCGGAATACGTCGGTGAGTTCCGGCGAGTGGCTCGCAAGCTACGTTCCTGGCCGGAATGCCTACTGGTGCACCACGTCCAGGAGGGGTGGCTGTGGCCACACGGGGCGCTGGCAGTGGGCAATCGGCTACCCGGTGCCCCGGCTGGTCACACCGGAAGCAGCCCGCTGATGCCACGGTCTTCCGGTCCTCCTGCTTCAGCTTATCGGGGATCCTGCGGGGCCCGAACACCCCCTCTGGCCTCCCCTTGCACTCACGCAGCCCAACGTCGAGTTCAACAGCGACACGATACCACTCCAGCAGTCGCTCGGGAACACCGCGCACCATGCACGCCCTACGTAGCGCCCCGTCCAACCCCGCCTGGAACCAGCGCCATGTGGTCGACGAGTCCTGGTGTAGGCATCAGCTGCTGCGGCCTTGGTAAGTCGGCGGGCACCGGCGATGGCCGGTGGTGAGAGGGGGGAGGAATCGCTTCCCTGTGCTGGTGTGGGGAGCGGCGGAAATGGCGTTGAGAGCCAGGACGGGGACGGCGAGGCCCGGACGGTTGGCAAGCCGGTGGGGCTTGACAGTTGGCTCCCCCTACCACAGGCCCACCTGCAAAGGGAAGGACAACAAGATGGACGTCCGCGGACCCAGGCCACTGAGTCCCCGGCGCCACCCCCAGGTTTGTTCGGATGTTTACGATGAAAGGCTGTGACCAGATGGGCTGCTCGGACATCCCCTTTTTCTACCCAAGAGGCCTCCCCTAGTGGGTATCCCTTCCACAACACAAGGTACTGCAGCCGCCCCCTCCGTACCCGTGAATCGAGGACTGCTTGTATTTCATAATGGTCTCTGTGGACGGGGCCCGGTGCGTTTCCACCCGCCTTCCCTGGCAGCCCCCGGGCAGGTCTCAGCAGGCTGCTGTGGAAGACCGGGTGGACCTTCCCCAGGAATTTCGGCAACCGTAGTTGTACTGTTACGGGATTGATCACTCGGACCACTTGGAAGGGGCCGAGGAACTTGGGGCCCAACATTTTGCTTGGTATCTGCAACTGCAGATACTTAGTTGACAGATATACCCAATCCCCTGACTTGGGGGTCTCATATGGTTCCCGCTTCCTATCTGCCTGCTCCTTTGCCCTTGCCAGGGCTTTTGCCATCGCCTCCCTGGCAACCGCCCAAACACTCTCCATTTGGCGTACCCACTCCCCGGCCCCAGAAGGTACCATCAGTCCCTGACTGCACTCAGGGATAGGGACGAGGTCATACCCCGCCACCACCCGATACGGTGTCAAACCCGTGCTGCTGTGCACTGCGTTGTTGTGGCCGACCTCAGCAAACACGAGGTCTACCCAGTCCATTTGTTGGTATGACACGTAGCTTCTGAGGAGCCTTTCCACCGTGGCGTTGGCCCTCTCAGCGGCGTGGCATGGAAGCAATCAGCCTGTGGCACTGCTGAGGTGTTATGGAAGACCAGGATGCTTCAATAGCGGCCTTCAGCTCTTCTGCATTGTTCAGTCTCATGTCTCTCATCTTTCTCTTGGCAATGCCCCATAGATTCTCTATGGGGTTCAGGTCAGGCGAGTTTGCTGGCCAATCAAGCACAGTAATCCCATGGTCATTGAACCAGGTTTTGGTGCTTTTGGCAGTGTGGGCAGGTGCCAAGTCCTGCTGGAAAATGAAGTCAGCATCCCCATAAAGCTCGTCTGTGGAAGGAAGCATGAAGTGCTCCAAAATCTCCTGGTAGACGGCTGCGTTGACCCTGTACTTAATGAAGCACAGTGGACCAACACTAGCAGATGACATGGCTCCCCAAATCAACACAGACTGTGGAAACTTCACACTGGACTTCAAGCATCTTGCAGTGTGTGCCTCTCCATTCTTCCTCCAGACTCTGGGTCCTTGGTTTCCAAATGAGATGCAAAAGTTGCTCTCATCAGAAAAGAGGACTTTGGACCACTGAGCAACAGACCAGGTCTGTTTTTCTTTAGCCCAGGTGAGACGCTTCTGACGTTGTTTGTTGTTCAGGAGCGGCTTGACAAAAGGAATACGACATTTGAAGCCCATGTCCAGGATCCGTCTGTGTGTGTTGGCTCTTGATGCACTGACTCCAGCCTCAGTCCACTCCTTGTGAAAGTCCCCAACACTTTTGAATGGCCTTTTCCTGACAATCCTCTCCAGGCTGCGGTCATCCCTGCTGCTTGTGCACCTTTTTCTTCCACACTTTTCCCTTCCACATAACTTTCTATTAATGTGCTTTGATACAGCACTTTGGGAACTTCCAACTTCTTTTGTAATTACCTTTTGAGGCTTTCCCTCCTTATGGAGGGTGTCAATGATGGTTTTCTGCACAACTGTCAGGTCAGCAGTCTTCCCCATGATTGTGATTCCTACTGAACCAGACTGAGAGACCATTTAAAGGCTCAGGAACTCTTTGCAGGTGTTATGGCTTAATTAGCCGATTAGAGTCGGACACTTTGAGCCTAGAATATTGCACCTTTTCACAATATTCTAATTTTCTGAGATTGTGGATTTGGGGTTTTCATGAGCTGTACGCCATAATCATCACAATTATGACAAATCACGGCTTGAACTATCTTGCTTTGCATGTAATGAGTCTATCTCATATATTAGTTTCCCCTTTTAAGTTGCATTACTGAAATAAATGAACTTTTGCACGATATTCTAATTTTTCGAGTTTCACCTGTGTTTTACTCTCCAGTTCCCTAATCATCTTTGTTACTCTTCTCTGCAATCTTTCTAGATTCAACATGTTTTTTACATCACGGTGACCAAAACTGGATGCAGTATTCCAAGAGTGGCCTTACCAAGGCATTATAAAGTGGTATTAACACTTCACATGATCTTGATTCTATCCCTCTTTTAATGCAGCCTAGAACTCTGCTGGCTTTTTTGGCAGCTGCAGCACACTGCTCACTCATAGTTAAGTGATTGTCCACTAGGACTCCAAGATCCCTCTCACAGTTGCTACTATTGAGCCAGGTACCATCTATACTATACCTGTGCATTTGGTTTTTCTTGACTAAATGTAGAACCTTACTTTTTTCACCATTGAATTTCATTTTGTTAGATAGCACCCAATGTTAAAGTCTGTCAAGATCCTTCTGTATCTTAAGCCTATCTTCTGGAGTGTTGTCTATACCTGCTAGCTTGGTGTTGTCTGCAGATTTGATGAGTTTGCCATCTATCCCATCATCCAAATCATTGAGGTAGATATTGAAGAGTACTGGGCCTAAGACAGAGCCTTGGGGTACCCCACTGCATACTTCCCTCTATGTAGATGCAGTTCCATTGAGGACTACATGTTGAGTGCAGTTGGTCAGCCAGCTACAAATCCATCTGGTGGTGATGCTGTCTAACCCACATATTTCTATTTTATCAAGTAGTAGGTTGTGGTCTACTTTATCAAATGCCTTACTGAAGTCCAAGTAAATTATATCCACAGCATTCCTCTGGTCCACTAATTTTGTCACAGGCAGCTAGCCCGTCAGCTGAGCCAAGGTGGTGTGGTGCAAATGGAGGTCACTGAGCAGTAGTGAAACAGAGCTAGGCGGCAGCAGACCAGCAGCTGTGAGCATCACTGTGGACCAGCTGAGCAGCAGTGGTACAGAGTTAAGTAGTAGAGGAACTGAGTGCCCAGAGCAGTGACTGAGAGCAGCACGGTGGACCAGCTGAGCAGCGGCAGTACACAGCTATGTATGACAGCAGACTGGAGTGCCCACAGTAGCGGCTGAGAGCAGCACGGTGGACCAGCTGCACAGCAGCTTGGTGGAGCAGAATGCCCAGATCAGCACATAACATAATAACTGAAAATCCCGGCAGTGGCCAGGCAACCAAAGAGCAAGAAGACAGGGAGGAAAAGGAAAGTACAAATCACTTGTGGACAGGAAGGAAAGGGATAAACTTTCAAGACAGGGAGTAGAGTGTTAAGAGCAAAGCATCTCCTAGAAAACAGCCTGAGATTTCCAGTAAAAAGAAGTGTATATCACTTAATAAAAGGCCAAGAACTTTTGTAAATTTTAAAATCTATTTTTTTAAAAAAGCTATTTTTTAATTTTAAATTCTTTTTCAATTTTTAAATCTTTTTCAATTTCAATTTTATTTTTTCACTTTTTTAAAAAAATCTTTTTCAATTTTTAAAATTTTTTAAAATTTTAAATTTCTTTTTTCAACTAAAACATTGAAAAAAGTTTACTTATTTTAATTCTTTCAAAATTTTTAAATTCTTAATGATCTAAGAGGAAAAAAATAAAAAAAAATCACAGAGAGACAGACACTTCAAAACAGGGAAGATAGTAATGAAGTTTTTAAGACAGAGAATAAAGGGCCAAGGACTTTTGTAAACTATTGTAAACTGATACTTCACAACAGGGGAAATATTTAATTTTTAGAAAAAAAGTCATGGAAACAGTAACATTATAGTGATTTGCAAAATATGTCATATGTTTGAGCTTATGCCCACAGAAGACCCAAAGTGTATGTATCAAATCTATTTTTATGAACTACTAGAAGAAAAAGTAAAGGGTCTAGAACAGAGGTTCCCAACCAGGAGTGCTCGCACCCCCTGGGTGTACGAGATGATATTCCAGGGGGTACGAAAACTTGGGTTTTCAAAATTATAGTGTATATGCATAATTCATTGCCATTATTTCAAACTTTTGTAAGGGGTGTGAGAATATATCAGAAGTGTTCTGCATTTCCAACACTTGTTTGAAGTATTTTTAAACATTTTCGCTAATCTCACTGGTGTTAAATGCCATCTGTAAAACAATTTATATAAGTTTTCTTTATATTCCAACGTTTTTGTTAATTTAGCATTTCTTTCCCATAAACTTTGCCAGTTTTCTAATTCTATATTATGTCCAAAGTTCTTTGCCCATGTTATCATTGTTTCTTTTACTTGTTCCTCTTCCATCTTTAAGCTTAACAAATATTTATAGTTTTAGTTTTTTGTCCATTTTTAGCAGTATCTGATCGAATTGTCTGTTCTTTATAGAATCCCATTGTTTTAACATCTTTTTCATATCTTGTTTGGATTTGCAAATATGGCCACCATGATAGATCAATACCTTGTTCTTGTAAATCTTGTCTGCCTTTCGATTTCCCTTCATTGTCCAAAATAACTTTATAGGTCACAACTTTGTTGTAATTAATTAAATTTGGCTAAGCAAATGCTTCCATTGTTGAAAGCCATCCAGGTATCTTGATATAAATTTTCGCTTTTATTTTTTCCCATTCTAAAAGAAGTGCATTCTTATAAAGTGGTTTTGAAAGTAGCCAGGCACCTATTACTGTATCTGGTGGACATGCCCTAAAGCTAAAAGATTTTGGTCAAAAATACACTTATGGTTGGAGAAAATGACTAAAAAACAAATAGATTTTAACCCAGAATTATTTTTGTCAGGAATAATAGTATCAAATTATGAGAAAGACTGTATATATTTAATTTTACATGTACTAACTGAAGCAAGAATTGTATTTGCCCAATATTGGAAAAATGAAAACTTACCAACTGAAGAAGTATTAATCAAGAAAATTTTAGTGTGCAAAAATGGATAGACTGACTTTAAAGATAAAAGAGAAAGAAGAGTCAGTTGTCAACGCTGCAAACATTGGAAGTTCCTGCTGTGACAACTGATGAAAATGCAGCCATTTTCTCTTCTCCTTTAACATGCTTTTCTTTACTTTTAGAATTCAGGTGCAGTGGGGGGGGGGCAGGTTGGGATGTAAGCTCATTAAGCCATAATGATAATGCTGCTGTGGGAACTCAAGGACGAGCTGATAACATTTTGGCAGGCTGAAGAGCTGAGGAGAAAGCCCGTGCTTGAAGCTAATTGGGGAATGTGTTTTATGACAGTTTATTGGAGGTGGGAATTATACTTTGTTACTTTGTGTCAGGGGGAAGGGAATTTAGTTTTTGTGTTCAACTATGTAGTGCTGATACTTTGTTTCCTGAATAAAAGTTCTTTAAGAAAGAATTTTGCCTCGAAGTTCTTTTGATGGGTTTCATCTATCGGAACCACGACATCAGTGTATTTTAGAACATGGGATAATTTTTATCAATGGCTAGAAAAACGAGTTAGAGAGAAAAGAATGTGATATGTAACATTGAATATATACTAGTAAGAAGAAGACTACTGAGCGGTTAATTAACATATTGTTTATGATAATTATCTTTTTCTTAAAAAAATACATGAACCCAGACAACATGCTGTTTGCTAAATATTAAGAATGTTATTTTAAAAAATCCTAATCCCAACCCCAACCTATTCCTAATCCTATAAAAATTATATATATAAATAAAATTATATATAAAAATAAAAGTGTTCTAGGGGTGTGGGGCATAGAAAATGTTGGGAAACTTTCCGGTTTACGTGTGCGGCGCTTGCAGACGTGCAGGAAAAGCTGTCTCCCTGCTGTCCAATCTTTCTTCCTTGGAGGACCCTGAAAAGGGTGGAAAGTTGCCCTGGAGGGGCGAACACTGTGAGGAGGCCCTCCTTGTGATTGCGGAAGGGTGGCAGCCCTCCGCTTGAATCTGGAGCAGCTCCTTTGGCCCAAAGAAGAGATCAGCCATTAAGATGGCTGATCATTAAGCCGTTCCCTGCCGAAAGCCGAAAGCACCATCTAGCACAACGAAGCAATCTGGAGGATCTGGGTGAGACCTTACCATTTTTATTCCCCTATTTTCCTGTGGGACTTTTCCGAAAATTTCCTCCCCCTCTTTGGAAAGACCGGCGACTGCATACTTGGGGAATAAACTTTAAAGCCTTAAAATAAATCACATGGCTAAGCAAAGAAATTAAGCAACCTTATTTGTACTTATTAATAAGCTTTTATACCACCCTATTTTCTGCTTAAGCTGTGAATTAAGGGGAAAAAATGGACTAATTGAACAAAAGCTATATATTAATTTGGAAAAAGACTTTACATCTTATTCTATATGCTATTGATGACATCTTGTGGCGAAACCTGGTATAGCAAGTAAACTTTTTTTTATTGTGAGAGCTGACTGAATAACAGAGCTGTCCTTGACATTATCCTCAAAGATAAGAATTGGGAACACCTGGCACTGAAAACAATTTTTTGGAATACTGTAGGTGGACAATCATTGACTCTTATTAAAACAGCCTCCATGAAAGACCTATCTGTAAACATCAACGAAATGCAGGAATATATTCCACCACTTAACTACAAACTGATACTAGACACAATCTTGGCAATGACTGAGTAAATCAAAGCCAAACTGCAAGATAAATCTGACAGCTTAAAGCTACCAAATCACAACTTTGACCTTAAATGATGAATTGACAATACAAAAACAAACAGAAGAAGTGGAAACTAACATTAAAATAGGAGACTCTAAAGTACAACAAATACAATTTACAGAGAACCTTGAAACAGTTACTACTTCTTACCTAAGCCAGATGGAATCGGAAGAAGAAAAAGACCAAACTGAACTAATGACAATTATATTACACCAAACAACGAAAATTGAGCTATTAAAGCAACACTTCAATTATTACAAAGGGGACACTTTCTTTGCAAAACTGATATTTGGATGGTCTCCCTGGATTCAAACAATGTGTGTAGGAAGAAAGGGAGACACATCTGAGAATCCAAAGGCACCAATATGGAAGCCTGATTGGCACAAAAAGAAGGCGAGAGTTAGATTTAAAAAAAATTAGACTTGTCTCTTTCTTGGGATTTGTAAGGATAGAGCTTAAAAAATTTCTTTTAATGGGTTAAGGGAAATCTTTAAAAAATATAAACTGATTTTATAGTTAGGTTTTAGTTTTTTAAGGGAAAACAAAATTAAGCTACTAGAACATAACTCTGAACCATATTATAGAATCTGCAATAAGACATTATTTTAATAATTGATGAACTATTAAGATGACATATAGAATATATTTGTCGTAATGATACAGATATAAATTGATTTTATATTTAACTTTTAGGTGTCTAAGGGAAAGGAAAGATGGCTATTAGAATTGATTTGTATTAGAATTTGGAAGGATATAACAAGAGATATTTTTCTAATAATTGGTGAACTATTAAGATGACCCCCTTCATGGATTACTGCCTTGTCGTAGCGAAGGGGCTTGCATAATTCAATGAAGCTATGAGCTATGCCGTGCAGGGCCACCCAAGATGGACAGGTCATAGCAGAGAGTTCTGACAAAACGTGATCCACTGGAGAAGGAAATGGCAACCCACTCCAGTATCTTTGCCATGAAAACCCCATGGACAGTACCAAAAGGAAAAAAGATATGACGCTGGAAGATGATCCCCTCAGGTCGGAAGGCGTCCAATATGCTACTGGGGAAGAGCAGAGGGCTAGTACTAGTAGTGCCAGAATGAATGAAGCGACTGGGCCAAAGCCGAAAGGAAGCTCAGCTGTGGATGTATCTGGTGGTGAAAGGAAAGTCCGATGCTGTAAAGATTTTTTCTCCATAGGAACCTGGAATGTAAGATCCATGAATCAAGGAAAGCTGGACGTGGTCAAACAAGAGATGACAAGACTGAACATCGACATCTTAGGAATCAGCGAACTAAAATGGACAGGAATGGGTGAATTTAATTCAGACAAACATCAGGTATACTACTGCAGGCAAGAATCCCTCAGAAGAAATGGAGTAGCCTTCATAGTCAATAAAAGAGTAGGAAAAGCAATACTGGGATACAATCCCCAAAATGACAGAATGATCTCAGTTCGAATCCAAGGCAAACCATTCAATATCACAGTACTCCAAGTCTATGCCCCAACCACCAGTGCTGAAGAGGATGAAATTGACCGGTTCCATGAAGCCCTACAGCACCTTATAGAACTAACACCAAAAAATGATGTCCTTATCATCATGGGGGATTGGAATGCTAAAGTAGGAAGCCAAAAGATAACCGGAATAACAGGCAAGTTTGGCCTTGGAGTACAAAATGAAGCAGGGCACAGACTGATAGAATTTTGTCAAGAGAATACGATGGTCATAGCAAACACTCTTTTCCAACAACCCAAGAGATGTCTCTACACATGGACATCACCAGACGGTCAGCACAGAAATCAGATTGACTATGTGCTCTGCAGCCAAAGATGGAGAAGCTCTATACAGTCAGTAAAAACAAGACCACGTTTAATGCAAAGATGGGCATGATAAAGGACCAAAATGGCAGGGACCTAAGAGAGGCAGAAGAGATTAAGAGGAGGTGGCAAAATTACACAGAAGAACTATACAAGAATGACCTTAACGTCCCTGATAACCACGATGAGGTGGTCACTGACCCCGAGCCAGACATCCTAGAATGTGAAGTGAAATAGGCCTTAGGAAAGCTGAGCAACAAAAAAGCTAGTGGAGGAGACAATATTCCAGCTGAGCTATTCAAAATCTTAAAAGACGATACAGTAAAAGTGCTACACTCAATTTGCCAGCAAATTTGGAAAACTCAACAGTGGCCACAGGATTGGAAAAGATCAGTTTACATTCCAATTCCAAAGAAAGGCAGTGCCAAAGAATCTTCAAACTATCGCACCATTGCACTCATTTCACATGCTAGTAAAGTTATGCTTAAAATCCTACAAGCTAGACTCCAGCAGTATGTGGATCGAGAACTACCAGAAGTACAGGCAGGATTTCGAAGAGGCAGAGGAACTAGAGATCAAATTGCCAACATATGCTGGATCATGGAGAAAGCAAGGGAGTTCCAGAAAAACATATACTTCTGCTTCATTGACTATGCTAAAGCATTTGATTGTGTGGATCACAACAAACTGTGGCAAGTTCTTAAAAAGATGGGAGTACCAGACCATCTTACAGGTGAAACTCGAAAAATTAGAATATTCCACTGATTAATTGTTCTGTCAGGAAATTTCTCCTTAGTTCTAGGTTGCTTCTCTCCTTCGTTAGTTTCCATCCATTGCTTCTTGTCCTGCCTTCAGGTGAATAGCGTGACTCCCTCTTCTTTGTGGCAACCACTGAGATATTGGAACACTGCTATCATGTCACCGTTAGTCCTTCTGTTCATTAAACTAGACATACCCAATTCCAGCAACCGTTCCTTATACAGGTGAAACTCAAAAAATTAGAATATCGTGCAAAAGTTCATTTATTTCAGTAATGCAACTTATCCCGAAAGATAATGCCGATCATACATTAATTCAAAATTACAGACCTATATCTCTACTTAATTCTGACTACAAGATATTCACAACAATCATAGCAGAGCAACTAAAAAGGTTCCTAAATGACTTTATACATGTGGATCAGAACGGTTTCCTTGCTAAAAGGCAAACTAATGTTAAATGATCGTTTTTATATGAACAACTTAGATATATGGCTATGGGTGAAAAATTTATCAATATAATAAGGGCAATTTATACTAATCAGTAAGCAAAAGTAATTATAAACGGGGAAGCATCTAGGAAATTTCAAATACAAAAGGGAACACGGCAAGGCTGTCCCTTATCTCCATTATTGTTTATATTGACATTAGAAGTCCTAACGAGGATAATTAGAAATGAACCGCAGATAAAAGGATTAGATATTAAAAAGGAAACTTTCAAACTTCAAGCATTTGCAGATGATTTGGTCTTTATCATGGAGGACCCACAACATTCGGGACCAAAATTGTTGGAAGAATTAGTTAAATATGGTGAAGTCGCTGGGCTGAAAATAAATAGGTGTAAAACCAAGATGATTGTTAAAAATATGTCTAATAAACAGAAAGATAATTTGGCTAGAACTATGGACATAGAAATAGTTAAGAAAATAAAATATTTAGGAATCACTACCGTATTTTCCGGCGTATAAGATGACTGGGCGTATAAGACGACCCACTACATTTCCTGTTAAATTATAGGGTTTGGGCTATACTCGCCGTATAAGACTACCCCTCTTCCAACGCACACCAAATAAAAATTAAAAAACATCAGATTTGATTTTAATATGGTAATTTTAATTCAAATGCTTATGACATGCAGGTGCTTAGTAGGAAAACTGTCACTTATAAACTGGGCCAAAAATTTGGGACATGGCATCGATCTTGACATATGGCAAACGCTCTGGGATAGAAATAAAAGGATAACACTGGCATCAGCCTATAAAGAAAATTTATTTAAAATGTTTTATCAATGGCATCTCCCCCAGCAAGTTTAGCTAAAATGTACAAGACAATACCTCTTAGTTGTTGGAAATGCTCTGAAGAAATAGGCACATATTTTCATGTATGGTGGTCTTGTAGTAAGACACAAAGATATTGGCAAAGGATTTGTTGTGATTCAGGGTCAGCCTGTGGGTTCGGCAGTTGGGTCGGATGACTCAGATGAGGGGGAGGAGGGGGGTGGTGAAGAACTTGCTGATGATGGCTTTGAGGCTCCGCAGAGCCCCCAGCCAGGCCCCTCCTACCTGGTGGAGACCCAGACCCAGCTGTGTGAGCCTGACAGTGTGGATGAAGATGACCCACAGCTGGCCCTGTTCAAGGATGCCCGACGCAGGAGGCAGTCAAGTAGGAGCAAGCAGAGGAAGGCTGTGGGACTTCTCGGAAGGAGGCAAAGAGAGGCCACGCCCTGAACTCTTTATAAAGGGAATGTTTGGGGGAGGGCTGGTTTGCTGAAAGCAACCGCTCCGATAGTGTTTCAAAGCTCCGGTATCTTGTTTCATGTTTTGTTTGTTTTTGTAATAAATTTGGCAGACGTATTTCAGCCTTTTGCCGTCTGTAAAGGGGTTGCCTTTTCTGCAAGGCCGGTAGCAGGCTGGTACAGAACAGGATTTGGACTTGGTTAAAAGAAATACTAGGACGCAAAGTCGAGTTTAGACCACAATTTATTTATTGGGCATAACAGATGAGAAATACTCCAAAGAAGAGTTATATTTGGTGATCCATATCATTACAGCAGCAAGAACGTCGTTCGCCCAGAATTGGAAAAGGAGTGAAATACCGGAGGAAAGCGAGGTCATAAATAAAATTTGGCCGTGCGCAGAAATGGACAAATTAACCCTGGAAATCAAGAATAAAGATCAATCAGGTTATTATAAAATCTGGAATAAGTTCTACTTTTGGCGGGAACAAGAGGAAGGTCTCCATTTGAGTTCATGGATTGGTTGATTGCTTTAAATATGGTATAATTGTATATAACTGATGTGTATATTATGTGTTTGTTTATTTATTTATTTATTTATTTATAATTAAATTTCTATACCGCCCTTCTCCCGAAGGACTTAGGGCGGTGTACAGGGCAGTAAAAGCTTTACATACAAAAGTTAAAATTAAATTAAATTAATTAAGCCCTAACAATAAATAATTAAAAATACCCCAAACCCTTAAACCAGGCCGGCCTGTTCAAATAAATAGGTTTTCAGATCCTGGCGGAAAGAGCGAAGGTCGGGAGCCATCCGGAGGTCAACCAGTAATTGATTCCAAAGGGCTGGCGCGCCCACAGAGAATGCTCTCCCCCTGGGGGCCGCAAGCCGACACTCTCTGGCCTGAGGAGGCCCTCTCTGTGGGAGCGCACAGGACGAAGCGAAGATGATGCCGGCAGCAGGTGATCCCGTAAGTAGTCCAGACCCATGCCATTTAGGGCTTTATAGGTAATCACCAGCACCTTGAATCTCACCCGGAGGGCAACTGGAAGCCAATGCAGCTCGCAGAGAAGAGGTGTTACATGGGAGTACCAGGAGACCCCCATCACAACTCGCGCGGCCGCATTCTGCACCACCTGAAGCCTCCGAGTGGTCCTCAAGGGCAGCCCCATGTACAGAGCATTGCAGTAGTCCAAACGGGAGGTCACGAGTGCATGAGTGACTGTACGCAAGGCATCCCAGTCCAGATAGGGTCGCAACTGGCGCACCAGGCGAATCTGGGCAAAAGCCCCCCTGGTCACAGCTCCTACATGGTCTTCCAAACTGAGCTGTGAATCCAGGAGGACACCCAAGTTGCGAGCCCTATCTACGGGGGGTAACACCTTACCCCCCATGGTTAAAGATGGAATAAACTGAATTTCCCGAGATGCCGAAACGTACAACCACTCGGTCTTGTCGGGATTGAGCCGAAGCCTGTTCCTCCCCATCCAGACCCGAACCGCCTCTAGGCAACGGGACATCACATCGAGGGCATCACTGGGGTGGTTTGGGGTGGAGATGAAAAGCTGGGTATCATCGGCGTACTGATGATACCCCACTCCAAAACCACGAATGATCTCACCCAGCGGCTTCATATAGATGTTGAACAGGAGAGGTGAGATGACCGACCCCTGAGGAACTCCACAAAAAAGAGGCCTCGAGGCCGACCTCTGCCCTCCTGTCAACACCGACTGCGAACATCCCAGGAGGTAGGAGGAGAACCACTGGAGAACAGTGCCTCCCAATCCCAACCCCCTGAGGCGCCGCAGTAAGATACCATGGTCGATGGTATCGAAAGCCGCTGAGAGATCTAATAGGACTAGGACAGAGGAACAACCCCTGTCCCGAGCCCGCCAGAGATCATTCACCAGCGCGACCAATGCCGTCTCCGTTCTGTACCCGGGCCTAAAGCCCGATTGGTACGGGTCCAGATAATCCGCTTCCAACAGGAACAGAGGGAGCTGATGCGCCACCACGCTCTCAACAACCTTCGCAAGAAAGCGAAGGTTGGAGACCGGATGATAGTTATTCAAAATAGCCGGCTCCAGGGCAGGCTTCTTGAGGAGGGGCCTCACCACCGCCTCCTTTAAGGCAGCAGGAAAGCTACCCTCACTCAAAGAAACAGTTATCACTGCCTGGAGCCAGCCTCGTGTCCCCTCCCGAGCCGCATAGACCAGCCAGGAGGGGCACGGGTCCAATAAACACGTGGTGGAGCTCAGCTTCCCCATGATCCTGTCCACATCTTCCGGAGTCACAGGGTCGAACTCTTCCCAGATAACATAGCCAAGACCACTCATGTCATCTCCGTCAGACTCTGCCCAGTCGGAGTCCAGACCGGCCCAAATCCGAGCGATTTTGTCCGACAGATATTGGCTAAACTCCTCGGCACGACCCTGCAAGGGCTCCTCCCTCACCTCCTGATTAAGGAGGAAGCGGGTCACCCTGAACAGGGCGGCCGGGCAATTATCTGCGGACGCGATGAGGTCAGCAAAGTAATTAGACTTTGCCGCCCTCATCGCAGCGAGGTAAGACCTCGTAGAGGACCTTAGTCGCAATCGGTCGGATTCAGACCGGCTGGATCTCCAACAGCTCTCTAGGCCCCATCTCTGACGCTTCATCTCCTGGAGCTCAACAGAAAACCATGGAGAAGGTGGATAATGTGTTTAAGATACATATTTTAAGGTATGCTCTGTTGCGAGTTTGGAAAAAGTATAGACATAAGTTAAATTATAAGATACCAATTTGGGCAATACCTAAACATGCAATAGAAAATATAAATGTGGGATTCAAACAGGATGAGACTACATATAAGGAAATTTTAAGTCTAGAAAGGAATGTATGGCAATTAAAGCCATATAATATTTTAAAAGAAGAAAAGATTGTACAAACTTGGTTTCAGTATGGGCAATTACAGGCAAGATGGAAAGAGGACCAGAAAGCTGACTTTTAGATGACTGATGAAAATTTGGTAAAACAAATTAGAGATCAAGGTCAAGCACATATTAAAAGGATATATAATGCATTGATAGAAACTGACTCAGAAACGGAACTTGTTAAAGATTGCATGATAAAGTGGGCCCAGAATTTTCAAGAAGTTATAACAATGGACACTTGGGAAAAGATCTGGGTTAGAAATGTAAAATTTACACAGGCCCAAAACTTAAGAGAGAATTTTTATAAAATGCTTCATAGGTGGCACTTAGACCCTAAAAAATTAGCAAGTATGTATCCGAACTGCCAGCCCAAATGTTGGAGGTGTGGTTGTGAGGATGCAACATATTTTCATATATGGTGGACTTGTAAAAAGGTTAAAGCTTTTTGGATTAAAATTTGGTGGAATATGCAAAAGATATTTAAGAAAAGGATAAAGTTTTCCCCGCAATTGTTTTTATTGGGTATTATTACAGATACTACTGTAATAGACACTAAGTTGATGTTGAATCTAATTACGGCGGCAAGACTTTTAGTTGCGCAATACTGGAAGAAGGAGGAATTGCCGACTATAGAAGAGTGGACTTTGAAAGTTTCCAATTTGACGGAAATGGCAAAGATTTCGGCATATTTGAAAGATCAATCGCAACAGAGATATATTGTGGAATGGAGAAGATGGATTGAATATATTCAGAATAAATATGGGACTAAAAAGTTTCATTTAGTATTTGAATAAGTAGTGGATTTTTATGATGTATGATTAGTCATTTGTTATTTTATTAATATTATGACTATGGAGAGTTAAAGTCCGATAGAACTTAATGTGTTATTTTTGTTGTTAGCATATTTTAGTTTATGTTTGTATTATTATACCCTGTATTCAGCTCTGGGAAGTCGGGGAGGGGGGAGGGGGGAGGGGAGGGGATGGGAGGGTTGGGGAGAGGGGAGGGGGAGGAGGGAGTTTTTTGTATTTAAAAATGTAAAACTTTTCAATAAAAAACAAAACAAAAACCATGGAGCCCACCGGGATCTGCGCCGGGTCAGGGGCCGCATGGATATATATATGTAAACCTCAAAAATAATGTAAGACAAGAAGGTATGTCAGTCCGTTCACATCGTGTCCAATGTTTTAAACAATAAAATTTGAAAAAAAAATAAAAAATGTCTTCCCCAACCCCCTTTAATATCTCTTCCCCCACCCCCTTTAATATCTCTTCTCCCACCTTTTAATATCTCTTCTTCCACACCCTTTAATGTGAATTCCTCCACCCCCTTTAATGTCTTTCCCCACCCCCTTTAATATCGTCTTCCACCCCCTTTAATATCTGTTCTCCCACTCCCTTTAATATCATGTCCTCTCCACACCCTTTAATATCATCTCTTCACCCATTCCCTTTAATGTCTTCCCCCACCCCTTCATATATCTTCCCCCACCCCCTTTAATGTCTTCCCCCACCCCCTTTAATGTCTTTAATGCCAACGCCCTTTAATATGTCTTCCCACATCCCCTTCAATGTCTTTCCACTAACCCCTTTAATATGGTCTTCCTCCACCTCCTTTAATGTCTTGCCCACACCCCTTTAATATCTCTTCTCCCACCCTTTAATATCATCTCTTCTCCTACCCCATTTAATATCATCTCTTCCCACACCCCCTTTAATATGTCTTCCCCCACCCCGTTTAATATCTCTTCCCCCACCCCTTTTAATGTCTTTCCCCAAACCCTTTAATATCTTGTCTTCCCCACCTTTATTATCTGTTCTCCCACCCCCTTTAATAAGATGTCTTCCCCACACCCCCTTTAAAGTCATGTCTTTCCACCACCTTTAATATCATGTCTTCACCCACCGCCTTTAATATGTCTTTCCTCATCCCCTTTAATATCTCTTCTCCCACCCTTTAATGTCTTTCCCCACACCTTTAATATCTCTTCTCCCACCAGTTTTAATATCATGTCTTCCCCACCTTTAACATCTCTTCTCCCACCCGTTTAATATGTCTTCCCCAACCCCCTTGAATATCATGTCTTCCCCCACCCCCTTTAATATCATGTCTTTCCACCACCTGCTTTAATATCACTTCTCCGACTCCCTTTAATATGTCTTCCACACACCACCTTTAATATCGTGGCTTCCCCCAACCCAATATCTCTTCTCCCACTCCCTTTAATATCATGCCTTCCCCCACCCCCTTTAACATCTCTTCTCCCACCCACTTTAATATCATGTCTTTCACCACTCCCTTTAATATGTCTTCTCCCACCCCTTTAATATCATTTCCTCCCCACACCCTTTAATACCATGTCTTCACCCAACCCCTTTAAAATGTCTTCCCCAACCCCCTTTAATTTCATGTTTTCACCCAGCCCCTTTAACATCATCTCCTCACCCACCCCCTTTAACAGCTTCCCCAACCCTTTGTCTTCCCCCACCGCTTAATATCATCTTTCCCCCACTCGATTTAATATCTCTTCTCTCACCTTTAATACGTCTTCCCCACACCCCTTTTAATATCATGTCTTCCCCCACTCCCTTTAATATTACCTCTTCCCCCAAACCATTTAATATGTCTTCTTCTAGCCCTGCTAATATCATGTCTTCCCAAAAACCCCTTTAATATGTCTTCACCCACCCTATTTAATATCATATCTTCCCCCACCCCTTTAATATCGTCTTTCCTCCACCCCCTTTAATATCTCTTCTCCCACCCCCTTTAATATCATGTATTCACCCACCCCCTTTAATATGTCTTCCCACACCCCCTTTAATATCATATCTTCCCCCACCCCCTTTAATATCAAGTCTTCCCCCACCCCCTTTAATATATCTTCTCCCACTCCCTTTAATGTCTTTCCCCCACCCCTTTTAATATCTCTTCTCCAACCCTTTAATGTCTTCCCCACCCCGTTTAATGTCTTCACCACGCCCTTTAATGTTTTTCCCCACCCCCTTTAATATCATGTCTTTTCCCCACCCCCTTTAATCTCTTCTCCCACACTTTGTCTTCACCGACCCCCTTCAATATCTCTTCTCCCACCCGCTTTAATGTGTTCCCCCACCCCCCTTAATATCTCTTCTCCCATTCTTTTAATATCTCTTCCCCAACCCCCTTTAATATATCTTCACCCACCGCCTTTAATATGTTTTTCCACCACCCCCTTTAATATCATGTCTTCACCCAACCCTTTTAATATAGCTTCCCCCACCCCCTTTAATATTATATCTTCCCCCACCCCCTTTAATATCATGTCTTCACCCACCCCTTTAATGTCTTCTACCACCCCTTAATATCATCTCTTCCCCACACCCTTTAATATGTCTTCCCCCACCAACTTTAATATCATGTCTTCCTCCATCAGCTTAAATATCATGTCTTCACCCAACGCCTTTAATATATCTTCACCCACACCCTTTAATATCATGTTTTCCTCCATTTAATATCTCTTCTCCCATCCCCTTTAATATCATGTCTTCCCCACAACTTTAGTATCTCTTCTACCACCCACTTTAATGTCTTCCCACAACCCCTTTAATATCATGTCTTCCCCCACCCACTTTAATATCTTTCCCCACACCCTTTAATATCTTGTCATTCCACCAACCTTTAATATCATGTCTTCCCCCACTCCCTTGAATCTCTTTTTTTTAATCCTATTTATATCCCGCCCTTCTCCGAAGACTCAGGGCGGCTTACAATCTAAAGCACAAATCAATGTGCTTAGCAATAGCCTTCATTCTATGTATATGCCTGCTTATTAGGGCTTTCGCCCCCCCCCAAGCGGCATTATTAAAAAGTCAGCTTATTGCCCCCAACAATCTGGGTCCTCATTTTTCCTACCTCAGAAGGATGGAAGGCTGAGTCAACCTTGAGCCTGGTGGGACTTGAACCTGCACTAATTGCAGGCAGCTGGTGTTACTTAAGGAGGCATTAGCCCACTGCTCCACCAAGGCTCTTCTCCCACCCCCTTTAATATCTGTTCTCCCACCCTTTAATATGTCTTCAACCACCCCCTTTAATATCATGTTTTCCTCCACCCCTTAATATCTCTTCCCCCACCCCCTTTAATGTCTTTCACCACCCCCTTTAATATCTTGTCTTTCCCCACCTTTAATATGTTCTCCCACCCCCTTTAATATCATGTTTTCCGCACAACCCCTTTAATATCATCTCTTGACCCACCACCTTTAATGACTTCCCCCACCCCTTCAATATATCTTCTCCCACCCCCTTTATCTTCCCACACCCCCTTTAATATGTCTTCCCCCACCTCCTTTAATATCTCTTCCCCCACCCCATTTAATATAGCTTCCCCACCCATTTTAATATCTCTTCCCTCTCTCCGACTTTCCCCCACCCCCTTTAATATCTCTTCTCCAACCCTGTTTAATGTCTTCCCCCACCCACTTTAATATCTTCTCCCACCCCCTTTATTATGTTTCCCCCACCCCCTTTAATATCTATTCACCCTCCCCCTTTAATCTCTTCTCCCACGATTTGTCTTCACCCACCCTTTAATATCTCTTCTCCCACCCATTTAATATCTTCCCCAACCCCCTTTAATATCATCTCTTCCCCACCCCCTTTAATATAATCACTTTCCCCCACCTGCTTTAATATCACTTCTCCCACCCCCTTTAATATATCTTCCCCACACCACCTTTAATATCATGGCTTCCGACAAACCCTTTAACATCTCTTCTCCCACCCACTTTAATATCATGTCTTTCACCATTCCCTTTAATGTCTTCGCCCACCCGCGAGGTGGACACCTTGGAAGACAACTTGGAGGGAGAACCATTGGTAAGTGGATCAATTCCTCCCATCCTTAAGACAGTGACTATATTAGCTTCCTCTATGCCTGAAGCCGTCAAAGTAAAAGTCTTAATAGACTCTGGTTGCACCCGCTGCCTCATCAGCCCGACGCTGGTGGGGAATTTGGGCATCCCAGTGAGGAGACTAAAAAAACCAATCTCCTTTGGCCAATTAGATGGGTCAATAGCAGAGGGGGTCCAAGCTACCCTAGCCACTTTACCAATTCAGCTGTCCCTGGGGACTCATGAGGAAGACATAACGTTTGTAGTGGCCCCAGGCATGGAATGCCCAATGATTTTAGGACTGGAATGACTGAAGAAATGGAACCCCGGGATAAATTGGAGCACAGCAGAACTCAACTTCCCAGAGGGGGAGCATAGGAGCTTAAAACCCCAAAGCATCCCCCCAACCCAAAGAGAGGAGTCAGCATCAGTGGGGGAAGAGAAGGGGTTACCAGAGATACTGGAGAAATACAGGGACCTTGCTGAGGTTTTTAGTGAGGAACAGGCAGATGAGCTTCCCCCCCCGCCCCAAAGACTCTGCTATAGAATTCAAACTCGGGGCAAAACTCACAAAGCCCAGGATGTATGCCATGAGCCCAAAGGAAATGGCAGAGTTGGAAAGATTCATAAAGAAAAACTTAGAGGATTTATTGAGCCTGCCAAACCCAAAGTGGCCGCCCCGGTTCTGTTCAGGGAAAAGGACGGCTCGCTTCACTTGTGCGTCGATTACCACTCCCTGAACGCAATTAGTGAATGTAATCTGTATCCCCTACCCCTAATGAAGGATATGCTCTCCCACCTATCGAAAGGAAGATTTTTTACCAAACTAGACCTGAGAGAAGCATACTACCGCATTAGGATTAAGGAAGGAGACGAATGGAAGACTGCGTTCAATTGCCCAATGGGTTGCTACCAGTTCAAAGTACTGCCATTTGGACTGCAAGGGCCCCCCGCAGTCTTTATGCAATTAATTAATGAAGTGCTAAGAGAGCACCTATATAAGGGTGTCCTGGTTTACCTAGATGACATCCTTATCTTCACTGAGACCAGAGGAACATATTAACCTAGTCAGAGCAGTCCTGAAAAAGTTGCGGGCTGCCCACCTATATCCTAAACTATTGAAATGTGAATTCCACCAGGAAAGAATAGACTATCTGGGGTATCGCATATCCCCACAGGGCATCGAAATGGACCCTGAGAAAGTCAGGGCAGCATTAGAATGGGCACCCCACACACACACGGAAGCAATTGCAAAGTTTCCTGGGGTTTGAAAATTTCTACCGCCAATTCATCCCTTTGTTTGCCCAAATAGCCCTGCCCCTCACAAACTTGTTGAAAATGAGGGGGGGGGTCCCCAGTGAAACCCAGCCAGCCTCTGAAGTGGACAATGGAATGTCAAGCAGCATTTGAGAGGCTAAAGAGACTTTTTTCTGCTGAACCTGTCCTGAGACACCCAGATCCTGATAAACCTTTTCTAATATAGGCAGATACTAGCGATGTGGCGGTGGGAGCCGTATTATTACAGGAAAATGACAAGGGGGCGTTGCAACCATGTGCATATGCATCCAGGAAACTCATGGAGACAGAGCAACATTGGCCTGTGTGGGAAAAGGAGGCGTATTCTGTGAGATGGTCACTACTTACATGGCGCCAGTTCCTGGAAGGAAATAAAATCCCCTTCCAGGTCTGGAAAGACCACAAAAATTTGGAAGCACTAAAAACACCCAGGAAACTCACTCCTAAGCAAGCCCGCTGGTCCCAACATTTTCACCGATTCAATTTCACTCTCAAACACTTACTGGGGGGGGAAGAATTTCCTGGCGGATGCATTATCTCGCATGCCCCAATATAACAGCAGACGGGCCACTGACCCTAAACCACTTATGCCTGAACAACAACTGGCAGCACCAGTCACCACCAGGGCCCAAGCTAAAATGAAGCCGAAGGCGGATAGCCTAACTGGAATAGAATTCCGAAAGTCTTTGGAAAGTGATGAATGGTTCCAGAAAAATAGACATGTGTGCACAATTAAAGATGGACTACCTTGGGTGGGTGAGAAGTTATACATACCTGCCACCCAAAGGATCAATTTCATCCAACCGTACCATGATACAAAATCAGCAGGACATTTCGGGTTTGTAAAAACCTTACACTTAACTAAAAGGCAACTTTGGTGGCCATCCATGAAAAAGGACATAGAAAGCCATGTGGGTAGCTGTCAAATTTGCGCGATGGCTAAGAGGCTGCAAGGGAAATCGCCAGGACTGTTACAACCGGTGGCGAACCCCTCAGCCCCATGGAAAGAAATAGCCATGGACTTTATAGTGGGATTACCAGAAAGCAACGGAAACACTGTAGTCTGGACAGTCACAGATTTGTTTTCTAAACAGGTGCACTTCATACCTTGCCAAAAGTTCCCCACCGCAAAAGCCATAGCAAAACTTTTCGTGCAGCATATTTACAGATTGCATGGGGCACCACAACACATCATATCTGATAGGGGGGTGCAATTTACGTCGGCATTTTGGAAGGAATTTCTGTCCCTCTTAGGAACCACCCAAGGACTGTCATCTTGTCATCATCCTCAGACGGATGGATTGGCTGAACGGGTGAACTCAGTACCTGAGCAATATTTAAGATGCTTTATTAATTTCCAGCAAACAAATTGGACGGAACTACTGCCTTTCGCAGAAATAGCATATAATAATGCAGTCCACTCCAGCACAGGTTACACTCCTTTTCAAGTAGCTACCAGTCAAAGTTTCAACCCTATGCCAGAACTAACCCCAAACGAACCGGTCATTCCCAAACTGAAGGAATGGATTGCTCAATTACAAAACATCTGGCCAATCATTAGGAAAGCTTTAGACGAAGCTAGACAAGCATACAAGACACAGGCGGACAAAAAAAGAGTCGATCCCGAACCATTCAGGGTGGGAGAGATGGTATATTTATCCATAAAATACCTTAAATCACTACAACCCTGTAAAAAACTTGGACCAAAATATATTGGACATTTCCAATTAAAAAAATCATAAACCCAGTAACAGTTGAATTAGAACTACCCAAAAATCGTAGGCAGATACACCCAATTTTTCACTGCAGTTTACTAAAAAGAGAACAACAGTCACCCCTACAAACAAAAACCCCACCACCACCACCTCCCATCATGGTGGAAGGAGAACAACACTTTGAGGTGAAGGAAATCCTAGATTCCAGGAAACACCATGGAGCAATTCAGTATCTAGTAGCTTGGAAACACCTCCCCTCCTCAGAAAATGAGTGGGTTAATAAAAACCACGTTAGACCACCAAAGTTGCTTAAGAGGTTTCATACAGAATACCCTAACAAACCGGGCTAACATTTATATTTTATTTCCTCTACAGATGGACCTATCTTTCTTTTAAGGAGAGCAGATTGTCAGAATCCATTTATATTCCATTCCTAAATCCCTATCTGTGCACCCCTAAATCTCACCCCTCACTGGATTCTGCCATTTCCAAGGAGGAGAAGAGAAGATGTTAATTGGCCATCCCTATCCATACTGTTGCCCTGCCTATTTAACTTATATGCAGAGCACATCATGAGAAAGGCAGGGCTACATGAATCAAAAGTTGGAATTAAGATTACCGGAAGAAATATCAACAACCTAAGATATGCAGATGATACCACTCTAATGGCAGAAAGTGAAGAGGAACGAAAGAGCCTCTCATTGCGGGTGAAGAAGGAGAGTGCAGAACTTGGGTTGAAACTTAACATTAAGAAAAACAAGATCATGGCATCCGGCCCTCTCAATTCCTGGCAAATAGGTGTGGAAGAAATGGAGGCAGTGACAGATTTTATTTTCCTGGGCTCCAAGATCACTGCAGATGGGGACTGTAGCCAAGAAATTAAAAGACGCTTGCTCCTCGGGAGGAAAGCCATGGCAAATCTAGACAGCACACTAAAAACCAGAGACATTACCCTGTCAACAAAAGTGCGTATAGACACGGCTACGGTCTTCCCAGTTGCAATGTATGGCAGTGAAAGTTGGACCATAAAAAAGGCTGAGCGCCAAAGAATTGAGGCCTTTGAACTATGGTGCTGGAGAAGACTCTTGCGAGTCCCTTGGACTGCAAGGCGATCAAACCAGTCAGTCCTAGAGGAGATCAACCCTGACTGCTCTTTAGAAGGCCAGATCCTGAAGCTAAAACTCAAATACTTTGGCAACCTAATGAGAAGGAAGGACTCACTGGAGAAGAGCCTAATGCTGGGAAACATTGAGGGCAATAGAAGAAGGGGACGACAGAGAATGAGGTGGCTGGATGGAGTCACTGAAGCACTAGGCATAAGCTTAAATGGACTCCAGAAGTTGGTAGAGGACAGGAAGGCCTGGAGGAACGTTGTCCATAGGGTCACGATGGGTCAAACACGACTTCACAGCTAACAACAATCCATTAGATGAAAGGTTGTTTATTCAGCCTGCCTGGAGGTCATCATCAAAGACCAGGGAAAGAACCTTTGAACAGAGAAGAACAAAGAAAGTAGGGGGGAGAGATTCTGGTTTGTATCTCCGATTGGAATCTGAAGGGGAGGAAGTAAGGCATGGAAGATCCCTTTTCCCATGGAAGGTTTTGACACCTGAACCTTAATTGATCCGGGACTGACCAAATGGACTGAGGGGAGGGTTTTTTTTTACTCGGGGACACTTTAAAAGTATCAATCTGCAACACATTTTCCAGATCCTGTCTAGATTATCCACTGACAATCATGTTTTAGTAAACGTTCGTGATTGGACAATCCTGTCTCCAAGAGTTTTTCTTTCTAAGACGTGGATTGGGGTGGGTCCTCGCACCCTTTGTCTTCCCCACACCCCCTTTAATATGTCTTCCCCCACCCCTTTTAATATCTCTTCCCCAACCCCCCTTTAATCTCTCTTCTCTTCTTTGACACCCTTTAATATATATTCACCCAACCCCTTCAATATCTTCCCCCACCCCCTTTAATGTCTTTCCCCACCCCTTTTAATATCTTGTATCCCCCCACCTTTAATGTGTTCTCCCACGCTTTAATATCATGTCTTCTTCCACCCCCTTTGTTTCCCCCACCTCCTTTAATATCTTTCCCTACACCCTTTAACATCTTGTCTTCCCCCTTTAATATCTGTTCTCCCAACCCCTTTAATATCATGTCTTCACCTATCCTCTTTAATGTCTTCTCCCACCCCCTTTAATTTCTTCTTCCACCCTTTAATATGTATTCACCCAGCCCTTCAATGTCTTCCCCAACCCCCTTTAATGTCTTTCCACAGCCTTTAATATCTTCTATTCCCCCATCTTTAATATCGCTTCCCCCACCCCCTTTAACATATCTTCTCCCACCCCCTTTAATGTCTTCCCCACACCCCCTTTAATATGATGTCTTCCCCCACCCTTTAATATCTCTTCCCCAACCCCTTTTAATATCATGTCTTCACCCAACCCCTTTAATATCATCTTCACCAATCGCCTTTAATATCATGTCTTTCCCAACCCCCTTTAATATCTCTTCTCCCACCCCCTTTAATATCATGTCTTCCCCCACTCCCTTTAATCTCCTCACACCCCCTTTAATATCTCTTCTCCCAGCCCCTTTAATATGTCTTCCCCACACTTTAATATCATGTCTTCCCCAACCCCTTTAATATCTATTCTCCCACCCCCTTTAATGTCTTTCCCCCACCCTTTAATATCTCTTCTCCCACCCACTTTAATATATCTTCTTCCACCCCCTTTAATATCATGTCTTCCCCTCCCCGTTTAATATCTCCTCACCCCCTTTAATGTCTTGTCCCACCTCCTTTAATATCATGTCTTCCCCACCCCTTTTAATATCTCTTCTCCCACCCCCTTTAATATCTTTTCTCCCACCCCTTTAATATCATGACTTCCCCCACCCCTTTTAATCTCTTCTCCCATGCTTTAATGTCTTCACCCACCCCCTTCAAAATCTCTTCTCCCAACCCCTTTAATATCATGTCTTCCCCCACCCCCTTTAATATCTCTTCTCCCACCCGTTTAATGGGTTCGCCCACCCCCTTTAATATCTTTTATCCCACCCGTCTTCCCCACCCCCTTTAATCTCATCTCCCACTTTAATATGTCTTCCGCACACCCTTTAAAATCATGTCTTCCCCCACCCCTTTAATGCCTCTTCTCCCACCCTTTAATATCTTCCCCCACCCCATTTAATATCTCTTCTCCCACCCCCTTTAATATCATGTCTTCCCCAACCCTTTAATATCTCTTCTCCCACCCCCTTTAATATGTCTTCCCCACACCTTTAATCTCTTCTCCCACCCCCTTTAATCTCTTCTCCCACCCCATTATGTCTTTCCCCCACCCCCGTTAATATCTCTTCTCTCACCCCCTTTAATATCGTGTCTTCCCCCATCCCCTTTAATATCTGTTCGCTCTCCCCCTTTAATATCATCTTTCTCCCAACCCCCTTAATATCTCTTCTCCCACCCCTTTAATATCATGTCTTTCCCCCACCCCCTTTAATATCTCTTTTCCCACCCTTTAATATGTCTTCCCCACACCCCGTTTAACATCTCTTCTCCCACCCCCTTTAATATCATCTTTCCCACACCCCCTTTAATATCTTCTCTTCCCCCACCCCCTTTAATGTCTTCCCCCACCAGCTTTAATCTCTTCTCCCACCCCATTATGTCTTTCCCCCACCCCCGTTAATATCTCTTCTCTCACCCCCTTTAATATTGTGTCTTCCCCCATCCACTTTAATATCTGTTCTCCCTCCCCCTTTAATATCATGTTTCTCCCACCCCCCTTAATATCTCTTCTCCCACCCTTTAATGTCTTCACCCACCCCATTTAATATCATGTCTTCCTCCACCCTCTTTAACGTGTTCCCCACACACCCTTCAGTATCTCTTCTCCCACCCCCTTTAATATCATCTCTTCATGCAGCCCCTTTAATGTCTTTCCTCATCTGCTTTAATCTCTCCTCCCACCCTTTAGTATGTCTTCACCGACCCCCTTTAATATGTCTTCCTCCAGCCCCTTTAATGTCTTCCCCACACCCCCTTTAATATCTCTTCTTCCACTCCCTTTAATATCTTTTCCACACCCCCTTTAATATATTCTCTTCCCCCACCCCCTTTAATGTCTTCCCCCACCCGCTTTAATCTCTTCTCCCACCCCATTTATTGTCTTTCCCCCAGCCCCATTAATATCTCCTCACCCCCTTTAATATTGTGTCTTCCCCATCCCCTTTAATCTCTTCGCCCTCCCCCTTTAATATCATCTTTCCCACAGCCCCCTTAATATGTCTTCTCCCACCCCCTTTAATGTCTTTCTCCCACCCCCTTTAATATCTCTTTTCCCACCCTTTAATGTCTTCGCCCTCCCCCTTTAATATCATCTTTCCCCCACCCCCTTTAATATCTCTTCTCCCACCCCCTTTAATATCATCTTTCCCCCACCTCCTTTAATCTCTTTTCCCACCCTTTGTCTTCACCCACCCCTTAATATCTCTTTTCCCACCCTTTAATGTCTTCACCCACCCCCTTTAATATCATCTTTCCCCCACCCCCTTTAATATCTCTTCTCCCACCCCCTTTAATATCATCTTTCCCCCACCCCCTTTAATCTCTTTTCCCACCCTTTGTCTTCACCCACCCCCTTTAATGTCTTCTCCCACCCCTTTAATATCTTTCCCAACCCCCCTTTAATATCTTCACCCACCCCCTTTAATGTCTTCACCCACCCCCTTTAATGTCTTCACCCACCCCCTTTAATATCATGTCTTTCCCCCAACCCCTCTAATATCTCTTTTCCCACCCTTTGTCTTCACCCACCCCCTTTAATGTCTTTCCCACACCCCCTTTAATATCTTCTCTTCCCCCACCCCCTTTAATGTCTTCCCCCACCTGCTTTAATCTCTTCTCCTACCCCATTTATTATGTCTTTCCCCCACCCCCATTAATAACTTTTCTCACCGCCTTTAATATTGTGTCTTCCCACATCCCCTTTAATATCTCTTCTCCCTCCCCCTTTAATACAGTTGCAAGAAAAAGTATGTGAACCCTTTGGGATTACGTGGAGTTTTGCATGAATTGGCCATAAAATGCACTCTAAACGTCATGTAAGTCACAACAATAGAAAAACACAGTCTGCTTAAGATAATACTACACAAACATTAGCTGTTGTCATGTTTTAATTGAACATAAGATTGAAACATTCACAGTGCAGGGTGGAAAAAGTATGTGAACCCCTAGCCTAATGACTTCTCCAAGAGCTAATTGGAGCCAGGAGTGAGCCACCCTTGACTCCAACCAGTGTGATGATATTGGATGTGTTGCTGACAGCTGTCCTGCCCTTTAAAAACACACACCTGTTTTGGGTTTACTGGTCTCAAGAAGCACTGTCTGATGTGAACCATGCCTCGCAGAAAAGGGCTCTCAGAAGACCTACGATCAAGAATTGTTGACTTGCATGAAGCTGGAAAGGGTTACAAAAGTATCTCCAAAAGCCTTGATGTTCATGTGTCCATGGTAAGACAGTCTACAAATGGAGAAAGTTTAGCACCGTTGCTACTCTCCCTAGGCGTGGTCGTCCTGTAAAAATGACTGCAAGAGCACAGTGCATAATGCTTAATGAGGTAAAGAAGAATCCTAGAGTGTCAGCTAAAGACCTACAGAAATCTCTGGCACATGCTAACATTTTTGTTGACACATCTACAATAAGGAAAACATTAAACAAGAATGGAGTACATGGGAAGACACCACGGAGGAAGCCATTGCTGTCCAAAAAAAATATTGCAGCACATTTGAAGTTTGCAAAAGAGCACCTGGATGTTCCACAACACTACTGGCAAAACATACTGTGGACAGATGAAACCAAAATTGAGTTGTTTGGGAAAAACACACAACACTATGTGTGGAGAAAAAAAGGCACAGCACACCAACATCAAAACCTCATCCCCACTGTAAAACATGGCGGAGGGAGCATCATGGTTTGGGGCTGCTTTGCTGCCTCAGGGGCTGGACGGATTGTTGTCATTGATGGGAAAATGAATTCCAGAGTTTATCAGGACATTTTGCAGGAAAACGTAAGACCATCTGTCCGCCAACTGAAGCTCTGCAGAGGATGGGTGATGTAACAGGACAATGACCCAAAGCATACAAGTAATTCAACAAAACAATGGCTTCAACAGAACAGAATACGCCTGCTGGAGTGGCCCAGTCAGAGTCCTGACCTCAACCTGATTGAAATGCTGTGGCATGACCTTAAGAGAGTGATTCACACCAGAAAGAATATTGCTACACTGAAACAGTTTTGTGCAGAGGAGTGGTCCAAAATTACTCCAGATTGTTGTGGAGGTCTGATCTGCAACTACAGGAAACGTTTGGTTGAGGTTATTTCTGCCAAAGGAGGGTCAACCAGTTATTAAGTCCAAAGGTTCACATACTTTTTCCACCCTGCCCTGTGAATGTTTCCATCTTATGTTCAATTAAAACATGACAACAGCCAATGTTTGTGTAGTATTATTTTAAGCAGACTGTTTTTCTATTGTTGTGACTTACATGACATTTAGAGCGCATTTTATGGCCAATTCATGCAAAACTCCACGTAATCCCAAAGGGTTCACATACTTTTTCTTGCAACTGTATCATGTCTTTCTCCCACCCCCCCTTAATATCTCTTCTCCCACGCTTTAATGTCTTCACCCACCCCCTTTAATATCATGTCTTCCTCCACCCTCTTTAACGTGTTCCCCACACCCTTCAGTATCTCTTCTCCCACCCCTTTTAATATCATCTCTTCATGCAGCCCCTTTAATGTCTTTCCTCATCTGCTTTAATCTCTTTTCCCACCCCCTTTAATATCATGTCTTCCCGCACCCCCTTTAATATGTCTTGCCCACCCTTTAATATGTCTTTCCCCACCCCCTTTAATATCTCTTCTCCCACCCTTTAATATGTCTCTCTCCCACCCCCTTTAATATCTTTTCCCACCCTTTAATATGTCTTCACCCACCTCCTTTAATGTCTTCCCCCACCCCCTTTAATATCATGTCTTCCCCCACCCCCTTTAATATCTCTTCTCCCACCCCATTTAATGTCTTCCCCACACCCCCTTTAATATCTCTTCACCCACCCCCTTTAATGTCTTCCCCCACCTGCTTTAATCTCTTCTCCCACCCCATTTAATGTCTTCCCCACACCCCCTTTAATCTCTTCTACCCTTTAATGTCATGTCTTCCCCCACCCACTTTAATATATCTTCCTCCACCCGCTTTAATGTCTTCCGCCACCCCATTTAATCTCTTCTCCCACCCCCTTTATCATGTCTTCCCCGACCCCCTTTAATATGTATTCTCCCACCTTTAATATCATGTCTTCCCCACACCCTGTTTAATGTCTTCACCCACCCCTTTAATGTCTTCCCCCACTCCCTTTAATATCATGTCTTTCCCCCACTCCATTTTATATATCTTCTCCCACCCTTTAATATATCTTCCCCCACCCCCTTTAATATCACGTCTTCCCCCACCCTTTAATATCATGTCTTCCCCCACCCCCTTTAATATGTCTTTCCCCACCCTTTAATATCAGTGAGGCTCCTCCAGTAGACCATGACCCGGCACTCGCCGCAGTCCCATCCACCCTCTGTCCAAGAACCTCAGTTCAAGCCCAGTCCTGCCCAGCTCCAAACAAGTGCCCCTGACACAAGTGACGTTGAGCTGGCCACGCCCACCCAGTGGGCCACGCCCATGCCAGCCACCCTCACCCAGTGGGCCACGTCCATCCAGCACTCGAAGATAAATTGATGGGGTTTGGTTTGCAGTTTGGGCACTCGGTCTCAAAAAGGTTCACCACCACTGGTATAGGTGGTACCTTGCTCAATAGTAGTAACTGTGAGAGGGATCTCGGAGTCCTAGTGGACAATCACTTAGATATGAGCCAGCTGTCATGGTTCTGACTAACAAAACACTTTAAAGAACTTTCAGGCATTGTTTATCCTAAAAAGTCTTTTATTGTGACAACAAAGTTTTGGCACAACATGGTGAAGTGCCAAGATCTGAATTCCCCTCCCTTCAGCACCTAATATCTGGCACAATTCCCTCCTCCAATTAGCAGTCATAAATCATATTCTCCAATCAGTTTGAAGGTCAAAGCTTCCCTTCCGTTCTGTAACGCGCCATTTCTTATCTTATTAAAAACAACCGGGGGAAACATTTTCCCTCCCCCCCAGCTTCATCTAATTCTAAGAGCAAAACAATTTAAAGGAAAAGGCTGCCTCTTATATTGTCAAAGCAAAAACATCCAATGTTTGCAGCGTTGACACCAGCAGTGTGCTGCAGCTGCCAAAAAAGCCAACACAGTGTTAGGCTGCATTAAAAGAGGGATAGAATCAAGATCACGTGAAGTATTAATACCACTTTACAATGCCTTGGTAAGGCCACACATGTAATACTGCATCCAGTTTGGGTCACCATGATGTAAAAAAGATGTTGAGACTAGAAAGAGTGCAGAGAAGAGCAACAAAGATTAGAGGTCTGGAGGCTAAAGCATATGAGGAACGGTTGCTGGAATTGGGTATGTCTAGTTTAATGAAGAGAAGGATGAGGGGGGACATGATAGCAATGTTCCAATATCTCAGGGGCTGCCACAAGGAAGAGGGAGTCAAGCTATTCTCCAAAGCACCTGAAGGCAGGACAAGAAGCAATGGATGGAAACTAATCAAGGAGAGAAGCAACTAGAACTAAGGAGAAACATCCTGACAGTTAGAACAATTAATCAGTGGAACAACCTGCCTCCAGAAGTGGTGAATGCTCCAACACTGGAAGAGACTGGACAGCCATTTGTCTGAAATGGTATAGGGTTTCCTGCCCGAGCAGGGGGTTGGACTAAATGACCTCTAAGTTCCCTTCCAACTTCATTATTATCATTAAATTCAATGTAGAGAAAAGTAAAGTTTTTCAGTTAGGCTAGAAAACCAAAAGTACACACATATATTGGGTGAAACGAGGCTTAATAGCAGTAACTGTGAGAGGGATCTTGGAGTCTTAGTGGACAATCAATTAAATATGAGCCAACTGTGCAGTACTAATACCACTCTATAAAGCCTTAGTAAGACCACATGTAGAATACTGCAACCAGTTTTGGTCACACTATAAAAATATGTTGAGACTGGGAAACGTGCAGAGAAGAGCAAAAAAGATGATTAGGGGACTGGAGGCTAAACCATATGAAGAACGGTTACAGGAACTGGGCATGGGTAGTCTAGTGAAGAGAAGGATCAGGGGAGACATGATAGCTGTGTTCCAATATTTGAGGGGCTGTCACAGAGAGGGGGGGAATCAACCTATTTTCCAAAGCACCTGAGGGCCAGACAAGGAATAACAGATGGAAACAGATCAAGGAGAGATTCAACCTAGAAATAAGGAGAAATTTTCTGACAGTGAGAACAATCAACCAATGGAACAGATTGCCTTCAGAAGTTGTGGAAGCTTCATTGCTGGAGGCGTTCAAGAAGAGACTGGACTGCCATCTGTCAGAAATGGTGTATGATCTCCTGCTTGGGTGGGGGGGATTGGACTAGATGATCTACAACTGTGGTGGCGAACCTATGGTATGCATGCCACAGGTGGCACACGGAGCCCTCTCTGTGGGCACACGTGCCATCGCCCCACTCCTAGGCCTCCACGACCGTGTGCAAAAAACCCCATTTCAATCAATTTCAACTTCTTGCGGGGAAAAAAAAAGATCTCGCAAAGTTGGAATGCTTGATTGAACTTTATTTTCAGTCCTACACAGAGGCTGATGAAGTGACGTGTCGGAGCTGGAAAAAAGGTGCCGTGTGGGGGTGGGGGAAGCGGCAGGAGCAGGGCACTCCATGCGAGGGGTGGGGCGGGGCCTGTTGCTTCCCTCCCCCTGCCAGACACCTGCCGAAGCTGCACAGGGTAAGGTTGCCACCTCCGCTCCCACCCAGATGCCCTCGCCTCCCCCAAGCATATTTTTACGAACCTGCTTTCAGCTGCATTCTGTTTCTCCATTCGCTTCTCAGCCTTTGCCACGTGTTTGTGGGACAAAAAAAAAGTTCCATGAGACTTTCTAACTTCTCGCAAGATTTCGCGAGAATTTAAAAAGTCTCATGGATTTTTTGGACTTCCGGTGGCTGCGCGGCGCCGGAGACAGCCTTCCCGGGCTGCCCGCGGCTCAGCTGAGTGATTTTCGCCCAAAACAGCGCCGATCAGCTGTTCGGGCGAATTTGAAGCCCCCTCCTCGGGAGAAGAGGAGGGGGTGAGGCCCCAGGTAGGGGTTGAGTTCTCCGGGGCCGCCTGAGCTTGTAGCTTGGGCGGATTGAACTCCCCCGTAGCCTGGGTGGCTCCCAGCTGGTCAGCGTCTCTGCTCCGGACTTCATGGAGCAGAGCCAGGCGTCTGCGACCACCCCTGCCTGAAGGAAGGACTATGGAATAAAAGGAGCAGGCAGAGCGGTACAAGAGGAAAATGTGAAGAGGATTATTATATTCTACTCTCTAGCTTGATGGACTTTTTAAACTTAAAGTGAAAGTGCGTCACAAGTGAAAAAGATGGCGGCTAAACCTCCCTCAAAAACTCTTCGGAGTGCTGGAACTTCTCCGGTACAACAATCATCATTGCAGGCGTTGCATCTTCCTGATGTATTGACATCGAAGGATCTACAAGATGCTCTTGAAAAACATGCCCAGGTAATTCTGGAATCAATGGGTGATAAATTTGCACAGATGGAGGCGAAATTGGAGAAATTGGAGGAGAGAATGGAAGAGAGGATGGAACAGAAGTTCAGGGTGATGAAGGCAGACATTTTGTCCTCAGTGTATAAAGTGGCTGAATGTGTGGAAGAATTGGAGGAAAAAGTGGAAGATTTGACTCAAAAGAATGGCATATTAGAAGCAAAAGTACTGGAGAATGAAGATTTAAGAGACAAAATGGACAGAGAATTGAGTCTTGCTCAATATTACCAGATGCAGTTTGCTGTTAGAATTAGAGGTTTAAAAGAGAATATTAAGGAAGATCTAAAGCAGCTGATTTCTGAGGCTCTGGAAGTGGTATTGAATCAGCCAGCATCTGAAATAAAGGGAGGCATGGATAAAGTGTTTCGTGTGAATTCATGGATTGCAAGACAGAGAAAGCTGCCTAGAGATGTGGTGGTTTATTTTACTAAGAGGGAAATTAGAGATGAAGTTATACAAGTTGCCTATGATTCTAAAGTGGTGATTGCTGATCAAGAAGTTTTGGTTTTAAAAGAAATTCCTCCAAAGATTTTAAGGAGAAGGAAGGATTTTATATTCCTCGTGCAAGAGCTTAAGCAACGAGATATAAGGTTCAGATGGGAGATTCCAGTTGGGTTGATGGTGATGTATGAAGGTAAAAGGTACCGTCTGATTACTGTGATGCAGGCGCGAGATTTTTATAATAACGTTTTAAAAGCAATCTCATTATCACTTCTGGAAGCTGCAAAGGGATCTGGAGAAGGAGAACATCAAGAGACTGAGGATGGACAGACAGAGGAGAATGGTGCTGGAGGAGATCAAACTACAATTTCTTTGGATGATCCTGGAGAGCGGAGGGTGACGCGTGCTGCTTTAAAACGATCAAAAAGAAAATAATAAAAGAGCAAGACCAGCAGAAGTCTATGGAACTTCCACAACGAACATCTAGGAAGTTATCGTAATGGACACGTGGGAAAAGATTTGGGTTAGGAACGTAAAGAGAGAACTTTTATAACATGCTTTATAGATGGCATTTAGATCCTAAAAAGTTTGCAAGTATGTATCCGGACTACCAGCCAAAATGTTGGAGATGTGGAGATGAAGATGTTACATATTTTCATGTATGGTGGACTTGTAAAAAGATCAAGGCTTTTTGGATAAAAATTTGGTGGAATATTTTTAAGCAAAGGATAAAGTTTTGTTCGCAAATTTTTTTTTTTGTTTTTTTTTTTGTTGGGGATAATTACGGACGTTACGGTTGTGGACACTAATTATGTGAAATTTAATTACGGCAGCAAGACTTTTGATAGCTCAGTAATGGAAGAAAGAGGAACTGCCGATTATAGGAGAGTGACTTCAAAGATTTTTGACCTGGCAGAGATGGTGTAGATTTTGGCCTAAGATTTTTCGCAAGAACGTTATATTATGGAGTGGAGAAAATGGATTTATAGGGTTAAGAAGTTTCATGTAGCATTTGAATAAGTCTTCTTTCTTTTCTTCTTTTTCTATTTTTGTTTTTCTATATATATTTAATATATATATATATTATCCTATATAAGCTAGAGAGTGATGGATTTTAGAGTTTATGGATGTTAGTATATGGTTGTCTATGATTGTTTTTTTTTATATACCTTGTATTTAGCTCTGGGAAGTCGGGGGGGGGGGAGGGGGGAGAGGTAGGGGGGAGGGAGAAGGGAGGGGGAGGGGGGATTTTTAAAGGAAAAATTGTATGTTAAAACTTTTTAATTAAAAAAAAAAGTCTCATGGATTTTTTTTCTTTTTTACCGATCATCCCACAAACACGTTGGCGAAGGCTGAGAAGCAGAGAAACGGAATGCAGCTGAAAGCAGGTTAGTAAAAAACGCTTGGGGGAGGCGAGGGAATCTGGGCAGGGGCGACAACCTTACCCTGCATGGTGGCGGGTTAATGGTGGGTGCGGGGGGCCCAGGAGGAGTTGCGTAAAGCAGGCGTAGGGGAGGCTGGGCAGATTGTGTGCGCCGGCAGCGGTGGCGTGGAGGCCGATTGCATGTACGAGCGGGACAGCCATACAGGGCAGAGGCAAAGACAAGCCTGGCCAGCTGCAAAGGAAATGGGCGGAAAAGCTGAGCAATGCAACTCAAAACAAAAGCAAAAAAAAGGAGAGAGAGCGGGAAAAGCGACGAGCCAAGCCAGGAAAGGAAAACCGGGATCTTCCCGACCAGCCGCAGAGGGAGCGTCCAGCCCGCCTGGCCTATGTTTAACAAGGGGGGGGGGGAAGAAGAAGGAAAAAAGGGCAGAAGATCGGGAGGATTTTCTCTGCAGGCAACCCACAAAGCCTGAGGCCGGGCTGAAGGAAGAGGTGGCGACGCTTTCTCCCTTGGGATCACGCAATCACATCCGGAGGAAGCACAGGAGGGTCTCCCAGAGCCCAACCAGGGTCTCTCCAGCCGCAGAGAAGGGAACCAGAGCAGAGCAGAGCCTCCTTCAGCTGGCTGTGGCTCAGAGCCTTTGACGGGGCTGATTTCCGTGCTGCACCCAGCAGCGCGCCTCACTCTTCCTGTGCCGAGTGAATGCCTTTTCCTTCTCCGGGAGCCTGGTCCTGGTGTCGGTTTGCTCCCCGCACCAAGCACCCGGCCAGGGAATGGGCTGGCCGAGTTGCCCTTCACCCGGAAAGGAGCCAGAGACAAGTCCTAGAGAAGGAAGCCACAGGACGGACTTCACTCTTTCCACCATCCCTTAATCCTGCCGGCAGGTCTTTGCCCTCCACCCGTTGCTGCCGGCAGCACCTCCCAGAGACGGCTGGAAGTTCCGATCCCTCCACAAAAGTTTCCCACCCCTCCACTGTCCGCCTTCTATGAGGGTGCTGGTTAAAGTTTCGAGAAGTTTTTTTCCCCCGCTTTTTTTTTGGGGGGGGGGGGATTTACCAGGAACGGTGCCTCTCCCCAGGATCACCAGAAGGGATCCCCTTCTTCAAAGGGAGCCCCTGAGTTCGGCTGTCCGGAGAGCTCCCCGTCCAATCCAAGCAAGCCCCTCCCAGCCCCGATCCTCACTTCTTCTGAATCAAGAGACGCTTTCAGGGCGTCCCTGCTCCAGAAAAGGCCGACCTCACTTCTCTTGCCCTCCGCTTCAACACTCCACTCCTCCTGAACGGAGCCTTCCCGAAGTTCTCCCAGTGTCGCTCTTCCCACATTCCTTGAACTCCTCACTCCAGGCAGGCCTTTTATCTTTCGACACCTCTGCTTCAGCCTAGAAAGGGAGAAGCTGGGTGCACGCTCTTTTTTCCCCAAGCTTGGACAGGGAATATCACTTTCCCTTTCAATGCTGGCCTCCTGATTCCGGTTAGTTGCCCTCTCTCTGCTCCAGCAGCTCAGCCTCCCCTCCCCAATAGCAAAACAGGCTCCCCGCAATTGACCTCCACCCCACATTCCTATATCTCTCCCCCCAGTCCCCGGCCATCTCTGCCCTTTGGGGGCTCTTCCCTTTGTCCCTAGACACCGGTCCATGGGAGATGGCTTCTCCCCATCCAAAGAAGGCTCCGTGGCTTCAGAAGAGGAACAGCCTGTCAGCGTCAGTGCCCTGCCCAGCTGTCCGACCTGGGGATGCTGGCGGTGGGGCCGAGGGATGGCACCTCCCGGCCGAGCGCCTTCCTACACAGCAGCCCGCCACTGGCCGCCCTGCACAGCATGGCTGAGATGAAGACGCCGCTCTACTTGGCCGCCACCGCCGGTGCCCGCAATCAGCCCTGCCTCCCCTCTGGCCCCGGGCAGCACCTCTGCCTTGCGTGGCTGTCCTGCTCGTGTGTGCAATTGGCCTTGTGGGCAGCAGCGGTGGGGCGGGGGGAGGAGGACGCGTGTGTTTGCACTTTGGAGCAGGCAGGTGGGACGTGGCCTCCATTTGCACTTTGCAGAAGCTCGTGGGGGGTGGGGTGAGGAGGACATGCCCGTTTGCACTTCGGAGGAGGCAGGTAGGACGTGGCCTCCATTTGCGCTTTGCAGAAGCTTGCGAGGGGGGCGGGAGAGAGGAGGACATGTGCATTTGCACTTCGGAGGCAGGTGGGACGTGGCCTCCACTTGCACTTTGCAGAAGCTCACGGGGGCGGGGGGAGGGCATGCCCGTTTGCACTTCGGAGGAGGCAGGTAAGACGTGGCCTCCATTTGCGCTTTGCAGAAGCTTGCGAGGGGGCGGGAGAGAGGAGGACATGTGCATTTGCACTTCGGAGGCAGGTGGGACGTGGCCTCCATTTGCACTTTGCAGAAGCTCACGGGGGCGGGGGGAGGGCATGCGCGTTTGCACTTCAGAGGAGGCAGGTGGGATGTGGCCTCCATTTGCACTTTGCAGAAGCTTGCGGGGGCAGGGGGAGGAGGACGTGCACATTTGCACTTCGGAGGAGGCAGGTGGGATGTGGACTCCATTTGTGCTTTGCAGAAGCTTGTGGGGGGTGGGGGGGAGGACGAGCGCGTTTGTACTTTGGAGGAGGCAGGTGGGATGTGGACTCCATTTGCACTTTGCAGAAGCTCACGGGGGGGGGCGGGGGGGACGCTGCGCATGTTTGCACCAGAGGATGCAGGTGGGATGTGGCCTCCATTTGTGCTCTGCAGAAGCTTGTGGGGGGCGGGGGGGAGGACGAGCGCATTTGTACTTCGGAGGAGGCAGGTGGGATGTGGACTCCATTTGCGCTTTGCAGAAGCTCATGGGGGCGGGGGAGGAGGACACGTGCGTTTGCACTTTGGAGAGGGAGGGAGGGAGGGAGGGAGGGAGACGGGAATGAGAAGGAGGGAGGCACATGACCCTGGGGATGCTGCAACAGTCTTAAGTGAAAAATGGTCATAAGCCACTTTATTCAGTGCCTTTGTAACTTCAAACAGTCATTAAGTTAACTGTTGTAAGTTGAGGACTACTGTAGTTTATCACTTTTTTCCTTTTTTGGGAGGGGGGGTGTCATCAAGTTTTTGACACCTTGCTAGGCGACTGGAAAAGCCCTGAGCTAGAGTACTCGGATTGCAGCTGCTTTCTTGCAGGTATGTGGAATGGCGTGGGACCCACAGGTTTTGCAAAATTAAGTGAAGAAGTTGGTTACAGCTTATTAGGAAAGATAAAATAGACAACCAAGAATGCTTTATTGACCATTCTTCGTACAGATTTTATATCAGTTGCATCTGCTAGTACAGGCATTCTGCTTCAGATTTGTTATTTTCAGCATCTGGTAAAATGAATGAGTACTTTTCCAACAACCTGTAAAATCCAAGACACTGTGCTTTCTTTGTTTAATTCCCCCCTCATACAGTAGTGGCCAAAATTGTGGAAACCTTTTGGGAAAAGTGTACAGTAGAAATGCCACCTTTGGTTAAGTTTCCACCAATTTTTCCTTTAATTTCTTTATAACTGTAGCCTTGTTCACTTAATAATACTATTTTACATTGCTTTCTGGGCAACCAGTCAACTCTTTGCACCATTACTTTAATTTTATTACGTTTTACAAGCTCACTAAATGAAAGAACACAAAAAACACAACCAACTTGATAGTGATCACATAACACACTGACAAATGTCCTCCTCTCAGCTTCAATACGACAACAATAACTGAATCCTACTATGATCTGATTGGCTCATTCCCAAAACAAGATGACGAGCCTCCTGCCCACTGCCCCACCTGCCAGAGACCCCCTGGATCTCCCCCAACCCTACCCGGCCCCCACAGGCATCCTTCCTCAGGAGGAAAATTGAGGTAGCTACGCCTACCCTGGCCACGCCCATCCACGCTGCCATGACTTCCATAGCCACGCCCACTTGGTGGCCATGCCCAATTGGGGGGCCACGCCCACTCAGCGGCCATGCCCTCCCGGCACCCAGCTTGCATAAGTGGGTTTTGGGTTGCAGTTTGGGCACTCGGTCTCTAAAAGGTTCGCCACCACTGACCTACAAGGTCCCTTCCAACTCTTTTATTCTATTCTAAGTACAAAAAATGGAAAGAGGGACACATAAGGCAGAATATCAGCATATAACCCAAATCTGCAAAGATGAAGTCAGGAAAACAAAGGCTCAGAATGAACAAAGACTTGCAACAAAAGTCAAAGATATTTTTTAAAAAGTTTCTTTCAGCATAAAAATAACAAGAAAAAAATCAAGGAAACAGATGGTTCACTAAAGAGAGAAGATGGCAAGGAAGTAACAGGCAGTAGAGAGAAAGCAGAGGTGTTTAACTCATTCTTTGCATCAGTCTTCACGCAAAAATAAACTATAGCCCAACCTATCCAAAAACATATTCATAAAAGACAGATTAGAAATAAAAATTAAAATAAGCAAGAAAATGGTTAGAAAACACCTATCTGATCTTGACAAATATAAATCACTGGGACCTGATGGATTACATTCCAGACTTCTGAAGGAGCTGGCAGATGTTATTTCAGAACCATTGTACCATATCTTTCAAAAATCCTGGAACACTGGGGAACTACCTGAGGATTAGAAAAGAGCTGTTGTGGTTCCCATATTAAAAAAAAAGGGGGGGGGGGAAGACCCAGGAAACTACAGACCAATCAGCCTAACATCAATACCTGAGATATACTGGGAAAGATAATCAAAAACGAGATCTGCGAACATCTAGAAACAAAGTTATAACTAAAAGCCAACATGGGTTTGTTAAAAACAGATCATGCCAAACCAATCTTATTAATTCTTTGACAAAGTGACTAAATTAGTAGACCAGCAAAATGCTGTGGACATAGTATACTTAGATTTCAGTAAGGCATTTGACAAAGTAGACCACAACCTACTTCTTAGTAAACTAGAAAAATGTGGGATAGACAGCTTCACCACCAGATGGATATGTAACTGGCTGACAAACGGTTCTCAATGAGTAATTCTTAATGGTACTACATCCACATGGAGGGAAGTAAGCAGTGAGGTACCACAAGGTTCTGTCTTAGGCGCAGTAGTCTTCAATATCTTCATAAATGACTTAGATAAGGGAATAGAAGGGGAACTCATCAAATTTGCATATGACACTAACCTTGCAGGAATAGCCAACACCCCAGAATACAAGCTCAGGATCCAGAAAGATCTTGACAGAGTTGAACAATGGGCCCTATCCAACAAAATGAAATTTAATGTGGAGAAAAGCAAGGTTTTACACTCAGGCAGGAAAAACCAAAGGTACAAGTACATTTTAGGCGAAATCTGGGTCTGTGAGAAAACTGTGAGAGATGTAAGACCTTGGAGTCCTAGTGAACAATTACTTAAGTATGAGCCAGCAGTGAGTGGCAGCAGACAAAAAAGCACCAGAGGGCAGGACAAGAAACAATGGATGGAAACTAATCAAGGATAAAGTTTCTAACAGTGAGAACAATTAACCAGTTGAACAGCTTGCCTTCAGAAGTTGTGGGTGCTTCATCACTGAATGTTTTTAAGAAGAGACTGGACAGCCACTTGTCTCAAATTTTATAGGGTCTCCTGCTAGAGCAGGAGGTTGGACTAGAAGACCTCCAATGCCCCTTCCAACTCTATTCTGATTTTTTGTGAGGGAGGAAACCAGAAATTCAGCTTTTTTAACCCCAAAATGTTCTCAAGATCCCTCCACCTCAGAGTTTAATGTTCATTTTAAGAATTTTCACTATTACATGATTTTAGCTATTTTTCACATTTTTATATTGGTTGCCCCCATTAGCAAGTAATCTGGCAACATATCTTCATGAAAACTCTGCAGCAGTATCGGGAATAATTACCACAGTAATAATTACCACAGTAATTTCTCTAGGCAGATAAAAAAGCCTACACATGACAGTCATCAGCTCCCCAGATGTGGAACTGATGACTGTCATATGTAGGCCTTTTTATCTGCCTAGAGAAATTACTGTGGTAATTATTACAGCTGTTTACATTCCACCTGATGCCAATGTCAGCACGGCACTTTCCCAGATGTATGACATCATCACCAGGCAGCAGCAAACTCACCCAGAGGGCACTCTTGTCATGGCTGGGGACTTCAATCAAGCTTGTCTGAAGACAGTTCTCCCCAAGATGGGGTGCTGGGGATAGTGGTTAAGAACTGTGCCGACCAATTAGCAGGGGTCCTGACAAGGAACTTTAACATCTCCTTGCAAACGGCATGTGTACCATCATGCTTGAAAGCAGCAACCATTGTCCCAGTCCCAAAGAAAACTGCAGTTGAGTGCCTGAATGACTACAGACCTGTTCCATTAACGTCTGTAGTCATGAAATGCTTCAAAAGACTGGTTCTCCAACATCTTAGGACATGCCTCCCACTGGATTTCGACAAACATCAATTTGCCTACAGGGGGAACAGGTCGACAGATGATGCCATAGCTACTGTTCTACACTCTATAGCAAGCCATCTTGAGAAACCTGGAAGCTGTCAGGATGCTTTTTGTTGATTACAGCTCGGCTTTCAACACCATTTTGCCGAGAACTCTCACTGAAAAGCTGACTGACTTGAAATTTTCCCCCTCCATCTGCGATTGAAGACTTTCTCAGGGACCGCTTACGGTGAGGGTCGGGTCTGCTTTATTCCCCCCCCTGAAGCTTTGCACCGGCTCGCCACAGGGCTGCGTGCTTAGCCCCTACCTGTACTCATTGTACACATACGATTGTGTATCATCCGACCCATCTACTGCGATAAGTTCGCAGAT
The DNA here is from genome assembly GCF_964194415.1 of Vipera berus. Lineage (NCBI taxonomy): Eukaryota > Metazoa > Chordata > Lepidosauria > Squamata > Viperidae > Vipera > Vipera berus. The sequence continues at coordinate 18,930,903 of NC_138210.1, read as the reverse complement.
GATACTACCGTAGTGGGTCTTATTACAGGTGAGGATGAGACAGCATACAGGGGGGAGGTACAAAAACTATCCATATGGTGTTGCAACAACAACTTGCACCTGAACATTGGCAAGACGAAAGAGATGGTGCTAGACTTCCAGAGGAAAAAGGAGGAACCTGCCCCACTTTACATCGAGGGGGGGCTGTGTGGAGAGAGTTTCCTCCTTTAAATTTCTGGGAGTCTACCTCTGTGAAGATCTTACCTGGAAAGTTAATACAACCCAGGTGGCCAGAAAGGCCCAACAGAGACTTCACTTCCTCAGGGTCGTGCGGAAGAACAGGGTAGAACAACGGCTAATGACCCTCTTTTACCAGTCTACTATAGAGAGCATCCTCTCGTACTGTATTGTGGTTTGGTATGCTGGTCTGACAGCCGCGGATAGAAAAGTATTACAGAGGGTGGTGAGCACAGTACAAGACATTGTGGGCTGTCCCCTGACACTACTGGATGTCATCGCCAGGGCTTGCTGCCTTGGAAGAGTGAGGAAAATTCTCAGGGACGACTCACACCCTGGTCAGTATCTCTTTACTCTCCTACCATCGGGTAGGAGATACAGGAGTATAGCCAGCCGTACCAACAGGCTGAAGAACAGCTTTTATCCATGGGCTGTTAGGCTCTTGAACGGGAAATAATTTTATAAACTTTATGCATGATTGACTTGCGAGGCCGGTGTGTTGTGCAATTAGATCACATGGTGTAATAAGATGGAGGGTTTGTTGTCACTGTGAGTTGGGGGTGGGGGCACAAAGGGAGGCTCAGCCAATCTCAATGTATACATGGTTGTACTTTGACAATAAAGGTTCATTCATTCATTGGGAATCAAAATTTACTAAAACAGATTCAGAATTCTGTTAAATACCTTTAAACAACAGATCTGAGAGTACAGAAATATTAGGAACATCAGTGGTTTTAAAAAATAATTCTTCATTCTAAGGAAGGACATAATTCTTAAGGAAAACACAGTACATAACTTGGAATTGCAATGGAGATTCATAGCTGCTGGTTAGCATTTGCAATTTTCAAATGTTTCTGAAACACCCCAATTGTGCAGTTTGTTCCAGCAGGATTGTCAGAGCCATGACAACCAAGCAGAATACATGTAACTTCCTTACATAACATCAATTCACTACTATGGAAACCAAGCTTTGTCACTGACTGCCCTTTTTGATGCTTGTCACAAATCTAGTAAGCAGTGAGCCCCAAAGTTCATTGTGGATTTTGTGCAGATTATTAAAAAAATATAATTGTTTCATTTTCAAAAGAACTCCAACCAATGCATTTCACACTGAATCCTTAAGGAATTAATAAACTGCTCTTTATTGAAACAAATGTTATGGTTTAGTAAGACTGTTAATCAGCAAAAAAATCTGCAATGTATTTTTAATATAGTTGCATCGTGACAAAAGAGGCATATTGTACTTTCTCAGTCACTAATCTCTAAAACCACAGAAATAAATGTGATAAAAATTATACATCTTTATTCATGTCAGTGGCCATGAGCAGAATCTTTTTAATAGTCTAACTGATTATACAGGTGAAACTTGAAAATTAGAATATCGTGCAAAAGTTCATTTATTTCAGTAATGCAAATTAAAAGGGGAAACTAATATATGAGAAAGACTCATTACATGCAAAGCAAGATAGTTCAAGCCGTGTGGTGGTGTACAGAGGCTAAATGCCAAAACACTTATCATTGTACCAATATATGAGAACCTGACTGTAAATCTCATAGAAAATAACCATATGAATATGTGCATAGAGTGTCATCCTAAAATTCATTTGGAACAACACATGAGGCATGAAGAGTACTGTTTTTTTTATTAAAAATACTTAGATTATAAATATTACTATAGCTTTAGAACATATATGAAATCTGAACTGAATACATCAGGGACAAAATGGAAGCCTTTAACTTCTTTTCCATACCCCACCAGGAACTTTCTCTTAGATTGACAGAAAGATGCTGAAGACTGCACAGTTCTAGTAATCACTACATACTGTATGTTGCACAGACAGTCCTACTAATTATTATACATTTTATATTTTAATTCTAATGGTTATGTTCTAATTCTACAACAAACTGTTCCTTATTTTTCTAAAAGATTCGGGAACTGAACAGCTTAATAATTGCATTATCCTGTACATTTGCCTTCAGCATACAATCTTCCACAATGGAAAATACACAGGACATAAACACTATGGGAATGTACTCCTGAGGAAGTATACCTGGTGTCAGGCCTGCCATCTTCAGCATACTTTGCTTCACTGGCATCCTGCCATAAAACGCAGGGGAGGGGGAAGGAGGATAGGCCATGAGAGTGGAATGTGAAACTACACTGAAGAGGTGCCAAACCTCAAAGCCATTCCCCAAACACCTAAAGTGAATGCGATTGGACAAGGGGAGGGGGCCAAAGAAGTGGAAAAAACACACGCTTTGTGCGGGAATATTCAGATCCAGCTTTGCTTATGCTGTAACGACTTCAACTTAGTAAAAGTGAACCTTTCACTTCAACCATGGAGTTGAGGGTCTTTCTTTCCTAAGGACCAAGTTGGGATAACCGTGACACCTGGCTTTACCTTTGGTATCTGTTCAAATGTCCTTTTTTAGGAAAACCTTTCCCAGAAGGCAAGGGATGCAGATATTTTTGAAAACAGCCTTGAATGGGATTGATTTCTTTCTTATCCCCAATTTTTTACTATTGCTGATTTTGTCTTTTATATACTTTATCAGAATCAAGAGAAAAAAATAACATAAATAGAGATCCTCTCTGTCAAAGAGAAATTCAGATATGTATTCTAGTAGTAACAATCAGCCTGTACAAATTTTGGAGATTAAGACCTTCAGAAAACCTTTGTAGTGATATCTTTCAGGAACAATTCTAAATGGTAAACTTTTGGAATTTCTTGGGGTATGGTCAATTACTTGATTCAGTGTTAGTTACAGGTAGTCCTTGACTTACAACAGTTCATTTGGTGACCATTTGAAGTTACAATGGCACTGAAAAAAGTGACTTATGACCGTTTTTCACTTTTGACTCTTGCAGCATCCTGATGGTCACATAATAAAAATTCAGATACTTGGCAACTGACTCATATTTATATGACAGTTGCAGTGTCCTGGGGTCATGTGATGCCATTTTCTGACCTTCTGACAAGCAAAGTCAATGAGGAAACCAGATTCACTTAACAACCATGTTACTAACGTAACTCCAGTGATTCACTTAACAACTTTGAAAAGAAAGGTCGTCAAATTGGGCAAAATTCATTTAACTGTTTCACTTATCAACAGAAGTTTTGAGCTCAATTGTGGTAATAAGTCAAGGACTACCTGTATTTGACAAGATTCCAAAATCACAGAAATTGACAAAAAAAGAACAATTTTGTAAGAGTCTACTTGAAATACAGGTGAAACTCAAAAAATTAGAATATCGTGCAAAAGTTCATTTATTTCAGTAATGCAACTTAAAAGGGGAAACTAATATATGAGAAAGACTCATTACATGCAAAGCAAGATAGTTCAAGCCGTGATTTGTCATAATTGTGATGATTATGGCTTACAGCTCAGGAAAACCCCAAATCCACAATCTCAGAAAATTAGAATATTGTGAAAAGGTGCAATATTCTAGGCTCAAAGTGTCCCACTCTAATCAGCTAATTAAGCCATAACACCTGCAAAGGGTTCCTGAGCCTTCAAATGGTCTGTCAGTCTGGTTCAGTAGGAATCACAATCATGGGGAAGACTGCTGACCTGACAGTTGTGCAGAAAACCATCATTGACACCCTCCATAAGGAGGGAAAGCCTCAAAAGGTAATTGCAAAAGAAGTTGGATGTTCCGACTTCCGGATGGCAAGGCGTCGCCGGAGGCAGCCATTCTTCGGCTGTCAGGCCCGCGGCTCCTTAGAGCCGCCGAAAACAGCACCGATCAGCTGTTTCGGTGGCTCGGAAGCCCCCTCCTCGGGAGAAGAGGAGGGGGTGAGCGCCCAGGTAGGGGTAGAGCTCTCCGGGGCCGCCAGAACTTAAAGTTTTGGAGGCTGAAGGATTGAGCCCCCACGAAGCCTGGGCATGCTCCGGACTGTGAGGCGCCTCTGCTCTGAGATTTTTGGAGCAGAACAGGGCGTTCGCAACCATCCCTGCTAGCAAGAAAGAACTTTGGAGAACGAGGACGCAGGCAGAGCGATACAGGAGATTTTGGTGAAGATGGTCTTTTGATCTTTAACTCAATGGATTTTGCTGAGCTCGTAAGTGGAAGTGCGTAGCAAACAATAGTGGGTGAAAATGGCGGCTATATCTTCTAAAGTTCCTGCTCTGGTGCAGCAGTCTTCATTGCAAGCTTTATTGTCCCCTGCACCCGTATTTGCATTAGCCCTTACAGTAAAAGATTTGCAGAATGTGCTGCAAGAGACTATGGAAAAGCAATTGCAACAATTTGCTGAGATAATGGATAAAAAGTTGGAGGAGAAGTTAACAGAAAAACTAGCTAAGGTTATGGACGAAAAGATTACAGAGAAATTAACAGAAATGAGAGCAGACATTTTATCTGCATTGCAAGGTATGGCTATATGTATTGAGAATTTGGATGAAAGAGTGGAAGATCTCAGTCAAAATGATATTAGATTGGAAGCAAAAATGACAGAAACTGAAAATGTGGTAGAGAAAATTGATTGTGATTTGACCTCGACACAGTATTATCAGATGGAGTTTGCTTTAAGGATTAGAGGCTTAAAAGAAAATCCTAAAGAAAATTTGAAGAAAATGGTTTCTGAGGCTCTAGAAGGGGTGCTGGGACGACCAGCAGATGAAATAATGGAAGATATAGATAAAATTTTTCGTGTTAATTCTTGGATTGCAAGACAAAGGAAATTACCCAGAGATGTGGTGGTTTATTTTACAAAGAGAGTGATTAGAAATGAAGTTATTCAAGCCTCCTACAACATTGAATTTGTAATTGCTGAGCAAAAAGTTTTGATTTTAAAAGAGATCCCTCCAAGAATTTTAAAAAAAAGGAAGGAATTTGCTTTTTTGACACAAGAATTGAGACGACGTGATATCAAGTTTAGATGGCAAATACCAGTGGGTATGGTGGTGACCTATGAAGGTACGAGGCATCGTCTTACTACGGTGATTCAGGCACGTGATTTGTACAGTAATGTTTTAAAAGCAGCCCCCATACCACTTTTGGAATCTACAAAGAAGAAAGGTGAGAGAGAGTCTCAACGATACAGAGAGAATCTACAAGGTGCTGAAGGAATAATGCAGACAGATGAGAAAGTTACAGGAGTGGATCAAATTTCAGTATCACTGGAGGAGGCCAGAAATTGGAAGAGGCGTGCTGCTTCTAGACGAATGAGCCAAGCCTGAAGATTTAGTTGTATAACTGAAGGAGATAATAATGTAATAAGGATTATGGGAATTGAAATTGTTAGAAGGGCTAAATATTTGGGGATATACTTTTCACCCTTATAAAATAACTATGTGTTGTAATATTTTATGTTGCTTTAATTTTAAGATAATTATGAAAATTTAATTGGGAAGATTTGTAGTAGTGCTTACTGAAATTTTGTAGGTTATGATTTGCTATTTGGTTGGTATGTATATTTATGGTGTGATAAGAAGGTGGATATTGTGTTTCAGGTATATACTTTGTGATATGCTCTGGTGCAAGTTTGGGAAAAATTATAGATGAAAGTTAACTTGTAATATCTTTATGGGCAATAATGAAACATGTAATAGAAAATATAAGAATGATGTGACTATATAAAAAAATTTTTAAGTTTGGAAAGTAATGTATGGTACTTCAAGCTGTATAATATATTTTGAGAAGGAAAGATTGTATAAACTTGGTTTTAGTATGGAAATTTAAAGCCCAGCTGGAAAGAAGAATAATTTTTAATAATTGATATAAAATTGTTTTGTCTGTGATTGTTCTTATTGGGTATTATCAATATTATTGTGGTGGATATCAAATGGATGTTGAATTTAACTATGGCAGTAAGATTTCTTGTAAAAAGGTAGAATTACTGATTACAGAAGAATGGACTGTAAAGTTTTTAATTTCGAGGATATGGTAAAGATCTTAGTGCATCTGAAAGACTATTTGCAATAGAGAGATACTACGGAGCAAATATGGGACTAAAAAGTATTATTTTGCATTTGAATAATTATTGATGATATATATACGTTTGGAGTTTATTTATATGAGTTAAAGTGCGATAGTTTAAATAGTTTAGGATTGTTTGCATAAGTTAGATTATGATTGTTTGTATTTTTATACCCTGTACTCAGCTCTGGGAAGTCGGGGGAAGGGGGAGGGGAAAGGGAGGGAGGGGTTGGGGAGGGTTGGGGAGTGGGAAGAGGGTGGGAGGGGAGGGGGTTGGGAGGGGTTTTGTTTTGCTAAAGATAAAATGTATTGTAAAACTTTTCAATAAAAAAAAGAAGTTGGATGTTCCCAAAGTGCTGTATCAAAGCACATTAATAGAAAGTTATGTGGAAGGGAAGAGTGTGGAAGAAAAAGGTGCACAAGCATCAGGGATGACCGCAGCCTGGAGAGGATTGTCAGGAAAAGGCCATTCAAAAGTGTTGGGGACTTTCACAAGGAGTGGACTGAGGCTGGAGTCAGTGCATCAAGAGCCAACACACACAGACGGATCCTGGACATGGGCTTCAAATGTCGTATTCCTCTTGTCAAGCCGCTCCTGAACAACAAACAACGTCAGAAGCGTCTTACCTGGGTTAAAGAAAAACAGACCTGGTCTGTTGCTCAGTGGTCCAAAGTCCTCTTTTCTGATGAGAGCAACTTTTGCATCTCATTTGGAAACCAAGGACCCAGAGCCTGGAGGAAGAATGGAGAGGCACACACTGCAAGATGCTTGAAGTCCAGTGTGAAGTTTCCACAGTCTGTGTTGATTTGGGGAGCCATGTCATCTGCTGGTGTTGGTCCACTGTGCTTCATTAAGTCCAGGGTCAACGCAGCCGTCTACCAGGAGATTTTGGAGCACTTCATGCTTCCTTCCACAGACGAGCTTTATGGGGATGCTGACTTCATTTTCCAGCAGGACTTGGCACCTGCCCACACTGCCAAAAGCACCAAAACCTGGTTCAATGACCGTGGGATTACTGTGCTTGATTGGCCAGCAAACTCGCCTGACCTGAAGCCCATAGAGAATCTATGGGGCATTGCCAAGAGAAAGATGAGAGACATGAGACCGAACAATGCAGAAGAGCTGAAGGCAGCTATTGAAGCATCCTGGTCTTCCATAACACCTCAGCAGTGACACAGGATGATAGCTTCCATGCCACGCCGCATTGAGGCAGTAATTGCTGCAAAAGGGGCCCAAACCAAGTACTGAGTACATATGCATGCTTATACTTTTCAGAGGTCCGATATTGTTCTATGTACACTCCTTGTTTTATTGATTGCATGTAATATTCTAATTTTCTGAGATTGTGGATTTGGGGTTTTCATGAGCTGTAAGCCATAATCATCACAATTATGACAAATCACGGCTTGAACTATCTTGCTTTGCATGTAATGAGTCTATCTCATATATTAGTTTCCCCTTTTAAGTTGCATTACTGAAATAAATGAACTTTTGCACGATATTCTAATTTTTCGAGTTTCACCTGTATGTGATCCTTTTATTTGGAATCTATTGGACTAACTACAAAGGTATTTTTGTCAGCATAAAGGGCCTTGCGTTACTATAATATAATGTGGATGCCAGGTGGCAGGGAGTGGTATTTGCAGGAAAGATCTGTGAACAACACCTTCATGGGACTGTCTTGTACATTCACATCAATTTTCTTTAAAATGCCATGGAAAAGTTATCTGCAGAATAAAATTAATTATATAAGATACTAGTAATATTCTGTAGCATGTGGCTTGAAACAACTAATGCAGGCCAAAGTTGTCCAAATGATTTACCATCAGATCTTCACTTCCTTCATATTAAAGGTAAAGGTTCCCCCGCATATGCGTGCTAGTCGTTTCCAGCTCTAGGGGCCAGTGCTCATCTCCATTTCAAAGCCGAAGAGCCAGCGCCTGTCCGAGGACGTCTCCGTGGTCATGTGGCTGGCATGACTAGACGCCAAAGGCGCACGGAACGCTGTTACCTTCTCACCGTAGTGGTCCCTATTTTTCTACTTGCATTTTTACGTGCTTTCGAACTGGTAGGTTGGCAGAAGTTGGGACGAGTAACAGGCGCTCACTCTGCTACACGGCACTCAGGATTCGACCCGCCAAACTGCCGACCTTCTGATCGACAAGGTCAGCGTCCTAACCCACTGAGCCACCGCATCCCTATTCCTTCATATTAAGAAACATAAAAATCTACTAGAATATCCAAAATTGGGAGAATTATATACCTCACTTGCAGATCAGAGTAAAAGAGGTGTGGTATTATATATTCAAAAAGCAATACAAACTACATTGTTATATTCAGATGAAGAAGGGCGAATTTTAATGGTGGAAGTAATTATGAATTGTAAAAAAAACTTTATTGGTAGCGATTTACGCCCCAAATGAAAACCAAGCAAATTTCTATTCAAAATTACACCAGAAAATAATGGAATTGGAATTCGAAAGCATATGTATGATTGGAGATTTCAATGCTATTGTAAAGGCCGGGCTGGATTATAATACTACAAAAAAAAATAAGACCCTAAGGAGAACACTTCCAAAATCTTTTCATAATATGGTCGACAAATTAAATATACTAGATGTTTGGAGAGAAAAATATCCGGAAAAGAAGCAATATACATTCTATTCTAACAACCTGTCCTGGTCGAGAATAGATATGATATGGACATCAATAGACTTATTTACAAGTACACAAAATATAAACATAGAAACAAGCACATGGGCGGACCACAACCGTCACAATTACACGGAAAGAACAAAACAAAAGAACAAGGTGGGCATCAAATCAAACTGTATTGAATGAAAAAGACTTCCAGCAATATATGGAAAAAGAAATGACTTTCTTCTTTAAGGAAAACCTCACTTCAAAATGTCTGGGATACGGCGAAAGCGTACAGGAGAGGACTTGCTATATCTTATATGGGGAAAAAGAACAAACAGAAAAGACAAATTAGGGAAAAACTGGAGGAAGAATATAAGACTCTTGAGAAAGAATTACAGAAAGATACAGAAAACAAAAAGATAAAAAATTTAATGGAGTTGAACAAGCATAAAATGAACTTAATAGAAAATGAAGAGGTGGCAAGGAAAATAAAGGCAGCTAAACAAACCTTTTTTCAACATGCAAACAAACCAGGGAGATGGTTGATATATAAAATTAAAAAGGAGAAAGAAAAGAGATGGATTAAACAACTGGAAGATGCAGAGGGGACTTTACAACACCAGAATGAAGAAAAGAAAAAAATAGCTTGGGAATATTATGAGAATTTATATAAGCAACAAGTAGTTTCAGATGATAGGATAAAACAATTCTTGGGAAAAACAGAGATACCTAAAGTATCAGAGAAATTTAAAAAGCTACTAGAATAGAAAATAACAATGATGGAATTAACAGAAGCAATTAAAAAACAAAAGAATGGCAAAACACCTGAATATTAAACAGATTTGGACACGATTTGATTATGGAGGCTGGCAAGCTTCACTGAAGTAACTGCTAAAAAGATAAAATGATTTTATTAAATGTTCTTAACCTTTTTTATCAAGTAAATGTTCTACATATTTTACTTGAACTTTCATGTATTCTAACATATTTTAATTATGGTTGGTTATCAAACAAATTTTTGTTTTACTCAGTATCTTAATTTTTGACTATATTTCTCTCTAGCTAAATGGCAGGGTATTTTAAGGACAACTTGAGTTTTTTTATGTTACCCTTTAGACTCAAGTTGGCTTTCTACTTAGCCCAGGGGTGCTTGTGGGAAACTGGCACCATAATCAGGGACTCCGTGGAGGGGCAGGAGGCAGCACTGGTGGCAAGCAGCGAGGGGGCAGCAGCACAGGGGTGGCAGTGGGACCCTCGGCCCCAGGGTGTTTGTGGGGAAGCAGTGCCAGGATCAGAGCCTCTGTGGAAGTGCAAGGGGTGGCAACAGGTGGGGTGGGGGCGGCAGCACTTTGCAGCATCAGGACCCTTGGCCCCGGGGTGATTGTGGGAAAGTGGTGCCAGGATCAGTGCCTCCATGTAGGCCCAGTGGGTGACAGCAGTAGCAAGTGGGGAGGGGGAAACAGAGCAGGAGTAGCACTGGGACCCTCAGCCCAGGGGCGCTTGCAGGGAACTGGCACCAGGATCAGGGACTCCGTGTAGGTGCAGGAGGTGGTGGCTGCAGGCAGGGAGTGGGCAGCAGCGTGGGGGTAGCATTGGCCCAGACGCACTTCTGGGGAAGCAATGCCGGGATTGGGGCCTACATGGAGGCGCAGGGGGCTGTCCCCACGCTGCCATCCCCTCCCCGCCTGCTGCTGCTGCCCCCTGGGTCTCTGATTCCTGAACCCATGGGCTGTTGGTGGCGTTGGAGAAGGAAGAGGGAAAGGATTGCACTCTCCATGACCTTTGCAATGCACACTGTGTTGAGAATACCAATCCTTTGGGAGGCTGATGCTGGATTCATGGATCGGGCCCCACTGTCCCACCCACCCTTTCTGCACAAGGTAACAGCTGCCCTGGGTGCAAAGGCAGGCAGCCCCCGGGCAGACAGGCTCCTCCCCCTGTGAATAACTCTTTCACACACTAATGCAAGCAAACCCCTGGGCCTTTTTACTGTATTCTTTTCCTCTTTTGGCACATGTAATGCACATGTCGGCACAGCCAGCAACTCTACTGCAGCATCTCCACCAGGGAGGAAGAGCAGGTCAACATTGAAAAACGCCTCCCCTCTGACCCCAGAGTAACTATTGCCCACATGGGATGTGGTGTACTTCCTGTACCTGCCCATGTCACACCTCTACAAGTAAGAAATTGGCTCTTGCTAGCCAGAAGGTTCAACCCCCCGCCCTGTTCCTTTGGGCGGGGCATCTCCAAGTGCCCCAGGGCCAAGGGTCCCAATGCTGCCCCCACTCTGCCACCCCTTACACTTCCACAGAGGCCTTGATCCCAGTTCCACTTCCTTGCAAGGGCACCTGGGCCAAGGGTCCTGATGCCGCCACCGCGCTACTGCCCCCTCCCCACCTGCCGCCACCCCGAGCATCCACAGAGGTATGCTGTCCCGCTCACTCACACACACACACGTTAACCATGGTTTAGTCAGTTTATTAATATTCCCCAGCAATTCCCTTCACCAAAACCCCAGAACTGTCCCAATTAAGGCCAGCCACAAGCAGACCAATGCTAGTCCACAGAGCAATTGCCAATGAGGCCACAAGGCACTTGAAAGTTTCCCAAACAAAATAAACCCACCAGACAAAATTAAATCCACAATACAAGAGGGTTCATGAGGCAAGAAAAGTCGAGAGTTAACAAGGGATGATCTAAGTCAAGGCACAGTGTCAATCCAAAGATAGGCAGGAATCACAATGACCAGAAAACACACAGCTAGGAAATGAACACATTGCTCCCAACATCACCTCCATCTGTCTGCTGTGCTAAACAGCCAGCTTCTGGTGCAGCCCATCAAGAAGGGTGAAGCTGCCTCATCATGAGTAATCAGGTTGACCTCCACTGCTCCTGCCTTTTCTCTGCCCTTTGTGTTCTGGGATCAGGTGCAGAAGGCAGTTCCTCTTCCTCATTCCTGACCGAGTGCAGCTGCATGCTTTCCCCATCTGATACCTCAGGGCTGTCCTGCTGCAGCTGTGCTTCAGCCAAATCCCTCTCAGATGGCTGCTGGAGCCATTGACCAACTTCCCTCCTGAAGTGCCAGGAACTGGTTCATCCTCCCCAGAGCTGACATCTGAAGAGGTATCTGGGGAAGCATCCGGGGGAGTCATCACAGGAGGCCCCAATCCCAGCATCACTTCCCCACAAGTGCCCCGGGGCAGAGGGTCCTGATGCCACCCCCTCCCCACCGGCTGCCGCCTCTGCACCTCCTCCTCTCCCAGTTTGCTCCAGCATGCTACAGGCATTGCTATTTGTCCCATGCAGGGAATTGACCATGGAGATTTGTTCCATGGTGCATTGCTCAGTAGGCAGTGTTGGAAGACCGGCAGGGGAATAGTGGCAGCAGAGGAGCACCGGTGGAGAGGCAGCAGTGGACAAATGCCTGTGGTGGGTCATAGGTGGTGGGGGGGAGGGGGGCAGGGTGAAGGTGGTGGGGCAGGGGGGAGGGGGGCAGGACATGGCTGTGCCCAATTGTCGTAGACATTCTGGGGGATACCTGGTTGTTTACCTCTAAAACTAGATTAGTACAATGAAAGTATACAAAGACCTTTAAAAATGTATGCTTCAAAAATTTAATTCCACCCTTTCATAACATGGTATCCTCAAGATATCTTAGAATTGCAACTTTCATAATTCTGTCTTGCCTATTAGGTATAAATTCTGGAAACTGCAGTTCTTGGATGGCATAAGATTGTGACTATTGAATGATTTTTCAAGAATAGCTCATTTGAATACAAAAATATAGCAATTATGGTTATTTAATAGTCCATTAACTTACCTACTACAGGTGCATCGTATTCATCTCCAAGTAGAATTTCAGGGGCAGAATATGCAAGAGAGCCACAACTTGTTGTGAGGTTTTTTCCAGGCTGAAATTTGTTGCTAAATCCAAAATCAGTTAATTTCACAAGTCCTGGTTTTTCAAAAAAGACAACGTTTTCGGGTTTTAAGTCTCTATGAACGACATGCAGTTTATGGCAATAGGATATAGCATGAACAATCTGAGCAAAATACTTCTTTGCCAGATCTTCATTAAGACCTTCTTCATGTTTCATGATGTAATCAAACATATCTCCTCCATCACCAAGTTCTAAGATCAGATAAAGTTTGGTCTGGGTGTCAATAACTTCATACAGGCGAACTGTGAGGTGGACTCACAATGAATCGTTAAAGGAGCTCCCAAGCAAAGGCAGAACGCAGAGATGCAATCATATTAGTTTTATTCATGATAGATCAAAGAGAAAGAAATACTTGACATGAAAGCATTCATGCCTGCATGTGAGAGAGAAATAAAATAAAACAAAACAAGCTAGGATTACATGACTAAAATAGAGGTTAGGAGTAGAGATAGAACTGGAGAACAAAGAGCAGCCCCTCGTGCAGAGGTATTTATGGGGGGTCTTGGCCCCTCCTTGACCATAAAACTCTCTCGCCAATGGGGCTGTGGGTCTGGGACCCTTGGCTCATCAGTGGAAGCAAAGAAGTCTCTTTGCCTCCATCTGATGACCCTTTTGGGGAACTGCCAATGGCTGGCACTAAACATCTAACAATTCCCCTTCTTGCCAGCCAATGACAGGGACCAGTGAATGTATGTAAGGGGCGAGCAGGTGTCATGGACATGTATGAAAACATTCAGAAGGCCAAACACAAACGCTTACACAGAAGGTTGTGCCGGTCAACGGGAACAGGCTTGGTAAACAGATCAGCTATCTGGTCAGCTGTATTACAGTGCTCTACATGTATAAAACACTCTTTCGCAAGGTGCCTGACATTTTTATAGCGTATGTCTATATGGCGAGATCTGGAGCCTACTGCATAAGCCTCCGAGATTGCAATTGCGGCAGTGTTGTCCTCTAGAATTTGGATGGGCAGAGGGGGAGATGCCCAGATGTTTGTTATCAGCTCATTGAACCAAGTCAAATCATTGGCCGTGTCTGACAGACTAGCAAATTCAGCCTCGGCCGTGGAGCAAGAAATAAATTTTTGCTGCCTAACATGCCAATGTATTGGGCAGCCATTTAGCAATATGAGGAAACCAGAAGTGCTCCGTCTACTTTTGGAGTCGCCAGCCCAGTCTGCGTCTGAGTAAGCGGAGAGCTGGGCCGTCTTCCCCTTCTCTGGTTCTAGCATGAGAAGAGCATCAGCTGTGCCCTTTAGGTATCTGAGCACCCTTTTGACAGCAGTCCAGTGGAATTCCTTTGGGTGTTCCACGTGCCTGGACAATAGATTCACAGCTAAAGCTATGTCAGGTCTGCTCCAATTGCTGATGTATAGCAAGGAGCCAATCACAGATCTGTAGAGCGTGTTATCTGTGAACTCAGGACCGTCCTTATGGGTGAGGTTGTAAAAGTCAGTTTGCATTGGGCTATGCGTAGGATTAGATTCTGTCATTTTGCATTTGGCCAGTAATTCCTCTATCTTTTCTTTTTGAGATAGAGCGAACCCCCCTTTAGTGGCCAAAATATGCACACCCAAGTACTTGTCAACCCGCCCCAAAGACTTCAGAGTAAACTTTTCTTCCAGGGCCTTGGCAAATTCATCACACCTTTCCTTGTTAGGCCCTACATATAATAGGTCGTCCACATAAACTAACACTCGTTCTGTGGTACCTTTGGAATTGCGTGTGAAAACACATTGATCTGCATGAGATTCTGAGAAACCAACTCGTTCTAAACTCTTTCTAAGACAGTCATACCATAATTTCCCTGACTGCTTAAGACCATATAACCCTTTGTGAAGCAACCATGTATTTCCCCCTTCTTGCTGGTAGCCAGGAGGAGCCTTCACGTAGATCTGCCGGTCCAAGTTGGCGTGGAGGTAAGCCGTCTGGATGTCAAATTGGAAGACTTCTTCTCCCAGAGCGGCTGCAGTCACGAGGGCGGCCTTGACGCTCTCTGCCCGGACGGTTGGAGAGTAAGTCTCCGAGTAGTCCTCCATATAACGTTGAGCGAAGCCCTGGGCTACCAAACGGGCCTTGTATAGGTAGAGGCCATTGGCAAGTGGTTTGGCTTTGTAAACCCACCTTGTGCCAATGACTTTCCTCTCCTTTGGAGGTTGCTGGGGGGTGAAGACCTTGAGTTGTTTTAAGCTCTGCATTTCCTTCTCCATCGCGAGCTGCCATCTCTCCTGCTCCTCGATGGGCAGCTCCTGGATGTCAGAGAAGGATTTTGGGGTGGCCACAACGCTGTTGACAGACGCGATGTGGCCAATGTCAATTCTCTTTGGCGGGACCCCCTTGTTGGACCGCTTTGACCTCCTTACCTTCTGCCACTCACCGCTCTTTTCTTCCGCGGGTTTCTGAGGTGTTGCTGGGGGTGAAGACGGTGTGTCTTCCTCCATGGGACTGGACGCATCTTCGTCTTGTTCCTCACTTTCGTCGGTGGCAGGGTACGAGGTCGCCTCTGGCGATGTCGCGGTCGGTGTGCCTCTGCTGGGTCGGTTGGCATATGGGCTCAGATCATTTGAGTGGATCTGGGTCCAATTGGAATCCTCTTCGAAAGAGGCAGATTGGGAAGTCACAGGCCTGCCCCCTTCTCCCAGGAAACGATAGGCCTTGGAGCCAGGAGCATAGCCCAAGAACCTTAGTCTCTGGGAAACAGATCTCCCCTTCTTCCGCAGCTGCTTGGGGATGTGTACCCATGCATAGGAGCCAAACACACGCAAATGTGCCAGATTTGGTTTCCTACCGTGAACCAGGAAATATGGGGTCTGGTTCACGACACTGCTCCAGGTGCGGTTTAAAGTGTAATTGGCATAATGAATTGCCTCCCCCCAGTATGACTCTGCGACACCCGCGTCTGCAATCAGACTACGCATCATGGTTTGCAGGATTCCATTCCTTTTCTCAGCTACACCATTTTGCGACGGGGTGAACGGTGCAGTTAGAAAATGGCGGATGCCCTTACGCCTTACCCAGTCCTGGAACTTCTGAGACATGAACTCAGCCCCACGATCGCTCTGCAACTGTGCGATCTTGGTCTTGTACTGAGTCTCTACGAAGTTGTACAGCGACTTTATGGCGTCAAAGGCTTCAGATTTCTCTGTGAGAGTATACACGTGACCGTAACGTGAAAAATCATCAACGGCAGTGAGAAAATACCTTTTCTTTCCTAGGGATGGTGTAAAAGGCCCAACCAAATCAACATGTACTAGTTGGTAAGGGTGTTGAGTCTTACGGGATGACACCTTTGATATAGGAGCAGCCTTCCTCTTTGTTTTCTTGCAAATGGCACAGTCCAGAAACACGTCACAGTCCTTGAGCTGGACTCCCTCAGCAAATTCTCCCATCTTTTTAACTACAGGGAAGCTTGCATGACCCAGCCTTCTGTGCAATAAGTGGGCGCACTTATCGTGAATTGGCTTCCCTATTGACACTCTCTTGGCTCTGGTTGCTTTGAGTGGTGCTGCAGGTGCCTGCTGAGATTCAGGCTTCTTGCCCACACTGCCCTTGGAAAGCCTTGGGGCAGGCTGTGGTGGCTTGGGAGAAAAATATGGCAAGCCATTTATTATTGTAATATTTCCAATGACCTTCTGGTCCCGGGTGACATGACCTCCCCCCTTGCGAAATAGGACTTCCACTTTGTCATCGTCACACAATTTGGTGATGCTCAAAAGGTTGTTGGCTATAGAAGGCGCGTGCAAGACACCCTCTACTTTTCCAAGCCCAGGTACAGAAACGAAACCCTCCCCAACAATTGGAGCAGTGTCACCGTTTGCAACCTTGACAGATGAGTTAATTTTTTTTAACCTTTTAAAACCTTGACTCATATTAGTAATGTGAGAAGAAGCTCCAGAGTCCAGTAACCATAAGTCAGTGGAGCTATCAGCCCTTGTTGTGGGGGTGAGGGAACAAGTATGCAGTGAATTTCCTTTGCCCCTGCCACGCCCTTTTCCTCCCCCTTTGCTTCTTACTTGATTGGGACCACGTTTAGGGGCTTGATGTTGATGGGGGCAGTCTTTCTTGAGGTGCTCCTCAGAGCCACAGATGAAACATTTAAGCAGAGCATTAATTTGCTCTGAGTTGTGGCGCCCCCTTCTGGCTTGCTGAGTGGTGACTCTAGCGTATTCTCCAGCATTTCTCCTTCTCCGATCTTCTTCGATCAGTCTCCCAGTGAGGTAGGACAGATTTATGTCTTCCCTCTTGACCGCTTCGAGTGAAACAATGAAATTGCTCCAACTCCTGTCTAGAGAAGTAAAAATTATGGAGAGCATGCTCACATCAGACACAGGAAAATCTCTGGAAATCAATTCTGCCCTGAGTGCCTTTAATTTTGCAAGATGTTCAGGCATGCTGGCACCAAACTTCAGTTTGGTTGTATAAAGCTCAGTTGTATATCTGGTGATGGAACCAATGGTATTGCTGTTGAATAAATTGTATAACAGTTTCCAGACCTCAGCAGCTCTGAGACCAGCTGGAATGCTTGGGAACAAGTTATTGTCCAGAGAACTGAGTAGAGCAGAATAAGCCTGCAAGTGTCGCAGCTCTTCTTGACGTCCCCATGGGGGAGGGGGGGGGTTCCGAACCATTTGTAGAATCCCATTCTTTAGGAGATGTAGCTGTATATCTTTACTCCAACTGCTATAATTCTCCCCATCCAGCTGTAGTTTTTTAAAATCATTTGGCAAATTTGCTGCAGGAATATAGTCCTTATCAGACCCACTTTCAAATTTTTTTGATATGTCCATTGATGTAAGAGGAAGCGGAAAAATGCTTAATTCTGAAGTGAGTCCTTCAGTGAAAGGGTTCCCTCTAGTGGTCGAGGAGGGAATCCTTTCTTGATTACTTATTGACTCCAGGTGGGCGTGCCCGGGAACCATGTGACCCGGGGGAGGGCGTTGTTCAGGGTTTCTCCCTTCTTCCCATGAGGCATTGGGGGGGCGGAGCCCAGATTTACCAGCCCGGGGTTGTTTGAATGGATCCTCCCGAGAATTAAAACCACATGGATTTTTATCATTGTCTGTTTTTCTTTGCCCTCGCTGGTCATGAAGACCTGAAGAGAAGGTGGGAGGCCTCGGGGGTTGATTGTTGGGAGGCTGCAGGCTGGATTCCCCCCGGCAGTTGGGCCCTGGGGAGAGGATGGGAGGCCTTGGAGGGGGGGTGGGCACCCCCGACGTCTGCTTGGCCGCTGTCTTGCTAGCCTCTAAGGCAGTGGCCAGAGCTTGCATTGCTGTCTGGAGAGCCGTTGTAACAGTTTTGGCTGGGCAGATCTCATTGCTATCATAGCATTTTAGGCTTTGTGGGGGGGAGAAATCAGGAATATGCATGCTGTCTTGGCTGGAAGCCAGGGATTGCTTGTCATTTCTGCTGTACGCCAGGGAGTGCTGGCTATTTTGGTTGGAAGCCAGGGATTGCTGGCTCTCCAGACTTAAAGAAATCAAGTCTTTGTTAGATATAGTGGGGGCCGCCATCTTGTTTCCTGTGCCAGACCACGTGGGCGGAGCCATCTTGTTTCCGCTTGCCCCAGGAAGCTGTAGCTCACAGCTGGGGGGGCGGGTTCGCGCCAAAAGCCTTGGGGTCCCGGGGTCACTAAGGGAGGCGGGCGCCATATTTGGGGGCCTCGTGGTCTCTAGGGAGAGGCTCACCAGGGGATCTGAGGCTTTCTGAGCTGTTCCCTGGGCTGCCCCTCCCTCCTCCTGCATTGCAAGGATCTCTTTAAGCAGCTCTTCACGTTCCTGTGCAGTCAGTTTACTCACGCGGCGTTTGGTCTCAGCCAGGTCCGTCTCTGCAGCATCTGAGCAGCCTTGGACAGTCTGTAATCCTTCTATGCTCTCCTCTGTGGCGTTCAGTTGTAGAGAGGCATGTGAAGGGGTCCTAGACGCTCTGCTGGATCCTCTGACGGGATGAAGGCCATTTGTGCTTTCATCTGTAGCTGAGGTTGCTTCAGGGACTGAAGTCTTGGATGTAGGCAGGGAGGCTGTCTTCGATCGATGACTCCTGGTCACGATAGTAGAAGTCCTGCCATCTGTTATAAATGGATTGGAGCCGGGTCCTCCAGACATCTTATTGGTTAGTTCCTGGCTGGCTTGGAAGCTTTCCTTTAAACCATGCTCTGACTACCAACTTGTGAGGTGGACTCACAATGAATCGTTAAAGGAGCTCCCAAGCAAAGGCAGAACGCAGAGATGCAATCATATTAGTTTTATTCATGATAGATCAAAGAGAAAGAAATACTTGACATGAAAGCATTCATGCCTGCATGTGAGAGAGAAATAAAATAAAACAAAACAAGCTAGGATTACATGACTAAAATAGAGGTTAGGAGTAGAGATAGAACTGGAGAACAAAGAGCAGCCCCTCGTGCAGAGGTATTTATGGGGGGTCTTGGCCCCTCCTTGACCATAAAACTCTCTCGCCAATGGGGCTGTGGGTCTGGGACCCTTGGCTCATCAGTGGAAGCAAAGAAGTCTCTTTGCCTCCATCTGATGACCCTTTTGGGGAACTGCCAATGGCTGGCACTAAACATCTAACACGAACTACATTAGGATGTTGCACTAGTTTCATGCATCTGACGTCTTGAAAAAGATGTCCTGTGGCAAGAGTATCTAGCTTGGTCTTGTCAATTACTTTAACTGCCACTTTTTCACCTGTAAATACATGTCGGGCAAGCTTCACCACAGCAAAATGCCCTCTGCCTAAGGTTTTATCTAAATCATACAATCCAGCAATTTTTCCATCATAACCTCGTTTAAAACCTGCCATATTCTCCAAGTAGTAATGCTGACACTCTGAAACTTGTCGTTTCATATAAGGTTTTCTGAAATAGATGCACAACTCATCTTCACCGCCAAATGCATCTAAAAGATCAGAAATGAAATTATTATAGAACATATATTTAGAAAAACATTTCTGCTTTTTTAAACATTGAACTTTGGTTAGGAAAGAACCCAATATAAAAGGATTTTCTTGAAAGAAAGTTGAATAATTCATTTAGATCTGTCACCTCTAGATATTCCAGATACATAGACAAGCTTTGTCTAACACTCCAAGTAGTGAATTCATCAATCAAATTATGCAGTTTAAATAAAAGAAAAAAAGGGGGAAAAGAAAGCTAATTCCACAAAAAATGATTGCTGTCTCCTGAACTTAAAAACATATACTAAGAAATCTGATGAAACTGCTGAAAATATTGCCAAATATTCGTAAATGATAAGAGAAATTTCAAAATGATTATCTGTATATCTGACATACTTTCTAATGGATGTAGATAATTCTATACTTGTCTATTTATTTTATATTAGAATAGTCTTATATGGGGAGAGTATAGGGAGAGAGTAACAAAGAAGCATAATAGAAATGAACTCCTGAACATCCAAGAAAATAACAATAGTCTGTACTTTCTGCTTATTTCCATATACGGTAATATTTTCACCATATGCAATTTTCTCCAGTTCCCTCTAGAATCTATTTGGCACCATCAGTTACTGGGGTGGACCACACAAATGGGTCCAGCCTCCCTGCAAAGGGGGACAGCACAAGAGAATCTCAAGGACACCAGGACGTGATGTGACCATGACAGGGGGGATAATGTTAAATCCTCCACCAGATCATATAGCCATTGCTCCAACAAGAAAACCGTATCTGGTGTATGACCACTGTCCTGATTCGGTCCGAGATGTGGGATAAGCCCAGGGCCACCATGGTGGCCACAAACTCCTGGGCTGCTTCTGAGCTGAAACCCAGGGAATGCAGGTTGAAGTCCCCCAGAACCATACATCTGGGGAACTCCACCACCAGCCCTGAGATGGCCTCCAGCAGATCAGGCAGGGAAGCTGCTATGCAGCAGGGAGGCTGATACAGTGGCAACACTCCCAACTGATCCTGCAAGCCCAGGTTCAGGAACAGGGTCTCACAGGCAAAAACTTGGGGAATATGGCCACCGAACGCCAGAATAGATTCTGAGATGACCACTGCTTGGGGGCCAGAACACTAGTACTGCACTTTAGGGGTATCTTCCCCTGTGAAGGCCTGCCCTGTGGCTTCTGTAGCAACCTAGGTCCATCACCACTCTAATGCGTTGTTGTGCCCCACAGACCCCAAGGTGATCATCCCCCTCCCTCACCAACCTCCCTCTTCCAAGAGCCAAGAGCTCTGCCATCCCTGTCCAGCCACTCCCATACACTCCCCCAGACACCCTGAGGGGATAGGTGACAGAAGGATCCTGCACAGTGCTATAGCTTCAGCTCTTAGCACTAGCTGGGTTCCCACCTCTCCACTCTTTCCACCTAGAGGTGGGAAGGCCTGGAAAAAAACAAGAAAAATTGGGAAAAAGAAGTATTTTTCCCCAAAGCCTTTGATGTAAATTTAGGAAAGGATACAGAGGTTTCAAAAGAGGTCAGGTGTCTTCTAGGTGCTACTGCCAGTAGGGACAAGAAGCGTATTTTCAAAATAGTCAACAATGCCAGCAAGGACTGTGATGTGGATGCTATTGTACATCTTGGCACTAATGATCTGTCCCAAAAGGATGTACTTACTCTCTGTGCAGAATGATTTCCAGAGCTTGGGGCAGGAACACAGCAGAATAGGCTGTAGGCTCACTTTTTCAGAGGTTTTACCAGTGTCTAAGGAGCAAAATGGAAAAGGCCAGCGTATAGCAGAACTCAATATGTGGCTAAAGGAGTGGTGTAAAGGAGAAGGCTTTGGCTATATTAGTCACCATGTCTGTAGATGGTCCAATGAAAAAATGTACAAAAGAGATGTTTTGCATCCATCCAAGAAAGGGACTGAGTTACTTGGCAACAAATTCACAGATTTTCTGGAGGAATATTTAAACTAAACAATGGGGACAGTGAGTTGATTGATACAGAACATCACTGTCCCCGGCAATCTAAGAAAATAGGGGAACTCAGGCACCACACAAGTTATGCAGCAAGTAAACACAGGGTCAGTCATAAAGGACTCAAATGTCTATACACCAATGCACAGAGTATGAACAGTAAGCAGGGTGAACAAGAAATTCAGGTAAATGAGGGCAGATATGATATTGTTGTCATTACGGAAACATGGTGGCATGAAACCCACAAATGGAACACACAGCTAGAGGGATTTAAATTATTTAAAAGAAACAGACCAAAGAAAAGAGGAGGTGGAGTTGCTCTCTATATAAGAAATAACTATATCTCTACAGAAATAGAGCACAGCAATGATGAAAACTGTCTTGAATGCATTTGAGTCCATATAAAGGGGGGGGGAGAAATGACATTGCCATAGGTGTATACTATAGGCCGCCCAACCAAACAGTGGAAATAGATGAACTTTTTGCTAGTCAGCTAACTAAGGTATGTAGGAAGCACATCACAGAAGTAATGGGAAACTGTAACTCCCCTGATATCAACTGGGAGACAAACCTTGCACCAAGTGGAAGATCAAACAGATTCCTGACAAACCTAGCAGACAACTTTCTCTCCCAAAAAGTAGAGAAGGGAACTAGGGGATCAGCCATATTGGACTTAATTCTCACTAACAAAGATGAAATGATAGGAGGTGTTGAAGCCACAGGAACATTTGGGGGAAGTGATCATGCAATACTGGAATTCAACATTATGGAAGCACAAGCAATAGAACACAGTCAAACTAGAGTCTTGGACTTTAAGAGAAGTGATTTCAATAAACTTAGAGAGAGCTTGGGAAGGATTCCATGGATGAGAATCCTCAAGGGGAAAACAACTCAAGAAACTTGGGAAATTTTGAAAACTGAGATAATAAAAGCCCAGTCTAGCACAATACCAACAAAGAAGAAAAATAACAGCTCTCAAAAGAAACCAGCATGGCTACATAAAGAACTCTCTGATAAATTGAAAGATAAAAAGGACAAGTGTAAAAAGTGGAAAGAGGGGCACATAACTAAGGCAGAATATCAGCAAATAGCCCGAGCCTGCAAAGATGAAGTGAGGAAAAGCTAAGGCTCAAAATGAACTAAGGCTTGTGACCAAAGTCAAAAATAACAAAAAAGGTTTCTTTCAACAGGTAAAAAACAAGAAAAAAGTTAAGGAAATGATTGGTTCATTAGTGGGGGAAAGTGGCAAGAAGGTGACAAGCAACAGGGAGAAAGCAGAACTATTTAACTTGTTTTTTGCATCTGTCTTTACACAAAGGGAAAAAACAGTCCAACCTATCAAAAACAGTACCATAAAAATAGATTAGAAACACAAGTTAAGATAGGCAAGAAAATTGTAAGTGAGCACCTGTCCAGCCTATACAAGTTCAAATCACCAGAACCAGATAGATTACACCCCAAGGTTCTCAAGGAACTGGCAGACGTGATCTCAGAACCACTGAACTATTTTTTTCAAAGATCCTGGAGCACCTGGGAACTACCAGAGGACTGGAAAAGAGCTGATGTAGTTCCCAACTTCAAAAAAGGGAAAAAAATAGATCCAGAAAACTACAGACCTATCAGCCTGACCTCAATACCTGGGAAGATTCTGGAAAAGATAATCAAACAACAAATCAGCGAACACCTAGAGGCAAACAAAGTCATTATTAAAAGCCAACATGGGTTTGTCAAAAACAGATCATGCCAAACAAATCTTATTGCATTCTTTGACCAAGTGACAAAATTAGTGGACCAGAGGAATGCTGTGGATATAATTTACTTGGACTTCAGTAAGGCATTTGATAAAGTAGATCACAACCTACTACTTGATAAGATAGAAAAATGTGGGTTAGACAGCATCTTCACCAGATGGATTCGTAGCTGTCTGACAGGCCGTACTCAGTGTGTGGTCTTCAATGGAACTGCATCTATATGGAAGGAAGTGTGTAGTGGGGTGCCCCAGGACTGTTCTGGGCCCAGTGCTCTTCAACATCTTCATCAACGATTTGGATGAGTGGATAGATGGGGAACTCATCAAATTTGTAGACGACACCAAGCTGGCAGGAATAGCCAATACTCCAGAAGATAGGCTTAAGATACAGGAGGATCTGCACGGACTTGAACACTGGGCACTATCTAACAAAATGAAATTCAATGGTGAAAAAAGTAAGGTTCTACATTTAGGCAGGAAAAACCAAATGCACAGGTATAGTATAGGTGGTACTTTGCTCAATAGTAGTTACTGTGAGAGGGATCTTGGAGTCCTAGTGGACAATCACTTCAATATGATAGAATCAAGATCACATGAAGTATTAATACCACTTTACAATGCCTTGGTAAGGCCACACATGTAATACTGCATCCAGTTTTGGTCACCGCGATGTAAAAAAGATGTTGAGACTCTAGAAAGAGTACAGAGAAGAGCAACAAAGATGATTGGGGGACTGGAGGCTAAAACATATGAGGAACAGTTGCTGGAATTGGGTATGTGTAGTTTAATGAAGAGAAGGGCGAGGGGTGACATGATAGCAATGTTCCAATATCTCGGGCTGCCACAAAGAAGAGGGAGTCAAGCTATTCTCCAAAGCAACTGAAGGCAGGACAAGAAGCAACAGATGGAAACTAGTCAAGGAGAGAAGCAACCTAGAACTAAGGAGAAACTTCCTGACAGTTAAGTGGTGAATGCTCCAACACTGGAAGTTTTTAAGAAGAGACTGGACAGCCATTTGTCTGAAATGGTATAGGGTTTCCTGCCTGAGCAGGGGGTTGGACTAAATGACCTCCAAGGTCCCTTCCAACTTAAATAATAATAATAATAATAATAATAATAATAATAATAATAATAATAATAATAATAATAATAATAATAAAAACTTTTATTCATTAAACATGAAACTCAGTCACGCAAATTGACTGGCACTAATGGTTGACACGGGTTGCTGCCAGCATCCTAGGTATCAACCAGGTATCTCCTTAAAATGTAAGATGTTCCGAGTCGCGCAGTTTTTTGTAGCTTTGCTGGAGTTATTGCAGGAAGCTGCAATTTCTTGATGTATTTTGCAAAGTTTTTGGACACATAAACACATTCTAGTTCTATCTCATAAACATTTTCTATTTTAGATCCTTATAGATCACTGATTACTAAAAGGATAATCTTTAATGGTTCTCTAAGTACTCACTTTTTAAATCTAACTTTATCTTCAGTTTGGTCTGGATTCCTCTTCCATCTGGGTTCATCTGCTTTACGTAAAGAGTCTTATCCAAGTTTGTAATTAATGCTTGGCTATCCAGGCTTTCAGAAAACTGTCTTTGTTGATCTTCCACGTCCTCTATGTTAGCATCACTATGTATACTTCTAAAGTTATAGGCTCTTTTAATGGAGTCAAAAGTTGAGTATTACGTTTTCCCATAGTTTGTTGTTGGCCCTTGTTATTTGCCATAGTGATAGTTCCTTGTACTTTTAGAGTTGTCAGTTCTTTGGATAGTTGTTGCTTATATTCCTCTGTCTCAATAGTAATATTTTCCAATTTTGTTATATTCTGAAGTATAAATTCTTTAGTTGCAGTCTGGGTTTCAATTTGTGACTTAAGGTTGGCATGTAAATTATTAAATCTGGAGTTAGAAATCTCAGGGACTCTGTAGATTGTTTTAAGTATGAGGTTATAATCAAGCAAGGTTTGTGGCTGATCCTTCTCCATTTTGTAATAACTATAAATAGTCCTTGGTGGAGACTATTTTTCAAACAAAAATCAGTAAGAGTCCACCTGCACAAGTCTAAGCCAAATTCATCTCCAGCTGTTTCAGGTTTTTATCTTAATGCCAAGGTCAGTCCAAAATGTAAGCAAGCTTGTGTGCCAATAGTATTCACTAGGTATCCCCAGAGTACTTCAAATCCTTTTCAGACAGTATCTTTTTATTTCTCTTTTTTGTCCCCTTTTTTAGACTAATAGGTAGAATAGTCCATTTCTGTAAATATAGGAAGTTTGGGCCAAAAGTAGAAAGGCAGTAAGTCCAATAAATCAGTATAATTTAGTAGAAGGCTTTTTCTTTTCTCTCCCAATGTAGACAAAGGCCGCTCTTAAGGACGGTGGGGGGGAAAAATCCCTTCCCTCTCTCCTCGCAGGGGGAAGCAAATTCAAGAAGCTTTTGACAGGGAAAGTAAAGAGTTAGGAAAACAAGAAGGCAATTCTCACCCAGTTTTCAAGTGCTTTCAAGTGCTTTGTTGTGCTTTTGGCTTTGGCAGGAAACGGCTAAATGATGGGCCATGGGAGTGGCCGATCCTTTCTTCTTCAGTTCGGAGAGTAGCTCCAAGCCGATGTGAGGGCCAACCGCCGACTAGAGACCTCTCCCCCGCTCATCGCCCCTCCAGGGTGACTTTTGACCCCTTTACAGCCCCCCCCCCGATGAAGAAATCCAGGTGACACAAGGAGCGATTCCCTCATGCGTCTGGCTGCACCAAAAATCCGGAAACGGAAGCCTGTAGTGCTTGTTCTTGAGCAGGCAGTATTAAGCTGTTTCTTTCTTGATGGTTCCCATCTTAAGCCATGCCCATGTCAAGCCATTATCACATTTTCCTTCAATATTTTTTCAAATGCTGTCCATGCAAAGCTTTGGTTTTCCATCTATTTAATCTGTCATCCAGCCATTTTTCCTTATATTCTGCCTTTGTTTCTGATATTTTTATAGTGCTCTGTTTTTACAGCCTGCAGCAATTTTTCTGTACTTTGATTTACATAGTCATTCAAACTTCGTTTTTCTTCTTCTACAGTTTGGTGGATTTGCAGTAGCCCTCTGCCCCCTATTCTTCTTGGCAGGTACAACCTGTCGATGTCACTTCATGGATGTACAGTGTGGTGCATATTCAAAAGTTTATGCGTTTTCCGGTCTAGGTGTTCCAATTCAGCCAAAGTCCAGTTGATAATTCCAGCTGGGTAGCGTATCACTGGGACTGCCCATGTATTAATGGCTTTAATTATATTTCCAGCATCCAGCTTTGATTTTAGTATTTTGCAGACTGTCCTGATGTATTCCTTTTGTGTTGACTCTTTGACTTCTCCATTCAAGATGGAGCTTGTAAGCTGAGTCTTCGGAGAAGGGCGGGATATAAATGGAATTAAAAAAAAAAGATGTTATCTGCTTCCAATATGCCTAAGTATTTGTAACTGTCATCCTTTGCTAGTGCTTTCTTCTTCTTCTTCTTCTTATTATTGTTATTATTATGCTTTTATTCATAAAACATGAAACTCAGTCAACCGAACACTCAAACTGACTGGCACTAATGGTTGACACGGGTTGCTGCCAGCATCCTAGGTATCAACCAGGTATCTCCTTAAAATGTAAGATGTTCCGAGTAGCGCAGTTTTTTGTAGCTTTGCTGGAGTTATTGCAGGAAGCTGCAATTTCTTGATGTACGGTATTCTGTAAAGTTTTGGGGCATAGTTCCCAGTGCCCCAATGACAATGGGTATCACTGTTACGTTTCATCCATAATCGCGCAGTTTCGATGGCCAGGTCGCGTCATTTCGTAATTTTTTCCAGTTCTTTTTCTTCGACTCTGGCACCTCCTGGTACAGCGATATCAATCAACTGTATGCTTCAGTTCTCTATGCCTGCGATATCTGGCGTGTTGTGTTCCAAATGGCGATCTGTCTGTATTCGGAATTCCCACAAGATCTTCACCCTCTCATTCTCAACAACTTTTTCCACCCTATGTTCCCATGACTTTTCGGACACAGGCAAGACGTATTTTTTACACAATGACCAGTGGATTAGTTTAGCAATTCGGTCATGTATAGCTTTGTTTTTTTTTATTAAAGAGTTTTACAATATTTTACAATATATCCCCAAATCCCTCCCACCCCAACCCCCCCCCACTTCCCCCCCCCACTTCCCAGAGCTAAATACAGGATTATAGTTACAACAATCATATTCTAAATAAAAATTTACACAATATACAATCAACCAAATTCGTACTGCGCTTTAACTCTCTCTTAGCATAACTACTAACAATAACAATATCCCACTAAATTCTACTCATAAGCTAAATGGAACTTTTTGGTCCCATATTTGTTTTCAATATAATTTATCCATCTCCTCCAAACTGAAATATATCTCTCCTGTGAGTGATCCTTTAAATAAGCAGAAATCTTGGACATTTCTGCAAGATTAGAAACTTTAAACACCCATTCTTCTACCGTGGGCAGATTGTCCTTCTTCCAATATTGTCCCACCAGTAACCGTGCTGCCGTTATCATATTCAACATCAGATTAGTCTCTTTGACATCACAATTTACAATGATACCCAGTAAGAACAATTGCGGGGAAAACTTTATCTTCCTCTTAAAAATCTTTTGAATGTTCCACCAAATTTTAATCCAGAAGGCTTTTATGTTTCTACAAGTCCACCACATGTGGAAATAGGTAGCTTCTAAGCTACCACACCTCCAACACTTAGACTGCAGATTAGGATACATGTTGGACAACTTCTTGGGATCCAGATGCCATCTATAAAACATTTTGTAAAAATTTTCTCTTAAATTTTGAGCCTGGGTAAATTTAACATTTCTAACCCAAATTATCTCCCAGGTGTCCAACGAGATTGGTTCCTGAATATTTTGTGCCCATTTTACCATGCAATCTTTAACCAATTCCGTTTCCGAATCCAATTCAATTAAAGCATTATATATCCTCTTTATATGTGCACATTTTGAATCTCTAATTTGCTTTACTAAATTTTGATCTGTAATTGTGATACCAACCTTTTGATCTGACTTCCACCTAGCTTTCAATTGGGTATATTGAAACCAAGAGTAATTTATGTTTTCTTGTCTTAACTCCTCTGCTGATTTAAGTTGCCAATCATTCCCTTGCAATTTGAGTAGTTCCTTATAAGAAACCATATCCATACTCACTCCCATAGATACACCCTCTATCGCGTGTCCAGGAATTCCCCAAATCGGTATTTTATAATTTAACTTATTATAGTACTTTTTCCAGACACGCAGTAAAGCACTTCTAAGAATATGGGATTTAAAAGCCCTGTCTACCTTCTTATCATAAAGCAAGTATGCATGCCATCCATATACCAAATCCCATCCCTCAAGATGAAGTATTCTCTTGTTAGTTAAATTAAGCCAATCACTAACCCAGGTCAAAGCAGCCGCATCATAGTACAATTTCAAATTCGGCGCCTTGAGTCCCCCTCTTTCCCTGGCATCCTGTAAAATCTTGAATTTAACTCTTGGTTTTTTCCCCGCCCAGATAAATTTGTTAATACCCTTCTGCCATTGATCATGGTTGGCATCCTTTTTCAGTATAGGTATCATCTGAAACAGAAAGAGGAACTTTGGTAGAACATTCATTTTAACAACTGCAATTCTTCCCAGTAGTGATAATTGTAATTTTTTCCAATTATTTAAGTCCCTTTGTACCTTCAACCATAGTGTTTCATAATTATTCTTATACAATTTTACATTTGAGGCTGCAATATGCACTCCTAGATATTTAACCTTCTTCACTATTTCAAAACCTGTTAAGTTAGATAACATATCCCTTTCACTCGTAGATAAATTCTTGGATAATATCTTAGTTTTATTACTGTTCACCTTAAACCCAGAAACCTTACCATACTGAGTTATAATTTCCATCAAGTCTACAACCGACTGTAGCGGTTGGGATACTGTCACAACCAAGTCATCAGCAAAAGCTCTCAGTCTATAATCATTCTGTTTTATTTTAATTCCCTTTATCAAAGAGGACTCTCGAATTTTAATTAGTAAAATCTCTAATGTTAAAACAAACAATAATGGTGATAGGGGGCAGCCCTGCCTTGTACCTTTTTCAATTCTAAAAGTCTCTGTTAGTCCCCCATTAACTATAATTTGTGCAGTTTGTTGTTGATATATAGCTTTAATAGCATGTAGAAAACCTTCTCCAAAATTCATCTCCTCAACAACTCTTAATAAAAACTGCCAGTTCAATTGGTCAAAGGCTTTCTCTGCATCCAAAAATATCAGTGCTGCGGAGACTTGGTTGTTCTTATCCAAATATTCAAGCAAGTTAACAATTTGTCTTACATTATTTTTCATATACCTCCCAGATATAAATCCCGATTGGTCACTATGAATCATTTGTTTCAAAACTTGCATTAATCTATTAGCCAATACTTTCGCAAAGATCTTATAATCTGTATTTAAGAGCGATATAGGTCTATAATTTTTAGGTTGGGTAAGATCTTGATCCTCCTTTGGGATCAACGATACAAAAGCTGTCCTCCATGATGGAGGAACTGCGCCTCCAGTCTGAATTTCATTAAACAAAATCTTTAAGGGTTCAATCATTTCAGGCAGCAACTTTTTATAATAAATTGCTGTTAATCCATCTGTTCCTGGAGTTTTGCCCAATTTCAACTGTTTAATAGCTAAAGAAATTTCTTCTGGTGTAATTGGGCAATTCATCTCAAGTTGTTGTTCTTGTGAAAGTCTTGGGAAATGAGCTCCCTGTAGATACTTATCTATATCTAGAGCTTGTATATTCTCTTTAGAATATAATTTCGAGTAAAAATCTAGGAAACTCCTCTTAATCAAATTTTGTTGGTAGACTTCTTTTCCTTTATATTCTATTTTGTCTATAGTACGTAATTTCTGTTTCTTCCTTAATTGATAAGCCAGCCATCTACCAGGCTTGTTGGCGTTACAGAAAGTATTGTGTTTGGCATAACGCAAATTAGTTGCTACTTGATCAGCCAATAGCATATTAAATTGTTCTTTCAATTGAGATCTTTAAATTATTATCCAATGGATTCAAAATAAACTTTTTCTCTTTAATTTTAATCTCTTCCTCAATATCTAAACGTTTTTGCACTTGCTTACGCCTATAAGCATTATTCATATAAATCAAAACCCCTCTCATATAGGCCTTACTAGCATCCCAAACCATTTCCATCGAAGTACTTTTATGCATATTCGTGACAAAAAATTCTTTCATATGTTCTCTACATTTCTGCAAGAACAAGTCATTTGTAAATAAGTTCTCATTCAGCCTCCAGGATCTCCTACTAGTGTCTTCAGTAAAGAGCTCCAGCCAAACAGGACTATGGTCAGACATTGTCCTAGGGAAAATCTTAACATTCTTAACCGAGGAGGAAAGGTCAGTAGTAATCAAAATGAAGTCAATCCTGGAAAAAGATTTGTGTCTATCCGAAAAAAAAGTAAAATCCCTGTCTCTCATATTCCTTTCCCGCCATACATCTCTTAATTCCAGATCTTCCTTCAGATCAAAAAAGGCTTTAGGCAATTTTGAGTTACAAAGGGTTTTAGAAGACCCCTTCTTGTCTTCAGATGGCACCAAGACCCCATTCCAATCCCCCATCATAATAACAGATTTATAATCCAGTTCAATTAGCCTTTGGTGTAAGAATTTAAATTTTTTTTGCTGTTGTTGATTTGGAGCATGTATAGCTTTGTAATCAGTTTGCGTGATTTTGCTGCACTCACATATTAAATGTGAAACAGTTTCAACTTTGTCGTTGCAAAGTCGGCAATTTGGATTGTCAATAGATTTTTGTATCTTTGCTTTCATGGCATTAGTTTGTAGTGGTTGTTCTTGAGCAGCCAGTATTAAGCCTTCTGTTTCTTTCTTGATGGTTCCCATCTTAAGCCATGCCCATGTCAAGTTATCACATTTTCCTTCCCATTATTATTATTATTATTATTATTATTATTATTATTATTATTATTATTATTATTATTATTATTATTATTATCTATGACATGGTATTCAAACTATATAACATGAAGACCTTAATGAAAGTTTTCTGAGACTTTTTGTAAAGTCTTAAATTATTGCAAGTTCTCTCAGGTGAAGACAAGCAAATCCTGGAATAACAATTCAAGTAACACTGTACTTCTCAATGGAGTTCTCAAAACAAGAGAAATATGCATTTGTGCCACTAGGGGGCACTGCAGGGAAAAGGCTCCAGTTTAGTTTGCTTGTGTACCTCGGACCACCTACAGTTGAGTAATTGTTCATACACAGTAAATGTCCTCCTATCAGGGCTTAACCTTAACTGACAGGTAAGAGGGTAAATTTGACAGATCAGTTTCTCTTTTATAATCCTTAAATGATTCCTATTAATGTTCTCCACCATCAAAGCATAATGTTTACCTATAGTCTGGTCAGTAAATTGGTTTTTCTTTTCCTCCTCTCAGTAAAATGGTGAGACCAACATCTAGAGTTTGGAAGCATTTCCACAGTGCAATTTCTGCTGACAGCAAAGCTGCAATTTGCAAATATTGTGAGAAGAAATATTCTTTTCCAAATGCTACAAGGATGACAAAACACATCCTTGTATGCCAGAGGTGCCCTAAATGATGAGGACCAGAATGAAAGTGCAAGTAGCTTTTCCTTCCAGAGTTCTAATTCCAGAAACACTCTTTCTGCTGCTTCTGGATCATCACAAAGTGTTTCTTCACCAGCAGCATCTTCAAGTAAGGAAGTGTTGCAAACCACTGCCTCACAAAAATACACAATACCTTCGTTTATAAATAAAATGACACCTGAAAATCAGAAGAAAATTGATCACGCTCTTTGAAGAGCAATATATGCTTCTGGATCAGCATTGTTAATAACTGAAAATGCATATTGGCAGGAAGCTTTTAAATTACGACCATCATACCATTTGCCAAGCAGACATTCCATGAGCAAGCCTCTTTTGGAGTCCGATTATGAGCACACGTGATGGAATCTGTACAAGGAAAAATCAGTGAAGCACTATGTCTTGCAGTACTTACAGATGGACGGACAAATGTTCGGGGAGAAGGAATCATCAACTTTGTGATAACAACACCTCAACCAGTCTTTTATAGAAGCATTGAAACTGGAGAGAACAGACATACTGCAGAGTATATCACCAGTGAAATATGTGCAGTTTTAGATAAAATTGAGAGTGGTAAAGTATTTGCTTTGCTGACTGACAATGCAAGTAATATGAAAGTTGCATGGGAAATCATAATGGACAAGTATCCACATATTACTGCAATAGGATGTGCATCTCATGGACTAAACTTACTTCTTAGTGACTTCATGAAACTGGACACACTTCAAAGGATTTATAGAAGAGCTAAAGAAGTTATCAAATATGTAAAAGCTACTCATGTTGTCACCGCACTCTTCAAGAAGAAGCAAGAAGAAAAAAATGCACAGAATAAAATAGTGACACTGAAGCTCGGTAGTAAAACACGTTGGGTTGGAGTGGTGATCTCCTTTGAAAGTTTACTAAAAAACAAAGAAGCTCTTCAAGCAACAGCAATAATTGAGGATCTTAAAATTCCCAGAAATATAAGGAACACTGTGCTTGATGAGGACATGTTTTGGGTTCAGCTGCAGAACTCCCTACAGATTTTAACACCAATTTTTTCAGTGCTCATCATGCTTAGTCAATTATGTCAAATTAGTTTTTTAAAAATAAATGCAAGATGGACTATAAGTAGCAATGCAGTTAAACTGTATCGGCAAGGCCTTTGCAAGGAAGATGCCCAAAATATATTAGTAACCATCATTAAAGTAAAACAAAGACTTAACAAAAACTAAAACAATACTGCAGCATCTTCTAATCTTGTATATCAAATTAAGCATCCCAGGTAAGGAAAATTCATCTCAACAGCTTGACCTGGTCCATCTCTTTCTTCTTTTCTCTCTTTAATCCTGTAATAGGTCATAATCTTTTTTCATTATATGTACATTTTTAAGGAAAAGAAAAATAGATTTGAAGATACACCATTAGTTGAAGATCCACTCTTAGAACTGTGTACAAAATCATATCACTGTGACAACTAAGACAAATTTCACAGTGAAATATAATCTATATTGAATAAGTTGAGGTCTACTAACCTTGGCAATGCCCTTTTCAAAGGTAACATCTTAGTTATGTTTTGATCATCAAGTTCCAACTTTTCTTCATGTTTTTAGAAGATCCATGTGCTGATATTTCCATATCCAGATCCAACAGCAGTTTCACATTCATCCACTATTATTTCCTAAGTAAAAGATATTTACTTTGTGACCATAAGTACCAAATACTCAAAGGTGTTATATACAGTCAGGTTCATATACTGTATATTGGAACAATAAGTGTTTTGGCATTTGGCCTCTGTACACCACCACATTGAATATGAAATGAAACACTCAAGATATGAGCAAAGTGAAGACTTTCAGCTTTATTTCAAGGGGTTTATTTTAATTCTAATGGTTATGTTCTAATTCTACAACAAACTGTTCCTTATTTTTCTAAAAGTTTCGGGAACTGAACAGCTTAATAATTGCATTATCCTGTACATTTGCCTTCAGCATACAATCTTCCACAATGGAAAATACACAGGACATAAACACTATGGGAATGTACTCCTGAGGAAGTATACCTGGTGTCAGGCCTGCCATCTTCAGCATACTTTGCTTCACTGGCATCCTGCCATAAAACGCAGGGGAGGGGGAAGGAGGGAGGGGGAAGGAGGATAGGCCATGAGAGTGGAATGTGAAACTACACTGAAGAGGTGCCAAACCTCAAAGCCATTCCCCAAACACCTAAAATGAATGCGATTGGACATTGATGGACTGGTCAAGGGGAGGGGGCCAAGGAAGTGGGAAAAACACACGCTTTGTGCGGGAATATTCAGATCCAGCTTTGCTTATGCTGTAACGACTTCAACTTAGTAAAAGTGAACCTTTCACTTCAACCGTGGAGTTGAGGGTCTTTCTTTCCTAAGGACCAAGTTGGGATAACCGTGACACCTGGCTTTACCTTTGGTATCTGTTCAAATGTCCTTTTTTAGGAAAACCTTTCCCAGAAGGCAAGGGATGCAGATATTTTTGAAAACAGCCTTGAATGGGATTGATTTCTTTCTTATCCCCAATTTTTTACTATTGCTGATTTTGTCTTTTATATACTTTATCAGAATCAAGAGAAAAAAATAACATAAATAGAGATCCTCTCTGTCAAAGAGAAATTCAGATATGTATTCTAGTAGTAACAATCAGCCTGTACAAATTTTGGAGATTAAGACCTTCAGAAAACCTTTGTAGTGATATCTTTCAGGAACAATTCTAAATGGTAAACTTTTGGAATTTCTTGGGGTATGGTCAATTACTTGATTCAGTGTTAGTTACTGTGAGATGATCTCACGAGGACGATGGATCGTTAAGGTGCTTCCAAGTAAAAGGCATCACGCAGAGATGCAATCATATTAGCTTTATTCAATGATAGATCAAAGAGAAAGAAATACTTGGCATGAAAGCATTCATGCCTGCATGTGAGAGAGAAACAAAATAAAAGAAAGCAAGCTAGCATTACATAACTAAAACAGAAGAAGAACTAGAAGCTAGGAGTAGAATCTTAAGAGGCTAGGACTAGAACAAAGAGCAGCTCCTCGTGCAGAGGTATTTATGGGGGGTCTTGGTCCCTCCCTGACCATAAAACACTGCCAATGGGGTCTGAGACCCTTGGCTCATCAGTGGAAGCAAAGAAGCCTCTTTGCTCCCATCTGATGACCTTTTTGGGGAACTGCCATGGCTGGCACAAAACATCTAACAATTCCCCTTCTTGCCAGCCAATGACAGGGACCAGTGAATGTGTGTGAGGGGCGAGCAGGTGTCATGGACATGCATAAAAACATTCAGAAGGCCAAACACAAACGCTTACACAGAAGGTTGTGCCGGTCAATGGGAACAGGTTTGGTGAACAGATCAGCTATCTGGTCAGTTGTGTTACAGTGCTCAACATGAATGAAACCCTTTTTGGTAAGCTGCCTAACATTTTTATAGCGTATGTCTATGTGGCGAGACCTAGATCCTACTGCATAAGCGCCCGAGATTGCAATTGCGGCCGTGTTGTCCTCTAGAATTTGGATGGGCAGAGGAGGAGATGCCCAGATGCTTGTTATCAGCTCATTGAACCAAGTCAAATCATTGGCCATGTCTGACAGGCTGGCATATTCAGCCTCGGCCGTGGAGCAAGAAATAAATTTTTGCTGCCTAACATGCCAATGTATTGGACAGCCATTTAGCAATATGAGGAAACCAGAGGTGCTCCGTCTACTTTTGGTGTCGCCAGCCCAGTCTGCGTCTGAGTAAGCGGAGAGCTGGGCCGTCTTCCCCTTCTCTGGTTCTAGCATAAGGAGAGCATCAGCTGTGCCCTTAAGGTATCTAAGCACCCTTTTAACAGCAGTCCAGTGGAATTCCTTTGGGTGTTCCACGTGCCTGGACAATAGATTCACAGCTAAAGCTATGTCAGGTCTGCTCCAATTGCTGATGTATAGCAAGGAGCCAATCACAGATCTGTAAAGCGTGTTATCTGTGAACTCAGGACCGTCCTTATGAGTGTGGTTGTAAAAGTCGCTTTGCATTGGGCTATGCGTAGGATTAGATTCTGTCATTTTGCATTTGGCCAGTAATTCCTCTATCTTTTCTTTTTGAGATAGAGCGAACCCCCCCTTAGTGGCCAAAATATGCACACCCAAGTACTTGTCAACCCGCCCCAAAGACTTCAGAGTAAACTTTTCTTCCAGGGCCTTGGCAAATTTATCACACCCTTCCTTGTCAGGCCCTACATATAATAGGTCGTCCACATAAACTAACACCCGTTCTGTGGTACCCTTGGAGTTGCGTGTGAAGACACATTCATCTGCATGGGACGCAGTGAAACCAACTCGTTCTAAACTCTTTCTAAGACAGTCATACCATAATTTCCCTGACTGCTTGAGTCCATATAACCCTTTGTGGAGCAACCATGTATTTCCCCCTTCTTGCTGGTAGCCAGGAGGAGCCCTCACGTAGATCTTCCGGTCCAAGTTGGCGTGGAGGTAAGCCGTCTGGATGTCGAATTGGAAGACTTCTCCCAGAGCGGCTGCAGTCACA
Source organism: Vipera berus (assembly GCF_964194415.1). Lineage (NCBI taxonomy): Eukaryota > Metazoa > Chordata > Lepidosauria > Squamata > Viperidae > Vipera > Vipera berus. The sequence continues at coordinate 18,894,363 of NC_138210.1, read as the reverse complement.
AGGGCGGCCTTGACGCTGTCTGCCCGGACGGTTGGAGAGTACGTCTCGGCGTAGTCCTCCATATAGCGCTGAGCGAAACCCTGGGCTACCAAACGGGCCTTATATAGGTAGAGGCCATTGGCAAGTGGTTTAGCTTTGTAAACCCACCTTGTGCCGATGACTTTCCTCTCCTTTGGTGGTTGCTGGGGGGTGAAGACTTTGAGTTTCTTTAAGCTCTGCATCTCCTTCTCCATCGCGAGCTGCCATTTCTCCTGCTCTTCGATGGGCAGCTCCTGGATGTCAGAGAAGGATTTTGGGGTGACCACAACGCTGTTGACAGACGCGATGTGGCCAATGTCAATTCTCTTTGGCGGGATCCCTTTGTTGGACCGCTTTGACCTCCTTACCTTCTGCCACTCACCGCTCTTTTCTTCCGCGGGTCTCTGAGGCGTCGCTGGGGGTGAAGACGGCGTGTCTTCCTCCATGGGACTGGACGCATCTTCGTCTTGTTCCTCACTTTCGTCGGTGGCAGGGTATGTGGTCGTCTCAGATGATGTTGTGGTCGGTGTATCCTTGCTGGGTCGGTTGGCATATGGGCTCAGATCATTCGAGTGGATCTGGGTCCAATTGGAGTCCTCTTCGAAAGAGGCAGATTGGGAGGTCACAGGCCTGCCCCCTTCTCCCAGGAAACGATAGGCCTTGGAGCCAGGAGCATAGCCCAAGAACCTTAGTCTCTGGGAAACAGATCTCCCCTTCTTCCGCAGCTGCTTGGGGATGTGCACCCATGCGTAGGAACCAAACACATGCAAATGTCCCAGATTTGGTTTCCTACCGTGAACCAGGAAATATGGGGTCTGGTTCACAACACTGCTCCAGGTGCGATTTAAGGTGTAATTGGCGTAGTGGACTGCCTCCCCCCACTATGATTCTGCGACTGCAGCGTCTGCAATCAGACTACGCATCATGGTTTGCAGGATTCCATTTCTTTTCTCAGCTACGCCATTCTGAGCGGGGGTGAATGGTGCAGTAAGAAAATGGCGGATGCCCTTACGCCTTACCCAGTCCTGGAACTTTCGGGACATGAACTCAGCCCCGCGATCGCTCTGCAATTGTGCGATCTTGGTCTTATACTGGGTCTCTATAAAGTTGTACAGTGACTTTATGGCGTCAAAGGCTTCAGATTTTTCTGTGAGGGTATACACGTGGCCGTATCGTGAAAAATCATCAACGGCAGTGAGAAAATACTTTTTCTTTCCTAGGGATGGTGTGAAAGGCCCAACCAGATCAACATGTACTAGTTGGTACGGGTACTGAGCCTTACGCAATGACACCTTTGGGATAGGGGCAGCCTTCCTCTTTGTCTTCTTACAAATGGCACAGTCCAGAAACATGTCGCAATCCTTGAGCTGGACTCCCTCAGCAAATTCTCCCATCTTTTTAACTACAGGGAAGCTCGCATGACCTAATCTTCTGTGTAATATGTGGGCACACTTATCGTGGAGCGGCTTCCCCACTGACACCCTCTTGGCTCTAGTTGCTTTGAGTGGTGCTGTAGGTGCCTGCTGAGATTCAGGTTCCTTGCCCACACTGCCTTTGGAAAGCCTTGGGGCAGGCTGTGGGGGCTTGGGTGCAACTGCTTGCTGTGAGGCCCCTTCTGAGGTGGGTGGGCTCTTAGGAGAAAAATATGGTAAGCCATTTATGATGGCAATATTTACAATGACCCTCTGGTTCCGGGTGACATGACCTCCCCCCTTTCGAAATAAAACTTCCACTTTGTCATCGTCACATAATTTGATAATGCTTAATAGGTTGTTGGCAATGGAGGGGCATGTAAAACACCTTCAACTTTTCCAAGTCCAGGTACAGAAACAATCCCCTCCCCAACAATTAAAGCTTTATCACCATTTGCCACTTTGACAGATGAGTTAATTTTCTTTAACCTTTTAAAACCTTGACTCATATTAGTAATGTGAGAAGAAGCTCCAGAGTCCAGTAACCATAAGTCAGTGGAGCTATCAGCCTTTGTTGTGGGGGTGAGGGAACAAGTATGCAGAAAATTTCCCTTGGTATTTCCTTTGCCCCTGCCACGCCCCCTTCCTTGCCCCTTGCCCCTTACTTGATTGGGACCACGTTTAGGGGCTTGTTGTTGATGGGGGCAGTCTTTCTTGAGGTGCTCCTCAGAGCCACAGATGAAACACTTAAGTAGAGCATTAATTTGCTCTGAGTTGTGGCGCCCCCTTCTGGCTTGCTGAGTGGTGACTCTGGCGTATTCTCCTGCGTCTCGTCTCCTTCTATCTTCCTCGATGAGTCTCCCTGTGAGGTAGGACAGATTTATGTCGTCCCTCCTGGCCGCTTTGAGTGAAACAATGAAATTGCTCCAACTCCTGTCCAGGGAAGCAATAATGACCGCGACCATGTTCGCATCAGTTACTGGGTAATTTCTGGACATCAATTCTGCCCTGAGTGCCTTTAATTTTGCAAGATGTTCAGGCATGCTGGCACCAAACCTCAGTCTGGTTGTATAAAACTCAGTTGTGTGTCTGGTGATGGAACCAATGGTATCGCTGTTGAATAAATTGTATAATAACTGCCAAACTTCACCAGCTTTGAGTCCTGCTGGAATGCTGGAGAACAAGTTATTATCCAGCGAACTGAGCAGAGTCGAGTAAGCCTGCAGGTGTCGCCACTCTTCTCGGGGCCCCCATGGGAGAGAAGGAGGTTTCTGAACCATTTCTAGAGTCCCATTCTTTAAGAGATATACCTGTATATCTCTACTCCAACTGTTGTAATTCTCCCCCCCAAGTTGCAGCTTTTTAAAGTCACTCGGAAGATTGGTTGTTGGGAAAAAATCCCTCTCAGCTCCATTAGCATACATCTCAGAAGTGTCCATCGACATAAAAGGTAAAGGGAAAGGGATCCCTCTAGTGGTCGAGGAGGGAATTTTTCCTTGATTATTTATTAAATCCTTCTGGGCGTGCCCGGAAACCATGTGATCCGGGGGAGGGCGTTGTTCAGGATTTTTCCCTTCTTCCTGTGAGGCATTGGGGGGGCGGAGCCCAGATTTGCCGGCTTGCATTTGGTTCTTTGTTGTATGCTGCAATGATTCCTCCTGAGATCCCCTGGGCACTGGATTTCCAGGATTGCCTGATTTCCCTTGAGAAGCCCATCGCTGGTCCTGAAGACCTGAAGAGAAGGTGGGAGGCCGCGGGGGTTGATTGTTGGGAGGCTCCAGGCTGGACTCCCCCTGGCAGTTGGGCATTGGGGAGAGGGTAGGAGCCCTTGGAGGGAGGCTGGTCACTCCCGATGCTAGGGCCGCTGTCCTGCTGGCCTCTAGGGCTGCAGTCAGGGCTTGTATGGCTGTCTCAAGTGCTGTTGTAACAGTTTCGGCTGGACAGACCTCATTGCCATCATAGGACTTTAGGCTTTGTGGTGGGGAGGACCCAGGAATTTGCATGCTATTTTGGCTGGATGCCAGGGATTGCATGCTATTTCGGCTGGATGCCAGGGATTGCTGGCTTTCCAGGCTTAATTGAGGCTTGTCTTTGTTAGACCGTGTGGGGTTACTGGGGGCCGCCATCTTGTTTCCTGTGCCAGACCATGTGGGCGCTGTGGGCGGAACCATCTTGTTTCCGCTTGCCCCAGGAAGCTGTAGCTCACAGCTGGGCGGGGGGGTTCGCGCCAAAAGCCCTGGGGTCCCGGGGTCACTAAGGGTGGCGGGCGCCATATTTGGAGGCCTCGTGGTCGCTAGGGAAAGACTCACCAGGGGTTCAGAGGCTTTCTGCGCTGGTGTCCTCCTCTTTTTCGTTGCAAATAGCTTTACAAGCAGCTCTTCACGTTCTTGTTCAGTCATCTTACTCACATGATGTTTGGCTTCAGCCAGGTCCGTCTCTGCAGCATCTGAGCAGTCTTGGGCAGTCTGCAAGCCTTCTATGCTTTCCTCTGTGGCGTTCAGGGGTAGAGAGGCATGCGAAGGGGTCCTAGATGCTCTGCTGGATTGCTTCAGGGGCTGAAGGCTTGGAAGTAGGCAGGGACGCCGTCTTTGATCGATGACTCCTGGTCACGATGGGAGAGGTCCTGCCATCTGTTATAAATGGATTTGTGCTGGTTCTTCCAGACATATTGTTGGCTGGCTTGGAAGCGTTCCCTTAAACCATGCTCTTGCTACCAACTTGTGAGATGATCTCACGAGGACGATGGATCGTTAAGGTGCTTCCAAGTAAAAGGCATCACGCAGAGATGCAATCATATTAGCTTTATTCAATGATAGATCAAAGAGAAAGAAATACTTGGCTTGAAAGCATTCATGCCTGCATGTGAGAGAGAAACAAAATAAAAGAAAGCAAGCTAGCATTACATAACTAAAACAGAAGAAGAACTAGAAGCTAGGAGTAGAATCTTAAGAGGCTAGGACTAGAACAAAGAGCAGCCCCTCGTGCAGAGGTATTTATGGGGGGTCTTGGTCCCTCCCTGACCATAAAACACTCTGCCAATGGGGTCTGAGACCCTTGGCTCATCAGTGGAAGCAAAGAAGCCTCTTTGCTCCCATCTGATGACCTTTTTGGGGAACTGCCATGGCTGGCACAAAACATCTAACAGTTACAGGTAGTCCTTGACTTACAACAGTTCATTTGGTGACCATTTCAAGTTACAATGGCACTGAAAAAAGTGACTTATGACCTTTTTTCACTTTTGACTCTTGCAGCATCCTGATGGTCACATAATAAAAATTCAGATACTTGGCAACTGACTCATATTTATATGACAGTTGCAGTGTCCTGGGGTCATGTGATGCCATTTTCTGACCTTCTGACAAGCAAAGTCAATGAGGAAACCAGATTCACTTAACAACCATGTTACTAACTTAACTCCAGTGATTCACTTAACAACTTTGAAAAGAAAGGTCGTCAAATTGGGCAAAATTCATTTAACTGTTTCACTTATCAACAGAAGTTTTGAGCTCAATTGTGGTAATAAGTCAAGGACTACCTGTATTTGACAAGATTCCAAAATCACAGAAATTGACAAAAAAAAGAACAATTTTGTAAGAGTCTACTTGAAATACAGGTGAAACTCAAAAAATTAGAATATTGTGCAAAAGTTCATTTATTTCAGTAATGCAACTTAAAAGGGGAAACTAATATATGAGAAAGACTCATTACATGCAAAGCAAGATAGTTCAAGCCGTGATTTGTCATAATTGTGATGATTATGACTTACAGCTCAGGAAAACCCCAAATCCACAATCTCAGAAAATTAGAATATTGTGAAAAGGTGCAATATTCTAGGCTCAAAGTGTCCCACTCTAATCAGCTAATTAAGCCATAACACCTGCAAAGGGTTCCTGAGCCTTTAAATGGTCTCTCAGTCTGGTTCAGTAGGAATCACAATCATGGGGAAGACTGCTGACCTGACAATTGTGCAGAAAACCATCATTGACACCCTCCATAAGGAGGGAAAGCCTCAAAAGGTAATTGCAAAAGAAGTTGGATGTTCCCAAAGTGCTGTATCAAAGCACATTAATACAAAGTTATGTGGAAGGGAAGAGTGTGGAAGAAAAAGGTGCACAAGCATCAGGGATGACCGCAGCCTGGAGAGGATTGTCAGGAAAAGGCCATTCAAAAGTGTTGGGGACTTTCACAAGGAGTGGACTGAGGCTGGAGTCAGTGCATCAAGAGCCACCACACACAGACGGATCCTGGACATGGGCTTCAAATGTCGTATTCCTCTTGTCAAGCCGCTCCTGAACAACAAACAACGTCAGAAGCGTCTTACCTGGGTTAAAGAAAAACAGACCTGGTCTGTTGCTCAGTGGTCCAAAGTCCTCTTTTCTGATGAGAGCAACTTTTGCATCTCATTTGGAAACCAAGGACCCAGAGCCTGGAGGAAGAATGGAGAGGCACACACTGCAAGATGCTTGAAGTCCAGTGTGAAGTTTCCACAGTCTGTGTTGATTTGGGGAGCCATGTCATCTGCTGGTGTTGGTCCACTGTGCTTCATTAAGTCCAGGGTCAACGCAGCCGTCTACCAGGAGATTTTGGAGCACTTCATGCTTCCTTCCACAGACGAGCTTTATGGGGATGCTGACTTCATTTTCCAGCAGGACTTGGCACCTGCCCACACTGCCAAAAGCACCAAAACCTGGTTCAATGACCGTGGGATTACTGTGCTTGATTGGCCAGCAAACTCGCCTGACCTGAAGCCCATAGAGAATCTATGGGGCATTGCCAAGAGAAAGATGAGAGACATGAGACCGAACAATGCAGAAGAGCTGAAGGCAGCTATTGAAGCATCCTGGTCTTCCATAACACCTCAGCAGTGACACAGGATGATAGCTTCCATGCCACGCCGCATTGAGGCAGTAATTGCTGCAAAAGGGGCCCAAACCAAGTACTGAGTACATATGCATGCTTATACTTTTCAGAGGTCCGATATTGTTCTATGTACACTCCTTGTTTTATTGATTGCATGTAATATTCTAATTTTCTGAGATTGTGGATTTGGGGTTTTCATGAGCTGAGTCTATCTCATACAGGTGAAACTCAAAAAATTAGAATATCGTGCAAAAGTTCATTTATTTCAGTAATGTAACTTAAAAGGGGAAACTAATATATGAGATAGACTCAGTCCACTCCTTGTGAAAGTCCCCAACACTTTTGAATGGCCTTTTCCTGACAATCCTCTCCAGGCTGCGGTCATCCCTGATGCTTGTGCACCTTTTTCTGCCACACTTTTCCCTTCCACATGACTTTCTATTAATTTGCTTTGATATAGCACTTGGGGAACATCCAACTTCTTTTGCAATTACCTTTTGAGGCTTTCCCTCCTTATGGAGGGTGTCAATGATGGTTTTCTGCACAATTGTCAGGTCAGCAGTCTTCCTCATGATTGTGATTCCTACTGAACCAGACTGAGAGACCATTTAAAGGCTCAGGAACCCTTTGCAGGTGTTAAGGCTTAATTAGCTGATTAGAGTGGGACACTTTGAGCCTAGAATATTGCACCTTTTCACAATATTCTAATTTTCTGAGATTGTGGATTTGTGGTTTTCATGAGCTGTAAGCCATAATCATCACAATTATGACAAATCATGGCTTGAACTATCTTGCTTTGCATGTAATGAGTCTATCTCATATATTAGTTTCCCCTTTTAAGTTGCATTACTGAAATAAATGAACTTTTGCACGATATTCTAATTTTTCGAGTTTCACCTGTACATGTACAATTACATGCAAAAAAACCACCCCCATTCCTTCTCTCTCCATGTCTGGTACACATACGCATTTCAGCGCCTCGCCCATCTAACGCAAAGAAGGAACGCGAGACGGGTGTGTATGTCAGAAAGAGAACACATGAACCGCAGCGACACACCTCCTTCGCGGCGCCGCGGAGTTCGGCCTTCGGGAATGACGGCGAAGGCATGGATAACTCACTTTCTTCGCCCCCAATAGCTGCTCCCTTCCTAACCGCACCTGTCCCCATAGGCCTCAGATAGCTTAGCGGCCTCAGAGAAAACCAAACTGGATCTCAGTCTCGCAACCCTTCCTTAGCAAGTTAGCAAGCACCTACCCAGCCACTGAAGACGACCAGCCGACGGCTCCGCGTTTCGTGGCTCGCGCCCTTTTCCTTCGAGTTCCAAGGACCGCGCGCTCAATGGTCTACGCTCGTGCCTCCTGTCTCCCACACCGGGCGATTAAACATATTAACAACAGCTCGCTCATACTCCTAGGACTACAACGGAAAAGGAAACGCAGGATAAGGAGGGGCCTCGGCAGAGAAAAGGAAATACGCGTGCGTCCCAGGGAGGAGAGTGTCCAATGGGGGCGTTCGATTTCTGCTGCTTGTCTTTCCACACGGCCGCCGCGTGAGTTAGTTTGCTAATCGTAAGCGGAGAGGGTGGTATGGTTGGTGCGAACCAATAAGTGACTCCTGACTGTTGGAAAATGCTTCATAAAATAACATCTAGCGTAGCTTAGTAGGTTAATGGCGAAAAGGGTTGTTTTTTCCCTCGTCGAGTTCTGAATTGTTAGCTTTATAATGCCCCTGTAATTCACCAACGAAGCTGAAGGGGTAGTCTCGAGATCATAAATGAAGTTTAAGCACAGGGACCGCTCAGGTTTGTGTACTGGGGAAGTTAAAAAGAGACCGGAGACCAAACAGTAATTATCGGTGAAATGTTAAATTCCAGTTTTCATTCGTGAGACAATACACTCAACAGTGGCAGTTTATTATGGATTAATTAATTAGATTTGGCCAGTGCTCTTTTTGTAAAAGAAAAAGGTGCCGGAACTCACACGTCATACAACCCGCCTTGCCTACCCTACAAGGTTCCATCCAAAAAAGGTGCCGGAACTCTGTTCTGAGCGTTCTATGACCAAAAAAGCCCTGGATTTGGCGTGCCAGACCTTTTTTAAAAAATAGAACGTGGCAGGAGGTTGGTTGCTGGTCCATACTGTAGGACAGGGCTTTTCAACCTTTTCACCCATTGTACCACTTTTAGGATAAGGCAATATCTGAGTACCACCAGTCACCCAGCAAGGTGTCAAAAACTTGACCCCCCAAAAAAAGGAAAAAAAATGATAAAAGTACAGGTAGTCCTCGACTTACAACAATTCACTTAGTGACTGTTCGAAGTTACAACGGCACTGGAAAAAGTGACTTATGACCATTTTTCACACTTATGACTGTTGCAGCATCCCCAGGGTCATGTGATCACCTTTTGCAACTTTTTGACAAGTGAAGTCAATGGCCGGGGGGGCGTGGCCAGCTCATCACTCAGGTTGTGGGGTGCCCGTGGGGGGGATCCGTGGGTGTCTGGTGGAGGGGGGGTGGGACTGGGGTGGGTGCCTTCCTTCCCTCCCTCCCTCTCTCCCATTGTCCCTTCCTTCCTTCCTTCTTTCCCTGTAGTGGGGTGCTCCAGGGCTCTGTTCTGGGCCCAGGGCTCTTCAACATCTTCATCAACGATTTGGACAAGGGGATAGATGGGGAACTCATCAAATTTGCAGACGACACCAAACTGTTATGTACATGTCTGTCTGTCTGTCTGTCTGTCTGTCTGTCTGTCTCTCTCTCTCTCTCTCTCTCTCTTTCTCTGTGTGTGTGTGTGTGTGCGTGCACATATCAGTATTTCTGTCTCATCCGTCAGAAACTTGACATCAAGCTGGAATCCTCCAACTTTACAAACTAACTAGGGGGTCCCAACCTCCCGTCGCTGTCTCCAAGTTTGGGAGACAGTCTGGCAAAGAGTTGGGGAAGATCCCATCATGGAAGAAGAAAAATTGCCTGAAGCAAGCTCCTCAGCACCAGCAGCCACCCCAAGGGGGGAAGGGCCAGTGAAGAAGCTGGCAGGAAAAGAGTTTCAGCAATCCTCCCAGCTGGGAGCTAGACCCAAACAACCAGGAGAATTGGTCTGGTCGTCAGAGTGGATTAAGCCCAGTGGAGACTCCAGGCGCCTCGAAGCAGCCTTGCCATTCCCAAGGGCTTCAAAGGCAGAGGAGGTGGGACAACAACAAAGAGATTCCAGCTTGATGTCAAGTTTGTGACGGATGAGCTTTTCAAGTGACTCTGAGGCATTGTTTGCCTTAAAAGTCCTTTATTAGCCCTATCGGCAAAAGCTTGCTAGAGGAAGCTGGAATCTAAATCCCCTTCCCTTTCGCACAATATATTAAAGACAATTCTCCACCTTTCTATTTCTGTCATGAATCACATTCTCCAATTAATTTGAAGAATCAGTTTCTCTTCTGTTAGACAACCCGCCAAGTTCTTATCTTCTCTTATTTCAGACAGCCTTGTTGTACAATCTTCTTCCTCCTTCCTCCCAGCAATAATCCTAGCTCTTAAAGTAATACACAAGTTTAACATATGAAATAGCTGTTTCTTCATCTCTTGTCAAGCAAGAACATTCTTGCTTGACAAGACTTGGTTGTGACATTATCTCAACCGATACAATCGGTTATAGATTTGATGGAAATTAAAACTCAGTATGGTAAGGTTTCAGGGTTTAAGGTAAATAGTAATAAGACTAAGATATTGTCTAAGAATATGTCTATGAGTGAAAGGGAAATGTTAATTAAACTAACAGGTTTTGAAATAGTAAAAAAGGTTAAGTATTTGGGAGTGTATATTGCAGCTTCAAATGCAAAATTATATAAGAATAATTATGAAACACTATGGTTGAAGATACAAAAGGATTTAAATAATTGGAAAAAATTACAATTATCTCTATTGGGAAGAATCGCAGCTGTTAAAATGAATGTTCTGCCGAAGTTTCTTTTTTTGTTTCAAATGATACCTATATTGAAAAAGGATGCCAACCTTGATGATTGGCAGAAGGGTATTAATAAATTTATCTGGGCGGGGAAAAAACCAAGAGTTAAATTTAAGATTCTGCAAGATGCTAGGGAAAGAGGGGGACTCAAGGCGCCTAACTTGAAATTGTATTATGATGCGATGGTCTTGACATGGGTTAGCGATTGGCTTAATTTAACTAATAAAAGAATACTTCACCTTGAGGGTTGGGATTTGGTATATGGATGGCATGCATATTTGCTTTGTGATAAAAAGGTGGATAGGGCTTTTAAATCTCATGCCTTGCTGCATGTCTGGAAAAAGTATTATTATAAGTTAAATTATAAAAGTATTATAAGTTAAATTATAAAATACCAATTTGGGGAATTCCCGGACACACAATATCTATGGGAGTGTGAGATTTAAAAGCCCAAAATCTTATACTCACAACTCGAAGACAAGTCTGGTTAACAAAGGCAAAGATTGATTGAAAAGAAAATTGAAAATAATAAAGAAAATAAAGAAGAAAGAAAGCGTTTGCAAACGCGGCCTCTTAGACCCTTCCCAAGTTGGATTGGGTTCAAAGAGCGCACTGAGCAAATTTCAAACTAGGCATTTATACTTTCTTTTCTCGATACATGCCCCCCTAAGAAACTTGTTAGTCTTTGAAGTCATTTACTGTGAGATGGCCTCACGAGGTCGATGGTTCATTAATGTGCTTCCAAGTAAAAGGCAGCACGCAGGGATGCAATCATTCAAAGCTTTATTTAACGATAAAGTAAATAGAGTTCCCTGGCATGGAGGCATCCATGCCTGGATTGAGCTCATGGATCAGCAAGCAAGCAAGCAGAAGAGAGAACAAAGACAGCAGGGAGAGAGCAGCCCCTGAGCAGAGGTTTTTATGGGGGTCTTCAGCCCCTCCCTTACCAATTAACTCCAATGGGGTTGCAGGGGCCGGGGACCCCTGACCCACCAGTGGGAGCAAAGATGCCTCTTTGCTCCCATCTGATGACCTTTTTGGGGAACTGCCATGGCTGGCACAAAAACATCTAACATTTACATTTCTAAAAGATCTTCTTTGAACTTTTACATCCAAAAGACTTATTGTAGCAACTTCCCTACATCCCTCGCTACACTATCTTGTTTTACTCACCACCTTGAGATGTTCCTATCCTTTTTAACATTTCAAAAGAACTTTGTTGATTACCATGTGTGAATTCTCTAAGCAGGAAATACTGTAGATAGCCCCACATCTTAGTGTTACATTTTATACAATTCATTGGTGTTATATTTTATACAATTTATAAAAGAATAACCTTTATTTATTTTCCTTTAATTCCACCCTTTTTCTCTTCTACCTGAATTATTCTTTTATACTTTTAGGAATTCATCATTCGCTAATTTTTCTTCAAATTCCTGTGGAAGCAAGTTATTATATTCTGAATCTTCTTTCTCCAACCCTTGTTTTCCTACCTTCATTATTAACATTGTTTCTTTCTTCCCACTCTTTTGTTGTTATTAAAGTCATGTTCTTTTCATATAAGCAATCACCTGTACCTAAAGCATGAAACATTTGCTTTTATATAACTAATTTCCCAATATAAAGAACCTACAAAGTTGCTTGCACATAAACAAAGATACATATACATGATTACAAGCTTTCACATTTCTGTCAGTGACTTCTTTGACATATTCCTTATATGTAATATTGGACTGGGGTCTAATAATACAGTTTAGGGCCACAATGACAAAATAGAGAAGCAATTTGGTTGGACAGTCCTTTTCTTTTTAAGTCAAATTCTCAAACTTCACATTTGAAAATGAAACAATTGTTTGGGCCAGATCAATAAAAAATGTATTTGATACTGAAGGAATCTCAAATGTGGTTTCCAGTTCAGGAAGATCAACTTGAACCCATATTTGTATCTGGTTCAATTGAAAGCAAGTTCAAATGATACTGAAAAATCCATTGGTCTGGTTATCTTGAAGCACACCGGGTTGCAGGAAACCTTTGATTATGCCAGGTTGGGTAGGATGTGCAAACATATTTGGCATTTAATGTGTACGCCTGTCTCCACACTTAGTCCATTTAGCTTGATTACAGTCAATAGCTTTACATGCATCAAAAAAAAAAGTTTCTGGCACCTGTCCATAAGTCTGGTGTTATTCTTCCCCAAAAGGTAATGTTTGTATGTTCCTCCATATGTCCATATTTAAAGTTGTTGGTAAAGCTGCACTGTATTGACAGGAGCATAACAAGTGACCCTGTTGCCCCTTTGCAAGTGGAATACGTAGCCTTGTTGTAAACACAACTCCCTTTTGCCCATGGTCCTTCCTTCTACCAAAGAAAGTACGAGGGAAACAACAGTAGCAGAAGAAAAATATTGCAATACACAGTCCAGGTTCCAGGAACATGATTTTCAGGGTAGTCCAATCCATTGAGGTTTTTCTCGTACTTGGATGGAAACAGTTCAACAGGCGAGGCAGGTTGAAATTTCATTTGCAGGCCGTCCAGCTGCAGAGCTTGTCACTGGAGAGGGAATGATGGGACTTTCCATGGACTCACGCCTTGATTTCTTAAATCAGGAGGACTTGTCATGGTTGAGACCACTCAGGACTGGTATTTTTAGGTGACAGTTCTTTTCACCTGAACCCACTCTCCAGGAACAACAATGGCCAGAGACAGGTGGTAGGGCAGCCTGGGCCTGTACTGAGATAGAAGAGAAAACCTACGCCAGATTAAATATTGAGTAATTTTCTACTCTTTCTCATTGACATTCTTGAAAGTAACAAAAGTCTCCCATACATCATTTGAAAGGGACAAAGACAGTTTTCTGATTGAGGCCTATATATATATATATATTTTAATTCCATTTATATCCCGCCCTTCTCCGAAGATTCAGGGCGGCTTACAAGCTTAGCAGTAGCCTTCATTCTATGTATATGCCTGCTTATTAGGGCTTTCACACACACCCCAGCGGCATTATTACAAAGTCAGCTTAATTGCCCCCAACAATCTGGGTCCTCATTTTACCTACCTCGGAAGGATGAAAGGCTGAGTCAACCTTGAGCCTGGTGGGATGCGAACCTGCACTAATTTTGAAATGGCCTCAACGCCAAACTTTGTAAAGCTTTTTATTTACTTCGGGGCAAAAGTTTCTTACCTGGGCCAGTGCACTGGGTTACCTGGTCCTGGGCCTCAGTTGTTGACTCTCTTCCTTTTTCCTATTCTTTGATTTTGTAGACCAGAATTGTTAATTTAGTTTGGCTCGGAGCCTGCAATGGGAAGCTAGATCTCAGACAGCTCCAGGCAGTTGAAATCAACAGGCGCACCCCTGGGCTTTACTGAGAACAGCTCCTCCCTAGAGGCTCTTTCAAGCCCCACATTGGGTCGCCAAGATTGTGAGATTTAAAAGCCCAAAATCTTATACTCACAACTCGAAGACAAGTCTGGTTAACAAAGGCAAAGACTTATTGAAAAGAAAATTGAAAATAATAAAGAAAATAAAGAAGAAAGAAAGAGTTTGCAAACGCGGCCTCTTAGACCCTTCCCAAGTTGGATTGGGTTCAAAGAGCGCACTGAGCAAATTTCAAACTAGGCATTTATACTTTCTTTTCTCGATACATGCCCCCCTAAGAAACTTAAGTTAGTCTTTGAAGTCATTTACATTTCTAAAAGATCTTCTTTGAACTTTTACATCCAAAAGACTTATTGTAGCAACTTCCTTACATCCCTCGCTACACTATCTTGTTTTACTCACCACCTTGAGATGTTCCTATCCTTTTCAACATTTCAAAAGAACTTTGTTGGTTACCATGTGTGAATTCTCTAAGCAGGAAATACTGTAGATAGCCCCACATCTTAGTGTTACATTTTATACAATTCATTGGTGTTACATTTTATACAATTTATAAAAGAATAACCTTTATTTATTTTCCTTTAGGAGTGAGTTTGGATATGTTTTCCTATAAGGAATTACTTAGATTGGAAGGGAATAATTGGCAACTCAAATCATTAGATGAGTTAAAACAAGAAAATATAAGTTACTCTTGGTTCCAATATACCCAACTGAAAGCTAGGTGGAAGCTAGATCAGAAGGTTGGCATCACAATTATAGATGAAAACTTAGTAAAACAAATTAGAGATTTAAATCATGCACATATAAAGAGGAGATATAATGTTTTAATTGAATTGGACTCGGAGACGGAATTAGTTAAACATTGTATGATAAAGTGGGCACAAAACATACAGGAACCAATTCCGTTGGATACTTGGGAGGTAATCTGGGTCAGAAATGTTAAATTTACTCAGGCTCAAAATTTAAGAGAAAATTTCTATAAAATGTTTTATAGATGGCATTTGGATCCCAAAAAGTTGTCTAATATGTATCCTAACCTACAGTCTAAATGCTGGAGATGTGGTAGTTTAGATGCTACTTATTTTCATATGTGGTGGACTTGTAGAAATATAAAAGCTTTTTGGATTAAAATTTGGTGGAACATTCAAAAGATTTTTAAGAGAAAGATAAAGTTTTCTCCACAATTGTTTTTATTGGGTATTGTTGTAGATTGTGATACTAAAGAAATCAATTTGATGTTGAATTTGATAGCAGCACGGTTACTGGTGGGACAATATTGGAAGAAGGATAGTTTGCCTACTATAGAAGAATGGGTACTTAAGGTATCGAATCTTGCAGAAATGTCTAAGATTTCTGCTTATTACCAGTTACCCATAGAGCTTAGGACTATTGTAAAAAATTTTTTTTTGTAAAACTCTTTAATAAAAAAATAAAAAAGCAAGAACATTTTATGTTAGCAGCGTTGACACTTTATTGTTTTCACTTCCTCCATAAATGTACCCTTTTGTTTATCCGCCTGTCTGCTATCCATTACACTGTAACAAACTGCTTTCTATGCTATGCATTCTCTCTGAACTTCCCTCCCTTACCGGGCAACTAGAAAAAGGGGAGGGGGAAGAGATACAACCCTCCGGGATCTGGTTTATTTCTCCGAAGGAGGTGTGAGGAGCTGTGGAAATGATCGTGCTGCAGACGGAACCAGATTGATGTTATCTTTCCTTTCCCATGATGGACTTACCACCTGGAGATTGGCTGATCTGGAACTGACCGAATGAACTGTGGGGTGGGGTTTTTCTTGGGGACAGTTTAAAAATATCAATCTGTAAGGGAATCCCACAGATCCTGTCTATTATGCCAGCTATCACCTATTTCTTACTAAAAGTTCCTGCTTGGAAAAACTGTCTCCAAGAGTTCTGCTTTCTTAAGATAAGGGTTTAAGGTGGGCCTTGACATTAGACGGGATCTACATTAATAGTCAACCTGGAAGGAAGATCTTTACCAGGGGACTTTGCAAAAAATACAATGTCGAACGAAGAGGCAGGGAAGGAAGAAAACCCTATGGGAAGGGAGCCTTCCCCCGACCGAGATCCCACCAGCTATCGCGATCTGAAGCGTCATATTCCTCAGGGGAAGAGGTGATGGAGATGTGCGACCACAAACCTCGGTGGTCAATGGGTGTTGGAAGGAAAAGCGAGTGGGAAAAGGCATCAAGAAAAGTGACCTTGAGCCGGGGCAGCCACCAACCCGAATGGAAGCAAGAGATGGAGAAATCCCTGCACGTTAGCGAAGAGGACGGGAGTTATGCACCACACTCAGACTGGATCCTAGAGAAAGCTATTGACCTGATGAAAAACACCCCTCAGCTCTCTAAGGGAGGAGAAACCTGAGCCCCGCAGCTCCACCAGCGCCTGGAGCTGCAGGTGGAGAGACAGTGGGGGGGGGGATCCAGAACTTGTAGCCCCGGGGACGTCCGCTGAACCTGTAGCTACCACCTCAGCAGCCCCCCCCCGCTGACCTGCAGATGGGGATCAGGATGGGAGGTAATACCGCCAGCAGCGACGGCACCAATCCATTCAAAGACTCCCGCTGCTGGAAGCGAAATTCAGGGGGGAGCCGCCATGTTTGGGGTTTTTCCTAAATCAAGTCCTCAGTTACATAGAAGAATACGGACAGGACATCCCCAGCATCAAAGCCCTCATCCATATCGTGCAATACACCCTGGACAGACCTGCTGCAGACTGGGTGGTGACCTGCATGACTCCAATGCCCCACAGCTCAATGACTTCAACCGATTCATGTCCTCTTTGAGAAGGTGATTCGAGTACCCCCTGGCTGATCGCAAGGCCCGTGAGAGAATCAAAATGGTGAGGCAGGACAGATGCCTGGTAGCTGAATATACACAAGAATTCTGGGCCATTGCCAACAAGCTGAACTGGCTGGAAGACATCCTCCTTAGCCATTTGAAAGACGGGCTAAAATATGACCTGTATGATGCTTGCCTGCCTCGAGGAGACCCACATCACCTCAATGACTGGTACGTCCTGGCAGAGGAGGCAGAGATAGACCTACTGAAGAGGCACTGCCGAGGAAAACCATGGGCCCACCCACCTCCCAAGTAGACACGTGAGCCAGCAAAACCACCGGCTACAGCTAAGAAGTCAATTTGTTGTTGTTAGCTGCGAAGTCGTGTCCGACCCATCGCGACCCTATGGACAACATTCCTCCAGGCCTTTCTGTCCTCTACCATCTTCTGGAGTCCATTTAAGCTCACGCCTACTGCTTCAGTGACTCCATCCAGCCACCTCATTCTCTGTCGTCCCCTTCTTCTATTGCCCTCGATCTTTCCCAGCATTAGGCTTTTCTCCAGTGAGTCCTTCCTTCTCATTAGGTGGCCAAAGTATTTGAGTTTTAGCTTCAGGATCTGGCCTTCTAAAGAGCAGTCAGGATTGATCTCCTCTAGGACTGACCGGTTTGATCGCCTTGCAGTCCAAGGGACTCGCAGGAGTCTTCTCCAGCACCATAGTTCAAAGGCCTCAATTCTTTGGCGCTCAGCCTTTCTTATGGTCCAACTTTCACTGCCATACATTGCAACTGGGAAGACCATAGCCTTGACTATACGCACTTTTGTTGACAGGGTGATGTCTCTGCTTTTTAGTGTGCTGTCTAGATTTGTCATGGCTTTCCTCCCCAGGAGCAAGCGTCTTTTAATTTCTTGGCTACAGTCCCCATCTGCAGTGATCTTGGAGCCCAGGAAAATAAAATCTGTCACTACCTCCATTTCTTCCCCATCTATTTGCCAGGAATTGAGAGGGCCAGATGCCATGATCTTGGTTTTCTTAATGTTAAGTTTCAACCCAAGTTTTGCACTCTCCTTCTTCACCCGCAACAAGAGGCTCTTTAGTTCTTCTTCACTTTCTGCCATTAGAGTGGTATCATCTGCGTATCTTAGGTTGTTGATATTTCTTCCGGCAATCTTAATTCCAACTTTTGATTCATCTAGCCCTGCCTTTCTCATGATGTGCTCTGCATATAAGTTAAATAGGCAGGGCGACAGTATACAGCCTTGCCGGACTCCTTTCCCAATTTTGAACCAGTCAGTGGTTCCATGTCCAGTTCTCACTGTTGCTTCTTGACCCGCATATAGGTTTCTCAAGAGACAAATAAGATGGTCTGGTACTCCCATCTCTTTAAGAACTTGCCACAGTTTGTTATGATCCACACAATCAAAGGCTTTAGCATAGTCAATGAAGCAGAAGTAGATGTTTTTCTGGAACTCCCTAGCTTTCTCCATGATCCAGCGTATGTTGGCAATTTGATCTCTAGTTCCTCTGCCTCTTCGAAATCCTGCCTGTACTTCTGGTAGTTCTCGATCCACATACTGTTGAAGTCTAGCTTGTAGGATTTTAAGCATGACTTTACTAGCATGAGAAATGAGTGCAATGGTGCGATAGTTTGAACATTCTTTGGCACTGCCTTTCTTTGGAATTGGAATGTAAACTGATCTTTTCCAATCCTGTGGCCACTGTTGAGTTTTCCAAATTTGCTGGCAAATTGAGTGTAGCACTTTTACTGCACTATCTTTTAAGATTTTGAATAGCTCAGCTGGAATACTGTCACCGCCAGTAGCTTTGTTGTTGCTCAGCTTTTCTAAGGCCCACTTCACTTCACATTCTAGGATGTCTGGCTCGAGGTCAGTGACCACCTCATCGTGATTATCAGGGACATTAAGCTCATTCTTGTATAGTTCTTCTGTGTAATTTTGCCACCTCTTCTTAATCTCTTCTGCCTCTGTTAGGTCCCTGCCATTTTGGTCCTTTATCATGCCCATTTTTGCATTAAACGTTCCCTTCATCTCTCCAATTTTCTTGAAAAGATCTCTGGTCCTCCCTATTCTATTGTTTTCTTCTATTTCTTTGCACTGTTCATTTAAGAAGGCATTCTTATCTCTTCTAGCTATTCTCTGGAATTCTGCATTCAATTGGGCATATCTATGTTTTTCTCCCTTGCCTTTCGCTTCCCTCCTTTCCTTAGCTATTTGCAAAGCTTCCTCAGACAGCCATTTTGCTTTCTTACATTTCTTTTTCTTTGGGATGGTTTTGGTTGCTACCTGTTGTACAATGTCGCGAACCTCTGTCCATAGTTCTTCAGGCACTCTGTCTATCAGATCTAATTCCTTAAATCTATTTGTCACCTCTACTGTATATTCAACAGGGATATGATTTAATTCATACCTGAGTGGCCTAGTGCTTTTCCCTACTTTCTTCAGTTTAAGCTTAAACTTTGCAAGGAGAAGCTCATGGTCTGAGCCACAATCAGCTCCTGGTCTTGTTTTTACTGACTGTATAGAGCTTCTCCATCTTTGGCTGCAGAGCATATAGTCAATCTGATTTCTGTGATGACCGTCTGGTGATGTCCATGTGTAGAGCCGTCTCTTGGGTTGTTGGAAAAGAGTGTTTGCTATGACCATTGTATTCTCTTGACAAAATTCTATCAGCCTGTGCCCTGCTTCATTTTGTACTCCAAGGCCAAACTTGCCTGTTATTCCGGTTATCTTTTGGCTTCCTACTTTAGCATTCCAATCCCCCATGATGATAAGGACATCATTTTTTGGTGTTAGTTCTATAAGGTGCTGTAGGGCTTCATAGAACCGGTCAATTTCATCCTCTTCAGCACTGGTGGTTGGGGCATAGACTTGGACTACTGTGATATTGAATGGTTTGCCTTGGATTCGAACTGAGATCATTCTGTCATTTTGAGGATTGTATCCCAGTATTGCTTTTCCTACTCTTTTATTGACTATGAAGGCTACTCCATTTCTTCTGAGGGATTCTTGCCCGCAGTAGTATACCTGGTGGTCATCTGAATTAAATTCACCCATTCCTGTCCATTTTAGTTCGCTGATACCTAAGATGTCGATGTTCAGTCTTGTCATCTCTTGTTTGACCACGTCCAGCTTTCCTTGATTCATGGATCTTACATTCCAGGTTCCTATGGAGAAAAAATCTTTACAGCATCGGACTTTCCTTTCACCACCAGACACATCCACAGCTGAGCGTCCTTTCGGCTTTGGCCCAGTCGCTTCATTCTTTCTGGCGCTACTAGTACTAGCCCTCTGCTCTTCCCCAGTAGCATATTGGACGCCTTCCGACCTGAGGGGCTCATCTTCCAGCGTCATATCGTTTTGCCTTTTGGTACTGTCCATAGGGTTTTCATGGCAAAGATACTGGAGTGGGTTGCCATTTCCTTCTCCAGTGGATCACGTTTTGTCAGAACTCTCGGCTATGACCTGTCCGTCTTGGGTGGCCCTGCACGGCATAGCTCATAGCTTCATTGAATTACGCAAGCCCCTTCGCCACGACAAGGCAGTAATCCATGAAGGGGAAGAAGTCAATAGGCTGTTTCAAATGTGGGAGAGAGGGCCACCACACCGTAGAATGCCACTCAAAAGCCCCTCAGCGCAAATCAGACCCATCACCGGCCAGGAGATCAGGGAAGTCCCCAGCCAAACCAAAAGAGCCCGCCATGAGGGAGATAGAGGCTGTACAGTCCCCAACCCCTGCCAAGGACTGGGAGGGGACTCCGGCCTAAACTGCAGGAGCAGTGGACACCTCGGAGGACAGTTTGGAGGGCAAACCCCTCCGACAATCTCTTGACCATCTATCTGCCCATAGCTGCCCCATGTGGATATTATTTTATGACTTTTTTGCGGTATTCCAGTGCAGACTTGTACGCCCTCAGGAGCCCCCCCCCTCCTGGGTGCGTCCTGCCATCCTTTCCAATGTTTCCCTTAAGGACGGGCCCAATTGTTGGGACCCTGAGAGGTGGTTGGGCATAGACAGGGGCCTCTGGTGGAAATATTTTAAGAGGCCCCGGTATGTTTTTTAGCTGGTTGTTTTAAGGGGTTAGGGAGGGGGTGGATGGTAGGGTTGGGTTGGAATCGGGGGGTGTTCCACCAACCATTTGTCAGTCCGGGCCTGAGATGGGTCCTGGGGGGATGGGGGTGGAGTTGGGGACCTTTGGTTTTCCTGGCAGCAGGGTGGGGTTTCAAATCCCCACAATGATTGGGAACGGCAGCAGGCGATTATATGGAGGGCCATATCATCATTTGGGAGTATGCCCCCGCTGTCTCCAAGCGGTGGCACAGTCTGACCCTCCGGTTAGGACCCATTTATCCGGGAGTGTCGGGAATCAGGCCCCTGAGCTCAGGCTAGTGTATTTTAATGCCAGGTCCGTTGTGAATAAGGCTCCCCTCGTTCGGGATCTGATCGAGGAGGAATGCGCGGACCTGGCATGCATTACGGAAACCTGGTTGGGCCCAGAGGGAGGTGTCCTTCTGACTGAACTTTGCCTTCCAGGTTTCCGTGTGCTTCACCAGCCTTGGGCTCAGTGCAGGGGCGGGGGGGTGGCGGTGGTTTTACGGGAGACCTTATGTCCGCGGGAGGCCACTGTCGTACAGATAGTCGGGTGTGAGTCTCTACTCCTGAGATGCGGCCCTGGGGCTCAGTTGGGCCTGTTGCTAACGTACCAGGCACCCAGCTGTGTGGCAACGGCCCTGCCCGAGCTTCTCGACGCCCTCTCAGGGTTGGCGGTTGAGTTCTCCAGACTTATAGTTCTGGGGGACTTTAACTTGCCTTCCCTGGGAGGGTCGTCAGAGTTGGCTCGGGAGTTCATGGCCTCCATGACGGCCATGGACCTGACCCAAGTAATTCAGGGTCCGACTCATGGGGGGGCCGCACACTCGACCTTGTTTTTTTATCTGGACAGTGGCTTGATGATCTGGGAGGGGGTTCGCCAACTTTTGTCCCCGTCATGGTCCAATCATTATCTCCTGCTGTTGGTCTTCCGCTTTGCCACCCCTCGCCGCTGGGCTGCGAAACCGACCAGGTGGTTCCGCCCCAGGCGCCTAATGGATTCGGAACGGTTCCAGACGGCGCTTGGGCCTATACCTATCTCCCTCACAGCCCGGCCGATACCTTGGTGGATGCCTGGGAAAGGGCTGCCACCGAGGCGCTCGACCATGTTGTACCCCTGCGACCCCTGACCCGGTGCAGATCCTGTTGGGATCCATGGTTTTCTGTGGAGCTCCGGGAGATGAACCGCCGGAGACGGCATCTGGAGAGCTGTTGGAGATCCAGCCAGTCTGAATCTGACCGATTGTGGTTAAGAACCTCAACGAGGTCTTATCTTGCCGCAATGGAGGCGGCGAAGTCTAACTACTTCGCTGTCCTCATCGCTTCCACAGATAATCGCCCGGCCGCCCTGTTTAGGGTCACTCGCTCCCTCCTTAATCAGGAGGTGAGGGAGGAGCCCTTGCAGGGGCGGGCCGAGGAGTTTAGCCAGCATTTGACGGATAAAATCGCTCAGATCCGGACCGGTTTGGACTCTGACTGGGCAGAGTCGGATGGGGGGGAGACGAGCGATCTTGGAAATATTATCTGGGATGAATTCGATCCTGTGACTCCGGAGGAGGTGGACAGGATCATGGGGAGGCTGGGTTCCACCATGTGTTGGATCCGTGCCCCTCCTGGCTGGTGTATGCAGCTCGGGAGGGGACACGAGGCTAGATCCATGCAGTAATAACTGCTTCTTTGTGGTAGGGTAGCTTCCCTGCAGCCTTGAAAGAGGCGGTGGTGAGGCCCCTCCTCAAGAAGCCTCTCCTGGATCCAGCTGTTTTGAACAACTACCGTCCTGTCTCCAACCTTCGCTTTGTAGCGAAGGTTGTTGAGAGCGTGGTGGCACGTCAGCTCCCTTTGTTCATTGAGGAAACTGATTACCTGGACCCATACCAATCGGGTTTCAGGACCGGATACAACACAGAGACGGCATTGGTCACGCTGGTGAATGATCTCTGGCGGGCTCGGGACAGGGGTTGTTCCTCTGTCCTAGTCCTATTAGACCTCTCAGCGGCTTTTGATACCATCGACCATGGTATCTTGCTGCGGCGTCTCAGGGGGTTGTGAGTGGGGGGCACTGTTTTACAGTGGTTCTCCTACCTCCTAGGCCGTTCGCAGTCGGTGTTGGCAGGAGGGCAGAGGTCGGCCCCAAGGTCTCTCATTTGTGGAGTTCCTCAGGGGTCGGTCCTCTCTCCCCTCTTCTTCAACATCTATATGAAGCCGCTGGGTGAGATCATTCGTGGTTTCGGGGTGGGGTATCATCAGTATGCTGATGATACCCAGCTTTTTCTCTCCACCCCCAACCAACCCAGTGATGCCCTCGACATGATGTCCTGTTGCCTGGAGGCGGTCCAGGTCTGGATGGGGAGAAACAGGCTTTGACTTAATCCCGCCAAGACTGAGTGGCTGTGCATACCGGCATCTCGGACTAACCAGCCTATTCCATCGTTAATTATGGGAGGTGAGGTGTTACCCCCCCCCCGTAGATAGGGCCCGTAATTTGGGCGTCCTCCTGGACTCACGGCTCAGTTTGGAAGATCATATAGGAGCCGTGGGCAGGGGGGCTTTTGCCCAGGTTCGCCTGGTGCGCCAGTTGCGGCCCTACCTGGACTGAGACGCCCTACGTACAGTCACTCATGCGCTCGTGACCTCCCGGATAGACTACTGCAATGCTCTCTACATGGGGCTGCCCTTGAAGACCACTCGGAGGCTTCAACTGGTGCAGAATGCGGCCGCGCGAGTTTTGATGGGGGTTTCCCGATAGTCCCATGTAACACCTCTTCTCCGCGAGCTGCACTGGCTTCCGGTTGCCCTCCAGGTGAGATTCAAGATGTTGGTGATGACCTATAGAGCCCTTAATGGCATGGGTCCGGATCATCTTCGGGAGTACCTGCTGCCAGCATCAACTTCCCATCGTCCTGTGCGTTCCTACAGGGAGGGCCTCCTCAGGGTGCCGCCAGTCAGGGAGTGCCGGCTGGCAGTCCCCAGGGGGAGGGCATTCTCGGTGGGTGCGCCTGCCCTTTGGAATCAGCTGCCTGTGGAACTCCAGATGGCCCCCGACCTTCGCCCATTTTGCCGGGACCTAAAAACCTGGCTATTCGAGCTTGCCGGCCTGGACTGAGGGTTTGGGTTTTTAGTTTTTAATTTTCGGGGCTATTTAATTTAATTCTATTTTAACTTTGTATATTGTATTGTTTTAATTGCCCTGTAAACCGCCCTAAGTCCTTTGGGAAATGGGCGGTATATAAATCCAAATAATAAATAAATAAGTGGATCCATTCCACACATCCTCAAGACAGTGACTATATTAGCTCCCTCCATGCCCGAAGCTGTCAAAGTGAAAGCATTAATAGACTCTAGCTGCACCTGCTGCCTCATTAGCCCAACGCTAATGGGGAATTTGGACATTCTGGTGAGGAGACTAAAGCAACCAATCTCATTTGGCCATTTAGATGGGTCCATAGCACGGGGGATGCCAGCTACCCTAGCCATCTTACCAGTCCACCTGTCCCTGGGGAACCATGAGGAAGATATAACGTTTGTAGTGACCCCAGGCATGGAATGCCCAATGATCCTAGGGCTGGAATGGTTAAAAAGATGGAACCCCTGGGTGAATTGGAGGACAACAGAACTCAAATTCCCAGAGGGGGATTGTGCGAACCTAAAACTCCAAATCCCCCCACAAACCCTAGGAGCAGAGAAAGCATCAGTGGGAGAAGAGGAGGGGTTACCAGAAATACTGGAAGAATACCGGGACCTTGCTGAAGTTTTCAGTGAGGAACGGGCGGAGGAGCTCCCTCCTCACTGATGCATGGACTGTGCTATAGAAATCAAACTTGGGGCAAAACTCCTGAAGCCCAGGCTGTACTCCATGAGCCCTAAAGAGACGGAGGAGATGGAAAGAATCATAAATAAAAACTTAGGAAATTTATTGAACCTGCCAAACCCAAAGTGGCCGCCCTGGTCCTCTTTAGCAGGACTTTTCAACTGGTGGTACGCGTACCACTGGTGGTACATGAGCACCTGGCTGGTGGTACGCGGCAAGTGTCTTGGTCGCCTTCCTCCCCCCGCACACCGCTCCGCTCCTTCCCAGCTCACTTGCTTGCAGAAAACATGCTGCTTGGTGGCGGCCTGCAGGAACCCTACCGAGGTCGCACGAAGAGCGCAGGCGGAGAGTGAGGCCCTGCCCTCCCCAGGGACTCATTGTGCAGCAACTGGATTGACTTCTTCTCCTGCGTGCGGGCCAGCAGAATCTGTGTTGCTTCCCCCCCCTCTTCTTACTTCGCAAGTAAGCATGAGCCTGAAGGGGACAGAACCATCCACTCCCTCAGTTTGAGAGTGCTCACATCGTGGCCGTGAACCAACCTCACAACCGCCCCCTCCTTCTTTTCCCCCTTCTCTCTCTCTTTCTCTGTTGTGGCCTCACTCTCTTCCATCTTCTTTTGCTCTCCCCCCCCCTGCAAGCTTGCAATACCCCTCACGGCCCTCACATTGCCTCCCGGGGCTCGAGACTTTTCCCCCTGTCCTCTTCCAGAGGTGCCAGGCTTTACAGAGGGGAAAGCAAAGCGGCCAGATGGTGCGCACCCTCCCAGAGGTGGGAATCGAGGCCCACATTTGTTTTGCTGATGTGCACCAGCTGAAGCAATCAGAATGCCGGCATGGAGGGAAAAAATGTGGCCACCTGACTCCCTCCCCCCACGCTGATCCTGCTCACTTGCAGAAAGGAAGCAGAAACCAAAAAGCAGAAACCCTGGGCATCTCCTGGAGAGTTGGGGCCACTTTCCCTTACTGGAAAGAGCCTCTCCTTCCACTCCGTCCGGCTTTCCAGTCGGTTGGTGCCTGGGAAGGTGAATCATTAAAGAACCCCCAGTGCTCAGGACTTCCGGGTGGCAAGGCTCCGTCGATGGCGGCCGTTTCGGCCGTCAGCCCCGTTGTTTTCCGTTGGAACCGCTAAAACAGCAACAATCAGCTGTTTTGCGGTTCAGAAACCCTCTCCTTGGGAGAAGAGGGGAGGGTGAGCATTCAGGTAGGGGTAGAGCTCCCCTAGACCCCCAGAGTTTAAATTCTGGGGGTTGAAGGGTGAGAGCCCCCCCGAAGCCTGAATTTGCTCCGGACTCGGGGACTCCTCTGCTCCAAGGCTTTGGAGCGGAGCAGGACGCTGCAAACATCCCTGCAATCAACAATTAACTTTGGATTACTTGGATGCAGGCAGAGCTGTGCAGGAGAATATTGAAACAGCAAGTATTTGAACTTTAACTCTGGTTTACTTTGAAAGAAAAAGTTGCAAGCGGTGTGGAAAGTGAAAGTGCGCAACGGAAATTAACTGGGTGTTAAGATGGCTTCTAAATCAACCAAAGCTTCTGTTCCTAGAAGTGTTGGTGCTTCACCAGTTCAGCATTCTTCATTACAGGCTTTGATGCCTCCTCCTGTGGCACCTGCACCCGCATTAACATTAAAAGATTTACAAGATGATTTAAAAATACAATCCCAGCAAATAGCTGAACTTATTGAGGAGAAGAATACTGAAATAAGAGCAGACATTTTGGCTGCATTTCAGGGGCTTGCAGTCTGTATTGAGCGCCTGGATGATCATGTGGAAGAGCTGAATCAAAATAATTTGAGATTGGATGCTAAAATGTTGGAAGCTGAAAATAAGATGGAAAAGATTGATGATGATGTAGTTATGATACAATATAGAGATATGGAGTTTGCTTTGAGGATTAGAGGATTGAAAGAGGACCCAAAGGAAAATTTGAAAGAGTTATTGGCACAAGCCCTCGAACCGATCTTGGAGCGTCAAGCGGAAGATATTATGGGGGATATAGACAAAATATTTCATGTTAATTCTTGGATTGCCAGACAAAGAAAACTACCTAGAGATGTGGTGGTCTATTTTACAAAGAGATCGATCAGAAATGTGATTATCCAAGCCTTTTATAATAATAGATTTAAAGTTGCTGAGCAAGAAGTTTTACTTCTGAAAGAGATTCCTCCAAGAATTTTAAGGAAAAGAAAAGAATTTGCTTTTTTGGCAGATGAATTAAAGAAACGGCAGCTTCAGTTTAGATGGGAGATACCAGTAGGCTTGGTGGTGAATTATGCTGGCACGAGATATCGTCTTAATACAGTTTTGAAGGCACAAGATTTTTATTCTAACATATTGAAGGCAGGTCCTCCGCCATCTCCAGAATTCAAAGGAAGGAAGGAAGAAGGAGAGCGTCAGACTCAAATGGAGAGTAAACAAGGAGAAGAAGGAGTTACTTTGCAGATGGTTAAAGAATCTCAGCTAATTGTAGAAGTTGAGCAGCCCCAGACGTTGACAGAAGAGGTTAAAGAACAAAGAATGACAAGGGCTGCAATTAGATGAATAAGACAAGAACAAGAACAACAGAAAGCTGCAATCATATCTCAAGAATTTACTTATAGTGAAGCTGTGGGAGGAGCGAGACCGAAGAGGCAGGTCCAGGTGGTTCTGCAAGAGGCACTCCGAAAGCTTCAGGTCGCAAAAGATGGCGACGAAGTTTCTAACCTGGAATGTTAATGGATTAAATTCCCCGCAAAAGAGAAAGAAAGTTTTTCAGTATTTGAAACAATTTAAAAATGATGTTATTTCTTTACAAGAAATGCATATTCGTGCAGCTGATCAAAAATATTTGATAAATTCTAGATTGGATATACAGTTTAGTGCGTCTGCTCCAGATAAGAAAAATGGAGTAGTTATTTATGTGAAGAAGAATTTAACAGCTAATTTAATTGAAATAGATAAACAAGGAAGATATATTATAATTGAACTTTTAATAGAAGGCAAGAAAATACTTTTGGTTGGATTATATGCTCCTAATCAACAGCAAGGAGAATTTTATAAACTTTTACATAATAAGATAATTCAATGGGATTATAAATCGTGTATTTTGATGGGAGATTGGAATGGAGTCCTGGACACACAGAAAGACAAAAAAGGTCTTTTCAAAAGCATACCAAATCATGCTAGATTGCCTAAATCTTTTTTTGAGATGAAAGATGAAGAGAAAGAAATTTGGAAGAAAAAGATTTTACCTTTTTTTCTGATAGACATCAATCCTTTTCCAGGATTGACTTTGTATTAACTACTAATGATTTTTTTTTTCTAGGATCAAGAAGATTAAGATATGTCCAAGAACTTTATCAGATCATAGTCCAGTATGGTTGGAATTGGAAAAAGAGATTGGAGAGAGGAGGTCTTGGAGATTGAATGAAAATCTGTTTAGATATCAAGAAAATGTGGATGAATGTAAAAAACAGATGGAAGAATTTTTTAATACAAATATGTATAAGGCTACTTCTATTGAAATGGTTTGGGATGCAAGTAAAGCTTATATGAGAGGAGTGTTAATATATTTGAATAATAAATATAGGCGTAAATTGAAATATAAGCGAAAAGAGTTAGAGGAGGAAATTAAGAGGAAAGAGAAGGCTCTAATTTTGAATCCATCTGATAAGAAGATCAAAGAAGCAATTACTTTCTTAAGAGGTCAGTTTAATATGTTTATGGCAGATCAAGTGGCAACCAACCTACGGTATGTTAAACATAATACTTTTTGTAATGCTAATAAGCCAGGTAGGTGGTTAGCTTATTTGTTAATGAAGAAACAAAGGTCACGTAACATAGATAGAATAGTACATAAGGGAAAAGAGGTGTTTCAGCAAAATCTTATTAAAAAGGCTTTTGTTGAATTCTATTCTAAGTTATATGTTAGGGACAAGATTCAAGGTATAGATATAGATAGATATTTACAAGAAGTGAATATCCCTGTTCTTACACAAGAGCAAAGGGAAGAAATGAACCAACTGATAAATGCTGAAGAAATTATTTTAGCAATTAAACAAAGGTGGGGAAAGCACCAGGAACAGATGGCTTGACTGCCGTTTATTATAAAGATTTACAGTTAGAAATGGTGGAAGCTTTAAAAGAATTATTTAGAACAATCCAATCCGGAGGAGAAGTGCCTCCATCGTGGAAAACAGCTTTTATATCGCTGATTCCGAAGGAAGATCAAGATCTTACCCAAACCAAAAATTATAGGCCAATATCGCTTTTAAATACTGATTACAAGATATTTGCAAAAATTTTAGCAAATAGATTAATGAAGGTAATGCAGCAAATGATTCATAGTGACCAAACAGGATTTATAAGTGGTAGACAAATGAAGAATAATATGAGACATATTGTAGATTTATTGGAATTTTTGGAAAGAAATAACCAGGTCTCTGCAGCGCTGATTTTTTTGGATGCTGAAAAAGCTTTTGATCAATTGGACTGGCAATTTTTATTTAAGGTACTGGAGAAAATGGAGTTTGGGGATAACTTTTTGCAAACTATTAGGGCAATATATCAGAAGCAAACAGCTCAAATAATAATTAATGGTAGTTTGAGAGAAGCATGTAACACTGAAAAGGGGATAAGACAGGGGTGTCCGTTGTCACCTTTGTTGTTTGTTTTAACATTGGAAATATTATTGATTAAGATAAGAGACTCAAATAAAATTAAGGGAGTTAAAATAAGAGGTCAAGATTATAGATTGAGAGCGTTTGCGGATGACTTGGTTATTACATTAAGTCAACCAACCTACTCAGTTGTAGATTTGATGGAGATAATATTGTTATATGGAAAAGTTTCTGGATTTAAGATAAATACACAAAAAACTACAATATTGTCTAAAAATATGACTACAGAACAAAAGGTTGTTTTAGAAGAACTAACTGGATTTGAAATAGTTAAAAAGACTAAATACTTGGGGGTATATCTTTCAGTTTCAAATGTGAAATTATATAAAAATAATTATGAATTGTTATGGTTAAAAATACAAAAAGAGTTAGATAGTTGGAAAAAATTACAATTATCCTTATTGGGAAGAATTGCAGCAGTGAAAATGAATGTTTTGCCGAAGTTTTTATTTTTGTTTCAAATGATACCTATACTTAAAAAGGATTCAAACTTGGAGGAATGGCAGAAAGGTATTAATAAATTTGTTTGGGCAGGGAAAAGACCAAGAGTAAAATTGAAGATAATGCAAGATGTACGTGAAAGAGGTGGTCTTAAAATGCCCAATTTTAAATTATATGAGGCTGCTGCTTTATCATCAATTAGTGACTGGTTTAATTTAACACAAGGGAGATTATTGAATATTGAGGGTTGTGATTTGTTATTTGGTTGGCATGCATATTTATTGTATGACAAGAAGGTGGATATTGTTTTTAAGACACATATATTAAGGTATGCTCTGTTGCGAGTTTGGAAAAAATATCGATATAAGTTAAATTATAAAATACCAATTTGGGCAATACCTAAACATGCAATAGAAAATATAAATGTGGGATTTAAACACGATGTGACTACATATAAAGAAATTCTTAGGATGGAAAGGAATGTATGGCAATTGAAGCCATATAATATTTTAAAAGAAGGGAAAATAGTACAAACGTGGTTCCAGTATGGGCAGTTACAAGCTAGATGGAAGGAAGATCAGAAAGTTTGTATTTCGATAACTGATGAAAATTTGGTAAAACAAATTAGAGATCAAGGTCAAGCACATATAAGAAGGATATACAATGCATTGATAGAAATAGACTCAGAAACGGAACTTGTTAAAGACTGTATGATAAAATGGGCCCAGAATTTTCAGGAAGTCATAACAATGGATATCTGGGAAAAGATATGGGTTAGAAATGTAAAATTTACACAGGCTCAAAATTTAAGAGAGAATTTTTATAAAATGTTTTATAGATGGCATTTAGATCCTAAAAAATTAGCAAGTATGTATCTGAATTGTCAGTCTAAATGTTAGAGGTGTGGTTGTGATGATGCAACGTATTATCATATATGGTGGACTTGTAAAAAAGTCAAAGCTTTTTGGATTAAAATTTGGTGGAACATGGACAAGATATTTAAGAAAAAGATAAGGTTTTCTCCACAGATATTTCTGTTGGGTATTATTACAGATTGTACTGTTATACATACTAAATTGATGTTGAATTTAATTACGGCAGCAAGACTTTTAGTAGCGCAATATTGGAAGAAGGAGGAACTGCCTACTATAGAAGAGTAATAATAATAATAATAATAATAATAATAATAATAATAATAATAATAATAATAGTTGGAAGGGACCTTGGAGGTCATCTAGTCCAACCCCCTGCTTAGGCAGGAAACCCTATACCATTTCAGGCAAATGACTGTCCAGTCTCTTCTTAAAAACCTCCAGTGTTGGAGCATTCACCACCTCTGGAGGCAGGTTGTTCCACTGGTTAATTGTTCTAACTGTCAGGAAGTTTCTCCTTAGTTCTAGGTTGCTTCTCTCCTTGACTAGTTTCCATCCATTGCTTCTTGTCCTGCTTTCAGGTGCTTTGGAGAATAGCTTGACTCTCTCTTCTTTGTGGTAGCCCCTGAGATATTGGAACACTGCTATCATGTCACCCCTCACCCTTCTCTTCATTAAACTACACATACCCAATTCCAGCAACCGTTCCCTATATGTTTTAGCCTCCAGCCCCCTAATCATCTTTGTTGCTCTTCTCTGTACTCTTTCTAGAGTCTCGACATCTTTTTTTTAATTGAAAAGTTTTACAGTACATTTTAACTTTAACAATCCCCCCTCCCCCCACCCCTACCTAACCCTCCCTATCCCTCCCACCCATTCCCCCCTCCCCCCCCCGACTTCCCAGAGCTAAATACAGGGTATAAAAACAAAGAACAATCATAAGCATCCATATGCTACCAACAATAAACTATTAATTCTATCACCCTCTAGCTCATATAAAATGATTACAAGCAATATTAATATTACATATAAAAAAAAGAAAACAGAAAAGGAAACTTACTCAAATGCTAAATGAAATTTCTTAATCCCATATTTGTTCTGAATATAATCAATCCACTTTTTCCACTCCATAATATAACGTTCTTGCGAATGATCTTTCAGGTAAGCCGAAATCTTTGCCATTTCTGCCAGGCCAGAAACTTTTAGAGTCCATTCTTCTATAGTCGGCAGTTCCTCCTTTTTCCAATATTGACCTATTAAAAGTCTTGCTGCTGTGATTAAGTTCAGCATCAACTTAACGTCCACCACAGTAGCTTCTGTAATTATGCCCAACAAAAACAGTTGCGGACAAAACTTTATCCTTCGCTTAAAGATCTTCTGCATATTCCACCAAATTTTTATCCAAAAAGCCTTAACCTTTTTGCAGGTCCACCATATATGAAAATACGTTGCATCTTTGCCTCCACACCTCCAACATTTAGGCTGATAATTCGGATACATACTTGCAAGCTTTTTAGGGTCTAAATGCCATCTATAAAACATTTTATAAAAGTTCTCTCTTAGGTTTTGGGCTTGCGTGAATTTTACGTTCCTCACCCAGATCTTTTCCCACGTGTCCATTGTAATAACTTCTTGAATATTCTGAGCCCATTTTATCATACAATCTTTAACAAGTTCTGTTTCTGAGTCAATTTCTATCAATGCAAGATATATCCGTTTGATATGTGCTGGACCCTGGTTTCTAATTTGCTTTATCAGATTTTCATCGGTCATTGCAAAACCAATTTTCTGGTCTTCTTTCCACCTGGCCCGTAACTGAGTATATTGAAACCAAGTTTGAACGATCTTCTCATCTCGCAAGAGATTGTACGGCTTCAAACACCAGACATTTCTTTCCAAGTTTAAAATCTCCTTATACGTAGTCACATCATGTTTGAAGCCAACATTTATGTTTTCTATTGCGTGTTTTGGGATTGCCCACAACGGCATCTTGCAATCTAACTTATGTCTATACTTCTTCCAAACTCTCAAGAATGCCTGTCTTAAAATATGCACTTTAAACACATTATCTACCTTCTTCATGTAGGTGTGTATCACGCCAAATGTCTCGCAATTCCAAATCATCCTTCATTTCAAAAAAAGATTTAGGCAATCTAGCATGACTCGGGGCACGCTTAAAAAAACCAGCTTTGTCCATCTGTACGTCGAGGACACCATTCCAATCTCCCATAAAAATAAAAGATTTATAATCCAATTGGGTAACCTTTGTATGTAGTAAGTTAAAAAAGTCAGCTTGTTGTTGATTAGGAGCATACAATCCAACTAAAAGCGTTTTTTTACCTTCTAACAGCAAATCTATCATAACATATTTTCCTTGCTTATCTACTTCAATTAGTTCCGCTGTTAGAGTACTCTTAACGTAGACAACCACTCCATTTTTCTTGTTCATTGCAGAAGCAACAAATTGCGTACCCAACCTTGAGTTCGATAAGTACTTTTGGTCCATAACCCTAATGTGCGTTTCTTGCAAATAAATAACATCAGTCTTAAATTGTTTTAAATATTGAAAAACTTTCTTTCTCTTCTGTGGTGAATTTAATCCATTGACATTCCAAGTTAGAAATTTAGTCGCCATTCTTGGCGTCCCGAAGCTTTTGGAGCACGTCTGCAAGGACCCCTGTAACTTCTTTGGGCCGCGCCCCTCCCACAGCTTCACTGTAAGTACGCTTTGGAGGTTCCATAACTTTCTGCTGGTCTTGCTCTTGCTCTTGTCTCGCTCGTCTTAGGGCGGCACGCGTCATCCTCTGCTCTCCAGCAGCAGCCGATGAAACTGTAACTTGATCCCCTCCAGCACCATTCTCCTCTGTCTGTCTACCTTCAGCGTCTTGAGGCTTTCCCTCGCCATATCCCTTTGCAGCTTCCAGAAGTGATAGGGGGGTTGCTTTTAACACATTACTGTAAAAATCACGTGCCTGAGTCACAGTAACCAGACGATGTCTTTTACCTTCGTGCATCACCACCATTCCGGCTGGAATCTCCCATCTAAACTTGATATCACATTTCTTAAGTTCCTGTGCAAGGAATGCAAAATCTTTCCTTCTCCTTAAAATCTTTGGAGGAATCTCTTTTAAAACCAGGACTTCTTGCTCAGCAACCACAAATTTAGTATCGTAAGCAGCTTGAATAACTTCATCTCTAATTGCTCTCTTTGTAAAGTAGACCACCACATCTCTAGGTAACTTCCTCTGTCTTGCAATCCATGAATTTACACGAAAGATTTTATCCATACTTCCCTCAATTTCAGATGCTGGCTGGCCCAATACCGCTTCCAAAGCCTCAGAGATCAGCTGCTTTAAGTCTTCTTTAGGATTCTCTTTTAAGCCCCTGATTCTAATAGCATACTGCATCTGATGATACTGGACAAGGCTCAATTCTCCGTCCATTTTGTCCCTTATATTTTCATTCTCTAATACCTTTACTTCTAAGATAGAGTTCTTTTGACTAAGATCCTCCACTTTTTCATCCAAAGGTTGCACACATTCAGCCACACTTTCAATTGTAGACAAAATGTCTACCCTCATTGCTCTAAACTTCTCTTCCATCTTCTCCTCCAATTTCTCCTCCAGCTTTTCCATCTTTTCATCCATCATATCTGACATTAATTGTGAATGCTTTTCAAAGGCATCTTGTAGATCCTTAAGCGTCAATGCCGGAGGAGGTGCAGGAGGAAGCAAAGCTTGCAACGAGGTCTGTTGCACCGGGGAAGCCCCCGCACTCCGGAGAGCTTTGGAAGTTTTAGCCGCCATCTTCCCCCACTTTCACTTGTTGCGCACTTTCACTTGAAAGCTATAAAATCCATTGAGCTAGAGAGTAAAGATAAAAGTCCACTTCACCTTGACCTCCTGTACCGCTCTGCCTGCACCTTGATACTCAAGAGTCTTTCCTTCTGGCAGGGGTGGTTGCTAACGCCTGGCTCTGCTCCAAAAATCACGGAGCAGAGACGCTGCGCAGCTCGGAGCTAACCCAGGCTTCGGGGGGGCTCGATCCTTCAGCCGCCCAAACTTTCAGCTCAGGCGGCCCCGGAGAGCTCAACCCCTACCTGGGGCCTCACCCCCTCCTTTTCTCCCGAGGAGGGGGCTTCAGATCCACCTAAACAGCTGATCGGCGCTGTTTTCGATGAAACAACACAGCTGCGGAGCGGACAGCCCGGAGACGGCTGTCTTCGGCGTCGCGTCGCCACCGGAAGTCCCCGTCTCGACATCTTTTTTACATCGTGGTGACCAAAACTGGATGCAGTATTCCAGGTGTGGCCTTACCAAAGCATTGTAAAGTGGTATTAGTACTTCACTTGATCTTGATTCTATCCCTCTGTTAATGCAGCCTAGCACTGTGTTGGCTTTTTTGGCAGCTGCAGCACACTCCTGGCTCATATTGAAGTGATTGTCTACTAAGACTCCGAGATCCCTCTCACAGTTACTACTATTGAGCAAGGTACCACCTATACCTATGCATTTGATTTTTCCTGCGTAAATGTAGAACCTTGCTTTTTTCACCATTGAATTTCATTTTGTTAGATAGTGCCCAGTGTTCGAGTCTGTCCAGTTCCTTCTGTATCTTAAGCCTATCTTCTGGAGTATTGGCTATTCCTGCCAGCTTGGTGTCGTCTGCAAATTTGATGAGTTCCCCATCTATCCCCTCATCCAAATCGTTAATTTATTTATTTAGTTATATTTATATAATGAATAGCCGTTAATGAAGATAATGAAGAGCACTGGGCCCAGAACAGAGCCCTGGGGCACCCCACTACACACTTCCTTCCATGTAGATGCGGTTCCATTGAGGACCACACGCTGAGTACGGCCTGTCAGCCAGCTACAAATCCATCTGGTGGTGATGCTATCTAACCCACATTTCTCTATCTTATCAAGTAGTAGGTTGTGATCTACTTTATCAAATGCCTTACTGAAGTCCAAGTAAATTATATCTATAGCATTCCTCTGGTCCACTACTTTTGTCACTTGGTCAAGGAATGTAATAAGATTTGTCTGGCATGATCTGTTTTTGACAAACCCATGTTGACTTTTAGTGATGACTTTGTTTGCATCAAGGTGTTCGCTGATTTGTTGTTTGATTATCTTTTCCAGAATCTTCCCAGGTATTGAGGTCAGGCTGATAGGTCTGTAGTTTCCTGCATCTATTTTTTTCCCTTTTTTGAAGATGGGAACTACATCAGCTCTCTTCCAGTCCCCCTGTGCTCCAGGATCTTTGAAAAATATAGTTCAGTGGTTCTGAGATCACGTCTGCCAGTTCCTTGAGAACCTTGGGGTGTAATCCATCTGGTTCTGGTGATTTGAACTTGTATAGGCTGGACAGGTGCTCACTTACCATTTTCTTGCCTATCTTAACTTGCGTTTCTATTCTGTTTTTTATGGCACTGGTTTGGGTAGGTTGGACTGTTTTTTCCCTTTGTGTAAAGACAGATGCAAAAAACGAATTAAATAGTTCTGCTTTCTCCCTATTGCTTGTCACCTTCTTGCCACTTTCCCCCACTAATGGACCAATCATTTCCTTAACTTTTTTCTTGTTTTTTATATGTTGAAAGAAGCATTTTTTGTTATTTTTGACTTTGGTCACAAGCCTTAGTTCATTTTGAGCCTTAGCTTTCCTCACTTCATCTTTGCAGGCACGGGCTATTTGCTGATATTCTGACTTAGTTATGTGCCCCTCTTTCCAATTCTTATACTTGTCCTTTTTATCTTTCAATTTATCAGAGAGTTCTTTATGCAGCCATGCTGGTTTCTTTTGAGAGCTGTTATTTTTCTTCTTTGTTGGTATTGTACTAGACTGGGCCTTTATTATCTCACTTTTCAAAATTTCCCAAGCTTCTTGAGTTGTTTTCCCCTTTAGGATTCTCATCCATGGAATTCTTCCCAAGGTCTCTCTCAGTTTATTGAAATTAGCTCTTTTAAAGTCCAAGACTCTAGTTTGGCTGTGTTCTATTGCTTGTGCTTCCAGAATGTTGAATTCCAATATTGCATGATCACTTCCCCCCAAGGTTCCTGTGGCTTCGACACTTTCTATCATTTCATCTCTGTTTGTGAGAATTAAATCCAATATGGCTAATCCCCTAGTTGCCTTCTCTACTTTTTGGGAGAGAAAGTTTTCTATATAGGTTTGTCAGGAATCTGTTTGATCTTCCACTTGGTGCAGAGTTTGTCTCCCAGTTGATATCAGGGTAATTAAAGTCCCCCATTACTATTGTGATGTGCTTCTTACATATCTTAGTTAGCTGACTAGCAAAAAGTTCATCTATTTCCTCTGCTTGGTTGGGCGGCCTATAGTATACACCTATGGCAATGTCATTTTTTCCCCTTTTATATTGACAGTTTTCGTCATTGTTGTGCTCTATTTCTGTAGAGATAAAGTTATTTCTTATATAGAAAGGAACTCCACCTCCTCTTTTGTTTAGTCTGTTTCTTTTAAATATTTTAAATCCCTCTAGCTGTGTGTTCCATTTGTGGGTTTCGTCCCACCATGTTTCCGTAATAGCAACAATACCCTCATTTACCTGAATTTCTAGTTCACCCTGCTTACTGTTCATACTCTGTGCATTGGTGTATAGACATTTGAGTCCTTTATGACTGACCCTGTGTTTACTTGCTACATAACTTGTGTGATGCCTGACTTCCCCTATTTTCTTAGATTGCCGGGGACAGTGATGGTCTGTATCAATTAACTCACTGTCCCCATTGTTTAGTTTAAATGTTCCTCCAGAAAAGGTGTGAATTTATTGCCAAGTAACTCAGTCCCTTTCTTGGATGGATGCAGACCATCTCTTTTGTACATTTTTTCATTGGACCAGCTACAGACATCGTGACTAATATAACCAAAGCCTTCTCCTTTACACCACTCCTTTAGCCACATGTTAAATTCTGCTATATGCTGGCCTTTTCCATTTTGCTCCTTATAGACTGGTAAAACCTCTGAAAAAGTAAGCCTACAGCCTATTCTGCTGAGTTCCTGCCCCAAGCTCTGGAAATCATTCTGCACAGAGAGTACATCTTTTTGGGACAGATCGTTAGTGCCAAGATGTACAATAGCCTCCACATCACAGTCCTTGCTGGCATTCTTGATTATTTTAGAAATATGCTTCTTCTTCCTACTGGCAGTAGCACCTGGAAGACACCTGACCTCTTTCAAAACCTCTATGTCCTTTCCTAAATTTACATCCCTTATAATTGAATCACCAACTAGAAGGTGGCTTCTCTTTTTGGATGCCTTTCTGTTCTTGCATGACTGATGTGTAATACCAGATTCGCACTTCTCCCTGTCGAAAACAAGTTTTTGATCTTGGACCATGATCCCTTGCTTATTTGAGTTATTATCACAGATACCTTTACCTGTCTCCTTAATGTCCCTATTAAGGTCAGAAAGGGCACTGTATCTGTTGTGCAGGGACACAGCGAAAGCTTTGTGTTTATGGTTCACAGATCTCACCCTGCCAGATCCCACGGTTGTCCACACTGCCCTTCTCCTGCAGGATCTTTGTGGTAGAGGGGGCTGATAGCACGGAGGCTCAATAGGGTGGAAGGGCTGAACTGGACACCTAATTTCTGCCTGAAGAGCACAGATTACAGACCCTAGATAAATAATCTGTCCTTGTAGACTAGTGATTTGTTTACAGATAGGACAGTTTCCAAGTTTGAAAAGTGTACTGCGAAAGACAGCTGCAAAATAAGTGTTGCACTGAACTAAGCCAGACATTCTTAGACACAAGGAATCTCAGATGCACTTGCCCTGAATGTACCGCTGCTGTTTTCGATATTTAGTTATATAATTAGTGGGGGCCGCTACTTTTTTTGGTGCAGCCTTTCCAAAACCTACACCACGGAGCACTTCCCAGCAGCTCTGAAAGTTGAAATTCTGCTGAAAAGGGATGGAGATCCAATGAGGACCCCAAATGCAGTTCAAATACAATGCAAACCAATTAGGGCTCTAGCTCCTTTTTGGTGCAGCCCTTGCAAAACTTACAGCATGGAGCGCTTCCCAGCAGCTCTGAAAGTTGAAATTCTGCTGAAAAGCAATGGAGATCCAATGAGGACCCCAAATGCAGTTCAAATACAATACAAACCAATCAGGGCTCTAGCTCCTTTTTGGTGCAGCCCTTGCAAAACTTACAGCATGGAGCACTTCCCAGCAGCTCTGAAAGTTGAAATTCTGCTGAAAAGGGATGGAGATCCAATGAGGACCCCAAATGCAGTTCAAATACAATGCAAACCAATCAGGGCTCTAGCTCCTTTTTTGGTGCAGCCCTTGCAAAACTTACAGCATGGAGCACTTCCCAGCAGCTCTGAAAGTTGAAATTCTGCTGAAAAGCGATGGAGATCCAATGAGGACCCCAAATGCAGTTCAAATACAATGCAAACCAATCAGGGCTCTAGCTCCTTTTTGGTGCAGCCCTTGCAAAACGTACAGCATGGAGCACTTCCCAGCAGCTCTGAAAGTTGAAATTCTGCTGAAAAGGGATGGAGATCCAATGAGGACCCCAAATGCAGTTCAAATACAATGCAAACCAATCAGGGCTCTAGCTCCTTTTTTGGTGCAGCCCTTGCAAAACTTACAGCATGGAGCACTTCCCAGCAGCTCTGAAAGTTGAAATTCTGCTGAAAAGCAATGCAGATCCAATGAGGACCCCAAATGCAGTTCAAATACAATGCAAACCAATCAGGGCTCTAGCTCCTTTTTTGGTGCAGCCCTTGCAAAACTTACAGCATGGAGCACTTCCCAGCAGCTCTGAAAGTTGAAATTCTACTGAAAAGGGATGGAGATCCAATGAGGACCCCAAATGCAGTTCAAGTACAATGCAAACCAATCAGGGCTCTAGCTCCTTTTTTGGTGCAGCCCTTGCAAAACTTACAGCATGGAGCGCTTCCCAGCAGCTCTGAAAGTTGAAATTCTGCTGAAAAGCGATGGAGATCCAATGAGGACCCCAAATGCAGTTCAAATACAATGCAAACCAATCAGGGCTCTACCTCCTTTTTTGGTGCAGCCCTTGCAAAACTTACAGCATGGAGCGCTTCCCAGCAGCTCTGAAAGTTGAAATTCTGCTGAAAAGGGATGGAGATCCAATGAGGACCCCAAATGCAGTTCAAATACAATGCAAACCAATCAGGGCTCTAGCTCCTTTTTTGGTGCAGCCCTTGCAAAACCTACACCACGGAGCACTTCCCAGCAGCTCTGAAAGTTGAAATTCTGCTGAAAAGGGATGGAGATCCAATGAGGACCCCAAATGCAGTTCAAATACAATGCAAACCAATCAGGGCTCTAGCTCCTTTTTTGGTGCAGCCCTTGCAAAACCTACACCACTGAGCACTTCCCAGCAGCTCTGAAAGTTGAAATTCTGCTGAAAAGCAATGGAGATCCAATGAGGACCCCAAATGCAGTTCAAATACAATACAAACCAATCAGGGCTCTAGCTCCTTTTTGGTGCAGCCCTTGCAAAACCTACACCACTGAGCACTTCCCAGCAGCTCTGAAAGTTGAAATTCTGCTGAAAAACGATGGAGATCCAATGAGGACCCCAAATGCAGTTCAAATACAATGCAAACCAATCAGGGCTCTAGCTCCTTTTTGGTGCAGCCCTTGCAAAACTTACAGCATGGAGCACTTCCCAGCAGCTCTGAAAGTTGAAATTCTGCTGAAAAGCGATGGAGATCCAATGAGGACCCCAAATGCAGTTCAAATACAATGCAAACCAATCAGGGCTCTACCTCCTTTTTTGGTGCAGCCCTTGCAAAACTTACAGCATGGAGCGCTTCCCAGCAGCTCTGAAAGTTGAAATTCTGCTGAAAAGGGATGGAGATCCAATGAGGACCCCAAATGCAGTTCAAATACAATGCAAACCAATCAGGGCTCTAGCTCCTTTTTTGGTGCAGCCCTTGCAAAACCTACACCACGGAGCACTTCCCAGCAGCTCTGAAAGTTGAAATTCTGCTGAAAAGCAATGGAGATCCAATGAGGACCCCAAATGCAGTTCAAATACAATGCAAACCAATCAGGGCTCTAGCTCCTTTTTTGGTGCAGCCCTTGCAAAACCTACACCACGGAGCACTTCCCAGCAGCTCTGAAAGTTGAAATTCTGCTGAAAAGCAATGGAGATCCAATGAGGACCCCAAATGCAGTTCAAATACAATACAAACCAATCAGGGCTCTAGCTCCTTTTTGGTGCAGCCCTTGCAAAACCTACACCACTGAGCACTTCCCAGCAGCTCTGAAAGTTGAAATTCTGCTGAAAAGGGATGGAGATCCAATGAGGACCCCAAATGCAGTTCAAGTACAATGCAAACCAATCAGGGCTCTAGCTCCTTTTTGGTGCAGCCCTTGCAAAACTTACAGCATGGAGCACTTCC
This sequence comes from Vipera berus, assembly GCF_964194415.1. Taxonomy (NCBI): domain Eukaryota; kingdom Metazoa; phylum Chordata; class Lepidosauria; order Squamata; family Viperidae; genus Vipera; species Vipera berus. The sequence goes on along the minus strand of NC_138210.1, from coordinate 18,853,642 downwards.
CAGCAGCTCTGAAAGTTGAAATTCTGCTGAAAAGGGATGGAGATCCAATGAGGACCCCAAATGCAGTTCAAATACAATGCAAACCAATCAGGGCTCTAGCTCCTTTGTGGTGCAGCCCTTGCAAAACTTACAGCATGGAGCACTTCCCAGCAGCTCTGAAAGTTGAAATTCTGCTGAAAAGGGATGGAGATCCAATGAGGACCCCAAATGCAGTTCAAGTACAATGCAAACCAATCAGGGCTCTAGCTCCTTTTTTGGTGCAGCCCTTGCAAAACTTACAGCATGGAGCGCTTCCCAGCAGCTCTGAAAGTTGAAATTTGCTGAAAAGCGATGGAGATCCAATGAGGACCCCAAATGCAGTTCAAATACAATTCAAACCAATCAGGGCTCTAGCTCCTTTTTTGGTGCAGCCCTTGCAAAACTTACAGCATGGAGCGCTTCCCAGCAGCTCTGAAAGTTGAAATTCTGTTGAAAAGCAATGGAGATCCAATGAGGACCCCAAATGCAGTTCAAATACAATGCAAACCAATCAGGGCTCTAGCTCCTTTTTGGTGCAGCCCTTGCAAAACCAACACCACGGAGCACTTCCCAGCAGCTCTGAAAGTTGAAATTCTGCTGAAAAGGGATGGAGATCCAATGAGGACCCCAAATGCAGTTCAAATACAATGCAAACCAATCAGGGCTCTAGCTCCTTTTTTGGTGCAGCCCTTGCAAAACTTACAGCATGGAGCACTTCCCAGCAGCTCTGAAAGTTGAAATTCTGCTGAAAAGAAATGCAGATCCAATGAGGACCCCAAATGCAGTTCAAATACAATGCAAACCAATCAGGGCTCTAGCTCCTTTTTTGGTGCAGCCCTTGCAAAACTTACAGCATGGAGCACTTCCCTTCAGCTCTGAAAGTTGAAATTCTGCTGAAAAGGGATGGAGATCCAATGAGGACCCCAAATGCAGTTCAAATACAATGCAAACCAATCAGGGCTCTAGCTCCTTTTTTGGTGCAGCCCTTGCAAAACTTACAGCATGGAGCGCTTCCCAGCAGCTCTGAAAGTTGAAATTCTGCTGAAAAGCGATGGAGATCCAATGAGGACCCCAAATGCAGTTCAAATACAATGCAAACCAATCAGGGCTCTAGCTCCTTTTTTGGTGCAGCCCTTGCAAAACCTACAGCATGGAGCGCTGCCCAGCAGCTCTGAAAGTTGAAATTCTGCTGAAAAGCAATGGAGATCCAATGAGGACCCCAAATGCAGTTCAAGTACAATGCAAACCAATCAGGGCTCTAGCTCCTTTTTTGGTGCAGCCCTTGCAAAACTTACAGCATGGAGCACTTCCCAGCAGCTCTGAAAGTTGAAATTCTGCTGAAAAGGGATGGAGATCCAATGAGGACCCCAAATGCAGTTCAAATACAATGCAAACCAATCAGGGCTCTAGCTCCTTTTTTGGTGGAGCCCTTGCAAAACCTACAGCATGGAGCGCTTCCCAGCAGCTCTGAAAGTTGAAATTCTGCTGAAAAGCGATGGAGATCCAATGAGGACCCCAAATGCAGTTCAAATACAATGCAAACCAATCAGGGCTCTAGCTCCTTTTTGGTGCAGCCCTTGCAAAACTTACAGCATGGAGCACTTCCCAGCAGCTCTGAAAGTTGAAATTCTGCTGAAAAGGGATGGAGATCCAATGAGGACCCCAAATGCAGTTCAAATACAATGCAAACCAATCAGGGCTCTAGCTCCTTTTTGGTGCAGCCCTTGCAAAACTTACAGCATGGAACACTTCCCAGCAGCTCTGAAAGTTGAAATTCTGCTGAAAAGGGATGGAGATCCAATGAGGACCCCAAATACAGTTCAAATACAATGCAAACCAATCAGGGCTCTAGCTCCTTTTTTGGTGCAGCCCTTGCAAAACTTACAGCATGGAGCACTTCCCAGCACCTCTGAAAGTTGAAATTCTGCTGAAAAGGGATGGAGATCCAATGAGGACCCCAAATGCAGTTCAAATACAATGCAAACCAATCAGGGCTCTAGCTCTTTTTTTGGTGCAGCCCTTGCAAAACCTACACCACGGAGCACTTCCCAGCAGCTCTGAAAGTTGAAATTCTGCTGAAAAGGGATGGAGATCCAATGAGGACCCCAAATGCAGTTCAAATACAATGCAAACCAATCAGGGCTCTAGCTCCTTTTTTGGTGCAGCCCTTGCAAAACTTACAGCATGGAGCACTTCCCAGCAGCTCTGAAAGTTGAAATTCTGCTGAAAAGGGATGGAGATCCAATGAGGACCCCAAATGCAGTTCAAATACAATGCAAACCAATCAGGGCTCTAGCTCCTTTTTGGTGCAGCCCTTGCAAAACCTACAGCATGGAGCACTTCCCAGCAGCTCTGAAAGTTGAAATTCTGCTGAAAAGGGATGGAGATCCAATGAGGACCCCAAATGCAGTTCAAATACAATGCAAACCAATCAGGGCTCTAGCTCCTTTTTTGGTGCAGCCCTTGCAAAACCTACAGCATAGAGCACTTCCCAGCAGCTCTGAAAGTTGAAATTCTGCTGAAAAGGGATGGAGATCCAATGAGGACCCCAAATGCCATTCAAATACAATGCAAACCAATCAGGGCTCTAGCTCCTTTTTTGGTGCAGCCCTTGCAAAACTTACAGCATGGAGCGCTTCCCAGCAGCTCTGAAAGTTGAAATTCTGCTGAAAAGGGATGGAGATCCAATGAGGACCCCAAATGCAGTTCAAATACAATGCAAACCAATCAGGGCTCTACCTCCTTTTTTGGTGCAGCCCTTGCAAAACTTACAGCATGGAGCGCTGCGCAGCAGCTCTGAAAGTTGAAATTCTGCTGAAAAGCAATGGAGATCCAATGAGGACCCCAAATGCATTTCAAATACAATGCAAACCAATCAGGGCTCTAGCTCCTTTTTGGTGCAGCCCTTGCAAAACTTACAGCATGGAGCACTTCCCAGCAGCTCTGAAAGTTGAAATTCTGCTGAAAAGCAATGCAGATCCAATGAGGACCCCAAATGCAGTTGAAATACAATGCAAACCAATCAGGGCTCTAGCTCCTTTTTTGGTGCAGCCCTTGCAAAACATACAGCATGGAGCACTTCCCAGCAGCTCTGAAAGTTGAAATTCTGCTGAAAAGGGATGGAGATCCAATGAGGACCCCAAATGCAGTTCAAATACAATGCAAACCAATCAGGGCTCTACCTCCTTTTTTGGTGCAGCCCTTGCAAAACTTACAGCATGGAGCGCTTCCCAGCAGCTCTGAAAGTTGAAATTCTGCTGAAAAGCAATGGAGATCCAATGAGGACCCCAAATGCAGTTCAAATACAATGCAAACCAATCAGGGCTCTAGCTCCTTTTTGGTGCAGCCCTTGCAAAACTTACAGCATGGAGCACTTCCCAGCAGCTCTGAAAGTTGAAATTCTGCTGAAAAGGGATGGAGATCCAATGAGGACCCCAAATGCAGTTCAAATACAATGCAAACCAATCAGGGCTCTAGCTCCTTTTTGGTGCAGCCCTTGCAAAACTTACAGCATGGAGCGCTTCCCAGCAGCTCTGAAAGTTGAAATTCTGCTGAAAAGGGATGGAGATCCAATGAGGACCCCAAATGCAGTTCAAATACAATGCAAACCAATCAGGGCTCTAGCTCCTTTTTGGTGCAGCCCTTGCAAAACTTACAGCATGGAGCACTTCCCAGCAGCTCTGAAAGTTGAAATTCTGCTGAAAAGGGATGGAGATCCAATGAGGACCCCAAATGCAGTTCAAATACAATGCAAACCAATCAGGGCTCTAGCTCCTTTTTGGTGCAGCCCTTGCAAAACTTACAGCATGGAGCACTTCCCAGCAGCTCTGAAAGTTGAAATTCTGCTGAAAAGGGATGGAGATCCAATGAGGACCCCAAATGCAGTTCAAATACAATGCAAACCAATCAGGGCTCTAGCTCCTTTTTTGGTGCAGCCCTTGCAAAACCTACAGCATAGAGCACTTCCCAGCAGCTCTGAAAGTTGAAATTCTGCTGAAAAGGGATGGAGATCCAATGAGGACCCCAAATGCCATTCAAATACAATGCAAACCAATCAGGGCTCTAGCTCCTTTTTTGGTGCAGCCCTTGCAAAACTTACAGCATGGAGCGCTTCCCAGCAGCTCTGAAAGTTGAAATTCTGCTGAAAAGCAATGGAGATCCAATGAGGACCCCAAATGCAGTTCAAATACAATGCAAACCAATCAGGGCTCTAGCTCTTTTTTTGGTGCAGCCCTTGCAAAACCTACACCACGGAGCACTTCCCAGCAGCTCTGAAAGTTGAAATTCTGCTGAAAAGGGATGGAGATCCAATGAGGACCCCAAATGCAGTTCAAATACAATGCAAACCAATCAGGGCTCTAGCTCCTTTTTTGGTGCAGCCCTTGCAAAACTTACAGCATGGAGCGCTTCCCAGCAGCTCTGAAAGTTGAAATTCTGCTGAAAAGCAATGGAGATCCAATGAGGACCCCAAATGCATTTCAAATACAATGCAAACCAATCAGGGCTCTAGCTCTTTTTTGGTGCAGCCCTTACAAAACTTACAGCATGGAGCACTTCCCAGCAGCTCTGAAAGTTGAAATTCTGCTGAAAAGCGATGGAGATCCAATGAGGACCCCAAATGCAGTTCAAATACAATGCAAACCAATCAGGGCTCTACCTCCTTTTTTGGTGCAGCCCGTGCAAAACTTACAGCATGGAGCGCTGCCCAGCAGCTCTGAAAGTTGAAATTCTGCTCCAAAGCAATGGAGATCCAATGAGGACCCCAAATGCAGTTCAAATACAATGCAAACCAATCAGGGCTCTAGCTCCTTTTTGGTGCAGCCCTTGCAAAACTTACAGCATGGAGCACTTCCCAGCAGCTCTGAAAGTTGAAATTCTGCTGAAAAGGGATGGAGATCCAATGAGGACCCCAAATGCAGTTCAAATACAATGCAAACCAATCAGGGCTCTAGCTCCTTTTTGGTGCAGCCCTTGCAAAACTTACAGCATGGAGCACTTCCCAGCAGCTCTGAAAGTTGAAATTCTGCTGAAAAGGGATGGAGATCCAATGAGGACCCCAAATGCAGTTCAAATACAATGCAAACCAATCAGGGCTCTAGCTCCTTTTTTGGTGCAGCCCTTGCAAAACCTACAGCATAGAGCACTTCCCAGCAGCTCTGAAAGTTGAAATTCTGCTGAAAAGGGATGGAGATCCAATGAGGACCCCAAATGCCATTCAAATACAATGCAAACCAATCAGGGCTCTAGCTCCTTTTTTGGTGCAGCCCTTGCAAAACTTACAGCATGGAGCGCTTCCCAGCAGCTCTGAAAGTTGAAATTCTGCTGAAAAGCGATGGAGATCCAATGAGGACCCCAAATGCAGTTCAAATACAATGCAAACCAATCAGGGCTCTACCTCCTTTTTTGGTGCAGCCCTTGCAAAACTTACAGCATGGAGCGCTGCGCAGCAGCTCTGAAAGTTGAAATTCTGCTGAAAAGCAATGGAGATCCAATGAGGACCCCAAATGCATTTCAAATACAATGCAAACCAATCAGGGCTCTAGCTCCTTTTTGGTGCAGCCCTTGCAAAACTTACAGCATGGAGCACTTCCCAGCAGCTCTGAAAGTTGAAATTCTGCTGAAAAGCAATGCAGATCCAATGAGGACCCCAAATGCAGTTCAAATACAATGCAAACCAATCAGGGCTCTAGCTCCTTTTTTGGTGCAGCCCTTGCAAAACATACAGCATGGAGCACTTCCCAGCAGCTCTGAAAGTTGAAATTCTGCTGAAAAGCAATGGAGATCCAATGAGGACCCCAAATGCAGTTCAAATACAATGCAAACCAATCAGGGCTCTAGCTCCTTTTTTGGTGCAGCCCTTGCAAAACCTACACCACGGAGCACTTCCCAGCAGCTCTGAAAGTTGAAATTCTGCTGAAAAGGGATGGAGATCCAATGAGGACCCCAAATGCATTTCAAATACAATGCAAACCAATCAGGGCTCTAGCTCTTTTTTGGTGCAGCCCTTGCAAAACTTACAGCATGGAGCACTTCCCAGCAGCTCTGAAAGTTGAAATTCTGCTGAAAAGGGATGGAGATCCAATGAGGACCCCAAATGCAGTTCAAATACAATGCAAACCAATCAGGGCTCTAGCTCCTTTTTTGGTGCAGCCCTTGCAAAACCTACACCACGGAGCACTTCCCAGCAGCTCTGAAAGTTGAAATTCTGCTGAAAAGGGATGGAGATCCAATGAGGACCCCAAATGCAGTTCAAATACAATGCAAACCAATCAGGGCTCTAGCTCCTTTTTTGGTGCAGCCCTTGCAAAACTTACAGCATGGAGCGCTTCCCAGCAGCTCTGAAAGTTGAAATTCTGCTGAAAAGCAATGGAGATCCAATGAGGACCCCAAATGCATTTCAAATACAATGCAAACCAATCAGGGCTCTAGCTCCTTTTTGGTGCAGCCCTTGCAAAACTTACAGCATGGAGCACTTCCCAGCAGCTCTGAAAGTTGAAATTCTGCTGAAAAGGGATGGAGATCCAATGAGGACCCCAAATGCAGTTCAAATACAATGCAAACCAATCAGGGCTCTAGCTCCTTTTTGGTGCAGCCCTTGCAAAACTTACAGCATGGAGCACTTCCCAGCAGCTCTGAAAGTTGAAATTCTGCTGAAAAGCAATGCAGATCCAATGAGGACCCCAAATGCAGTTCAAATACAATGCAAACCAATCAGAGCTCTAGCTCCTTTTTTGGTGCAGCCCTTGCAAAACTTACAGCATGGAGCGCTGCCCAGCAGCTCTGAAAGTTGAAATTCTGCTCCAAAGCAATGGAGATCCAATGAGGACCCCAAATGCAGTTCAAATACAATGCAAACCAATCAGGGCTCTACCTCCTTTTTTGGTGCAGCCCTTGCAAAACTTACAGCATGGAGCGCTTCCAAGCAGCTCTGAAAGTTGAAATTCTGCTGAAAAGCAATGGAGATCCAATGAGGACCCCAAATGCAGTTCAAATACAATGCAAACCAATCAGGGCTCTAGCTCCTTTTTGGTGCAGCCCTTGCAAAACTTACAGCATGGAGCACTTCCCAGCAGCTCTGAAAGTTGAAATTCTGCTGAAAAGGGATGGAGATCCAATGAGGACCCCAAATGCAGTTCAAATACAATGCAAACCAATCAGGGCTCTAGCTCCTTTTTGGTGCAGCCCTTGCAAAACTTACAGCATGGAGCACTTCCCAGCAGCTCTGAAAGTTGAAATTCTGCTGAAAAGGGATGGAGATCCAATGAGGACCCCAAATGCAGTTCAAATACAATGCAAACCAATCAGGGCTCTAGCTCCTTTTTTGGTGCAGCCCTTGCAAAACTTACAGCATGGAGCACTTCCCAGCAGCTCTGAAAGTTGAAATTCTGCTGAAAAGGGATGGAGATCCAATGAGGACCCCAAATGCAGTTCAAATACAATGCAAACCAATCAGGGCTCTAGCTCCTTTTTGGTGCAGCCCTTGCAAAACCTACAGCATGGAGCACTTCCCAGCAGCTCTGAAAGTTGAAATTCTGCTGAAAAGGGATGGAGATCCAATGAGGACCCCAAATGCAGTTCAAATACAATGCAAACCAATCAGGGCTCTAGCTCCTTTTTTGGTGCAGCCCTTGCAAAACCTACAGCATAGAGCACTTCCCAGCAGCTCTGAAAGTTGAAATTCTGCTGAAAAGGGATGGAGATCCAATGAGGACCCCAAATGCCATTCAAATACAATGCAAACCAATCAGGGCTCTAGCTCCTTTTTTGGTGCAGCCCTTGCAAAACTTACAGCATGGAGCGCTTCCCAGCAGCTCTGAAAGTTGAAATTCTGCTGAAAAGCGATGGAGATCCAATGAGGACCCCAAATGCAGTTCAAATACAATGCAAACCAATCAGGGCTCTACCTCCTTTTTTGGTGCAGCCCTTGCAAAACTTACAGCATGGAGCGCTGCGCAGCAGCTCTGAAAGTTGAAATTCTGCTGAAAAGCAATGGAGATCCAATGAGGACCCCAAATGCATTTCAAATACAATGCAAACCAATCAGGGCTCTAGCTCCTTTTTGGTGCAGCCCTTGCAAAACTTACAGCATGGAGCACTTCCCAGCAGCTCTGAAAGTTGAAATTCTGCTGAAAAGCAATGCAGATCCAATGAGGACCCCAAATGCAGTTGAAATACAATGCAAACCAATCAGGGCTCTAGCTCCTTTTTTGGTGCAGCCCTTGCAAAACATACAGCATGGAGCACTTCCCAGCAGCTCTGAAAGTTGAAATTCTGCTGAAAAGGGATGGAGATCCAATGAGGACCCCAAATGCAGTTCAAATACAATGCAAACCAATCAGGGCTCTACCTCCTTTTTTGGTGCAGCCCTTGCAAAACTTACAGCATGGAGCGCTTCCCAGCAGCTCTGAAAGTTGAAATTCTGCTGAAAAGCAATGGAGATCCAATGAGGACCCCAAATGCAGTTCAAATACAATGCAAACCAATCAGGGCTCTAGCTCCTTTTTGGTGCAGCCCTTGCAAAACTTACAGCATGGAGCACTTCCCAGCAGCTCTGAAAGTTGAAATTCTGCTGAAAAGGGATGGAGATCCAATGAGGACCCCAAATGCAGTTCAAATACAATGCAAACCAATCAGGGCTCTAGCTCCTTTTTGGTGCAGCCCTTGCAAAACTTACAGCATGGAGCGCTTCCCAGCAGCTCTGAAAGTTGAAATTCTGCTGAAAAGGGATGGAGATCCAATGAGGACCCCAAATGCAGTTCAAATACAATGCAAACCAATCAGGGCTCTAGCTCCTTTTTGGTGCAGCCCTTGCAAAACTTACAGCATGGAGCACTTCCCAGCAGCTCTGAAAGTTGAAATTCTGCTGAAAAGGGATGGAGATCCAATGAGGACCCCAAATGCAGTTCAAATACAATGCAAACCAATCAGGGCTCTAGCTCCTTTTTGGTGCAGCCCTTGCAAAACTTACAGCATGGAGCACTTCCCAGCAGCTCTGAAAGTTGAAATTCTGCTGAAAAGGGATGGAGATCCAATGAGGACCCCAAATGCAGTTCAAATACAATGCAAACCAATCAGGGCTCTAGCTCCTTTTTTGGTGCAGCCCTTGCAAAACCTACAGCATAGAGCACTTCCCAGCAGCTCTGAAAGTTGAAATTCTGCTGAAAAGGGATGGAGATCCAATGAGGACCCCAAATGCCATTCAAATACAATGCAAACCAATCAGGGCTCTAGCTCCTTTTTTGGTGCAGCCCTTGCAAAACTTACAGCATGGAGCGCTTCCCAGCAGCTCTGAAAGTTGAAATTCTGCTGAAAAGCAATGGAGATCCAATGAGGACCCCAAATGCAGTTCAAATACAATGCAAACCAATCAGGGCTCTAGCTCTTTTTTTGGTGCAGCCCTTGCAAAACCTACACCACGGAGCACTTCCCAGCAGCTCTGAAAGTTGAAATTCTGCTGAAAAGGGATGGAGATCCAATGAGGACCCCAAATGCAGTTCAAATACAATGCAAACCAATCAGGGCTCTAGCTCCTTTTTTGGTGCAGCCCTTGCAAAACTTACAGCATGGAGCGCTTCCCAGCAGCTCTGAAAGTTGAAATTCTGCTGAAAAGCAATGGAGATCCAATGAGGACCCCAAATGCATTTCAAATACAATGCAAACCAATCAGGGCTCTAGCTCTTTTTTGGTGCAGCCCTTACAAAACTTACAGCATGGAGCACTTCCCAGCAGCTCTGAAAGTTGAAATTCTGCTGAAAAGCGATGGAGATCCAATGAGGACCCCAAATGCAGTTCAAATACAATGCAAACCAATCAGGGCTCTACCTCCTTTTTTGGTGCAGCCCGTGCAAAACTTACAGCATGGAGCGCTGCCCAGCAGCTCTGAAAGTTGAAATTCTGCTCCAAAGCAATGGAGATCCAATGAGGACCCCAAATGCAGTTCAAATACAATGCAAACCAATCAGGGCTCTAGCTCCTTTTTGGTGCAGCCCTTGCAAAACTTACAGCATGGAGCACTTCCCAGCAGCTCTGAAAGTTGAAATTCTGCTGAAAAGGGATGGAGATCCAATGAGGACCCCAAATGCAGTTCAAATACAATGCAAACCAATCAGGGCTCTAGCTCCTTTTTGGTGCAGCCCTTGCAAAACTTACAGCATGGAGCACTTCCCAGCAGCTCTGAAAGTTGAAATTCTGCTGAAAAGGGATGGAGATCCAATGAGGACCCCAAATGCAGTTCAAATACAATGCAAACCAATCAGGGCTCTAGCTCCTTTTTTGGTGCAGCCCTTGCAAAACCTACAGCATAGAGCACTTCCCAGCAGCTCTGAAAGTTGAAATTCTGCTGAAAAGGGATGGAGATCCAATGAGGACCCCAAATGCCATTCAAATACAATGCAAACCAATCAGGGCTCTAGCTCCTTTTTTGGTGCAGCCCTTGCAAAACTTACAGCATGGAGCGCTTCCCAGCAGCTCTGAAAGTTGAAATTCTGCTGAAAAGCGATGGAGATCCAATGAGGACCCCAAATGCAGTTCAAATACAATGCAAACCAATCAGGGCTCTACCTCCTTTTTTGGTGCAGCCCTTGCAAAACTTACAGCATGGAGCGCTGCGCAGCAGCTCTGAAAGTTGAAATTCTGCTGAAAAGCAATGGAGATCCAATGAGGACCCCAAATGCATTTCAAATACAATGCAAACCAATCAGGGCTCTAGCTCCTTTTTGGTGCAGCCCTTGCAAAACTTACAGCATGGAGCACTTCCCAGCAGCTCTGAAAGTTGAAATTCTGCTGAAAAGCAATGCAGATCCAATGAGGACCCCAAATGCAGTTCAAATACAATGCAAACCAATCAGGGCTCTAGCTCCTTTTTTGGTGCAGCCCTTGCAAAACATACAGCATGGAGCACTTCCCAGCAGCTCTGAAAGTTGAAATTCTGCTGAAAAGGGATGGAGATCCAATGAGGACCCCAAATGCAGTTCAAATACAATGCAAACCAATCAGGGCTCTACCTCCTTTTTTGGTGCAGCCCTTGCAAAACTTACAGCATGGAGCGCTTCCCAGCAGCTCTGAAAGTTGAAATTCTGCTGAAAAGCAATGGAGATCCAATGAGGACCCCAAATGCAGTTCAAATACAATGCAAACCAATCAGGGCTCTAGCTCCTTTTTTGGTGCAGCCCTTGCAAAACCTACACCACGGAGCACTTCCCAGCAGCTCTGAAAGTTGAAATTCTGCTGAAAAGGGATGGAGATCCAATGAGGACCCCAAATGCATTTCAAATACAATGCAAACCAATCAGGGCTCTAGCTCTTTTTTGGTGCAGCCCTTGCAAAACTTACAGCATGGAGCACTTCCCAGCAGCTCTGAAAGTTGAAATTCTGCTGAAAAGGGATGGAGATCCAATGAGGACCCCAAATGCAGTTCAAATACAATGCAAACCAATCAGGGCTCTAGCTCCTTTTTTGGTGCAGCCCTTGCAAAACCTACACCACGGAGCACTTCCCAGCAGCTCTGAAAGTTGAAATTCTGCTGAAAAGGGATGGAGATCCAATGAGGACCCCAAATGCAGTTCAAATACAATGCAAACCAATCAGGGCTCTAGCTCCTTTTTTGGTGCAGCCCTTGCAAAACTTACAGCATGGAGCGCTTCCCAGCAGCTCTGAAAGTTGAAATTCTGCTGAAAAGCAATGGAGATCCAATGAGGACCCCAAATGCATTTCAAATACAATGCAAACCAATCAGGGCTCTAGCTCCTTTTTGGTGCAGCCCTTGCAAAACTTACAGCATGGAGCACTTCCCAGCAGCTCTGAAAGTTGAAATTCTGCTGAAAAGGGATGGAGATCCAATGAGGACCCCAAATGCAGTTCAAATACAATGCAAACCAATCAGGGCTCTAGCTCCTTTTTGGTGCAGCCCTTGCAAAACTTACAGCATGGAGCACTTCCCAGCAGCTCTGAAAGTTGAAATTCTGCTGAAAAGCAATGCAGATCCAATGAGGACCCCAAATGCAGTTCAAATACAATGCAAACCAATCAGAGCTCTAGCTCCTTTTTTGGTGCAGCCCTTGCAAAACTTACAGCATGGAGCGCTGCCCAGCAGCTCTGAAAGTTGAAATTCTGCTCCAAAGCAATGGAGATCCAATGAGGACCCCAAATGCAGTTCAAATACAATGCAAACCAATCAGGGCTCTACCTCCTTTTTTGGTGCAGCCCTTGCAAAACTTACAGCATGGAGCGCTTCCAAGCAGCTCTGAAAGTTGAAATTCTGCTGAAAAGCAATGGAGATCCAATGAGGACCCCAAATGCAGTTCAAATACAATGCAAACCAATCAGGGCTCTAGCTCCTTTTTGGTGCAGCCCTTGCAAAACTTACAGCATTGAGCACTTCCCAGCAGCTCTGAAAGTTGAAATTCTGCTGAAAAGGGATGGAGATCCAATGAGGACCCCAAATGCAGTTCAAATACAATGCAAACCAATCAGGGCTCTAGCTCCTTTTTGGTGCAGCCCTTGCAAAACTTACAGCATGGAGCACTTCCCAGCAGCTCTGAAAGTTGAAATTCTGCTGAAAAGGGATGGAGATCCAATGAGGACCCCAAATGCAGTTCAAATACAATGCAAACCAATCAGGGCTCTAGCTCCTTTTTTGGTGCAGCCCTTGCAAAACCTACAGCATGGAGCGCTTCCCAGCAGCTCTGAAAGTTGAAATTCTGCTGAAAAGGGATGGAGATCCAATGAGGACCCCAAATGCAGTTCAAATACAATGCAAACCAATCAGGGCTCTAGCTCCTTTTTGGTGCAGCCCTTGCAAAACCTACACCACGGAGCACTTCCCAGCAGCTCTGAAAGTTGAAATTCTGCTGAAAAGGGATGGAGATCCAATGAGGACCCCAAATGCAGTTCAAATACAATGCAAACCAATCAGGGCTCTAGCTCCTTTTTTGGTGCAGCCCTTGCAAAACTTACAGCATGGAGCACTTCCCAGCAGCTCTGAAAGTTGAAATTCTGCTGAAAAGCGATGGAGATCCAATGAGGACCCCAAATGCAGTTCAAATACAATGCAAACCAATCAGGGCTCTACCTCCTTTTTTGGTGCAGCCCGTGCAAAACTTACAGCATGGAGCGCTGCCCAGCAGCTCTGAAAGTTGAAATTCTGCTCCAAAGCAATGGAGATCCAATGAGGACCCCAAATGCAGTTCAAATACAATGCAAACCAATCAGGGCTCTACCTCCTTTTTTGGTGCAGCCCTTGCAAAACTTACAGCATGGAGCGCTGCGCAGCAGCTCTGAAAGTTGAAATTCTGCTGAAAAGGGATGGAGATCCAATGAGGACCCCAAATGCATTTCAAATACAATGCAAACCAATCAGGGCTCTAGCTCCTTTTTGGTGCAGCCCTTGCAAAACTTACAGCATGGAGCACTTCCCAGCAGCTCTGAAAGTTGAAATTCTGCTGAAAAGCAATGCAGATCCAATGAGGACCCCAAATGCAGTTCAAATACAATGCAAACCAATCAGGGCTCTAGCTCCTTTTTTGGTGCAGCCCTTGGAAAACATACAGCATGGAGCACTTCCCAGCAGCTCTGAAAGTTGAAATTCTGCTGAAAAGGGATGGAGATCCAATGAGGACCCCAAATGCAGTTCAAATACAATGCAAACCAATCAGGGCTCTACCTCCTTTTTTGGTGCAGCCCTTGCAAAACTTACAGCATGGAGCGCTTCCCAGCAGCTCTGAAAGTTGAAATTCTGCTGAAAAGCAATGGAGATCCAATGAGGACCCCAAATGCAGTTCAAATACAATGCAAACCAATCAGGGCTCTTGCTCCTTTTTTGGTGCAGCCCTTGCAAAACCTACACCACGGAGCACTTCCCAGCAGCTCTGAAAGTTGAAATTCTGCTGAAAAGGGATGGAGATCCAATGAGGACCCCAAATGCATTTCAAATACAATGCAAACCAATCAGGGCTCTAGCTCTTTTTTGGTGCAGCCCTTGCAAAACTTACAGCATGGAGCACTTCCCAGCAGCTCTGAAAGTTGAAATTCTGCTGAAAAGGGATGGAGATCCAATGAGGACCCCAAATGCAGTTCAAATACAATGCAAACCAATCAGGGCTCTAGCTCCTTTTTTGGTGCAGCCCTTGCAAAACCTACACCACGGAGCACTTCCCAGCAGCTCTGAAAGTTGAAATTCTGCTGAAAAGGGATGGAGATCCAATGAGGACCCCAAATGCAGTTCAAATACAATGCAAACCAATCAGGGCTCTAGCTCCTTTTTTGGTGCAGCCCTTGCAAAACTTACAGCATGGAGCGCTTCCCAGCAGCTCTGAAAGTTGAAATTCTGCTGAAAAGCAATGGAGATCCAATGAGGACCCCAAATGCATTTCAAATACAATGCAAACCAATCAGGGCTCTAGCTCCTTTTTGGTGCAGCCCTTGCAAAACTTACAGCATGGAGCACTTCCCAGCAGCTCTGAAAGTTGAAATTCTGCTGAAAAGGGATGGAGATCCAATGAGGACCCCAAATGCAGTTCAAATACAATGCAAACCAATCAGGGCTCTAGCTCCTTTTTGGTGCAGCCCTTGCAAAACTTACAGCATGGAGCACTTCCCAGCAGCTCTGAAAGTTGAAATTCTGCTGAAAAGCAATGCAGATCCAATGAGGACCCCAAATGCAGTTCAAATACAATGCAAACCAATCAGAGCTCTAGCTCCTTTTTTGGTGCAGCCCTTGCAAAACTTACAGCATGGAGCGCTGCCCAGCAGCTCTGAAAGTTGAAATTCTGCTCCAAAGCAATGGAGATCCAATGAGGACCCCAAATGCAGTTCAAATACAATGCAAACCAATCAGGGCTCTACCTCCTTTTTTGGTGCAGCCCTTGCAAAACTTACAGCATGGAGCGCTTCCAAGCAGCTCTGAAAGTTGAAATTCTGCTGAAAAGCAATGGAGATCCAATGAGGACCCCAAATGCAGTTCAAATACAATGCAAACCAATCAGGGCTCTAGCTCCTTTTTGGTGCAGCCCTTGCAAAACTTACAGCATGGAGCACTTCCCAGCAGCTCTGAAAGTTGAAATTCTGCTGAAAAGGGATGGAGATCCAATGAGGACCCCAAATGCAGTTCAAATACAATGCAAACCAATCAGGGCTCTAGCTCCTTTTTGGTGCAGCCCTTGCAAAACTTACAGCATGGAGCACTTCCCAGCAGCTCTGAAAGTTGAAATTCTGCTGAAAAGGGATGGAGATCCAATGAGGACCCCAAATGCAGTTCAAATACAATGCAAACCAATCAGGGCTCTAGCTCCTTTTTTGGTGCAGCCCTTGCAAAACCTACAGCATGGAGCGCTTCCCAGCAGCTCTGAAAGTTGAAATTCTGCTGAAAAGGGATGGAGATCCAATGAGGACCCCAAATGCAGTTCAAATACAATGCAAACCAATCAGGGCTCTAGCTCCTTTTTGGTGCAGCCCTTGCAAAACCTACACCACGGAGCACTTCCCAGCAGCTCTGAAAGTTGAAATTCTGCTGAAAAGGGATGGAGATCCAATGAGGACCCCAAATGCAGTTCAAATACAATGCAAACCAATCAGGGCTCTAGCTCCTTTTTTGGTGCAGCCCTTGCAAAACTTACAGCATGGAGCGCTTCCCAGCAGCTCTGAAAGTTGAAATTCTGCTGAAAAGCAATGGAGATCCAATGAGGACCCCAAATGCATTTCAAATACAATGCAAACCAATCAGGGCTCTAGCTCCTTTTTGGTGCAGCCCTTGCAAAACTTACAGCATGGAGCACTTCCCAGCAGCTCTGAAAGTTGAAATTCTGCTGAAAAGGGATGGAGATCCAATGAGGACCCCAAATGCAGTTCAAATACAATGCAAACCAATCAGGGCTCTAGCTCCTTTTTGGTGCAGCCCTTGCAAAACTTACAGCATGGAGCACTTCCCAGCAGCTCTGAAAGTTGAAATTCTGCTGAAAAGGGATGGAGATCCAATGAGGACCCCAAATGCAGTTCAAATACAATGCAAACCAATCAGGGCTCTAGCTCCTTTTTGGTGCAGCCCTTGCAAAACTTACAGCATGGAGCACTTCCCAGCAGCTCTGAAAGTTGAAATTCTGCTGAAAAGGGATGGAGATCCAATGAGGACCCCAAATGCAGTTCAAATACAATGCAAACCAATCAGGGCTCTACCTCCTTTTTTGGTGCAGCCCTTGCAAAACTTACAGCATGGAGCGCTTCCCAGCAGCTCTGAAAGTTGAAATTCTGCTGAAAAGCAATGGAGATCCAATGAGGACCCCAAATGCAGTTCAAATACAATGCAAACCAATCAGGGCTCTAGCTCCTTTTTTGGTGCAGCCCTTGCAAAACCTGCAGCATGGAGCGCTTCCCAGCAGCTCTGAAAGTTGAAATTCTGCTGAAAAGGGATGGAGATCCAATGAGGACCCCAAATGCAGTTCAAATACAATGCAAACCAATCAGGGCTCTAGCTCCTTTTTGGTGCAGCCCTTGCAAAACTTACAGCATGGAGCACTTCCCAGCAGCTCTGAAAGTTGAAATTCTGCTGAAAAGGGATGGAGATCCAATGAGGACCCCAAATGCAGTTCAAATACAATGCAAACCAATCAGGGCTCTAGCTCCTTTTTGGTGCAGCCCTTGCAAAACTTACAGCATGGAACACTTCCCAGCAGCTCTGAAAGTTGAAATTCTGCTGAAAAGGGATGGAGATCCAATGAGGACCCCAAATACAGTTCAAATACAATGCAAACCAATCAGGGCTCTAGCTCCTTTTTTGGTGCAGCCCTTGCAAAACTTACAGCATGGAGCACTTCCCAGCAGCTCTGAAAGTTGAAATTCTGCTGAAAAGGGATGGAGATCCAATGAGGACCCCAAATGCAGTTCAAATACAATGCAAACCAATCAGGGCTCTACTCCTTTTTTGGTGCAGCCCTTGCAAAACCTACACCACGGAGCACTTCCCAGCAGCTCTGAAAGTTGAAATTCTGCTGAAAAGGGATGGAGATCCAATGAGGACCCCAAATGCAGTTCAAATACAATGCAAACCAATCAGGGCTCTAGCTCCTTTTTTGGTGCAGCCCTTGCAAAACTTACAGCATGGAGCGCTTCCCAGCAGCTCTGAAAGTTGAAATTCTGCTGAAAAGCAATGGAGATCCAATGAGGACCCCAAATGCATTTCAAATACAATGCAAACCAATCAGGGCTCTAGCTCCTTTTTGGTGCAGCCCTTGCAAAACTTACAGCATGGAGCACTTCCCAGCAGCTCTGAAAGTTGAAATTCTGCTGAAAAGGGATGGAGATCCAATGAGGACCCCAAATGCAGTTCAAATACAATGCAAACCAATCAGGGCTCTAGCTCCTTTTTGGTGCAGCCCTTGCAAAACTTACAGCATGGAACACTTCCCAGCAGCTCTGAAAGTTGAAATTCTGCTGAAAAGGGATGGAGATCCAATGAGGACCCCAAATACAGTTCAAATACAATGCAAACCAATCAGGGCTCTAGCTCCTTTTTTGGTGCAGCCCTTGCAAAACTTACAGCATGGAGCACTTCCCAGCAGCTCTGAAAGTTGAAATTCTGCTGAAAAGGGATGGAGATCCAATGAGGACCCCAAATGCAGTTCAAATACAATGCAAACCAATCAGGGCTCTAGCTCCTTTTTTGGTGCAGCCCTTGCAAAACCTACACCACGGAGCACTTCCCAGCAGCTCTGAAAGTTGAAATTCTGCTGAAAAGGGATGGAGATCCAATGAGGACCCCAAATGCAGTTCAAATACAATGCAAACCAATCAGGGCTCTAGCTCCTTTTTTGGTGCAGCCCTTGCAAAACTTACAGCATGGAGCGCTTCCCAGCAGCTCTGAAAGTTGAAATTCTGCTGAAAAGCGATGGAGATCCAATGAGGACCCCAAATGCAGTTCAAATACAATGCAAACCAATCAGGGCTCTACCTCCTTTTTTGGTGCAGCCCTTGCAAAACTTACAGCATGGAGCGCTGCCCAGCAGCTCTGAAAGTTGAAATTCTGCTCAAAAGCAATGGAGATCCAATGAGGACCCCAAATGCAATTCAAATACAATGCAAACCAATCAGGGCTCTAGCTCCTTTTTGGTGCAGCCCTTGCAAAACCTACAGCATGGAGCACTTCCCAGCAGCTCTGAAAGTTGAAATTCTGCTGAAAAGGGATGGAGATCCAATGAGGACCCCAAATGCAGTTCAAATACAATGCAAACCAATCAGGGCTCTAGCTCCTTTTTGGTGCAGCCCTTGCAAAACTTACAGCATGGAGCACTTCCCAGCAGCTCTGAAAGTTGAAATTCTGCTGAAAAGGGATGGAGATCCAATGAGGACCCCAAATGCCATTCAAATACAATGCAAACCAATCAGGGCTCTAGCTCCTTTTTGGTGCAGCCCTTGCAAAACTTACAGCATGGAGCACTTCCCAGCAGCTCTGAAAGTTGAAATTCTGCTGAAAAGGGATGGAGATCCAATGAGGACCCCAAATGCAGTTCAAATACAATGCAAACCAATCAGGGCTCTACCTCCTTTTTTGGTGCAGCCCTTGCAAAACTTACAGCATGGAGCGCTTCCCAGCAGCTCTGAAAGTTGAAATTCTGCTGAAAAGCAATGGAGATCCAATGAGGACCCCAAATGCAGTTCAAATACAATGCAAACCAATCAGGGCTCTAGCTCCTTTTTTGGTGCAGCCCTTGCAAAACCTACAGCATGGAGCGCTTCCCAGCAGCTCTGAAAGTTGAAATTCTGCTGAAAAGGGATGGAGATCCAATGAGGACCCCAAATGCAGTTCAAATACAATGCAAACCAATCAGGGCTCTAGCTCCTTTTTGGTGCAGCCCTTGCAAAACCTACAGCATGGAGCACTTCCCAGCAGCTCTGAAAGTTGAAATTCTGCTGAAAAGGGATGGAGATCCAATGAGGACCCCAAATGCAGTTCAAATACAATGCAAACCAATCAGGGCTCTAGCTCCTTTTTGGTGCAGCCCTTGCAAAACTTACAGCATGGAACACTTCCCAGCAGCTCTGAAAGTTGAAATTCTGCTGAAAAGGGATGGAGATCCAATGAGGACCCCAAATACAGTTCAAATACAATGCAAACCAATCAGGGCTCTAGCTCCTTTTTTGGTGCAGCCCTTGCAAAACTTACAGCATGGAGCACTTCCCAGCAGCTCTGAAAGTTGAAATTCTGCTGAAAAGGGATGGAGATCCAATGAGGACCCCAAATGCAGTTCAAATACAATGCAAACCAATCAGGGCTCTAGCTCCTTTTTTGGTGCAGCCCTTGCAAAACCTACACCACGGAGCACTTCCCAGCAGCTCTGAAAGTTGAAATTCTGCTGAAAAGGGATGGAGATCCAATGAGGACCCCAAATGCAGTTCAAATACAATGCAAACCAATCAGGGCTCTAGCTCCTTTTTTGGTGCAGCCCTTGCAAAACTTACAGCATGGAGCGCTTCCCAGCAGCTCTGAAAGTTGAAATTCTGCTGAAAAGCAATGGAGATCCAATGAGGACCCCAAATGCATTTCAAATACAATGCAAACCAATCAGGGCTCTAGCTCCTTTTTGGTGCAGCCCTTGCAAAACTTACAGCATGGAGCACTTCCCAGCAGCTCTGAAAGTTGAAATTCTGCTGAAAAGGGATGGAGATCCAATGAGGACCCCAAATGCAGTTCAAATACAATGCAAACCAATCAGGGCTCTAGCTCCTTTTTGGTGCAGCCCTTGCAAAACTTACAGCATGGAACACTTCCCAGCAGCTCTGAAAGTTGAAATTCTGCTGAAAAGGGATGGAGATCCAATGAGGACCCCAAATACAGTTCAAATACAATGCAAACCAATCAGGGCTCTAGCTCCTTTTTTGGTGCAGCCCTTGCAAAACTTACAGCATGGAGCACTTCCCAGCAGCTCTGAAAGTTGAAATTCTGCTGAAAAGGGATGGAGATCCAATGAGGACCCCAAATGCAGTTCAAATACAATGCAAACCAATCAGGGCTCTAGCTCCTTTTTTGGTGCAGCCCTTGCAAAACCTACACCACGGAGCACTTCCCAGCAGCTCTGAAAGTTGAAATTCTGCTGAAAAGGGATGGAGATCCAATGAGGACCCCAAATGCAGTTCAAATACAATGCAAACCAATCAGGGCTCTAGCTCCTTTTTTGGTGCAGCCCTTGCAAAACTTACAGCATGGAGCGCTTCCCAGCAGCTCTGAAAGTTGAAATTCTGCTGAAAAGCAATGGAGATCCAATGAGGACCCCAAATGCATTTCAAATACAATGCAAACCAATCAGGGCTCTAGCTCTTTTTTGGTGCAGCCCTTGCAAAACTTACAGCATGGAGCACTTCCCAGCAGCTCTGAAAGTTGAAATTCTGCTGAAAAGCGATGGAGATCCAATGAGGACCCCAAATGCAGTTCAAATACAATGCAAACCAATCAGGGCTCTACCTCCTTTTTTGGTGCAGCCCTTGCAAAACTTACAGCATGGAGCGCTGCCCAGCAGCTCTGAAAGTTGAAATTCTGCTCAAAAGCAATGGAGATCCAATGAGGACCCCAAATGCAATTCAAATACAATGCAAACCAATCAGGGCTCTAGCTCCTTTTTGGTGCAGCCCTTGCAAAACCTACAGCATGGAGCACTTCCCAGCAGCTCTGAAAGTTGAAATTCTGCTGAAAAGGGATGGAGATCCAATGAGGACCCCAAATGCAGTTCAAATACAATGCAAACCAATCAGGGCTCTAGCTCCTTTTTGGTGCAGCCCTTGCAAAACTTACAGCATGGAGCACTTCCCAGCAGCTCTGAAAGTTGAAATTCTGCTGAAAAGGGATGGAGATCCAATGAGGACCCCAAATGCCATTCAAATACAATGCAAACCAATCAGGGCTCTAGCTCCTTTTTGGTGCAGCCCTTGCAAAACTTACAGCATGGAGCACTTCCCAGCAGCTCTGAAAGTTGAAATTCTGCTGAAAAGGGATGGAGATCCAATGAGGACCCCAAATGCAGTTCAAATACAATGCAAACCAATCAGGGCTCTAGCTCCTTTTTGGTGCAGCCCTTGCAAAACTTACAGCATGGAACACTTCCCAGCAGCTCTGAAAGTTGAAATTCTGCTGAAAAGGGATGGAGATCCAATGAGGACCCCAAATACAGTTCAAATACAATGCAAACCAATCAGGGCTCTAGCTCCTTTTTTGGTGCAGCCCTTGCAAAACCTACACCACGGAGCACTTCCCAGCAGCTCTGAAAGTTGAAATTCTGCTGAAAAGGGATGGAGATCCAATGAGGACCCCAAATGCAGTTCAAATACAATGCAAACCAATCAGGGCTCTAGCTCCTTTTTTGGTGCAGCCCTTGCAAAACTTACAGCATGGAGCGCTTCCCAGCAGCTCTGAAAGTTGAAATTCTGCTGAAAAGCAATGGAGATCCAATGAGGACCCCAAATGCATTTCAAATACAATGCAAACCAATCAGGGCTCTAGCTCTTTTTTGGTGCAGCCCTTGCAAAACTTACAGCATGGAACACTTCCCAGCAGCTCTGAAAGTTGAAATTCTGCTGAAAAGCGATGGAGATCCAATGAGGACCCCAAATGCAGTTCAAATACAATGCAAACCAATCAGGGCTCTACCTCCTTTTTTGGTGCAGCCCTTGCAAAACTTACAGCATGGAGCGCTGCCCAGCAGCTCTGAAAGTTGAAATTCTGCTCAAAAGCAATGGAGATCCAATGAGGACCCCAAATGCAATTCAAATACAATGCAAACCAATCAGGGCTCTAGCTCCTTTTTGGTGCAGCCCTTGCAAAACCTACAGCATGGAGCACTTCCCAGCAGCTCTGAAAGTTGAAATTCTGCTGAAAAGGGATGGAGATCCAATGAGGACCCCAAATGCAGTTCAAATACAATGCAAACCAATCAGGGCTCTAGCTCCTTTTTGGTGCAGCCCTTGCAAAACTTACAGCATGGAGCACTTCCCAGCAGCTCTGAAAGTTGAAATTCTGCTGAAAAGGGATGGAGATCCAATGAGGACCCCAAATGCCATTCAAATACAATGCAAACCAATCAGGGCTCTAGCTCCTTTTTGGTGCAGCCCTTGCAAAACTTACAGCATGGAGCACTTCCCAGCAGCTCTGAAAGTTGAAATTCTGCTGAAAAGGGATGGAGATCCAATGAGGACCCCAAATGCAGTTCAAATACAATGCAAACCAATCAGGGCTCTAGCTCCTTTTTGGTGCAGCCCTTGCAAAACTTACAGCATGGAACACTTCCCAGCAGCTCTGAAAGTTGAAATTCTGCTGAAAAGGGATGGAGATCCAATGAGGACCCCAAATACAGTTCAAATACAATGCAAACCAATCAGGGCTCTAGCTCCTTTTTTGGTGCAGCCCTTGCAAAACTTACAGCATGGAGCACTTCCCAGCAGCTCTGAAAGTTGAAATTCTGCTGAAAAGGGATGGAGATCCAATGAGGACCCCAAATGCAGTTCAAATACAATGCAAACCAATCAGGGCTCTAGCTCCTTTTTTGGTGCACCCCTTGCAAAACCTACACCACGGAGCACTTCCCAGCAGCTCTGAAAGTTGAAATTCTGCTGAAAAGGGATGGAGATCCAATGAGGACCCCAAATGCAGTTCAAATACAATGCAAACCAATCAGGGCACTAGCTCCTTTTTTGGTGCAGCCCTTGCAAAACCTACAGCATGGAGCGCTTCCCAGCAGCTCTGAAAGTTGAAATTCTGCTGAAAAGGGATGGAGATCCAATGAGGACCCCAAATGCAGTTCAAATACAATGCAAACCAATCAGGGCTCTAGCTCCTTTTTGGTGCAGCCCTTGCAAAACTTACAGCATGGAGCACTTCCCAGCAGCTCTGAAAGTTGAAATTCTGCTGAAAAGGGATGGAGATCCAATGAGGACCCCAAATGCAGTTCAAATACAATGCAAACCAATCAGGGCTCTAGCTCCTTTTTGGTGCAGCCCTTGCAAAACTTACAGCATGGAGCACTTCCCAGCAGCTCTGAAACTTGAAATTCTGCTGAAAAGGGATGGAGATCCAATGAGGACCCCAAATGCAGTTCAAATACAATGCAAACCAATCAGGGCTCTAGCTCCTTTTTTGGTGCAGCCCTTGCAAAACCTACAGCATGGAGCGCTTCCCAGCAGCTCTGAAAGTTGAAATTCTGCTGAAAAGGGATGGAGATCCAATGAGGACCCCAAATGCAGTTCAAATACAATGCAAACCAATCAGGGCTCTAGCTCCTTTTTTGGTGCAGCCCTTGCAAAACCTACAGCATGGAGCACTTCCCAGCAGCTCTGAAAGTTGAAATTCTGCTGAAAAGGGATGGAGATCCAATGAGGACCCCAAATGCAGTTCAAATACAATGCAAACCAATCAGGGCTCTAGCTCCTTTTTGGTGCAGCCCTTGCAAAACTTACAGCATGGAACACTTCCCAGCAGCTCTGAAAGTTGAAATTCTGCTGAAAAGGGATGGAGATCCAATGAGGACCCCAAATACAGTTCAAATACAATGCAAACCAATCAGGGCTCTAGCTCCTTTTTTGGTGCAGCCCTTGCAAAACTTACAGCATGGAGCACTTCCCAGCAGCTCTGAAAGTTGAAATTCTGCTGAAAAGGGATGGAGATCCAATGAGGACCCCAAATGCAGTTCAAATACAATGCAAACCAATCAGGGCTCTAGCTCCTTTTTTGGTGCAGCCCTTGCAAAACCTACACCACGGAGCACTTCCCAGCAGCTCTGAAAGTTGAAATTCTGCTGAAAAGGGATGGAGATCCAATGAGGACCCCAAATGCAGTTCAAATACAATGCAAACCAATCAGGGCTCTAGCTCCTTTTTTGGTGCAGCCCTTGCAAAACTTACAGCATGGAGCGCTTCCCAGCAGCTCTGAAAGTTGAAATTCTGCTGAAAAGCAATGGAGATCCAATGAGGACCCCAAATGCATTTCAAATACAATGCAAACCAATCAGGGCTCTAGCTCCTTTTTGGTGCAGCCCTTGCAAAACTTACAGCATGGAGCACTTCCCAGCAGCTCTGAAAGTTGAAATTCTGCTGAAAAGGGATGGAGATCCAATGAGGACCCCAAATGCAGTTCAAATACAATGCAAACCAATCAGGGCTCTAGCTCCTTTTTGGTGCAGCCCTTGCAAAACTTACAGCATGGAACACTTCCCAGCAGCTCTGAAAGTTGAAATTCTGCTGAAAAGGGATGGAGATCCAATGAGGACCCCAAATACAGTTCAAATACAATGCAAACCAATCAGGGCTCTAGCTCCTTTTTTGGTGCAGCCCTTGCAAAACTTACAGCATGGAGCACTTCCCAGCAGCTCTGAAAGTTGAAATTCTGCTGAAAAGGGATGGAGATCCAATGAGGACCCCAAATGCAGTTCAAATACAATGCAAACCAATCAGGGCTCTAGCTCCTTTTTTGGTGCAGCCCTTGCAAAACCTACACCACGGAGCACTTCCCAGCAGCTCTGAAAGTTGAAATTCTGCTGAAAAGGGATGGAGATCCAATGAGGACCCCAAATGCAGTTCAAATACAATGCAAACCAATCAGGGCTCTAGCTCCTTTTTTGGTGCAGCCCTTGCAAAACTTACAGCATGGAGCGCTTCCCAGCAGCTCTGAAAGTTGAAATTCTGCTGAAAAGCAATGGAGATCCAATGAGGACCCCAAATGCATTTCAAATACAATGCAAACCAATCAGGGCTCTAGCTCTTTTTTGGTGCAGCCCTTGCAAAACTTACAGCATGGAGCACTTCCCAGCAGCTCTGAAAGTTGAAATTCTGCTGAAAAGCGATGGAGATCCAATGAGGACCCCAAATGCAGTTCAAATACAATGCAAACCAATCAGGGCTCTACCTCCTTTTTTGGTGCAGCCCTTGCAAAACTTACAGCATGGAGCGCTGCCCAGCAGCTCTGAAAGTTGAAATTCTGCTCAAAAGCAATGGAGATCCAATGAGGACCCCAAATGCAATTCAAATACAATGCAAACCAATCAGGGCTCTAGCTCCTTTTTGGTGCAGCCCTTGCAAAACCTACAGCATGGAGCACTTCCCAGCAGCTCTGAAAGTTGAAATTCTGCTGAAAAGGGATGGAGATCCAATGAGGACCCCAAATGCAGTTCAAATACAATGCAAACCAATCAGGGCTCTAGCTCCTTTTTGGTGCAGCCCTTGCAAAACTTACAGCATGGAGCACTTCCCAGCAGCTCTGAAAGTTGAAATTCTGCTGAAAAGGGATGGAGATCCAATGAGGACCCCAAATGCCATTCAAATACAATGCAAACCAATCAGGGCTCTAGCTCCTTTTTGGTGCAGCCCTTGCAAAACTTACAGCATGGAGCACTTCCCAGCAGCTCTGAAAGTTGAAATTCTGCTGAAAAGGGATGGAGATCCAATGAGGACCCCAAATGCAGTTCAAATACAATGCAAACCAATCAGGGCTCTAGCTCCTTTTTGGTGCAGCCCTTGCAAAACTTACAGCATGGAACACTTCCCAGCAGCTCTGAAAGTTGAAATTCTGCTGAAAAGGGATGGAGATCCAATGAGGACCCCAAATACAGTTCAAATACAATGCAAACCAATCAGGGCTCTAGCTCCTTTTTTGGTGCAGCCCTTGCAAAACCTACACCACGGAGCACTTCCCAGCAGCTCTGAAAGTTGAAATTCTGCTGAAAAGGGATGGAGATCCAATGAGGACCCCAAATGCAGTTCAAATACAATGCAAACCAATCAGGGCTCTAGCTCCTTTTTTGGTGCAGCCCTTGCAAAACTTACAGCATGGAGCGCTTCCCAGCAGCTCTGAAAGTTGAAATTCTGCTGAAAAGCAATGGAGATCCAATGAGGACCCCAAATGCATTTCAAATACAATGCAAACCAATCAGGGCTCTAGCTCTTTTTTGGTGCAGCCCTTGCAAAACTTACAGCATGGAACACTTCCCAGCAGCTCTGAAAGTTGAAATTCTGCTGAAAAGCGATGGAGATCCAATGAGGACCCCAAATGCAGTTCAAATACAATGCAAACCAATCAGGGCTCTACCTCCTTTTTTGGTGCAGCCCTTGCAAAACTTACAGCATGGAGCGCTGCCCAGCAGCTCTGAAAGTTGAAATTCTGCTCAAAAGCAATGGAGATCCAATGAGGACCCCAAATGCAATTCAAATACAATGCAAACCAATCAGGGCTCTAGCTCCTTTTTGGTGCAGCCCTTGCAAAACCTACAGCATGGAGCACTTCCCAGCAGCTCTGAAAGTTGAAATTCTGCTGAAAAGGGATGGAGATCCAATGAGGACCCCAAATGCAGTTCAAATACAATGCAAACCAATCAGGGCTCTAGCTCCTTTTTGGTGCAGCCCTTGCAAAACTTACAGCATGGAGCACTTCCCAGCAGCTCTGAAAGTTGAAATTCTGCTGAAAAGGGATGGAGATCCAATGAGGACCCCAAATGCCATTCAAATACAATGCAAACCAATCAGGGCTCTAGCTCCTTTTTGGTGCAGCCCTTGCAAAACTTACAGCATGGAGCACTTCCCAGCAGCTCTGAAAGTTGAAATTCTGCTGAAAAGGGATGGAGATCCAATGAGGACCCCAAATGCAGTTCAAATACAATGCAAACCAATCAGGGCTCTAGCTCCTTTTTGGTGCAGCCCTTGCAAAACTTACAGCATGGAACACTTCCCAGCAGCTCTGAAAGTTGAAATTCTGCTGAAAAGGGATGGAGATCCAATGAGGACCCCAAATACAGTTCAAATACAATGCAAACCAATCAGGGCTCTAGCTCCTTTTTTGGTGCAGCCCTTGCAAAACTTACAGCATGGAGCACTTCCCAGCAGCTCTGAAAGTTGAAATTCTGCTGAAAAGGGATGGAGATCCAATGAGGACCCCAAATGCAGTTCAAATACAATGCAAACCAATCAGGGCTCTAGCTCCTTTTTTGGTGCACCCCTTGCAAAACCTACACCACGGAGCACTTCCCAGCAGCTCTGAAAGTTGAAATTCTGCTGAAAAGGGATGGAGATCCAATGAGGACCCCAAATGCAGTTCAAATACAATGCAAACCAATCAGGGCACTAGCTCCTTTTTTGGTGCAGCCCTTGCAAAACCTACAGCATGGAGCGCTTCCCAGCAGCTCTGAAAGTTGAAATTCTGCTGAAAAGGGATGGAGATCCAATGAGGACCCCAAATGCAGTTCAAATACAATGCAAACCAATCAGGGCTCTAGCTCCTTTTTGGTGCAGCCCTTGCAAAACTTACAGCATGGAGCACTTCCCAGCAGCTCTGAAAGTTGAAATTCTGCTGAAAAGGGATGGAGATCCAATGAGGACCCCAAATGCAGTTCAAATACAATGCAAACCAATCAGGGCTCTAGCTCCTTTTTGGTGCAGCCCTTGCAAAACTTACAGCATGGAGCACTTCCCAGCAGCTCTGAAACTTGAAATTCTGCTGAAAAGGGATGGAGATCCAATGAGGACCCCAAATGCAGTTCAAATACAATGCAAACCAATCAGGGCTCTAGCTCCTTTTTTGGTGCAGCCCTTGCAAAACCTACAGCATGGAGCGCTTCCCAGCAGCTCTGAAAGTTGAAATTCTGCTGAAAAGGGATGGAGATCCAATGAGGACCCCAAATGCAGTTCAAATACAATGCAAACCAATCAGGGCTCTAGCTCCTTTTTTGGTGCAGCCCTTGCAAAACTTACAGCATGGAGCACTTCCCAGCAGCTCTGAAAGTTGAAATTCTGCTGAAAAGCAATGGAGATCCAATGAGGACCCCAAATGCAGTTCAAATACAATGCAAACCAATCAGGGCTCTAGCTCCTTTTTTGGTGCAGCCCTTGCAAAACCTACACCACGGAGCACTTCCCAGCAGCTCTGAAAGTTGAAATTCTGCTGAAAAGGGATGGAGATCCAATGAGGACCCCAAATGCAGTTCAAATACAATGCAAACCAATCAGGGCTCTAGCTCCTTTTTTGGTGCAGCCCTTGCAAAACTTACAGCATGGAGCGCTTCCCAGCAGCTCTGAAAGTTGAAATTCTGCTGAAAAGCAATGGAGATCCAATGAGGACCCCAAATGCATTTCAAATACAATGCAAACCAATCAGGGCTCTAGCTCCTTTTTGGTGCAGCCCTTGCAAAACTTACAGCATGGAGCACTTCCCAGCAGCTCTGAAAGTTGAAATTCTGCTGAAAAGGGATGGAGATCCAATGAGGACCCCAAATGCAGTTCAAATACAATGCAAACCAATCAGGGCTCTAGCTCCTTTTTGGTGCAGCCCTTGCAAAACTTACAGCATGGAGCACTTCCCAGCAGCTCTGAAAGTTGAAATTCTGCTGAAAAGCAATGCAGATCCAATGAGGACCCCAAATGCAGTTCAAATACAATGCAAACCAATCAGAGCTCTTGCTCCTTTTTTGGTGCAGCCCTTGCAAAACTTACAGCATGGAGCGCTTCCCAGCAGCTCTGAAAGTTGAAATTCTGCTGAAAAGCAATGGAGATCCAATGAGGACCCCAAATGCAGTTCAAATACAATGCAAACCAATCAGGGCTCTACCTCCTTTTTTGGTGCAGCCCTTGCAAAACTTACAGCATGGAGCGCTGCCCAGCAGCTCTGAAAGTTGAAATTCTGCTGAAAAGCAATGGAGATCCAATGAGGACCCCAAATGCAGTTCAAATACAATGCAAACCAATCAGGGCTCTAGCTCCTTTTTGGTGCAGCCCTTGCAAAACTTACAGCATGGAGCACTTCCCAGCAGCTCTGAAAGTTGAAATTCTGCTGAAAAGCAATGCAGATCCAATGAGGACCCCAAATGCATTTCAAATACAATGCAAACCAATCAGGGCTCTAGCTCCTTTTTTGGTGCAGCCCTTGCAAAACCTACACCACGGAGCACTTCCCAGCAGCTCTGAAAGTTGAAATTCTGCTGAAAAGGGATGGAGATCCAATGAGGACCCCAAATGCAGTTCAAATACAATGCAAACCAATCAGGGCTCTAGCTCCTTTTTTGGTGCAGCCCTTGCAAAACGTACAGCATGGAGCGCTTCCCAGCAGCTCTGAAAGTTGAAATTCTGCTGAAAAGGGATGGAGATCCAATGAGGACCCCAAATGCAGTTCAAATACAATGCAAACCAATCAGGGCTCTAGCTCCTTTTTTGGTGCAGCCCTTGCAAAACATACAGCATGGAGCGCTTCCCAGCAGCTCTGAAAGTTGAAATTCTGCTGAAAAGCAATGGAGATCCAATGAGGACCCCAAATGCAGTTCAAATACAATGCAAACCAATCAGGGCTCTAGCTCCTTTTTGGTGCAGCCCTTGCAAAACTTACAGCATGGAGCACTTCCCAGCAGCTCTGAAAGTTGAAATTCTGCTGAAAAGCAATGCAGATCCAATGAGGACCCCAAATGCAGTTCAAATACAATGCAAACCAATCAGAGCTCTTGCTCCTTTTTTGGTGCAGCCCTTGCAAAACTTACAGCATGGAGCGCTTCCCAGCAGCTCTGAAAGTTGAAATTCTGCTGAAAAGCAATGGAGATCCAATGAGGACCCCAAATGCAGTTCAAATACAATGCAAACCAATCAGGGCTCTACCTCCTTTTTTGGTGCAGCCCTTGCAAAACTTACAGCATGGAGCGCTGCCCAGCAGCTCTGAAAGTTGAAATTCTGCTGAAAAGCAATGGAGATCCAATGAGGACCCCAAATGCAGTTCAAATACAATGCAAACCAATCAGGGCTCTAGCTCCTTTTTGGTGCAGCCCTTGCAAAACTTACAGCATGGAGCACTTCCCAGCAGCTCTGAAAGTTGAAATTCTGCTGAAAAGCAATGCAGATCCAATGAGGACCCCAAATGCATTTCAAATACAATGCAAACCAATCAGGGCTCTAGCTCCTTTTTTGGTGCAGCCCTTGCAAAACCTACACCACGGAGCACTTCCCAGCAGCTCTGAAAGTTGAAATTCTGCTGAAAAGGGATGGAGATCCAATGAGGACCCCAAATGCAGTTCAAATACAATGCAAACCAATCAGGGCTCTAGCTCCTTTTTTGGTGCAGCCCTTGCAAAACGTACAGCATGGAGCGCTTCCCAGCAGCTCTGAAAGTTGAAATTCTGCTGAAAAGGGATGGAGATCCAATGAGGACCCCAAATGCAGTTCAAATACAATGCAAACCAATCAGGGCTCTAGCTCCTTTTTTGGTGCAGCCCTTGCAAAACATACAGCATGGAGCGCTTCCCAGCAGCTCTGAAAGTTGAAATTCTGCTGAAAAGCAATGGAGATCCAATGAGGACCCCAAATGCAGTTCAAATACAATGCAAACCAATCAGGGCTCTAGCTCCTTTTTTGGTGCAGCCCTTGCAAAACTTACAGCATGGAGCACTTCCCAGCAGCTCTGAAAGTTGAAATTCTGCTGAAAAGCAATGGAGATCCAATGAGGACCCCAAATGCCATTCAAATACAATGCAAACCAATCAGGGCTCTAGCTCCTTTTTTGGTGCAGCCCTTGCAAAACTTACAGCATGGAGCGCTTCCCAGCAGCTCTGAAAGTTGAAATTCTGCTGAAAAGCGATGGAGATCCAATGAGGACCCCAAATGCAGTTCAAATACAATGCAAACCAATCAGGGCTCTACCTCCTTTTTTGGTGCAGCCCTTGCAAAACCTACAGCATGGAGCGCTGCCCAGCAGCTCTGAAAGTTGAAATTCTGCTGAAAAGCAATGGAGATCCAATGAGGACCCCAAATGCATTTCAAATACAATGCAAACCAATCAGGGCTCTAGCTCCTTTTTTGGTGCAGCCCTTGCAAAACCTACAGCATGGAGCACTTCCCAGCAGCTCTGAAAGTTGAAATTCTGCTGAAAAGCAATGGAGATCCAATGAGGACCCCAAATGCCATTCAAATACAATGCAAACCAATCAGGGCTCTAGCTCCTTTTTTGGTGCAGCCCTTGCAAAACTTACAGCATGGAGCGCTTCCCAGCAGCTCTGAAAGTTGAAATTCTGCTGAAAAGCGATGGAGATCCAATGAGGACCCCAAATGCAGTTCAAATACAATGCAAACCAATCAGGGCTCTACCTCCTTTTTTGGTGCAGCCCTTGCAAAACCTACAGCATGGAGCGCTGCCCAGCAGCTCTGAAAGTTGAAATTCTGCTGAAAAGCAATGGAGATCCAATGAGGACCCCAAATGCATTTCAAATACAATGCAAACCAATCAGGGCTCTAGCTCCTTTTTGGTGCAGCCCTTGCAAAACTTACAGCATGGAGCACTTCCCAGCAGCTCTGAAAGTTGAAATTCTGCTGAAAAGCAATGCAGATCCAATGAGGACCCCAAATGCAGTTCAAATACAATGCAAACCAATCAGGGCTCTAGCTCCTTTTTTGGTGCAGCCCTTGCAAAACCTACACCACGGAGCACTTCCCAGCAGCTCTGAAAGTTGAAATTCTGCTGAAAAGGGATGGAGATCCAATGAGGACCCCAAATGCAGTTCAAATACAATGCAAACCAATCAGGGCTCTAGCTCCTTTTTGGTGCAGCCCTTGCAAAACTTACAGCATGGAACACTTCCCAGCAGCTCTGAAAGTTGAAATTCTGCTGAAAAGGGATGGAGATCCAATGAGGACCCCAAATACAGTTCAAATACAATGCAAACCAATCAGGGCTCTAGCTCCTTTTTTGGTGCAGCCCTTGCAAAACCTACACCACGGAGCACTTCCCAGCAGCTCTGAAAGTTGAAATTCTGCTGAAAAGGGATGGAGATCCAATGAGGACCCCAAATGCAGTTCAAATACAATGCAAACCAATCAGGGCTCTAGCTCCTTTTTTGGTGCAGCCCTTGCAAAACTTACAGCATGGAGCGCTTCCCAGCAGCTCTGAAAGTTGAAATTCTGCTGAAAAGCAATGGAGATCCAATGAGGACCCCAAATGCATTTCAAATACAATGCAAACCAATCAGGGCTCTAGCTCTTTTTTGGTGCAGCCCTTGCAAAACTTACAGCATGGAACACTTCCCAGCAGCTCTGAAAGTTGAAATTCTGCTGAAAAGCGATGGAGATCCAATGAGGACCCCAAATGCAGTTCAAATACAATGCAAACCAATCAGGGCTCTACCTCCTTTTTTGGTGCAGCCCTTGCAAAACTTACAGCATGGAGCGCTGCCCAGCAGCTCTGAAAGTTGAAATTCTGCTCAAAAGCAATGGAGATCCAATGAGGACCCCAAATGCAATTCAAATACAATGCAAACCAATCAGGGCTCTAGCTCCTTTTTGGTGCAGCCCTTGCAAAACCTACAGCATGGAGCACTTCCCAGCAGCTCTGAAAGTTGAAATTCTGCTGAAAAGGGATGGAGATCCAATGAGGACCCCAAATGCAGTTCAAATACAATGCAAACCAATCAGGGCTCTAGCTCCTTTTTGGTGCAGCCCTTGCAAAACTTACAGCATGGAGCACTTCCCAGCAGCTCTGAAAGTTGAAATTCTGCTGAAAAGGGATGGAGATCCAATGAGGACCCCAAATGCCATTCAAATACAATGCAAACCAATCAGGGCTCTAGCTCCTTTTTGGTGCAGCCCTTGCAAAACTTACAGCATGGAGCACTTCCCAGCAGCTCTGAAAGTTGAAATTCTGCTGAAAAGGGATGGAGATCCAATGAGGACCCCAAATGCAGTTCAAATACAATGCAAACCAATCAGGGCTCTAGCTCCTTTTTGGTGCAGCCCTTGCAAAACTTACAGCATGGAACACTTCCCAGCAGCTCTGAAAGTTGAAATTCTGCTGAAAAGGGATGGAGATCCAATGAGGACCCCAAATACAGTTCAAATACAATGCAAACCAATCAGGGCTCTAGCTCCTTTTTTGGTGCAGCCCTTGCAAAACTTACAGCATGGAGCACTTCCCAGCAGCTCTGAAAGTTGAAATTCTGCTGAAAAGGGATGGAGATCCAATGAGGACCCCAAATGCAGTTCAAATACAATGCAAACCAATCAGGGCTCTAGCTCCTTTTTTGGTGCACCCCTTGCAAAACCTACACCACGGAGCACTTCCCAGCAGCTCTGAAAGTTGAAATTCTGCTGAAAAGGGATGGAGATCCAATGAGGACCCCAAATGCAGTTCAAATACAATGCAAACCAATCAGGGCACTAGCTCCTTTTTTGGTGCAGCCCTTGCAAAACCTACAGCATGGAGCGCTTCCCAGCAGCTCTGAAAGTTGAAATTCTGCTGAAAAGGGATGGAGATCCAATGAGGACCCCAAATGCAGTTCAAATACAATGCAAACCAATCAGGGCTCTAGCTCCTTTTTGGTGCAGCCCTTGCAAAACTTACAGCATGGAGCACTTCCCAGCAGCTCTGAAAGTTGAAATTCTGCTGAAAAGGGATGGAGATCCAATGAGGACCCCAAATGCAGTTCAAATACAATGCAAACCAATCAGGGCTCTAGCTCCTTTTTGGTGCAGCCCTTGCAAAACTTACAGCATGGAGCACTTCCCAGCAGCTCTGAAACTTGAAATTCTGCTGAAAAGGGATGGAGATCCAATGAGGACCCCAAATGCAGTTCAAATACAATGCAAACCAATCAGGGCTCTAGCTCCTTTTTTGGTGCAGCCCTTGCAAAACCTACAGCATGGAGCGCTTCCCAGCAGCTCTGAAAGTTGAAATTCTGCTGAAAAGGGATGGAGATCCAATGAGGACCCCAAATGCAGTTCAAATACAATGCAAACCAATCAGGGCTCTAGCTCCTTTTTTGGTGCAGCCCTTGCAAAACTTACAGCATGGAGCACTTCCCAGCAGCTCTGAAAGTTGAAATTCTGCTGAAAAGCAATGGAGATCCAATGAGGACCCCAAATGCAGTTCAAATACAATGCAAACCAATCAGGGCTCTAGCTCCTTTTTTGGTGCAGCCCTTGCAAAACCTACACCACGGAGCACTTCCCAGCAGCTCTGAAAGTTGAAATTCTGCTGAAAAGGGATGGAGATCCAATGAGGACCCCAAATGCAGTTCAAATACAATGCAAACCAATCAGGGCTCTAGCTCCTTTTTTGGTGCAGCCCTTGCAAAACTTACAGCATGGAGCGCTTCCCAGCAGCTCTGAAAGTTGAAATTCTGCTGAAAAGCAATGGAGATCCAATGAGGACCCCAAATGCATTTCAAATACAATGCAAACCAATCAGGGCTCTAGCTCCTTTTTGGTGCAGCCCTTGCAAAACTTACAGCATGGAGCACTTCCCAGCAGCTCTGAAAGTTGAAATTCTGCTGAAAAGGGATGGAGATCCAATGAGGACCCCAAATGCAGTTCAAATACAATGCAAACCAATCAGGGCTCTAGCTCCTTTTTGGTGCAGCCCTTGCAAAACTTACAGCATGGAGCACTTCCCAGCAGCTCTGAAAGTTGAAATTCTGCTGAAAAGCAATGCAGATCCAATGAGGACCCCAAATGCAGTTCAAATACAATGCAAACCAATCAGAGCTCTTGCTCCTTTTTTGGTGCAGCCCTTGCAAAACTTACAGCATGGAGCGCTTCCCAGCAGCTCTGAAAGTTGAAATTCTGCTGAAAAGCAATGGAGATCCAATGAGGACCCCAAATGCAGTTCAAATACAATGCAAACCAATCAGGGCTCTACCTCCTTTTTTGGTGCAGCCCTTGCAAAACTTACAGCATGGAGCGCTGCCCAGCAGCTCTGAAAGTTGAAATTCTGCTGAAAAGCAATGGAGATCCAATGAGGACCCCAAATGCAGTTCAAATACAATGCAAACCAATCAGGGCTCTAGCTCCTTTTTGGTGCAGCCCTTGCAAAACTTACAGCATGGAGCACTTCCCAGCAGCTCTGAAAGTTGAAATTCTGCTGAAAAGCAATGCAGATCCAATGAGGACCCCAAATGCATTTCAAATACAATGCAAACCAATCAGGGCTCTAGCTCCTTTTTTGGTGCAGCCCTTGCAAAACCTACACCACGGAGCACTTCCCAGCAGCTCTGAAAGTTGAAATTCTGCTGAAAAGGGATGGAGATCCAATGAGGACCCCAAATGCAGTTCAAATACAATGCAAACCAATCAGGGCTCTAGCTCCTTTTTTGGTGCAGCCCTTGCAAAACGTACAGCATGGAGCGCTTCCCAGCAGCTCTGAAAGTTGAAATTCTGCTGAAAAGGGATGGAGATCCAATGAGGACCCCAAATGCAGTTCAAATACAATGCAAACCAATCAGGGCTCTAGCTCCTTTTTTGGTGCAGCCCTTGCAAAACATACAGCATGGAGCGCTTCCCAGCAGCTCTGAAAGTTGAAATTCTGCTGAAAAGCAATGGAGATCCAATGAGGACCCCAAATGCAGTTCAAATACAATGCAAACCAATCAGGGCTCTAGCTCCTTTTTGGTGCAGCCCTTGCAAAACTTACAGCATGGAGCACTTCCCAGCAGCTCTGAAAGTTGAAATTCTGCTGAAAAGCAATGCAGATCCAATGAGGACCCCAAATGCAGTTCAAATACAATGCAAACCAATCAGAGCTCTTGCTCCTTTTTTGGTGCAGCCCTTGCAAAACTTACAGCATGGAGCGCTTCCCAGCAGCTCTGAAAGTTGAAATTCTGCTGAAAAGCAATGGAGATCCAATGAGGACCCCAAATGCAGTTCAAATACAATGCAAACCAATCAGGGCTCTACCTCCTTTTTTGGTGCAGCCCTTGCAAAACTTACAGCATGGAGCGCTGCCCAGCAGCTCTGAAAGTTGAAATTCTGCTGAAAAGCAATGGAGATCCAATGAGGACCCCAAATGCAGTTCAAATACAATGCAAACCAATCAGGGCTCTAGCTCCTTTTTGGTGCAGCCCTTGCAAAACTTACAGCATGGAGCACTTCCCAGCAGCTCTGAAAGTTGAAATTCTGCTGAAAAGCAATGCAGATCCAATGAGGACCCCAAATGCATTTCAAATACAATGCAAACCAATCAGGGCTCTAGCTCCTTTTTTGGTGCAGCCCTTGCAAAACCTACACCACGGAGCACTTCCCAGCAGCTCTGAAAGTTGAAATTCTGCTGAAAAGGGATGGAGATCCAATGAGGACCCCAAATGCAGTTCAAATACAATGCAAACCAATCAGGGCTCTAGCTCCTTTTTTGGTGCAGCCCTTGCAAAACGTACAGCATGGAGCGCTTCCCAGCAGCTCTGAAAGTTGAAATTCTGCTGAAAAGGGATGGAGATCCAATGAGGACCCCAAATGCAGTTCAAATACAATGCAAACCAATCAGGGCTCTAGCTCCTTTTTTGGTGCAGCCCTTGCAAAACATACAGCATGGAGCGCTTCCCAGCAGCTCTGAAAGTTGAAATTCTGCTGAAAAGCAATGGAGATCCAATGAGGACCCCAAATGCAGTTCAAATACAATGCAAACCAATCAGGGCTCTAGCTCCTTTTTTGGTGCAGCCCTTGCAAAACTTACAGCATGGAGCACTTCCCAGCAGCTCTGAAAGTTGAAATTCTGCTGAAAAGCAATGGAGATCCAATGAGGACCCCAAATGCCATTCAAATACAATGCAAACCAATCAGGGCTCTAGCTCCTTTTTTGGTGCAGCCCTTGCAAAACTTACAGCATGGAGCGCTTCCCAGCAGCTCTGAAAGTTGAAATTCTGCTGAAAAGCGATGGAGATCCAATGAGGACCCCAAATGCAGTTCAAATACAATGCAAACCAATCAGGGCTCTACCTCCTTTTTTGGTGCAGCCCTTGCAAAACCTACAGCATGGAGCGCTGCCCAGCAGCTCTGAAAGTTGAAATTCTGCTGAAAAGCAATGGAGATCCAATGAGGACCCCAAATGCATTTCAAATACAATGCAAACCAATCAGGGCTCTAGCTCCTTTTTTGGTGCAGCCCTTGCAAAACCTACAGCATGGAGCACTTCCCAGCAGCTCTGAAAGTTGAAATTCTGCTGAAAAGCAATGGAGATCCAATGAGGACCCCAAATGCCATTCAAATACAATGCAAACCAATCAGGGCTCTAGCTCCTTTTTTGGTGCAGCCCTTGCAAAACTTACAGCATGGAGCGCTTCCCAGCAGCTCTGAAAGTTGAAATTCTGCTGAAAAGCGATGGAGATCCAATGAGGACCCCAAATGCAGTTCAAATACAATGCAAACCAATCAGGGCTCTACCTCCTTTTTTGGTGCAGCCCTTGCAAAACCTACAGCATGGAGCGCTGCCCAGCAGCTCTGAAAGTTGAAATTCTGCTGAAAAGCAATGGAGATCCAATGAGGACCCCAAATGCATTTCAAATACAATGCAAACCAATCAGGGCTCTAGCTCCTTTTTGGTGCAGCCCTTGCAAAACTTACAGCATGGAGCACTTCCCAGCAGCTCTGAAAGTTGAAATTCTGCTGAAAAGCAATGCAGATCCAATGAGGACCCCAAATGCAGTTCAAATACAATGCAAACCAATCAGGGCTCTAGCTCCTTTTTTGGTGCAGCCCTTGCAAAACCTACACCACGGAGCACTTCCCAGCAGCTCTGAAAGTTGAAATTCTGCTGAAAAGGGATGGAGATCCAATGAGGACCCCAAATACAGTTCAAATACAATGCAAACCAATCAGGGCTCTAGCTCCTTTTTTGGTGCAGCCCTTGCAAAACTTACAGCATGGAGCACTTCCCAGCAGCTCTGAAAGTTGAAATTCTGCTGAAAAGGGATGGAGATCCAATGAGGACCCCAAATGCAGTTCAAATACAATGCAAACCAATCAGGGCTCTAGCTCCTTTTTTGGTGCAGCCCTTGCAAAACCTACACCACGGAGCACTTCCCAGCAGCTCTGAAAGTTGAAATTCTGCTGAAAAGGGATGGAGATCCAATGAGGACCCCAAATGCAGTTCAAATACAATGCAAACCAATCAGGGCTCTAGCTCCTTTTTTGGTGCAGCCCTTGCAAAACTTACAGCATGGAGCGCTTCCCAGCAGCTCTGAAAGTTGAAATTCTGCTGAAAAGCAATGGAGATCCAATGAGGACCCCAAATGCATTTCAAATACAATGCAAACCAATCAGGGCTCTAGCTCCTTTTTGGTGCAGCCCTTGCAAAACTTACAGCATGGAGCACTTCCCAGCAGCTCTGAAAGTTGAAATTCTGCTGAAAAGGGATGGAGATCCAATGAGGACCCCAAATGCAGTTCAAATACAATGCAAACCAATCAGGGCTCTAGCTCCTTTTTGGTGCAGCCCTTGCAAAACTTACAGCATGGAGCACTTCCCAGCAGCTCTGAAAGTTGAAATTCTGCTGAAAAGCAATGGAGATCCAATGAGGACCCCAAATGCAGTTCAAATACAATGCAAACCAATCAGGGCTCTACCTCCTTTTTTGGTGCAGCCCTTGCAAAACTTACAGCATGGAGCGCTGCCCAGCAGCTCTGAAAGTTGAAATTCTGCTGAAAAGCAATGGAGATCCAATGAGGACCCCAAATGCAGTTCAAATACAATGCAAACCAATCAGGGCTCTAGCTCCTTTTTGGTGCAGCCCTTGCAAAACTTACAGCATGGAGCACTTCCCAGCAGCTCTGAAAGTTGAAATTCTGCTGAAAAGCAATGGAGATCCAATGAGGACCCCAAATGCCATTCAAATACAATGCAAACCAATCAGGGCTCTAGCTCCTTTTTTGGTGCAGCCCTTGCAAAACTTACAGCATGGAGCACTTCCCAGCAGCTCTGAAAGTTGAAATTCTGCTGAAAAGCAATGGAGATCCAATGAGGACCCCAAATGCCATTCAAATACAATGCAAACCAATCAGGGCTCTAGCTCCTTTTTTGGTGCAGCCCTTGCAAAACTTACAGCATGGAGCGCTTCCCAGCAGCTCTGAAAGTTGAAATTCTGCTGAAAAGCGATGGAGATCCAATGAGGACCCCAAATGCAGTTCAAATACAATGCAAACCAATCAGGGCTCTACCTCCTTTTTTGGTGCAGCCCTTGCAAAACCTACAGCATGGAGCGCTGCCCAGCAGCTCTGAAAGTTGAAATTCTGCTGAAAAGCAATGGAGATCCAATGAGGACCCCAAATGCATTTCAAATACAATGCAAACCAATCAGGGCTCTAGCTCCTTTTTTGGTGCAGCCCTTGCAAAACCTACAGCATGGAGCACTTCCCAGCAGCTCTGAAAGTTGAAATTCTGCTGAAAAGCAATGGAGATCCAATGAGGACCCCAAATGCCATTCAAATACAATGCAAACCAATCAGGGCTCTAGCTCCTTTTTTGGTGCAGCCCTTGCAAAACTTACAGCATGGAGCGCTTCCCAGCAGCTCTGAAAGTTGAAATTCTGCTGAAAAGCGATGGAGATCCAATGAGGACCCCAAATGCAGTTCAAATACAATGCAAACCAATCAGGGCTCTACCTCCTTTTTTGGTGCAGCCCTTGCAAAACCTACAGCATGGAGCGCTGCCCAGCAGCTCTGAAAGTTGAAATTCTGCTGAAAAGCAATGGAGATCCAATGAGGACCCCAAATGCATTTCAAATACAATGCAAACCAATCAGGGCTCTAGCTCCTTTTTGGTGCAGCCCTTGCAAAACTTACAGCATGGAGCACTTCCCAGCAGCTCTGAAAGTTGAAATTCTGCTGAAAAGCAATGCAGATCCAATGAGGACCCCAAATGCAGTTCAAATACAATGCAAACCAATCAGGGCTCTAGCTCCTTTTTTGGTGCAGCCCTTGCAAAACCTACACCACGGAGCACTTCCCAGCAGCTCTGAAAGTTGAAATTCTGTTGAAAAGGGATGGAGATCCAATGAGGACCCCAAATACAGTTCAAATACAATGCAAACCAATCAGGGCTCTAGCTCCTTTTTTGGTGCAGCCCTTGCAAAACTTACAGCATGGAGCACTTCCCAGCAGCTCTGAAAGTTGAAATTCTGCTGAAAAGGGATGGAGATCCAATGAGGACCCCAAATGCAGTTCAAATACAATGCAAACCAATCAGGGCTCTAGCTCCTTTTTTGGTGCAGCCCTTGCAAAACCTACACCACGGAGCACTTCCCAGCAGCTCTGAAAGTTGAAATTCTGCTGAAAAGGGATGGAGATCCAATGAGGACCCCAAATGCAGTTCAAATACAATGCAAACCAATCAGGGCTCTACCTCCTTTTTTGGTGCAGCCCTTGCAAAACTTACAGCATGGAGCACTTCCCAGCAGCTCTGAAAGTTGAAATTCTGCTGAAAAGCGATGGAGATCCAATGAGGACCCCAAATGCAGTTCAAATACAATGCAAACCAATCAGGGCTCTACCTCCTTTTTTGGTGCAGCCCTTGCAAAACCTACAGCATGGAGCGCTGCCCAGCAGCTCTGAAAGTTGAAATTCTGCTGAAAAGCAATGGAGATCCAATGAGGACCCCAAATGCATTTCAAATACAATGCAAACCAATCAGGGCTCTAGCTCCTTTTTGGTGCAGCCCTTGCAAAACTTACAGCATGGAGCACTTCCCAGCAGCTCTGAAAGTTGAAATTCTGCTGAAAAGCGATGGAGATCCAATGAGGACCCCAAATGCAGTTCAAATACAATGCAAACCAATCAGGGCTCTACCTCCTTTTTTGGTGCAGCCCTTGCAAAACCTACAGCATGGAGCGCTGCCCAGCAGCTCTGAAAGTTGAAATTCTGCTGAAAAGCAATGGAGATCCAATGAGGACCCCAAATGCATTTCAAATACAATGCAAACCAATCAGGGCTCTAGCTCCTTTTTGGTGCAGCCCTTGCAAAACTTACAGCATGGAGCACTTCCCAGCAGCTCTGAAAGTTGAAATTCTGCTGAAAAGGGATGGAGATCCAATGAGGACCCCAAATGCAGTTCAAATACAATGCAAACCAATCAGGGCTCTAGCTCCTTTTTTGGTGCAGCCCTTGCAAAACCTACACCACGGAGCACTTCCCAGCAGCTCTGAAAGTTGAAATTCTGCTGAAAAGGGATGGAGATCCAATGAGGACCCCAAATGCAGTTCAAATACAATGCAAACCAATCAGGGCTCTACCTCCTTTTTTGGTGCAGCCCTTGCAAAACTTACAGCATGGAGCGCTGCCCAGCAGCTCTGAAAGTTGAAATTCTGCTGAAAAGCAATGGAGATCCAATGAGGACCCCAAATGCAGTTCAAATACAATGCAAACCAATCAGGGCTCTAGCTCCTTTTTGGTGCAGCCCTTCCAAAACTTACAGCATGGAGCACTTCCCAGCAGCTCTGAAAGTTGAAATTCTGCTGAAAAGCAATGGAGATCCAATGAGGACCCCAAATGCCATTCAAATACAATGCAAACCAATCAGGGCTCTAGCTCCTTTTTTGGTGCAGCCCTTGCAAAACTTACAGCATGGAGCACTTCCCAGCAGCTCTGAAAGTTGAAATTCTGCTGAAAAGCAATGGAGATCCAATGAGGACCCCAAATGCCATTCAAATACAATGCAAACCAATCAGGGCTCTAGCTCCTTTTTTGGTGCAGCCCTTGCAAAACTTACAGCATGGAGCGCTTCCCAGCAGCTCTGAAAGTTGAAATTCTGCTGAAAAGCGATGGAGATCCAATGAGGACCCCAAATGCAGTTCAAATACAATGCAAACCAATCAGGGCTCTACCTCCTTTTTTGGTGCAGCCCTTGCAAAACCTACAGCATGGAGCGCTGCCCAGCAGCTCTGAAAGTTGAAATTCTGCTGAAAAGCAATGGAGATCCAATGAGGACCCCAAATGCATTTCAAATACAATGCAAACCAATCAGGGCTCTAGCTCCTTTTTTGGTGCAGCCCTTGCAAAACCTACAGCATGGAGCACTTCCCAGCAGCTCTGAAAGTTGAAATTCTGCTGAAAAGCAATGGAGATCCAATGAGGACCCCAAATGCCATTCAAATACAATGCAAACCAATCAGGGCTCTAGCTCCTTTTTTGGTGCAGCCCTTGCAAAACCTACACCACGGAGCACTTCCCAGCAGCTCTGAAAGTTGAAATTCTGTTGAAAAGGGATGGAGATCCAATGAGGACCCCAAATACAGTTCAAATACAATGCAAACCAATCAGGGCTCTAGCTCCTTTTTTGGTGCAGCCCTTGCAAAACCTACACCACGGAGCACTTCCCAGCAGCTCTGAAAGTTGAAATTCTGCTGAAAAGGGATGGAGATCCAATGAGGACCCCAAATGCAGTTCAAATACAATGCAAACCAATCAGGGCTCTAGCTCCTTTTTGGTGCAGCCCTTGCAAAACTTACAGCATGGAGCACTTCCCAGCAGCTCTGAAAGTTGAAATTCTGCTGAAAAGGGATGGAGATCCAATGAGGACCCCAAATGCAGTTCAAATACAATGCAAACCAATCAGGGCTCTAGCTCCTTTTTTGGTGCAGCCCTTGCAAAACCTACAGCATGGAGCGCTTCCCAGCAGCTCTGAAAGTTGAAATTCTGCTGAAAAGGGATGGAGATCCAATGAGGACCCCAAATGCAGTTCAAATACAATGCAAACCAATCAGGGCTCTAGCTCCTTTTTGGTGCAGCCCTTGCAAAACGTACAGCATGGAGCACTTCCCAGCAGCTCTGAAAGTTGAAATTCTGCTGAAAAGGGATGGACATCCAATGAGGACCCCAAATGCAGTTCAAATACAATGCAAACCAATCAGGGCTCTAGCTCCTTTTTGGTGCAGCCCTTGCAAAACTTACAGCATGGAGCACTTCCCAGCAGCTCTGAAAGTTGAAATTCTGCTGAAAAGGGATGGAGATCCAATGAGGACCCCAAATGCAGTTCAAATACAATGCAAACCAATCAGGGCTCTAGCTCCTTTTTTGGTGCAGACCTTGCAAAACCTACAGCATGGAGCGCTTCCCAGCAGCTCTGAAAGTTGAAATTCTGCTGAAAAGGGATGGAGATCCAATGAGGACCCCAAATGCAGTTCAAATACAATGCAAACCAATCAGGGCTCTAGCTCCTTTTTGGTGCAGCCCTTGCAAAACTTACAGCATGGAGCACTTCCCAGCAGCTCTGAAAGTTGAAATTCTGCTGAAAAGGGATGGAGATCCAATGAGGACCCCAAATGCAGTTCAAATAC
The DNA here is from genome assembly GCF_964194415.1 of Vipera berus. Taxonomy (NCBI): domain Eukaryota; kingdom Metazoa; phylum Chordata; class Lepidosauria; order Squamata; family Viperidae; genus Vipera; species Vipera berus. The sequence goes on along the minus strand of NC_138210.1, from coordinate 18,810,615 downwards.
AATGCAAACCAATCAGGGCTCTAGCTCCTTTTTGGTGCAGCCCTTGCAAAACTTACAGCATGGAACACTTCCCAGCAGCTCTGAAAGTTGAAATTCTGCTGAAAAGGGATGGAGATCCAATGAGGACCCCAAATACAGTTCAAATACAATGCAAACCAATCAGGGCTCTAGCTCCTTTTTTGGTGCAGCCCTTGCAAAACTTACAGCACGGAGCACTTCCCAGCAGCTCTGAAAGTTGAAATTCTGCTGAAAAGGGATGGAGATCCAATGAGGACCCCAAATGCAGTTCAAATACAATGCAAACCAATCAGGGCTCTAGCTCCTTTTTTGGTGCAGCCCTTGCAAAACTTACAGCATGGAGCGCTTCCCAGCAGCTCTGAAAGTTGAAATTCTGCTGAAAAGCAATGCAGATCCAATGAGGACCCCAAATGCAGTTCAAATACAATGCAAACCAATCAGAGCTCTAGCTCCTTTTTTGGTGCAGCCCTTGCAAAACTTACAGCATGGAGCGCTTCCCAGCAGCTCTGAAAGTTGAAATTCTGCTGAAAAGCAATGGAGATCCAATGAGGACCCCAAATGCAGTTCAAATACAATGCAAACCAATCAGGGCTCTACCTCCTTTTTTGGTGCAGCCCTTGCAAAACTTACAGCATGGAGCGCTGCCCAGCAGCTCTGAAAGTTGAAATTCTGCTGAAAAGCAATGGAGATCCAATGAGGACCCCAAATGCAGTTCAAATACAATGCAAATCAATCAGGGCTCTAGCTCCTTTTTGGTGCAGCCCTTGCAAAACTTACAGCATAGAGCACTTCCCAGCAGCTCTGAAAGTTGAAATTCTGCTGAAAAGCAATGAAGATCCAATGAGGACCCCAAATGCAGTTCAAATACAATGCAAACCAATCAGGGCTCTAGCTCCTTTTTTGGTGCAGCCCTTGCAAAACATACAGCATGGAGCGCTTCCCAGCAGCTCTGAAAGTTGAAATTCTGCTGAAAAGCAATGGAGATCCAATGAGGACCCCAAATGCAGTTCAAATACAATGCAAACCAATCAGGGCTCTAGCTCCTTTTTTGGTGCAGCCCTTGCAAAACCTACACCACGGAGCACTTCCCAGCAGCTCTGAAAGTTGAAATTCTGCTGAAAAGGGATGGAGATCCAATGAGGACCCCAAATGCATTTCAAATACAATGCAAACCAATCAGGGCTCTAGCTCTTTTTTGGTGCAGCCCTTGCAAAACTTACAGCATGGAGCACTTCCCAGCAGCTCTGAAAGTTGAAATTCTGCTGAAAAGGGATGGAGATCCAATGAGGACCCCAAATGCAGTTCAAATACAATGCAAACCAATCAGGGCTCTACCTCCTTTTTTGGTGCAGCCCTTGCAAAACTTACAGCATGGAGCGCTTCCCAGCAGCTCTGAAAGTTGAAATTCTGCTGAAAAGCAATGGAGATCCAATGAGGACCCCAAATGCAGTTCAAATACAATGCAAACCAATCAGGGCTCTAGCTCCTTTTTGGTGCAGCCCTTGCAAAACTTACAGCATGGAGCACTTCCCAGCAGCTCTGAAAGTTGAAATTCTGCTGAAAAGGGATGGAGATCCAATGAGGACCCCAAATGCAGTTCAAATACAATGCAAACCAATCAGGGCTCTAGCTCCTTTTTGGTGCAGCCCTTGCAAAACTTACAGCATGGAGCACTTCCCAGCAGCTCTGAAAGTTGAAATTCTGCTGAAAAGGGATGGAGATCCAATGAGGACCCCAAATGCAGTTCAAATACAATGCAAACCAATCAGGGCTCTAGCTCCTTTTTTGGTGCAGCCCTTGCAAAACCTACAGCATGGAGCGCTTCCCAGCAGCTCTGAAAGTTGAAATTCTGCTGAAAAGGGATGGAGATCCAATGAGGACCCCAAATGCAGTTCAAATACAATGCAAACCAATCAGGGCTCTAGCTCCTTTTTGGTGCAGCCCTTGCAAAACTTACAGCATGGAGCACTTCCCAGCAGCTCTGAAAGTTGAAATTCTGCTGAAAAGGGATGGAGATCCAATGAGGACACCAAATGCAGTTCAAATACAATGCAAACCAATCAGGGCTCTAGCTCCTTTTTGGTGCAGCCCTTGCAAAACTTACAGCATGGAACACTTCCCAGCAGCTCTGAAAGTTGAAATTCTGCTGAAAAGGGATGGAGATCCAATGAGGACCCCAAATACAGTTCAAATACAATGCAAACCAATCAGGGCTCTAGCTCCTTTTTTGGTGCAGCCCTTGCAAAACTTACAGCATGGAGCACTTCCCAGCAGCTCTGAAAGTTGAAATTCTGCTGAAAAGGGATGGAGATCCAATGAGGACCCCAAATGCAGTTCAAATACAATGCAAACCAATCAGGGCTCTAGCTCCTTTTTGGTGCAGCCCTTGCAAAACTTACAGCATGGAGCACTTCCCAGCAGCTCTGAAAGTTGAAATTCTGCTGAAAAGGGATGGAGATCCAATGAGGACCCCAAATACAGTTCAAATACAATGCAAACCAATCAGGGCTCTAGCTCCTTTTTTGGTGCAGCCCTTGCAAAACTTACAGCATGGAGCACTTCCCAGCAGCTCTGAAAGTTGAAATTCTGCTGAAAAGGGATGGAGATCCAATGAGGACCCCAAATGCAGTTCAAATACAATGCAAACCAATCAGGGCTCTAGCTCCTTTTTTGGTGCAGCCCTTGCAAAACCTACACCACGGAGCACTTCCCAGCAGCTCTGAAAGTTGAAATTCTGCTGAAAAGGGATGGAGATCCAATGAGGACCCCAAATGCAGTTCAAATACAATGCAAACCAATCAGGGCTCTAGCTCCTTTTTTGGTGCAGCCCTTGCAAAACTTACAGCATGGAGCGCTTCCCAGCAGCTCTGAAAGTTGAAATTCTGCTGAAAAGCAATGGAGATCCAATGAGGACCCCAAATGCATTTCAAATACAATGCAAACCAATCAGGGCTCTAGCTCCTTTTTGGTGCAGCCCTTGCAAAACTTACAGCATGGAGCACTTCCCAGCAGCTCTGAAAGTTGAAATTCTGCTGAAAAGGGATGGAGATCCAATGAGGACCCCAAATGCAGTTCAAATACAATGCAAACCAATCAGGGCTCTAGCTCCTTTTTTGGTGCAGCCCTTGCAAAACTTACAGCATGGAGCGCTTCCCAGCAGCTCTGAAAGTTGAAATTCTGCTGAAAAGCGATGGAGATCCAATGAGGACCCCAAATGCAGTTCAAATACAATGCAAACCAATCAGGGCTCTACCTCCTTTTTTGGTGCAGCCCTTGCAAAACCTACAGCATGGAGCGCTGCCCAGCAGCTCTGAAAGTTGAAATTCTGCTGAAAAGCAATGGAGATCCAATGAGGACCCCAAATGCATTTCAAATACAATGCAAACCAATCAGGGCTCTAGCTCCTTTTTTGGTGCAGCCCTTGCAAAACCTACAGCATGGAGCACTTCCCAGCAGCTCTGAAAGTTGAAATTCTGCTGAAAAGCAATGGAGATCCAATGAGGACCCCAAATGCCATTCAAATACAATGCAAACCAATCAGGGCTCTAGCTCCTTTTTTGGTGCAGCCCTTGCAAAACTTACAGCATGGAGCGCTTCCCAGCAGCTCTGAAAGTTGAAATTCTGCTGAAAAGCGATGGAGATCCAATGAGGACCCCAAATGCAGTTCAAATACAATGCAAACCAATCAGGGCTCTACCTCCTTTTTTGGTGCAGCCCTTGCAAAACCTACAGCATGGAGCGCTGCCCAGCAGCTCTGAAAGTTGAAATTCTGCTGAAAAGCAATGGAGATCCAATGAGGACCCCAAATGCATTTCAAATACAATGCAAACCAATCAGGGCTCTAGCTCCTTTTTGGTGCAGCCCTTGCAAAACTTACAGCATGGAGCACTTCCCAGCAGCTCTGAAAGTTGAAATTCTGCTGAAAAGCAATGCAGATCCAATGAGGACCCCAAATGCAGTTCAAATACAATGCAAACCAATCAGGGCTCTAGCTCCTTTTTTGGTGCAGCCCTTGCAAAACCTACACCACGGAGCACTTCCCAGCAGCTCTGAAAGTTGAAATTCTGCTGAAAAGGGATGGAGATCCAATGAGGACCCCAAATACAGTTCAAATACAATGCAAACCAATCAGGGCTCTAGCTCCTTTTTTGGTGCAGCCCTTGCAAAACTTACAGCATGGAGCACTTCCCAGCAGCTCTGAAAGTTGAAATTCTGCTGAAAAGGGATGGAGATCCAATGAGGACCCCAAATGCAGTTCAAATACAATGCAAACCAATCAGGGCTCTAGCTCCTTTTTTGGTGCAGCCCTTGCAAAACCTACACCACGGAGCACTTCCCAGCAGCTCTGAAAGTTGAAATTCTGCTGAAAAGGGATGGAGATCCAATGAGGACCCCAAATGCAGTTCAAATACAATGCAAACCAATCAGGGCTCTAGCTCCTTTTTTGGTGCAGCCCTTGCAAAACTTACAGCATGGAGCGCTTCCCAGCAGCTCTGAAAGTTGAAATTCTGCTGAAAAGCAATGGAGATCCAATGAGGACCCCAAATGCATTTCAAATACAATGCAAACCAATCAGGGCTCTAGCTCCTTTTTGGTGCAGCCCTTGCAAAACTTACAGCATGGAGCACTTCCCAGCAGCTCTGAAAGTTGAAATTCTGCTGAAAAGGGATGGAGATCCAATGAGGACCCCAAATGCAGTTCAAATACAATGCAAACCAATCAGGGCTCTAGCTCCTTTTTGGTGCAGCCCTTGCAAAACTTACAGCATGGAGCACTTCCCAGCAGCTCTGAAAGTTGAAATTCTGCTGAAAAGCAATGGAGATCCAATGAGGACCCCAAATGCAGTTCAAATACAATGCAAACCAATCAGGGCTCTACCTCCTTTTTTGGTGCAGCCCTTGCAAAACTTACAGCATGGAGCGCTGCCCAGCAGCTCTGAAAGTTGAAATTCTGCTGAAAAGCAATGGAGATCCAATGAGGACCCCAAATGCAGTTCAAATACAATGCAAACCAATCAGGGCTCTAGCTCCTTTTTGGTGCAGCCCTTGCAAAACTTACAGCATGGAGCACTTCCCAGCAGCTCTGAAAGTTGAAATTCTGCTGAAAAGCAATGGAGATCCAATGAGGACCCCAAATGCCATTCAAATACAATGCAAACCAATCAGGGCTCTAGCTCCTTTTTTGGTGCAGCCCTTGCAAAACTTACAGCATGGAGCACTTCCCAGCAGCTCTGAAAGTTGAAATTCTGCTGAAAAGCAATGGAGATCCAATGAGGACCCCAAATGCCATTCAAATACAATGCAAACCAATCAGGGCTCTAGCTCCTTTTTTGGTGCAGCCCTTGCAAAACTTACAGCATGGAGCGCTTCCCAGCAGCTCTGAAAGTTGAAATTCTGCTGAAAAGCGATGGAGATCCAATGAGGACCCCAAATGCAGTTCAAATACAATGCAAACCAATCAGGGCTCTACCTCCTTTTTTGGTGCAGCCCTTGCAAAACCTACAGCATGGAGCGCTGCCCAGCAGCTCTGAAAGTTGAAATTCTGCTGAAAAGCAATGGAGATCCAATGAGGACCCCAAATGCATTTCAAATACAATGCAAACCAATCAGGGCTCTAGCTCCTTTTTTGGTGCAGCCCTTGCAAAACCTACAGCATGGAGCACTTCCCAGCAGCTCTGAAAGTTGAAATTCTGCTGAAAAGCAATGGAGATCCAATGAGGACCCCAAATGCCATTCAAATACAATGCAAACCAATCAGGGCTCTAGCTCCTTTTTTGGTGCAGCCCTTGCAAAACTTACAGCATGGAGCGCTTCCCAGCAGCTCTGAAAGTTGAAATTCTGCTGAAAAGCGATGGAGATCCAATGAGGACCCCAAATGCAGTTCAAATACAATGCAAACCAATCAGGGCTCTACCTCCTTTTTTGGTGCAGCCCTTGCAAAACCTACAGCATGGAGCGCTGCCCAGCAGCTCTGAAAGTTGAAATTCTGCTGAAAAGCAATGGAGATCCAATGAGGACCCCAAATGCATTTCAAATACAATGCAAACCAATCAGGGCTCTAGCTCCTTTTTGTTGCAGCCCTTGCAAAACTTACAGCATGGAGCACTTCCCAGCAGCTCTGAAAGTTGAAATTCTGCTGAAAAGCAATGCAGATCCAATGAGGACCCCAAATGCAGTTCAAATACAATGCAAACCAATCAGGGCTCTAGCTCCTTTTTTGGTGCAGCCCTTGCAAAACCTACACCACGGAGCACTTCCCAGCAGCTCTGAAAGTTGAAATTCTGTTGAAAAGGGATGGAGATCCAATGAGGACCCCAAATACAGTTCAAATACAATGCAAACCAATCAGGGCTCTAGCTCCTTTTTTGGTGCAGCCCTTGCAAAACTTACAGCATGGAGCACTTCCCAGCAGCTCTGAAAGTTGAAATTCTGCTGAAAAGGGATGGAGATCCAATGAGGACCCCAAATGCAGTTCAAATACAATGCAAACCAATCAGGGCTCTAGCTCCTTTTTTGGTGCAGCCCTTGCAAAACCTACACCACGGAGCACTTCCCAGCAGCTCTGAAAGTTGAAATTCTGCTGAAAAGGGATGGAGATCCAATGAGGACCCCAAATGCAGTTCAAATACAATGCAAACCAATCAGGGCTCTACCTCCTTTTTTGGTGCAGCCCTTGCAAAACTTACAGCATGGAGCACTTCCCAGCAGCTCTGAAAGTTGAAATTCTGCTGAAAAGCGATGGAGATCCAATGAGGACCCCAAATGCAGTTCAAATACAATGCAAACCAATCAGGGCTCTACCTCCTTTTTTGGTGCAGCCCTTGCAAAACCTACAGCATGGAGCGCTGCCCAGCAGCTCTGAAAGTTGAAATTCTGCTGAAAAGCAATGGAGATCCAATGAGGACCCCAAATGCATTTCAAATACAATGCAAACCAATCAGGGCTCTAGCTCCTTTTTGGTGCAGCCCTTGCAAAACTTACAGCATGGAGCACTTCCCAGCAGCTCTGAAAGTTGAAATTCTGCTGAAAAGCGATGGAGATCCAATGAGGACCCCAAATGCAGTTCAAATACAATGCAAACCAATCAGGGCTCTACCTCCTTTTTTGGTGCAGCCCTTGCAAAACCTACAGCATGGAGCGCTGCCCAGCAGCTCTGAAAGTTGAAATTCTGCTGAAAAGCAATGGAGATCCAATGAGGACCCCAAATGCATTTCAAATACAATGCAAACCAATCAGGGCTCTAGCTCCTTTTTGGTGCAGCCCTTGCAAAACTTACAGCATGGAGCACTTCCCAGCAGCTCTGAAAGTTGAAATTCTGCTGAAAAGGGATGGAGATCCAATGAGGACCCCAAATGCAGTTCAAATACAATGCAAACCAATCAGGGCTCTAGCTCCTTTTTTGGTGCAGCCCTTGCAAAACCTACACCACGGAGCACTTCCCAGCAGCTCTGAAAGTTGAAATTCTGCTGAAAAGGGATGGAGATCCAATGAGGACCCCAAATGCAGTTCAAATACAATGCAAACCAATCAGGGCTCTACCTCCTTTTTTGGTGCAGCCCTTGCAAAACTTACAGCATGGAGCGCTGCCCAGCAGCTCTGAAAGTTGAAATTCTGCTGAAAAGCAATGGAGATCCAATGAGGACCCCAAATGCAGTTCAAATACAATGCAAACCAATCAGGGCTCTAGCTCCTTTTTGGTGCAGCCCTTGCAAAACTTACAGCATGGAGCACTTCCCAGCAGCTCTGAAAGTTGAAATTCTGCTGAAAAGCAATGGAGATCCAATGAGGACCCCAAATGCCATTCAAATACAATGCAAACCAATCAGGGCTCTAGCTCCTTTTTTGGTGCAGCCCTTGCAAAACTTACAGCATGGAGCACTTCCCAGCAGCTCTGAAAGTTGAAATTCTGCTGAAAAGCAATGGAGATCCAATGAGGACCCCAAATGCCATTCAAATACAATGCAAACCAATCAGGGCTCTAGCTCCTTTTTTGGTGCAGCCCTTGCAAAACTTACAGCATGGAGCGCTTCCCAGCAGCTCTGAAAGTTGAAATTCTGCTGAAAAGCGATGGAGATCCAATGAGGACCCCAAATGCAGTTCAAATACAATGCAAACCAATCAGGGCTCTACCTCCTTTTTTGGTGCAGCCCTTGCAAAACCTACAGCATGGAGCGCTGCCCAGCAGCTCTGAAAGTTGAAATTCTGCTGAAAAGCAATGGAGATCCAATGAGGACCCCAAATGCATTTCAAATACAATGCAAACCAATCAGGGCTCTAGCTCCTTTTTTGGTGCAGCCCTTGCAAAACCTACAGCATGGAGCACTTCCCAGCAGCTCTGAAAGTTGAAATTCTGCTGAAAAGCAATGGAGATCCAATGAGGACCCCAAATGCCATTCAAATACAATGCAAACCAATCAGGGCTCTAGCTCCTTTTTTGGTGCAGCCCTTGCAAAACCTACACCACGGAGCACTTCCCAGCAGCTCTGAAAGTTGAAATTCTGTTGAAAAGGGATGGAGATCCAATGAGGACCCCAAATACAGTTCAAATACAATGCAAACCAATCAGGGCTCTAGCTCCTTTTTTGGTGCAGCCCTTGCAAAACCTACACCACGGAGCACTTCCCAGCAGCTCTGAAAGTTGAAATTCTGCTGAAAAGGGATGGAGATCCAATGAGGACCCCAAATGCAGTTCAAATACAATGCAAACCAATCAGGGCTCTAGCTCCTTTTTGGTGCAGCCCTTGCAAAACTTACAGCATGGAGCACTTCCCAGCAGCTCTGAAAGTTGAAATTCTGCTGAAAAGGGATGGAGATCCAATGAGGACCCCAAATGCAGTTCAAATACAATGCAAACCAATCAGGGCTCTAGCTCCTTTTTTGGTGCAGCCCTTGCAAAACCTACAGCATGGAGCGCTTCCCAGCAGCTCTGAAAGTTGAAATTCTGCTGAAAAGGGATGGAGATCCAATGAGGACCCCAAATGCAGTTCAAATACAATGCAAACCAATCAGGGCTCTAGCTCCTTTTTGGTGCAGCCCTTGCAAAACGTACAGCATGGAGCACTTCCCAGCAGCTCTGAAAGTTGAAATTCTGCTGAAAAGGGATGGACATCCAATGAGGACCCCAAATGCAGTTCAAATACAATGCAAACCAATCAGGGCTCTAGCTCCTTTTTGGTGCAGCCCTTGCAAAACTTACAGCATGGAGCACTTCCCAGCAGCTCTGAAAGTTGAAATTCTGCTGAAAAGGGATGGAGATCCAATGAGGACCCCAAATGCAGTTCAAATACAATGCAAACCAATCAGGGCTCTAGCTCCTTTTTTGGTGCAGCCCTTGCAAAACCTACAGCATGGAGCGCTTCCCAGCAGCTCTGAAAGTTGAAATTCTGCTGAAAAGGGATGGAGATCCAATGAGGACCCCAAATGCAGTTCAAATACAATGCAAACCAATCAGGGCTCTAGCTCCTTTTTGGTGCAGCCCTTGCAAAACTTACAGCATGGAGCACTTCCCAGCAGCTCTGAAAGTTGAAATTCTGCTGAAAAGGGATGGAGATCCAATGAGGACCCCAAATGCAGTTCAAATACAATGCAAACCAATCAGGGCTCTAGCTCCTTTTTGGTGCAGCCCTTGCAAAACTTACAGCATGGAACACTTCCCAGCAGCTCTGAAAGTTGAAATTCTGCTGAAAAGGGATGGAGATCCAATGAGGACCCCAAATACAGTTCAAATACAATGCAAACCAATCAGGGCTCTAGCTCCTTTTTTGGTGCAGCCCTTGCAAAACTTACAGCATGGAGCACTTCCCAGCAGCTCTGAAAGTTGAAATTCTGCTGAAAAGGGATGGAGATCCAATGAGGACCCCAAATGCAGTTCAAATACAATGCAAACCAATCAGGGCTCTAGCTCCTTTTTTGGTGCAGCCCTTGCAAAACCTACACCACGGAGCACTTCCCAGCAGCTCTGAAAGTTGAAATTCTGCTGAAAAGGGATGGAGATCCAATGAGGACCCCAAATGCAGTTCAAATACAATGCAAACCAATCAGGGCTCTAGCTCCTTTTTTGGTGCAGCCCTTGCAAAACTTACAGCATGGAGCGCTTCCCAGCAGCTCTGAAAGTTGAAATTCTGCTGAAAAGCAATGCAGATCCAATGAGGACCCCAAATGCAGTTCAAATACAATGCAAACCAATCAGAGCTCTAGCTCCTTTTTTGGTGCAGCCCTTGCAAAACTTACAGCATGGAGCGCTTCCCAGCAGCTCTGAAAGTTGAAATTCTGCTGAAAAGCAATGGAGATCCAATGAGGACCCCAAATGCAGTTCAAATACAATGCAAACCAATCAGGGCTCTACCTCCTTTTTTGGTGCAGCCCTTGCAAAACTTACAGCATGGAGCGCTGCCCAGCAGCTCTGAAAGTTGAAATTCTGCTGAAAAGCAATGGAGATCCAATGAGGACCCCAAATGCAGTTCAAATACAATGCAAATCAATCAGGGCTCTAGCTCCTTTTTGGTGCAGCCCTTGCAAAACTTACAGCATAGAGCACTTCCCAGCAGCTCTGAAAGTTGAAATTCTGCTGAAAAGCAATGAAGATCCAATGAGGACCCCAAATGCAGTTCAAATACAATGCAAACCAATCAGGGCTCTAGCTCCTTTTTTGGTGCAGCCCTTGCAAAACATACAGCATGGAGCGCTTCCCAGCAGCTCTGAAAGTTGAAATTCTGCTGAAAAGCAATGGAGATCCAATGAGGACCCCAAATGCAGTTCAAATACAATGCAAACCAATCAGGGCTCTAGCTCCTTTTTTGGTGCAGCCCTTGCAAAACCTACACCACGGAGCACTTCCCAGCAGCTCTGAAAGTTGAAATTCTGCTGAAAAGGGATGGAGATCCAATGAGGACCCCAAATGCATTTCAAATACAATGCAAACCAATCAGGGCTCTAGCTCTTTTTTGGTGCAGCCCTTGCAAAACTTACAGCATGGAGCACTTCCCAGCAGCTCTGAAAGTTGAAATTCTGCTGAAAAGGGATGGAGATCCAATGAGGACCCCAAATGCAGTTCAAATACAATGCAAACCAATCAGGGCTCTAGCTCCTTTTTTGGTGCAGCCCTTGCAAAACCTACACCACGGAGCACTTCCCAGCAGCTCTGAAAGTTGAAATTCTGCTGAAAAGGGATGGAGATCCAATGAGGACCCCAAATGCAGTTCAAATACAATGCAAACCAATCAGGGCTCTAGCTCCTTTTTTGGTGCAGCCCTTGCAAAACTTACAGCATGGAGCGCTTCCCAGCAGCTCTGAAAGTTGAAATTCTGCTGAAAAGGGATGGAGATCCAATGAGGACCCCAAATGCATTTCAAATACAATGCAAACCAATCAGGGCTCTAGCTCCTTTTTGGTGCAGCCCTTGCAAAACTTACAGCATGGAGCACTTCCCAGCAGCTCTGAAAGTTGAAATTCTGCTGAAAAGGGATGGAGATCCAATGAGGACCCCAAATGCAGTTCAAATACAATGCAAACCAATCAGGGCTCTAGCTCCTTTTTGGTGCAGCCCTTGCAAAACTTACAGCATGGAGCACTTCCCAGCAGCTCTGAAAGTTGAAATTCTGCTGAAAAGCAATGCAGATCCAATGAGGACCCCAAATGCAGTTCAAATACAATGCAAACCAATCAGAGCTCTAGCTCCTTTTTTGGTGCAGCCCTTGCAAAACCTACAGCATGGAGCACTTCCCAGCAGCTCTGAAAGTTGAAATTCTGCTGAAAAGGGATGGAGATCCAATGAGGACCCCAAATGCAGTTCAAATACAATGCAAACCAATCAGGGCTCTACCTCCTTTTTTGGTGCAGCCCTTGCAAAACTTACAGCATGGAGCGCTTCCCAGCAGCTCTGAAAGTTGAAATTCTGCTGAAAAGCAATGGAGATCCAATGAGGACCCCAAATGCAGTTCAAATACAATGCAAACCAATCAGGGCTCTAGCTCCTTTTTGGTGCAGCCCTTGCAAAACTTACAGCATGGAGCACTTCCCAGCAGCTCTGAAAGTTGAAATTCTGCTGAAAAGGGATGGAGATCCAATGAGGACCCCAAATGCAGTTCAAATACAATGCAAACCAATCAGGGCTCTAGCTCCTTTTTGGTGCAGCCCTTGCAAAACTTACAGCATGGAGCACTTCCCAGCAGCTCTGAAAGTTGAAATTCTGCTGAAAAGGGATGGAGATCCAATGAGGACCCCAAATGCAGTTCAAATACAATGCAAACCAATCAGGGCTCTAGCTCCTTTTTTGGTGCAGCCCTTGCAAAACCTACAGCATGGAGCGCTTCCCAGCAGCTCTGAAAGTTGAAATTCTGCTGAAAAGGGATGGAGATCCAATGAGGACCCCAAATGCAGTTCAAATACAATGCAAACCAATCAGGGCTCTAGCTCCTTTTTGGTGCAGCCCTTGCAAAACTTACAGCATGGAGCACTTCCCAGCAGCTCTGAAAGTTGAAATTCTGCTGAAAAGGGATGGAGATCCAATGAGGACACCAAATGCAGTTCAAATACAATGCAAACCAATCAGGGCTCTAGCTCCTTTTTGGTGCAGCCCTTGCAAAACTTACAGCATGGAACACTTCCCAGCAGCTCTGAAAGTTGAAATTCTGCTGAAAAGGGATGGAGATCCAATGAGGACCCCAAATACAGTTCAAATACAATGCAAACCAATCAGGGCTCTAGCTCCTTTTTTGGTGCAGCCCTTGCAAAACTTACAGCATGGAGCACTTCCCAGCAGCTCTGAAAGTTGAAATTCTGCTGAAAAGGGATGGAGATCCAATGAGGACCCCAAATGCAGTTCAAATACAATGCAAACCAATCAGGGCTCTAGCTCCTTTTTGGTGCAGCCCTTGCAAAACTTACAGCATGGAGCACTTCCCAGCAGCTCTGAAAGTTGAAATTCTGCTGAAAAGGGATGGAGATCCAATGAGGACCCCAAATACAGTTCAAATACAATGCAAACCAATCAGGGCTCTAGCTCCTTTTTTGGTGCAGCCCTTGCAAAACTTACAGCATGGAGCACTTCCCAGCAGCTCTGAAAGTTGAAATTCTGCTGAAAAGGGATGGAGATCCAATGAGGACCCCAAATGCAGTTCAAATACAATGCAAACCAATCAGGGCTCTAGCTCCTTTTTTGGTGCAGCCCTTGCAAAACCTACACCACGGAGCACTTCCCAGCAGCTCTGAAAGTTGAAATTCTGCTGAAAAGGGATGGAGATCCAATGAGGACCCCAAATGCAGTTCAAATACAATGCAAACCAATCAGGGCTCTAGCTCCTTTTTTGGTGCAGCCCTTGCAAAACTTACAGCATGGAGCGCTTCCCAGCAGCTCTGAAAGTTGAAATTCTGCTGAAAAGCAATGGAGATCCAATGAGGACCCCAAATGCATTTCAAATACAATGCAAACCAATCAGGGCTCTAGCTCCTTTTTGGTGCAGCCCTTGCAAAACTTACAGCATGGAGCACTTCCCAGCAGCTCTGAAAGTTGAAATTCTGCTGAAAAGGGATGGAGATCCAATGAGGACCCCAAATGCAGTTCAAATACAATGCAAACCAATCAGGGCTCTAGCTCCTTTTTGGTGCAGCCCTTGCAAAACTTACAGCATGGAGCGCTTCCCAGCAGCTCTGAAAGTTGAAATTCTGCTGAAAAGGGATGGAGATCCAATGAGGACCCCAAATGCAGTTCAAATACAATGCAAACCAATCAGGGCTCTAGCTCCTTTTTTGGTGCAGCCCTTGCAAAACCTACAGCATGGAGCGCTTCCCAGCAGCTCTGAAAGTTGAAATTCTGCTGAAAAGGGATGGAGATCCAATGAGGACCCCAAATGCAGTTCAAATACAATGCAAACCAATCAGGGCTCTAGCTCCTTTTTGGTGCAGCCCTTGCAAAACTTACAGCATGGAGCACTTCCCAGCAGCTCTGAAAGTTGAAATTCTGCTGAAAAGGGATGGAGATCCAATGAGGACCCCAAATGCAGTTCAAATACAATGCAAACCAATCAGGGCTCTAGCTCCTTTTTGGTGCAGCCCTTGCAAAACCTACAGCATGGAGCACTTCCCAGCAGCTCTGAAAGTTGAAATTCTGCTGAAAAGGGATGGAGATCCAATGAGGACCCCAAATGCAGTTCAAATACAATGCAAACCAATCAGGGCTCTACCTCCTTTTTTGGTGCAGCCCTTGCAAAACTTACAGCATGGAGCGCTTCCCAGCAGCTCTGAAAGTTGAAATTCTGCTGAAAAGCAATGGAGATCCAATGAGGACCCCAAATGCAGTTCAAATACAATGCAAACCAATCAGGGCTCTAGCTCCTTTTTGGTGCAGCCCTTGCAAAACTTACAGCATGGAGCACTTCCCAGCAGCTCTGAAAGTTGAAATTGTGCTGAAAAGGGATGGAGATCCAATGAGGACCCCAAATGCAGTTCAAATACAATGCAAACCAATCAGGGCTCTAGCTCCTTTTTGGTGCAGCCCTTGCAAAACTTACAGCATGGAACACTTCCCAGCAGCTCTGAAAGTTGAAATTCTGCTGAAAAGGGATGGAGATCCAATGAGGACCCCAAATACAGTTCAAATACAATGCAAACCAATCAGGGCTCTAGCTCCTTTTTTGGTGCAGCCCTTGCAAAACTTACAGCATGGAGCACTTCCCAGCAGCTCTGAAAGTTGAAATTCTGCTGAAAAGGGATGGAGATCCAATGAGGACCCCAAATGCAGTTCAAATACAATGCAAACCAATCAGGGCTCTAGCTCCTTTTTTGGTGCAGCCCTTGCAAAACCTACACCACGGAGCACTTCCCAGCAGCTCTGAAAGTTGAAATTCTGCTGAAAAGGGATGGAGATCCAATGAGGACCCCAAATGCAGTTCAAATACAATGCAAACCAATCAGGGCTCTAGCTCCTTTTTTGGTGCAGCCCTTGCAAAACTTACAGCATGGAGCGCTTCCCAGCAGCTCTGAAAGTTGAAATTCTGCTGAAAAGGGATGGAGATCCAATGAGGACCCCAAATGCATTTCAAATACAATGCAAACCAATCAGGGCTCTAGCTCCTTTTTGGTGCAGCCCTTGCAAAACTTACAGCATGGAGCACTTCCCAGCAGCTCTGAAAGTTGAAATTCTGCTGAAAAGGGATGGAGATCCAATGAGGACCCCAAATGCCGTTCAAATACAATGCAAACCAATCAGGGCTCTAGCTCCTTTTTTGGTGCAGCCCTTGCAAAACCTACACCACGGAGCACTTCCCAGCAGCTCTGAAAGTTGAAATTCTGCTGAAAAGGGATGGAGATCCAATGAGGACCCCAAATGCAGTTCAAATACAATGCAAACCAATCAGGGCTCTAGCTCCTTTTTTGGTGCAGCCCTTGCAAAACCTACACCACGGAGCACTTCCCAGCAGCTCTGAAAGTTGAAATTCTGCTGAAAAGGGATGGAGATCCAATGAGGACCCCAAATGCAGTTCAAATACAATGCAAACCAATCAGGGCTCTAGCTCCTTTTTGGTGCAGCCCTTGCAAAACTTACAGCATGGAGCACTTCCCAGCAGCTCTGAAAGTTGAAATTCTGCTGAAAAGGGATGGAGATCCAATGAGGACCCCAAATGCAGTTCAAGTACAATGCAAACCAATCAGGGCTCTAGCTCCTTTTTTGGTGCAGCCCTTGCAAAACTTACAGCATGGAGCACTTCCCAGCAGCTCTGAAAGTTGAAATTCTGCTGAAAAGGGATGGAGATCCAATGAGGACCCCAAATGCAGTTCAAATACAATGCAAACCAATCAGGGCTCTAGCTCCTTTTTTGGTGCAGCCCTTGCAAAACCAACACCACGGAGCACGTCCCAGCAGCTCTGAAAGTTGAAATTCTGCTGAAAAGCAATGGAGATCCAATGAGGACCCCAAATGCAGTTCAAATACAATGCAAACCAATCAGGGCTCTAGCTCCTTTTTTGGTGCAGCCCTTGCAAAACCTACACCACGGAGCACTTCCCAGCAGCTCTGAAAGTTGAAATTCTGCTGAAAAGGGATGGAGATCCAATGAGGACCCCAAATGCAGTTCAAATACAATGCAAACCAATCAGGGCTCTAGCTCCTTTTTGGTGCAGCCCTTGCAAAACCTACAGCATGGAGCACTTCCCAGCAGCTCTGAAAGTTGAAATTCTGCTGAAAAGGGATGGAGATCCAATGAGGACCCCAAATGCAGTTAAAAGTACAATGCAAACCAATCAGGGCTCTAGCTCCTTTTTTGGTGCAGCCCTTGCAAAACTTACAGCATGGAGCACTTCCCAGCAGCTCTGAAAGTTGAAATTCTGCTGAAAAGGGATGGAGATCCAATGAGGACCCCAAATGCAGTTCAAATACAATGCAAACCAATCAGGGCTCTAGCTCCTTTTTGGTGCAGCCCTTGCAAAACTTACAGCATGGAACACTTCCCAGCAGCTCTGAAAGTTGAAATTCTGCTGAAAAGGGATGGAGATCCAATGAGGACCCCAAATACAGTTCAAATACAATGCAAACCAATCAGGGCTCTAGCTCCTTTTTTGGTGCAGCCCTTGCAAAACTTACAGCATGGAGCACTTCCCAGCAGCTCTGAAAGTTGAAATTCTGCTGAAAAGGGATGGAGATCCAATGAGGACCCCAAATGCAGTTCAAATACAATGCAAACCAATCAGGGCTCTAGCTCCTTTTTTGGTGCAGCCCTTGCAAAACCTACACCACGGAGCACTTCCCAGCAGCTCTGAAAGTTGAAATTCTGCTGAAAAGGGATGGAGATCCAATGAGGACCCCAAATGCAGTTCAAATACAATGCAAACCAATCAGGGCTCTAGCTCCTTTTTTGGTGCAGCCCTTGCAAAACTTACAGCATGGAGCGCTTCCCAGCAGCTCTGAAAGTTGAAATTCTGCTGAAAAGGGATGGAGATCCAATGAGGACCCCAAATGCATTTCAAATACAATGCAAACCAATCAGGGCTCTAGCTCCTTTTTGGTGCAGCCCTTGCAAAACTTACAGCATGGAGCACTTCCCAGCAGCTCTGAAAGTTGAAATTCTGCTGAAAAGGGATGGAGATCCAATGAGGACCCCAAATGCCGTTCAAATACAATGCAAACCAATCAGGGCTCTAGCTCCTTTTTTGGTGCAGCCCTTGCAAAACCTACACCACGGAGCACTTCCCAGCAGCTCTGAAAGTTGAAATTCTGCTGAAAAGGGATGGAGATCCAATGAGGACCCCAAATGCAGTTCAAATACAATGCAAACCAATCAGGGCTCTAGCTCCTTTTTTGGTGCAGCCCTTGCAAAACCTACACCACGGAGCACTTCCCAGCAGCTCTGAAAGTTGAAATTCTGCTGAAAAGGGATGGAGATCCAATGAGGACCCCAAATGCAGTTCAAATACAATGCAAACCAATCAGGGCTCTAGCTCCTTTTTGGTGCAGCCCTTGCAAAACTTACAGCATGGAGCACTTCCCAGCAGCTCTGAAAGTTGAAATTCTGCTGAAAAGGGATGGAGATCCAATGAGGACCCCAAATGCAGTTCAAGTACAATGCAAACCAATCAGGGCTCTAGCTCCTTTTTTGGTGCAGCCCTTGCAAAACTTACAGCATGGAGCACTTCCCAGCAGCTCTGAAAGTTGAAATTCTGCTGAAAAGGGATGGAGATCCAATGAGGACCCCAAATGCAGTTCAAATACAATGCAAACCAATCAGGGCTCTAGCTCCTTTTTTGGTGCAGCCCTTGCAAAACCAACACCACGGAGCACGTCCCAGCAGCTCTGAAAGTTGAAATTCTGCTGAAAAGCAATGGAGATCCAATGAGGACCCCAAATGCAGTTCAAATACAATGCAAACCAATCAGGGCTCTAGCTCCTTTTTTGGTGCAGCCCTTGCAAAACCTACACCACGGAGCACTTCCCAGCAGCTCTGAAAGTTGAAATTCTGCTGAAAAGGGATGGAGATCCAATGAGGACCCCAAATGCAGTTCAAATACAATGCAAACCAATCAGGGCTCTAGCTCCTTTTTGGTGCAGCCCTTGCAAAACCTACAGCATGGAGCACTTCCCAGCAGCTCTGAAAGTTGAAATTCTGCTGAAAAGGGATGGAGATCCAATGAGGACCCCAAATGCAGTTAAAAGTACAATGCAAACCAATCAGGGCTCTAGCTCCTTTTTTGGTGCAGCCCTTGCAAAACTTACAGCATGGAGCACTTCCCAGCAGCTCTGAAAGTTGAAATTCTGCTGAAAAGGGATGGAGATCCAATGAGGACCCCAAATGCAGTTCAAATACAATGCAAACCAATCAGGGCTCTAGCTCCTTTTTTGGTGCAGCCCTTGCAAAACCTACACCACGGAGCACTTCCCAGCAGCTCTGAAAGTTGAAATTCTGCTGAAAAGGGATGGAGATCCAATGAGGACCCCAAATGCAGTTCAAATACAATGCAAACCAATCAGGGCTCTAGCTCCTTTTTTGGTGCAGCCCTTGCAAAACCTACACCACGGAGCACTTCCCAGCAGCTCTGAAAGTTGAAATTCTGCTGAAAAGGGATGGAGATCCAATGAGGACCCCAAATGCAGTTCAAATACAATGCAAACCAATCAGGGCTCTAGCTCCTTTTTGGTGCAGCCCTTGCAAAACTTACAGCATGGAGCACTTCACAGCAGCTCTGAAAGTTGAAATTCTGCTGAAAAGGGATGGAGATCCAATGAGGACCCCAAATACAGTTCAAATACAATGCAAACCAATCAGGGCTCTAGCTCCTTTTTTGGTGCAGCCCTTGCAAAACTTACAGCATGGAGCACTTCCCTTCAGCTCTGAAAGTTGAAATTCTGCTGAAAAGGGATGGAGATCCAATGAGGACCCCAAATGCCGTTCAAATACAATGCAAACCAATCAGGGCTCTAGCTCCTTTTTTGGTGCAGCCCTTGCAAAACTTACAGCATGGAGCGCTGCCCAGCAGCTCTGAAAGTTGAAATTCTGCTGAAAAGCAATGGAGATCCAATGAGGACCCCAAATGCAGTTCAAATACAATGCAAACCAATCAGGGCTCTAGCTCCTTTTTGGTGCAGCCCTTGCAAAACCTACAGCATGGAGCACTTCCCAGCAGCTCTGAAAGTTGAAATTCTTCTGAAAAGGGATGGAGATCCAATGAGGACCCCAAATGCAGTTCAAGTACAATGCAAACCAATCAGGGCTCTAGCTCCTTTTTTGGTGCAGCCCTTGCAAAACTTACAGCATGGAGCACTTCCCAGCAGCTCTGAAAGTTGAAATTCTGCTGAAAAGGGATGGAGATCCAATGAGGACCCCAAATGCAGTTCAAATACAATGCAAACCAATCAGGGCTCTAGCTCCTTTTTTGGTGCAGCCCTTGCAAAACTTACAGCATGGAGCACTTCCCAGCAGCTCTGAAAGTTGAAATTCTGCTGAAAAGCAATGGAGATCCAATGAGGACCCCAAATGCAGTTCAAATACAATGCAAACCAATCAGGGCTCTAGCTCCTTTTTGGTGCAGCCCTTGCAAAACCTACAGCATGGAGCACTTCCCAGCAGCTCTGAAAGTTGAAATTCTGCTGAAAAGGGATGGAGATCCAATGAGGACCCCAAATGCAGTTCAAGTACAATGCAAACCAATCAGGGCTCTAGCTCCTTTTTTGGTGCAGCCCTTGCAAAACTTACAGCATGGAGCACTTCCCAGCAGCTCTGAAAGTTGAAATTCTGCTGAAAAGGGATGGAGATCCAATGAGGACCCCAAATGCCGTTCAAATACAATGCAAACCAATCAGGGCTCTAGCTCCTTTTTTGGTGCAGCCCTTGCAAAACTTACAGCATGGAGCGCTTCCCAGCAGCTCTGAAAGTTGAAATTCTGCTGAAAAGCAATGGAGATCCAATGAGGACCCCAAATGCAGTTCAAATACAATGCAAACCAATCAGGGCTCTAGCTCCTTTTTGGTGAAGCCCTTGCAAAACTTACAGCATGGAGCACTTCCCAGCAGCTCTGAAAGTTGAAATTCTGCTGAAAAGGGATGGAGATCCAATGAGGACCCCAAATGCAGTTCAAATACAATGCAAACCAATCAGGGCTCTAGCTCCTTTTTTGGTGCAGCCCTTGCAAAACCAACACCACGGAGCACTTCCCAGCAGCTCTGAAAGTTGAAATTCTGCTGAAAAGGGATGGAGATCCAATGAGGACCCCAAATGCAGTTCAAATACAATGCAAACCAATCAGGGCTCTAGCTCCTTTTTTGGTGCAGCCCTTGCAAAACCAACACCACGGAGCACGTCCCAGCAGCTCTGAAAGTTGAAATTCTGCTGAAAAGCAATGGAGATCCAATGAGGACCCCAAATGCAGTTCAAATACAATGCAAACCAATCAGGGCTCTAGCTCCTTTTTTGGTGCAGCCCTTGCAAAACCTACACCACGGAGCACTTCCCAGCAGCTCTGAAAGTTGAAATTCTGCTGAAAAGGGATGGAGATCCAATGAGGACCCCAAATGCAGTTCAAATACAATGCAAACCAATCAGGGCTCTAGCTCCTTTTTTGGTGCAGCCCTTGCAAAACCTACACCACGGAGCACTTCCCAGCAGCTCTGAAAGTTGAAATTCTGCTGAAAAGGGATGGAGATCCAATGAGGACCCCAAATACAGTTCAAATACAATGCAAACCAATCAGGGCTCTAGCTCCTTTTTTGGTGCAGCCCTTGCAAAACTTACAGCATGGAGCACTTCCCTTCAGCTCTGAAAGTTGAAATTCTGCTGAAAAGGGATGGAGATCCAATGAGGACCCCAAATGCAGTTCAAGTACAATGCAAACCAATCAGGGCTCTAGCTCCTTTTTTGGTGCAGCCCTTGCAAAACTTACAGCATGGAGCACTTCCCAGCAGCTCTGAAAGTTGAAATTCTGCTGAAAAGGGATGGAGATCCAATGAGGACCCCAAATGCAGTTCAAATACAATGCAAACCAATCAGGGCTCTAGCTCCTTTTTTGGTGCAGCCCTTGCAAAACTTACAGCATGGAGCACTTCCCAGCAGCTCTGAAAGTTGAAATTCTGCTGAAAAGCAATGGAGATCCAATGAGGACCCCAAATGCAGTTCAAATACAATGCAAACCAATCAGGGCTCTAGCTCCTTTTTGGTGCAGCCCTTGCAAAACCTACAGCATGGAGCACTTCCCAGCAGCTCTGAAAGTTGAAATTCTGCTGAAAAGGGATGGAGATCCAATGAGGACCCCAAATGCAGTTCAAGTACAATGCAAACCAATCAGGGCTCTAGCTCCTTTTTTGGTGCAGCCCTTGCAAAACTTACAGCATGGAGCACTTCCCAGCAGCTCTGAAAGTTGAAATTCTGCTGAAAAGGGATGGAGATCCAATGAGGACCCCAAATGCCGTTCAAATACAATGCAAACCAATCAGGGCTCTAGCTCCTTTTTTGGTGCAGCCCTTGCAAAACTTACAGCATGGAGCGCTTCCCAGCAGCTCTGAAAGTTGAAATTCTGCTGAAAAGCAATGGAGATCCAATGAGGACCCCAAATGCAGTTCAAATACAATGCAAACCAATCAGGGCTCTAGCTCCTTTTTGGTGAAGCCCTTGCAAAACTTACAGCATGGAGCACTTCCCAGCAGCTCTGAAAGTTGAAATTCTGCTGAAAAGGGATGGAGATCCAATGAGGACCCCAAATGCAGTTCAAATACAATGCAAACCAATCAGGGCTCTAGCTCCTTTTTTGGTGCAGCCCTTGCAAAACCAACACCACGGAGCACTTCCCAGCAGCTCTGAAAGTTGAAATTCTGCTGAAAAGGGATGGAGATCCAATGAGGACCCCAAATGCAGTTCAAATACAATGCAAACCAATCAGGGCTCTAGCTCCTTTTTTGGTGCAGCCCTTGCAAAACGAACACCACGGAGCACGTCCCAGCAGCTCTGAAAGTTGAAATTCTGCTGAAAAGCAATGGAGATCCAATGAGGACCCCAAATGCAGTTCAAATACAATGCAAACCAATCAGGGCTCTAGCTCCTTTTTTGGTGCAGCCCTTGCAAAACCTACACCACGGAGCACTTCCCAGCAGCTCTGAAAGTTGAAATTCTGCTGAAAAGGGATGGAGATCCAATGAGGACCCCAAATGCAGTTCAAATACAATGCAAACCAATCAGGGCTCTAGCTCCTTTTTTGGTGCAGCCCTTGCAAAACCTACACCACGGAGCACTTCCCAGCAGCTCTGAAAGTTGAAATTCTGCTGAAAAGGGATGGAGATCCAATGAGGACCCCAAATGCAGTTCAAATACAATGCAAACCAATCAGGGCTCTAGCTCCTTTTTGGTGCAGCCCTTGCAAAACTTACAGCATGGAACACTTCCCAGCAGCTCTGAAAGTTGAAATTCTGCTGAAAAGGGATGGAGATCCAATGAGGACCCCAAATACAGTTCAAATACAATGCAAACCAATCAGGGCTCTAGCTCCTTTTTTGGTGCAGCCCTTGCAAAACTTACAGCATGGAGCACTTCCCAGCAGCTCTGAAAGTTGAAATTCTGCTGAAAAGGGATGGAGATCCAATGAGGACCCCAAATGCAGTTCAAATACAATGCAAACCAATCAGGGCTCTAGCTCCTTTTTTGGTGCAGCCCTTGCAAAACCTACACCACGGAGCACTTCCCAGCAGCTCTGAAAGTTGAAATTCTGCTGAAAAGGGATTGAGATCCAATGAGGACCCCAAATGCAGTTCAAATACAATGCAAACCAATCAGGGCTCTAGCTCCTTTTTTGGTGCAGCCCTTGCAAAACTTACAGCATGGAGCGCTTCCCAGCAGCTCTGAAAGTTGAAATTCTGCTGAAAAGGGATGGAGATCCAATGAGGACCCCAAATACAGTTCAAATACAATGCAAACCAATCAGGGCTCTAGCTCCTTTTTTGGTGCAGCCCTTGCAAAACTTACAGCATGGAGCACTTCCCTTCAGCTCTGAAAGTTGAAATTCTGCTGAAAAGGGATGGAGATCCAATGAGGACCCCAAATGCAGTTCAAGTACAATGCAAACCAATCAGGGCTCTAGCTCCTTTTTTGGTGCAGCCCTTGCAAAACTTACAGCATGGAGCACTTCCCAGCAGCTCTGAAAGTTGAAATTCTGCTGAAAAGGGATGGAGATCCAATGAGGACCCCAAATGCAGTTCAAATACAATGCAAACCAATCAGGGCTCTAGCTCCTTTTTTGGTGCAGCCCTTGCAAAACTTACAGCATGGAGCACTTCCCAGCAGCTCTGAAAGTTGAAATTCTGCTGAAAAGCAATGGAGATCCAATGAGGACCCCAAATGCAGTTCAAATACAATGCAAACCAATCAGGGCTCTAGCTCCTTTTTGGTGCAGCCCTTGCAAAACCTACAGCATGGAGCACTTCCCAGCAGCTCTGAAAGTTGAAATTCTGCTGAAAAGGGATGGAGATCCAATGAGGACCCCAAATGCAGTTCAAGTACAATGCAAACCAATCAGGGCTCTAGCTCCTTTTTTGGTGCAGCCCTTGCAAAACTTACAGCATGGAGCACTTCCCAGCAGCTCTGAAAGTTGAAATTCTGCTGAAAAGGGATGGAGATCCAATGAGGACCCCAAATGCCGTTCAAATACAATGCAAACCAATCAGGGCTCTAGCTCCTTTTTTGGTGCAGCCCTTGCAAAACTTACAGCATGGAGCGCTTCCCAGCAGCTCTGAAAGTTGAAATTCTGCTGAAAAGCAATGGAGATCCAATGAGGACCCCAAATGCAGTTCAAATACAATGCAAACCAATCAGGGCTCTAGCTCCTTTTTGGTGAAGCCCTTGCAAAACTTACAGCATGGAGCACTTCCCAGCAGCTCTGAAAGTTGAAATTCTGCTGAAAAGGGATGGAGATCCAATGAGGACCCCAAATGCAGTTCAAATACAATGCAAACCAATCAGGGCTCTAGCTCCTTTTTTGGTGCAGCCCTTGCAAAACCAACACCACGGAGCACTTCCCAGCAGCTCTGAAAGTTGAAATTCTGCTGAAAAGTGATGGAGATCCAATGAGGACCCCAAATGCAGTTCAAATACAATGCAAACCAATCAGGGCTCTAGCTCCTTTTTTGGTGCAGCCCTTGCAAAACGAACACCACGGAGCACGTCCCAGCAGCTCTGAAAGTTGAAATTCTGCTGAAAAGCAATGGAGATCCAATGAGGACCCCAAATGCAGTTCAAATACAATGCAAACCAATCAGGGCTCTAGCTCCTTTTTTGGTGCAGCCCTTGCAAAACCTACACCACGGAGCACTTCCCAGCAGCTCTGAAAGTTGAAATTCTGCTGAAAAGGGATGGAGATCCAATGAGGACCCCAAATGCAGTTCAAATACAATGCAAACCAATCAGGGCTCTAGCTCCTTTTTTGGTGCAGCCCTTGCAAAACCTACACCACGGAGCACTTCCCAGCAGCTCTGAAAGTTGAAATTCTGCTGAAAAGGGATGGAGATCCAATGAGGACCCCAAATGCAGTTCAAATACAATGCAAACCAATCAGGGCTCTAGCTCCTTTTTGGTGCAGCCCTTGCAAAACTTACAGCATGGAACACTTCCCAGCAGCTCTGAAAGTTGAAATTCTGCTGAAAAGGGATGGAGATCCAATGAGGACCCCAAATACAGTTCAAATACAATGCAAACCAATCAGGGCTCTAGCTCCTTTTTTGGTGCAGCCCTTGCAAAACTTACAGCATGGAGCACTTCCCAGCAGCTCTGAAAGTTGAAATTCTGCTGAAAAGGGATGGAGATCCAATGAGGACCCCAAATGCAGTTCAAATACAATGCAAACCAATCAGGGCTCTAGCTCCTTTTTTGGTGCAGCCCTTGCAAAACCTACACCACGGAGCACTTCCCAGCAGCTCTGAAAGTTGAAATTCTGCTGAAAAGGGATTGAGATCCAATGAGGACCCCAAATGCAGTTCAAATACAATGCAAACCAATCAGGGCTCTAGCTCCTTTTTTGGTGCAGCCCTTGCAAAACTTACAGCATGGAGCGCTTCCCAGCAGCTCTGAAAGTTGAAATTCTGCTGAAAAGGGATGGAGATCCAATGAGGACCCCAAATGCAGTTCAAATACAATGCAAACCAATCAGGGCTCTAGCTCCTTTTTGGTGCAGCCCTTGCAAAACTTACAGCATGGAGCGCTTCCCAGCAGCTCTGAAAGTTGAAATTCTGCTGAAAAGGGATGGAGATCCAATGAGGACCCCAAATACAGTTCAAATACAATGCAAACCAATCAGGGCTCTAGCTCCTTTTTTGGTGCAGCCCTTGCAAAACTTACAGCATGGAGCACTTCCCAGCAGCTCTGAAAGTTGAAATTCTGCTGAAAAGGGATGGAGATCCAATGAGGACCCCAAATGCAGTTCAAATACAATGCAAACCAATCAGGGCTCTAGCTCCTTTTTTGGTGCAGCCCTTGCAAAACCTACACCACGGAGCACTTCCCAGCAGCTCTGAAAGTTGAAATTCTGCTGAAAAGGGATGGAGATCCAATGAGGACCCCAAATGCAGTTCAAATACAATGCAAACCAATCAGGGCTCTAGCTCCTTTTTTGGTGCAGCCCTTGCAAAACTTACAGCATGGAGCGCTTCCCAGCAGCTCTGAAAGTTGAAATTCTGCTGAAAAGCAATGGAGATCCAATGAGGACCCCAAATGCAGTTCAAATACAATGCAAACCAATCAGGGCTCTAGCTCCTTTTTGGTGCAGCCCTTGCAAAACTTACAGCATGGAGCACTTCCCAGCAGCTCTGAAAGTTGAAATTCTGCTGAAAAGGGATGGAGATCCAATGAGGACCCCAAATGCAGTTCAAATACAATGCAAACCAATCAGGGCTCTAGCTCCTTTTTGGTGCAGCCCTTGCAAAACTTACAGCATGGAGCGCTGCCCAGCAGCTCTGAAAGTTGAAATTCTTCTGAAAAGCAATGGAGATCCAATGAGGACCCCAAATGCAGTTCAAATACAATGCAAACCAATCAGGGCTCTAGCTCCTTTTTGGTGCAGCCCTTGCAAAACCTACAGCATGGAGCACTTCCCAGCAGCTCTGAAAGTTGAAATTCTGCTGAAAAGGGATGGAGATCCAATGAGGACCCCAAATGCAGTTCAAGTACAATGCAAACCAATCAGGGCTCTAGCTCCTTTTTTGGTGCAGCCCTTGCAAAACTTACAGTATGGAGCACTTCCCAGCAGCTCTGAAAGTTGAAATTCTGCTGAAAAGGGATGGAGATCCAATGAGGACCCCAAATGCCGTTCAAATACAATGCAAACCAATCAGGGCTCTAGCTCCTTTTTTGGTGCAGCCCTTGCAAAACTTACAGCACGGAGCACTTCCCAGCAGCTCTGAAAGTTGAAATTCTGCTGAAAAGGGATGGAGATCCAATGAGGACCCCAAATGCAGTTCAAATACAATGCAAACCAATCAGGGCTCTAGCTCCTTTTTTGGTGCAGCCCTTGCAAAACCAACACCACGGAGCACGTCCCAGCAGCTCTGAAAGTTGAAATTCTGCTGAAAAGCAATGGAGATCCAATGAGGACCCCAAATGCAGTTCAAATACAATGCAAACCAATCAGGGCTCTAGCTCCTTTTTTGGTGCAGCCCTTGCAAAACCTACACCACGGAGCACTTCCCAGCAGCTCTGAAAGTTGAAATTCTGCTGAAAAGGGATGGAGATCCAATGAGGACCCCAAATGCAGTTCAAATACAATGCAAACCAATCAGGGCTCTAGCTCCTTTTTGGTGCAGCCCTTGCAAAACCTACAGCATGGAGCACTTCCCAGCAGCTCTGAAAGTTGAAATTCTGCTGAAAAGGGATGGAGATCCAATGAGGACCCCAAATGCAGTTAAAAGTACAATGCAAACCAATCAGGGCTCTAGCTCCTTTTTTGGTGCAGCCCTTGCAAAACTTACAGCATGGAGCACTTCCCAGCAGCTCTGAAAGTTGAAATTCTGCTGAAAAGGGATGGAGATCCAATGAGGACCCCAAATGCCGTTCAAATACAATGCAAACCAATCAGGGCTCTAGCTCCTTTTTTGGTGCAGCCCTTGCAAAACCTACACCACGGAGCACTTCCCAGCAGCTCTGAAAGTTGAAATTCTGCTGAAAAGGGATGGAGATCCAATGAGGACCCCAAATGCAGTTCAAATACAATGCAAACCAATCAGGGCTCTAGCTCCTTTTTTGGTGCAGCCCTTGCAAAACCTACACCACGGAGCACTTCCCAGCAGCTCTGAAAGTTGAAATTCTGCTGAAAAGGGATGGAGATCCAATGAGGACCCCAAATGCAGTTCAAATACAATGCAAACCAATCAGGGCTCTAGCTCCTTTTTGGTGCAGCCCTTGCAAAACTTACAGCATGGAGCACTTCCCAGCAGCTCTGAAAGTTGAAATTCTGCTGAAAAGGGATGGAGATCCAATGAGGACCCCAAATGCAGTTCAAGTACAATGCAAACCAATCAGGGCTCTAGCTCCTTTTTTGGTGCAGCCCTTGCAAAACTTACAGCATGGAGCACTTCCCAGCAGCTCTGAAAGTTGAAATTCTGCTGAAAAGGGATGGAGATCCAATGAGGACCCCAAATGCAGTTCAAATACAATGCAAACCAATCAGGGCTCTAGCTCCTTTTTTGGTGCAGCCCTTGCAAAACCAACACCACGGAGCACGTCCCAGCAGCTCTGAAAGTTGAAATTCTGCTGAAAAGCAATGGAGATCCAATGAGGACCCCAAATGCAGTTCAAATACAATGCAAACCAATCAGGGCTCTAGCTCCTTTTTTGGTGCAGCCCTTGCAAAACCTACACCACGGAGCACTTCCCAGCAGCTCTGAAAGTTGAAATTCTGCTGAAAAGGGATGGAGATCCAATGAGGACCCCAAATGCAGTTCAAATACAATGCAAACCAATCAGGGCTCTAGCTCCTTTTTGGTGCAGCCCTTGCAAAACCTACAGCATGGAGCACTTCCCAGCAGCTCTGAAAGTTGAAATTCTGCTGAAAAGGGATGGAGATCCAATGAGGACCCCAAATGCAGTTAAAAGTACAATGCAAACCAATCAGGGCTCTAGCTCCTTTTTTGGTGCAGCCCTTGCAAAACTTACAGCATGGAGCACTTCCCAGCAGCTCTGAAAGTTGAAATTCTGCTGAAAAGGGATGGAGATCCAATGAGGACCCCAAATGCCGTTCAAATACAATGCAA
Organism: Vipera berus; assembly: GCF_964194415.1. Classification (NCBI taxonomy): domain Eukaryota; kingdom Metazoa; phylum Chordata; class Lepidosauria; order Squamata; family Viperidae; genus Vipera; species Vipera berus. The sequence goes on along the minus strand of NC_138210.1, from coordinate 18,782,397 downwards.
ACCAATCAGGGCTCTAGCTCCTTTTTTGGTGCAGCCCTTGCAAAACCTACACCACGGAGCACTTCCCAGCAGCTCTGAAAGTTGAAATTCTGCTGAAAAGGGATGGAGATCCAATGAGGACCCCAAATGCAGTTCAAATACAATGCAAACCAATCAGGGCTCTAGCTCCTTTTTTGGTGCAGCCCTTGCAAAACCTACACCACGGAGCACTTCCCAGCAGCTCTGAAAGTTGAAATTCTGCTGAAAAGGGATGGAGATCCAATGAGGACCCCAAATGCAGTTCAAATACAATGCAAACCAATCAGGGCTCTAGCTCCTTTTTGGTGCAGCCCTTGCAAAACTTACAGCATGGAGCACTTCACAGCAGCTCTGAAAGTTGAAATTCTGCTGAAAAGGGATGGAGATCCAATGAGGACCCCAAATACAGTTCAAATACAATGCAAACCAATCAGGGCTCTAGCTCCTTTTTTGGTGCAGCCCTTGCAAAACTTACAGCATGGAGCACTTCCCTTCAGCTCTGAAAGTTGAAATTCTGCTGAAAAGGGATGGAGATCCAATGAGGACCCCAAATGCCGTTCAAATACAATGCAAACCAATCAGGGCTCTAGCTCCTTTTTTGGTGCAGCCCTTGCAAAACTTACAGCATGGAGCGCTGCCCAGCAGCTCTGAAAGTTGAAATTCTGCTGAAAAGCAATGGAGATCCAATGAGGACCCCAAATGCAGTTCAAATACAATGCAAACCAATCAGGGCTCTAGCTCCTTTTTGGTGCAGCCCTTGCAAAACCTACAGCATGGAGCACTTCCCAGCAGCTCTGAAAGTTGAAATTCTTCTGAAAAGGGATGGAGATCCAATGAGGACCCCAAATGCAGTTCAAGTACAATGCAAACCAATCAGGGCTCTAGCTCCTTTTTTGGTGCAGCCCTTGCAAAACTTACAGCATGGAGCACTTCCCAGCAGCTCTGAAAGTTGAAATTCTGCTGAAAAGGGATGGAGATCCAATGAGGACCCCAAATGCAGTTCAAATACAATGCAAACCAATCAGGGCTCTAGCTCCTTTTTTGGTGCAGCCCTTGCAAAACTTACAGCATGGAGCACTTCCCAGCAGCTCTGAAAGTTGAAATTCTGCTGAAAAGCAATGGAGATCCAATGAGGACCCCAAATGCAGTTCAAATACAATGCAAACCAATCAGGGCTCTAGCTCCTTTTTGGTGCAGCCCTTGCAAAACCTACAGCATGGAGCACTTCCCAGCAGCTCTGAAAGTTGAAATTCTGCTGAAAAGGGATGGAGATCCAATGAGGACCCCAAATGCAGTTCAAGTACAATGCAAACCAATCAGGGCTCTAGCTCCTTTTTTGGTGCAGCCCTTGCAAAACTTACAGCATGGAGCACTTCCCAGCAGCTCTGAAAGTTGAAATTCTGCTGAAAAGGGATGGAGATCCAATGAGGACCCCAAATGCCGTTCAAATACAATGCAAACCAATCAGGGCTCTAGCTCCTTTTTTGGTGCAGCCCTTGCAAAACTTACAGCATGGAGCGCTTCCCAGCAGCTCTGAAAGTTGAAATTCTGCTGAAAAGCGATGGAGATCCAATGAGGACCCCAAATGCAGTTTAAATACAATGCAAACCAATCAGGGCTCTACCTCCTTTTTTGGTGCAGCCCTTGCAAAACTTACAGCATGGAGCGCTTCCCAGCAGCTCTGAAAGTTGAAATTCTGCTGAAAAGCAATGGAGATCCAATGAGGACCCCAAATGCAGTTCAAATACAATGCAAACCAATCAGGGCTCTAGCTCCTTTTTGGTGAAGCCCTTGCAAAACTTACAGCATGGAGCACTTCCCAGCAGCTCTGAAAGTTGAAATTCTGCTGAAAAGGGATGGAGATCCAATGAGGACCCCAAATGCAGTTCAAATACAATGCAAACCAATCAGGGCTCTAGCTCCTTTTTTGGTGCAGCCCTTGCAAAACCAACACCACGGAGCACGTCCCAGCAGCTCTGAAAGTTGAAATTCTGCTGAAAAGCAATGGAGATCCAATGAGGACCCCAAATGCAGTTCAAATACAATGCAAACCAATCAGGGCTCTAGCTCCTTTTTTGGTGCAGCCCTTGCAAAACCTACACCACGGAGCACTTCCCAGCAGCTCTGAAAGTTGAAATTCTGCTGAAAAGGGATGGAGATCCAATGAGGACCCCAAATGCAGTTCAAATACAATGCAAACCAATCAGGGCTCTAGCTCCTTTTTTGGTGCAGCCCTTGCAAAACTTACAGCATGGAGCGCTTCCCAGCAGCTCTGAAAGTTGAAATTCTGCTGAAAAGCAATGGAGATCCAATGAGGACCCCAAATGCAGTTCAAATACAATGCAAACCAATCAGGGCTCTAGCTCCTTTTTGGTGCAGCCCTTGCAAAACTTACAGCATGGAGCACTTCACAGCAGCTCTGAAAGTTGAAATTCTGCTGAAAAGGGATGGAGATCCAATGAGGACCCCAAATACAGTTCAAATACAATGCAAACCAATCAGGGCTCTAGCTCCTTTTTTGGTGCAGCCCTTGCAAAACTTACAGCATGGAGCACTTCCCTTCAGCTCTGAAAGTTGAAATTCTGCTGAAAAGGGATGGAGATCCAATGAGGACCCCAAATGCCGTTCAAATACAATGCAAACCAATCAGGGCTCTAGCTCCTTTTTTGGTGCAGCCCTTGCAAAACTTACAGCATGGAGCGCTGCCCAGCAGCTCTGAAAGTTGAAATTCTGCTGAAAAGCAATGGAGATCCAATGAGGACCCCAAATGCAGTTCAAATACAATGCAAACCAATCAGGGCTCTAGCTCCTTTTTGGTGCAGCCCTTGCAAAACCTACAGCATGGAGCACTTCCCAGCAGCTCTGAAAGTTGAAATTCTTCTGAAAAGGGATGGAGATCCAATGAGGACCCCAAATGCAGTTCAAGTACAATGCAAACCAATCAGGGCTCTAGCTCCTTTTTTGGTGCAGCCCTTGCAAAACTTACAGCATGGAGCACTTCCCAGCAGCTCTGAAAGTTGAAATTCTGCTGAAAAGGGATGGAGATCCAATGAGGACCCCAAATGCAGTTCAAATACAATGCAAACCAATCAGGGCTCTAGCTCCTTTTTTGGTGCAGCCCTTGCAAAACTTACAGCATGGAGCACTTCCCAGCAGCTCTGAAAGTTGAAATTCTGCTGAAAAGCAATGGAGATCCAATGAGGACCCCAAATGCAGTTCAAATACAATGCAAACCAATCAGGGCTCTAGCTCCTTTTTGGTGCAGCCCTTGCAAAACCTACAGCATGGAGCACTTCCCAGCAGCTCTGAAAGTTGAAATTCTGCTGAAAAGGGATGGAGATCCAATGAGGACCCCAAATGCAGTTCAAGTACAATGCAAACCAATCAGGGCTCTAGCTCCTTTTTTGGTGCAGCCCTTGCAAAACTTACAGCATGGAGCACTTCCCAGCAGCTCTGAAAGTTGAAATTCTGCTGAAAAGGGATGGAGATCCAATGAGGACCCCAAATGCCGTTCAAATACAATGCAAACCAATCAGGGCTCTAGCTCCTTTTTTGGTGCAGCCCTTGCAAAACTTACAGCATGGAGCGCTTCCCAGCAGCTCTGAAAGTTGAAATTCTGCTGAAAAGCGATGGAGATCCAATGAGGACCCCAAATGCAGTTTAAATACAATGCAAACCAATCAGGGCTCTACCTCCTTTTTTGGTGCAGCCCTTGCAAAACTTACAGCATGGAGCGCTTCCCAGCAGCTCTGAAAGTTGAAATTCTGCTGAAAAGCAATGGAGATCCAATGAGGACCCCAAATGCAGTTCAAATACAATGCAAACCAATCAGGGCTCTAGCTCCTTTTTGGTGAAGCCCTTGCAAAACTTACAGCATGGAGCACTTCCCAGCAGCTCTGAAAGTTGAAATTCTGCTGAAAAGGGATGGAGATCCAATGAGGACCCCAAATGCAGTTCAAATACAATGCAAACCAATCAGGGCTCTAGCTCCTTTTTTGGTGCAGCCCTTGCAAAACCAACACCACGGAGCACTTCCCAGCAGCTCTGAAAGTTGAAATTCTGCTGAAAAGGGATGGAGATCCAATGAGGACCCCAAATGCAGTTCAAATACAATGCAAACCAATCAGGGCTCTAGCTCCTTTTTTGGTGCAGCCCTTGCAAAACCAACACCACGGAGCACGTCCCAGCAGCTCTGAAAGTTGAAATTCTGCTGAAAAGCAATGGAGATCCAATGAGGACCCCAAATGCAGTTCAAATACAATGCAAACCAATCAGGGCTCTAGCTCCTTTTTTGGTGCAGCCCTTGCAAAACCTACACCACGGAGCACTTCCCAGCAGCTCTGAAAGTTGAAATTCTGCTGAAAAGGGATGGAGATCCAATGAGGACCCCAAATGCAGTTCAAATACAATGCAAACCAATCAGGGCTCTAGCTCCTTTTTTGGTGCAGCCCTTGCAAAACTTACAGCATGGAGCGCTTCCCAGCAGCTCTGAAAGTTGAAATTCTGCTGAAAAGCAATGGAGATCCAATGAGGACCCCAAATGCATTTCAAATACAATGCAAACCAATCAGGGCTCTAGCTCCTCTTTTGGTGCAGCCCTTGCAAAACTTACAGCATGGAGCACTTCCCAGCAGCTCTGAAAGTTGAAATTCTGCTGAAAAGGGATGGAGATCCAATGAGGACCCCAAATGCAGTTCAAATACAATGCAAACCAATCAGGGCTCTAGCTCCTTTTTTGGTGCAGCCCTTGCAAAACCTACACCACGGAGCACTTCCCAGCAGCTCTGAAAGTTGAAATTCTGCTGAAAAGGGATGGAGATCCAATGAGGACCCCAAATGCAGTTCAAATACAATGCAAACCAATCAGGGCTCTAGCTCCTTTTTTGGTGCAGCCCTTGCAAAACTTACAGCATGGAGCGCTTCCCAGCAGCTCTGAAAGTTGAAATTCTGCTGAAAAGCAATGGAGATCCAATGAGGACCCCAAATGCATTTCAAATACAATGCAAACCAATCAGGGCTCTAGCTCCTTTTTGGTGCAGCCCTTGCAAAACTTACAGCATGGAGCACTTCCCAGCAGCTCTGAAAGTTGAAATTCTGCTGAAAAGGGATGGAGATCCAATGAGGACCCCAAATACAGTTCAAATACAATGCAAACCAATCAGGGCTCTAGCTCCTCTTTTGGTGCAGCCCTTGCAAAACTTACAGCATGGAGCACTTCCCAGCAGCTCTGAAAGTTGAAATTCTGCTGAAAAGGGATGGAGATCCAATGAGGACCCCAAATGCAGTTCAAATACAATGCAAACCAATCAGGGCTCTAGCTCCTTTTTTGGTGCAGCCCTTGCAAAACCTACACCACGGAGCACTTCCCAGCAGCTCTGAAAGTTGAAATTCTGCTGAAAAGGGATGGAGATCCAATGAGGACCCCAAATGCAGTTCAAATACAATGCAAACCAATCAGGGCTCTAGCTCCTTTTTTGGTGCAGCCCTTGCAAAACTTACAGCATGGAGCGCTTCCCAGCAGCTCTGAAAGTTGAAATTCTGCTGAAAAGCAATGGAGATCCAATGAGGACCCCAAATGCAGTTCAAATACAATGCAAACCAATCAGGGCTCTAGCTCCTTTTTGGTGCAGCCCTTGCAAAACTTACAGCATGGAGCACTTCCCAGCAGCTCTGAAAGTTGAAATTCTGCTGAAAAGGGATGGAGATCCAATGAGGACCCCAAATACAGTTCAAATACAATGCAAACCAATCAGGGCTCTACCTCCTTTTTTGGTGCAGCCCTTGTAAAACTTACAGCATGGAGCACTTCCCAGCAGCTCTGAAAGTTGAAATTCTGCTGAAAAGGGATGGAGATCCAATGAGGACCCCAAATGCCGTTCAAATACAATGCAAACCAATCAGGGCTCTAGCTCCTTTTTTGGTGCAGCCCTTGCAAAACTTACAGCATGGAGCGCTTCCCAGCAGCTCTGAAAGTTGAAATTCTGCTGAAAAGCGATGGAGATCCAATGAGGACCCCAAATGCAGTTTAAATACAATGCAAACCAATCAGGGCTCTACCTCCTTTTTTGGTGCAGCCCTTGCAAAACTTACAGCATGGAGCGCTTCCCAGCAGCTCTGAAAGTTGAAATTCTGCTGAAAAGCAATGGAGATCCAATGAGGACCCCAAATGCAGTTCAAATACAATGCAAACCAATCAGGGCTCTAGCTCCTTTTTGGTGAAGCCCTTGCAAAACTTACAGCATGGAGCACTTCCCAGCAGCTCTGAAAGTTGAAATTCTGCTGAAAAGGGATGGAGATCCAATGAGGACCCCAAATGCAGTTCAAATACAATGCAAACCAATCAGGGCTCTAGCTCCTTTTTTGGTGCAGCCCTTGCAAAACCAACACCACGGAGCACTTCCCAGCAGCTCTGAAAGTTGAAATTCTGCTGAAAAGGGATGGAGATCCAATGAGGACCCCAAATGCAGTTCAAATACAATGCAAACCAATCAGGGCTCTAGCTCCTTTTTTGGTGCAGCCCTTGCAAAACCAACACCACGGAGCACTTCCCAGCAGCTCTGAAAGTTGAAATTCTGCTGAAAAGGGATGGAGATCCAATGAGGACCCCAAATGCAGTTCAAATACAATGCAAACCAATCAGGGCTCTAGCTCCTTTTTTGGTGCAGCCCTTGCAAAACTTACAGCATGGAGAGCTTCCCAGCAGCTCTGAAAGTTGAAATTCTGCTGAAAAGCAATGGAGATCCAATGAGGACCCCAAATGCATTTCAAATACAATGCAAAGCAATCAGGGCTCTAGCTCCTCTTTTGGTGCAGCCCTTGCAAAACTTACAGCATGGAGCACTTCCCAGCAGCTCTGAAAGTTGAAATTCTGCTGAAAAGGGATGGAGATCCAATGAGGACCCCAAATGCAGTTCAAATACAATGCAAACCAATCAGGGCTCTAGCTCCTTTTTTGGTGCAGCCCTTGCAAAACCTACACCACGGAGCACTTCCCAGCAGCTCTGAAAGTTGAAATTCTGCTGAAAAGGGATGGAGATCCAATGAGGACCCCAAATGCAGTTCAAATACAATGCAAACCAATCAGGGCTCTAGCTCCTTTTTTGGTGCAGCCCTTGCAAAACTTACAGCATGGAGCGCTTCCCAGCAGCTCTGAAAGTTGAAATTCTGCTGAAAAGCAATGGAGATCCAATGAGGACCCCAAATGCATTTCAAATACAATGCAAACCAATCAGGGCTCTAGCTCCTTTTTGGTGCAGCCCTTGCAAAACTTACAGCATGGAGCACTTCCCAGCAGCTCTGAAAGTTGAAATTCTGCTGAAAAGGGATGGAGATCCAATGAGGACCCCAAATACAGTTCAAATACAATGCAAACCAATCAGGGGTCTAGCTCCTCTTTTGGTGCAGCCCTTGCAAAACTTACAGCATGGAGCACTTCCCAGCAGCTCTGAAAGTTGAAATTCTGCTGAAAAGGGATGGAGATCCAATGAGGACCCCAAATGCAGTTCAAATACAATGCAAACCAATCAGGGCTCTAGCTCCTTTTTTGGTGCAGCCCTTGCAAAACCTACACCAAGGAGCACTTCCCAGCAGCTCTGAAAGTTGAAATTCTGCTGAAAAGGGATGGAGATCCAATGAGGACCCCAAATGCAGTTCAAATACAATGCAAACCAATCAGGGCTCTAGCTCCTTTTTTGGTGCAGCCCTTGCAAAACTTACAGCATGGAGCGCTTCCCAGCAGCTCTGAAAGTTGAAATTCTGCTGAAAAGCAATGGAGATCCAATGAGGACCCCAAATGCAGTTCAAATACAATGCAAACCAATCAGGGCTCTAGCTCCTTTTTGGTGCAGCCCTTGCAAAACTTACAGCATGGAGCACTTCCCAGCAGCTCTGAAAGTTGAAATTCTGCTGAAAAGGGATGGAGATCCAATGAGGACCCCAAATACAGTTCAAATACAATGCAAACCAATCAGGGCTCTACCTCCTTTTTTGGTGCAGCCCTTGTAAAACTTACAGCATGGAGCACTTCCCTTCAGCTCTGAAAGTTGAAATTCTGCTGAAAAGGGATGGAGATCCAATGAGGACCCCAAATGCCGTTCAAATACAATGCAAACCAATCAGGGCTCTAGCTCCTTTTTTGGTGCAGCCCTTGCAAAACGTACAGCATGGAGCGCTTCCCAGCAGCTCTGAAAGTTGAAATTCTGCTGAAAAGCGATGGAGATCCAATGAGGACCCCAAATGCAGTTCAAATACAATGCAAACCAATCAGGGCTCTACCTCCTTTTTTTGTGCAGCCCTTGCAAAACTTACAGCATGGAGCGCTGCCCAGCAGCTCTGAAAGTTGAAATTCTGCTGAAAAGCAATGGAGATCCAATGAGGACCCCAAATGCAGTTCAAATACAATGCAAACCAATCAGGGCTCTAGCTCCTTTTTGGTGCAGCCCTTGCAAAACTTACAGCATGGAGCACTTCCCAGCAGCTCAGAAAGTTGAAATTCTGCTGAAAAGGGATGGAGATCCAATGAGGACCCCAAATGCAGTTCAAGTACAATGCAAACCAATCAGGGCTCTAGTTCCTTTTTTGGTGCAGCCCTTGCAAAACCTACAGCATGGAGCACTTCCCAGCAGCTCTGAAAGTTGAAATTCTGCTGAAAAGGGATGGAGATCCAATGAGGACCCCAAATGCAGTTCAAATACAATGCAAACCAATCAGGGCTCTACCTCCTTTTTTTGTGCAGCCCTTGCAAAACTTACAGCATGGAGCGCTGCCCAGCAGCTCTGAAAGTTGAAATTCTGCTGAAAAGCAATGGAGATCCAATGAGGACCCCAAATGCAGTTCAAATACAATGCAAACCAATCAGGGCTCTAGCTCCTTTTTGGTGCAGCCCTTGCAAAACTTACAGCATGGAGCACTTCCCAGCAGCTCTGAAAGTTGAAATTCTGCTGAAAAGGGATGGAGATCCAATGAGGACCCCAAATGCAGTTCAAATACAATGCAAACCAATCAGGGCTCTAGCTCCTTTTTTGGTGCAGCCCTTGCAAAACTTACAGCATGGAGCGCTGCCCAGCAGCTCTGAAAGTTGAAATTCTGCTGAAAAGCAATGGAGATCCAATGAGGACCCCAAATACAGTTCAAATACAATGCAAACCAATCAGGGTTCTAGCTCCTTTTTGGTGCAGCCCTTGCAAAACTTACAGCATGGAGCACTTCCCAGCAGCTCTGAAAGTTGAAATTCTGCTGAAAAGGGATGGAGATCCAATGAGGACCCCAAATGCAGTTCAAGTACAATGCAAACCAATCAGGGCTCTAGCTCCTTTTTTGGTGCAGCCCTTGCAAAACTTACAGCATGGAGCACTTCCCAGCAGCTCTGAAAGTTGAAATTCTGCTGAAAAGGGATGGAGATCCAATGAGGACCCCAAATGCAGTTCAAATACAATGCAAACCAATCAGGGCTCTACCTCCTTTTTTGGTGCAGCCCTTGCAAAACTTACAGCATGGAGCGCTGCCCAGCAGCTCTGAAAGTTGAAATTCTGCTGAAAAGCAATGGAGATCCAATGAGGACCCTAAATGCAGTTCAAATACAATGCAAACCAATCAGGGCTCTAGCTCCTTTTTGGTGCAGCCCTTGCAAAACTTACAGCATGGAGCACTTCCCAGCAGCTCTGAAAGTTGAAATTCTGCTGAAAAGGGATGGAGATCCAATGAGGACCCCAAATGCAGTTCAAGTACAATGCAAACCAATCAGGGCTCTAGCTCCTTTTTTGGTGCAGCCCTTGCAAAACTTACAGCATGGAGCACTTCCCAGCAGCTCTGAAAGTTGAAATTCTGCTGAAAAGGGATGGAGATCCAATGAGGACCCCAAATGCCGTTCAAATACAATGCAAACCAATCAGGGCTCTAGCTCCTTTTTTGGTGCAGCCCTTGCAAAACTTACAGCATGGAGCGCTTCCCAGCAGCTCTGAAAGTTGAAATTCTGCTGAAAAGCAATGGAGATCCAATGAGGACCCCAAATGCAGTTCAAATACAATGCAAACCAATCAGGGCTCTAGCTCCTTTTTGGTGCAGCCCTTGCAAAACTTACAGCATGGAGCACTTCCCAGCAGCTCTGAAAGTTGAAATTCTGCTGAAAAGGGATGGAGATCCAATGAGGACCCCAAATGCATTTCAAATACAATGCAAACCAATCAGGGCTCTAGCTCCTTTTTTGGTGCAGCCCTTGCAAAACCTACACCACGGAGCGCTTCCCAGCAGCTCTGAAAGTTGAAATTCTGCTGAAAAGGGATGGAGATCCAATGAGGACCCCAAATGCAGTTCAAATACAATGCAAACCAATCAGGGCTCTAGCTCCTTTTTGGTGCAGCCCTTGCAAAACTTACAGCATTGAGCACTTCCCAGCAGCTCTGAAAGTTGAAATTCTGCTGAAAAGGGATGGAGATCCAATGAGGACCCCAAATGCATTTCAAATACAATGCAAACCAATCAGGGCTCTACCTCCTTTTTTGGTGCAGCCCTTGTAAAACTTACAGCATGGAGCACTTCCCTTCAGCTCTGAAAGTTGAAATTCTGCTGAAAAGGGATGGAGATCCAATGAGGACCCCAAATGCCGTTCAAATACAATGCAAACCAATCAGGGCTCTAGCTCCTTTTTTGGTGCAGCCCTTGCAAAACTTACAGCATGGAGCGCTTCCCAGCAGCTCTGAAAGTTGAAATTCTGCTGAAAAGCGATGGAGATCCAATGAGGACCCCAAATGCAGTTCAAATACAATGCAAACCAATCAGGGCTCTACCTCCTTTTTTTGTGCAGCCCTTGCAAAACTTACAGCATGGAGCGCTGCCCAGCAGCTCTGAAAGTTGAAATTCTGCTGAAAAGCAATGGAGATCCAATGAGGACCCCAAATGCAGTTCAAATACAATGCAAACCAATCAGGGCTCTAGCTCCTTTTTGGTGCAGCCCTTGCAAAACTTACAGCATGGAGCACTTCCCAGCAGCTCAGAAAGTTGAAATTCTGCTGAAAAGGGATGGAGATCCAATGAGGACCCCAAATGCAGTTCAAGTACAATGCAAACCAATCAGGGCTCTAGCTCCTTTTTTGGTGCAGCCCTTGCAAAACCTACAGCATGGAGCACTTCCCAGCAGCTCTGAAAGTTGAAATTCTGCTGAAAAGGGATGGAGATCCAATGAGGACCCCAAATGCAGTTCAAATACAATGCAAACCAATCAGGGCTCTACCTCCTTTTTTTGTGCAGCCCTTGCAAAACTTACAGCATGGAGCGCTGCCCAGCAGCTCTGAAAGTTGAAATTCTGCTGAAAAGCAATGGAGATCCAATGAGGACCCCAAATGCAGTTCAAATACAATGCAAACCAATCAGGGCTCTAGCTCCTTTTTGGTGCAGCCCTTGCAAAACTTACAGCATGGAGCACTTCCCAGCAGCTCTGAAAGTTGAAATTCTGCTGAAAAGGGATGGAGATCCAATGAGGACCCCAAATGCAGTTCAAATACAATGCAAACCAATCAGGGCTCTAGCTCCTTTTTTGGTGCAGCCCTTGCAAAACTTACAGCATGGAGCGCTGCCCAGCAGCTCTGAAAGTTGAAATTCTGCTGAAAAGCAATGGAGATCCAATGAGGACCCCAAATACAGTTCAAATACAATGCAAACCAATCAGGGTTCTAGCTCCTTTTTGGTGCAGCCCTTGCAAAACTTACAGCATGGAGCACTTCCCAGCAGCTCTGAAAGTTGAAATTCTGCTGAAAAGGGATGGAGATCCAATGAGGACCCCAAATGCAGTTCAAGTACAATGCAAACCAATCAGGGCTCTAGCTCCTTTTTTGGTGCAGCCCTTGCAAAACTTACAGCATGGAGCACTTCCCAGCAGCTCTGAAAGTTGAAATTCTGCTGAAAAGGGATGGAGATCCAATGAGGACCCCAAATGCAGTTCAAATACAATGCAAACCAATCAGGGCTCTACCTCCTTTTTTGGTGCAGCCCTTGCAAAACTTACAGCATGGAGCGCTGCCCAGCAGCTCTGAAAGTTGAAATTCTGCTGAAAAGCAATGGAGATCCAATGAGGACCCTAAATGCAGTTCAAATACAATGCAAACCAATCAGGGCTCTAGCTCCTTTTTGGTGCAGCCCTTGCAAAACTTACAGCATGGAGCACTTCCCAGCAGCTCTGAAAGTTGAAATTCTGCTGAAAAGGGATGGAGATCCAATGAGGACCCCAAATGCAGTTCAAGTACAATGCAAACCAATCAGGGCTCTAGCTCCTTTTTTGGTGCAGCCCTTGCAAAACTTACAGCATGGAGCACTTCCCAGCAGCTCTGAAAGTTGAAATTCTGCTGAAAAGGGATGGAGATCCAATGAGGACCCCAAATGCCGTTCAAATACAATGCAAACCAATCAGGGCTCTAGCTCCTTTTTTGGTGCAGCCCTTGCAAAACTTACAGCATGGAGCGCTTCCCAGCAGCTCTGAAAGTTGAAATTCTGCTGAAAAGCAATGGAGATCCAATGAGGACCCCAAATGCAGTTCAAATACAATGCAAACCAATCAGGGCTCTAGCTCCTTTTTGGTGCAGCCCTTGCAAAACTTACAGCATGGAGCACTTCCCAGCAGCTCTGAAAGTTGAAATTCTGCTGAAAAGGGATGGAGATCCAATGAGGACCCCAAATGCATTTCAAATACAATGCAAACCAATCAGGGCTCTAGCTCCTTTTTTGGTGCAGCCCTTGCAAAACCTACACCACGGAGCGCTTCCCAGCAGCTCTGAAAGTTGAAATTCTGCTGAAAAGGGATGGAGATCCAATGAGGACCCCAAATGCAGTTCAAATACAATGCAAACCAATCAGGGCTCTAGCTCCTTTTTGGTGCAGCCCTTGCAAAACTTACAGCATTGAGCACTTCCCAGCAGCTCTGAAAGTTGAAATTCTGCTGAAAAGGGATGGAGATCCAATGAGGACCCCAAATGCATTTCAAATACAATGCAAACCAATCAGGGCTCTAGCTCCTTTTTTGGTGCAGCCCTTGCAAAACCTACACCACGGAGCGCTTCCCAGCAGCTCTGAAAGTTGAAATTCTGCTGAAAAGGGAGGGAGATACAATGAGGACCCCAAATGCAGTTCAAATACAATGCAAACCAATCAGGGCTCTAGCTCCTTTTTTGGTGCAGCCCTTGCAAAACTTACAGCATGGAGCGCTTCCCAGCAGCTCTGAAAGTTGAAATTCTGCTGAAAAGCAATGCAGATCCAATGAGGACCCCAAATGCATTTCAAATACAATGCAAACCAATCAGGGCTCTAGCTCCTTTTTGGTGCAGCCCTTGCAAAACTTACAGCATGGAGCACTTCCCAGCAGCTCTGAAAGTTGAAATTCTGCTGAAAAGGGATGGAGATCCAATGAGGACCCCAAATACAGTTCAAATACAATGCAAACCAATCAGGGCTCTAGCTCCTTTTTTGGTGCAGCCCTTGCAAAACTTACAGCATGGAGCACTTCCCTTCAGCTCTGAAAGTTGAAATTCTCCTGAAAAGGGATGGAGATCCAATGAGGACCCCAAATGCAGTTCAAATACAATGCAAACCAATCAGGGCTCTAGCTCCTTTTTTGGTGCAGCCCTTGCAAAACTTACAGCATGGAGCGCTTCCCAGCAGCTCTGAAAGTTGAAATTCTGCTGAAAAGCGATGGAGATCCAATGAGGACCCCAAATGCAGTTCAAATACAATGCAAACCAATCAGGGCTCTAGCTCCTTTTTTGGTGCAGCCCTTGCAAAACTTACAGCATGGAGCGCTTCCCAGCAGCTCTGAAAGTTGAAATTCTGCTGAAAAGCAATGGAGATCCAATGAGGACCCCAAATGCAGGTCAAATACAATGCAAACCAATCAGGGCTCTAGCTCCTTTTTGGTGCAGCCCTTGCAAAACTTACAGCATGGAGCACTTCCCAGCAGCTCTGAAAGTTGAAATTCTGCTGAAAAGGGATGGAGATCCAATGAGGACCCCAAATGCAGTTCAAATACAATGCAAACCTGTGAGGTTATCTCACGATGAATCGTTAAAGGAGCTTCCAAGCAAAGGCATCACGCAGAGATGCAATCATATTAGCTTTATTCAATGATAGATCAAAGAGAAAGAAATACTTGGCATGAAAGCATTCATGCCTGCATGTGAGAGAGAAATAAAATAAAAGAAAACAAGCTAGCATTACATGACTAAAAACAGAATGACTAAGAGCTAGGAGAGGAGAACTGGAACTAGAAGGAGAAATGGAGACTAGAAACTAGAACAAAGAGCAGCCCCTCGTGCAGAGGTATTTATGGGGGGTCTTGGTCCCTCCCTGACCATAAAACTCTCTCACCAATGGGGCTGTCGGGTCTGGGACCCTTGGCTCATCAGTGGAAGCAAAGAAGCCTCTTTGCCTCCATCTGATGACCTTTTTGGGGAACTGCCAATGGCTGGCACTAATCATCTAACAATTCCCCTTCTTGCCAGCCAATGACAGGGACCAGTGAATGTATGTGAGGGGTGAGCAGGTGTCATAGACATGCATAAAAACATTCAGAAGGCCAAACACAAACGCTTACACAGAAGGTTGTGCCGGTCAATGGGAACAGGCTTGGTAAACAGATCAGCTATCTGGTCAGCTGTATTACAGTGCTCAACATGTATAAAACCCTTTTTGGTAAGCTGCCTGACATTTTTATAGCGTATGTCTATGTGGCGAGATCTAGATCCTACTGCATAAGCCTCCGAGATTGCAATTGCGGCAGTGTTGTCCTCTAGAATTTGGATGGGCAGAGGGGGAGATGCCCAGATGCTTGTTATCAGTTCATTGAACCAAGTCAAATCATTGGCCGTGTCTGACAGGCTGGCATATTCAGCCTCGGCCGTGGAGCAAGAAATAAATTTTTGCTGCCTAACATGCCAATGTATTGGGCAGCCATTTAGCAATATGAGGAAACCAGAAGTGCTCCGTCTAGTTTTAGTGTCGCCAGCCCAGTCTGCGTCTGAGTAAGCGGAGAGCTGGGCCGTCTTCCCTTTCTCTGGTTCTAGCATTAGGAGAGCATCAGCTGTGCCCTTTAGGTATCTAAGCACCCTTTTAACAGCAGTCCAGTGGAATTCCTTTGGGTGTTCCACGTGCCTGGACAATAGATTCACAGCTAAAGCTATGTCAGGTCTGCTCCAATTGCTGATGTATAGCAAGGAGCCAATCACAGATCTGTAAAGCGTGTTATCTGTGAACTCAGGACCGTCCTTATGGGTGTGGTTGTAAAAGTCGCTTTGCATTGGGCTATGCGTAGGATTAGATTCTGTCATTTTGCATTTGGCCAGTAATTCCTCTATCTTTTCTTTTTGAGATAGAGCGAACCCCCCTTTAGTGGCCAAAATATGCACACCCAAGTACTTGTCAACCCGCCCCAAAGACTTCAGAGTAAACTTTTCTTCCAGGGCCTTGGCAAATTCATCACACCTTTCCTTGTCAGGCCCTACATATAATAGGTCGTCCACATAAACTAACACCCATTCTGTGGTACCCTTGGAATTGCGTGTGAAAACACATTGATCTGCATGAGATGTATGGAAACCAACTCGTTCTAAACTCTTTCTAAGACAGTCATACCATAATTTCCCTGTCTGCTTGAGACCATATAACCCTTTGTGAAGCAACCATGTATTTCCCCCTTCTTGCTGGTAGCCAGGAGGAGCCCTCACGTAGATCTGCCGGTCCAAGTTGGCGTGGAGGTAAGCCGTCTGGATGTCAAATTGGAAGACTTCTTCTCCCAGAGCGGCTGCAGTCACGAGGGCGGCCTTGACGCTCTCTGCCCGGACGGTTGGAGAGTAAGTCTCCGAGTAGTCCTCCATGTAACGCTGAGCGAAGCCCTGGGCTACCAAACGGGCCTTATATAGGTAGAGGCCATTGGCAAGTGGTTTGGCTTTGTAAACCCACCTTGTGCCAATGACTTTCCTCTCCTTTGGAGGTTGCTGGGGGGTGAAGACCTTGAGTTGTTTTAAGCTCTGCATCTCCTTCTCCATCGCGAGCTGCCATTTCTCCTGCTCTTCGATGGGCAGCTCCTGGATGTCAGAGAAGGATTTTGGGGTGACCACAACGCTGTTGACAGACGCGATGTGGCCAATGTCAATTCTCTTTGGCGGGACCCCTTTGTTGGACCGCTTTGACCTCCTTACCTTCTGCCACTCACCGCTCTTTTCTTCCGTGGGTCTCTGAGGTGTCGCTGGGGGTGAAGACGGCGTGTCTTCCTCCATGGGACTGGACGCATCTTCGTCTTGTTCCTCACTTTCGTCGGTGGCAGGGTATGTGGTCGTCTCAGGTGATGTCGTGGTCGGTGTGCCTTTGCTGGGTCGGTTGGCATATGGGCTCAGATCATTCGAGTGGATCTGGGTCCAATTGGAATCCTCTTCGAAAGAGGCAGATTGGGAAGTCACAGGCCTGCCCCCTTCTCCCAGGAAACGATAGGCCTTGGAGCCAGGGGCATAGCCCAAGAACCTTAGTCTCTGGGAAACAGATCTCCCCTTCTTCTGCAGCTGCTTGGGGATGTGCACCCATGCATAGGAACCAAACACACGCAAATGTGCCAGATTTGGTTTCCTACCGTGAACCAGGAAATATGGGGTCTGGTTCACAACACTGCTCCAGGTGCGGTTTAAGGTGTAATTGGCATAATGAATTGCCTCCCCCCAGTATGATTCTGCGACGTTAGCGTCCGCAATCAGACTACGCATCATGGTTTGCAGGATTCCATTTCTTTTCTTAGCTACACCATTTTGCGAAGGGGTGAATGGTGCAGTTAGAAAATGGCAGATGCCCTTACGCCTTACCCAGTCCTGGAACTTCTGAGACATGAACTCAGCCTCGCGATCGCTCTGCAATTGTGCGATCTTGGTCTTGTACTGGGTCTCTACGAAGTTGTACAGTGACTTTATGGCGTCAAAGGCTTCAGATTTTTCTGTGAGAGTATACACGTGGCCGTATCGTGAAAAATCATCAACGGCAGTGAGAAAATATTTTTTTCTTCCCTAGGGATGGTGTGAAAGGCCCAACTAGGTCAACATGTACTAGTTGGTATGGGTATTGAGTCTTTTTTTTTTTATTGAAAAGTTTTAACATACAATTTTTCCCTTAAAAAATCCCCCCTCCCCCCCTTCTCCCTCCCCCCTTCCTCTCCCCCCTCCCCCCCTCCCCCCCCACTTCCCAGAGCTAAATACAAGGTATATATAAAAAAAACAATCATAAACAACCATATACTAACAACCATAAACTCTAAAATCTATCACTCTCTAGCTTATATAGGATAAAACAAACCTTAGTAATATTAAATATATATATAAAAAAACTAATATAGAAAAAAAAACAAAGAAAGAAGACTTATTCAAATATAAAACTTCTTAACCCTATACTTATTCTGAATAAACTCAAGCCATTTTCTCCCTTCCATAATATAGCGTTCCTGCGAGTAATCTTTCAAATAGGCCGAAATCTTCACCATTTCGACCAGGTCGGAAACCTTTAAAATCCACTCTTCTATGGTCGGCAGTTCCTCTTTCCAGTACTAACCTATCAAAAGTCTTGCTGCCGTAATTAAATTCAACATCAACTTAGTATATTCCATCAGACTTTTATCCAAAAAGCCTTAACCTTTTTACAAGTCTACCATATATGAAAATATAAAATTATATTACGTCTTTATCACCGCACCTCCAACATTTAGGCTAATAATTCAGATACATACTTAGCTTTTTAAAATCTAAATACCATCTATAAAACATTTTGTAAAAATTCTCTCTTAGATTTCAAACTTGTATAAATTTTACATTCCTCACCCAAATCTTTTCCCACCTCCCACTACTTGGCTGTAAGTACGTTGTGAAAGTTCCATAGACTTCTGCTGATCTTGTTCTTTTATCTTTTTTGATCGTTTTAAAGCAGCACGTGTCACCCTCTGTTCTCTGGGATCATCCAAAAGTGTTATAACTTGATCTCCTCCAGCACCATTCTCCTCTGTCTGTCCATCTTCAGCCTCTTGATATTCTCCTTCTCCAGATCCCTTTGCAGCTTCCAGAAGTGTTAATGGGGTTGCTTTTAAAACATTATTGTAAAAATCACGCGCTTGCATCACAGTAACCAGACGGTACCTTTTACCTTCATGCATCACCATCAACCCAGCTGGAATCTCCCATCTGAACCTTATATCTCGTTGCTTGAGCTCTTGCACAAGAAATGTAAAATCCTTCCTTCTCCTTAAAATCTTTGGAGGAATTTCTTTTAGAACCAGAACTTCTTGATCAGCAATCACGACTTTAGTATCATAGGCAGCTTGTATAACTTCATCTCTAATTTCCCTTTTTGCAAAATAAACCACCACATCTCTAGGGAACTTTCTCTGTCTAGCAATCCATGAGTTCACACGAAACACTTTATCCATGCCTCCTTTTATTTCAGATGCTGGCTGATTCAATACCACTTCAAGAGCCTCAGAAACCAGCTGCTTTAGATCTTCCTTAATATTCTCCTTTAAACCTCTGATTCTAATAGCAAACTGCATCTGGAAATATTGAGCAAGACTCAATTCTCTATCCATTTTGTCTCTTAAATCTTCATTCTCCAATACTTTTGCTTCTAATATGGCATTCTTTTGAGTCAAATCTTTGACTTTTTCATCCAAATCTTCCACACATTCAGCCACTTTATACACTGAAGACAAAATGTCTACCTTCATCACCCTGTACTTCTGTTCCATCCTCTCCTCCATTCTCTCCTCCAGCTTCTTCAATTTCTCCTCCATCTGTGCAAATTTATCACCCATTGATTCCAAAATTGATTCCAAGATTACCTGGGTATGTTTTTCAAGAGCATCTTGTAAGTCCTTCGATGTCACTACATCAGGAGGATGCAATGCCTGCAATGATGATTGTTGCACCGGGGAAGTTCCAGCACTCCGAAGAGTTTTAGGGGGAGGTTTAGCCGCCATCTTTTACTTTCAATTGTGACGCACTTTCACTTAGAGTTTAAAAAGTCCATCAAGCTCGAGAGTAGAATAAAATAATCCTCTTCACCTTTTCCTCTTGTACCGCTCTGCCTGCTCTTTTTATTCCATAGTCCTTCCTTTAGGCAGGGGTGGTCGCAGACGCCTGGCTCTGCTCCATAAAGTCAGGAGCAGAGGCGCTGGCCAGCTGGGAGCGACCCAGGCTACGGGGGAGTTCGATCCTTTGGCCGCCCAAGCTGCAAGCTCAGGCGGCCCCGGAGAACTCAACCCCTACCTGGGGCCTCACCCCCTCCTCTTCTCCCGAGGAGGGGGCTTCAAATTCGCCCGAACAGCTGATCGGCGCTGTTTCGGGCGAAAATCACTCAGCTGAGCCGCGGGCAGCCCGGGAAGGCTGTCTCCGGCGCCGCGCAGCCACCGGTATGGGTATTGAGTCTTACGTAATGACACCTTTGAGGTCGGGGCAGCCTTCCTCTTTGTTTTCTTGCAAATGGCACAGTCCAGAAACACGTTACAGTCCTTGAGCTGGACTCCCTCAGCAAACTCTCCCATCTTTTTAACTACAGGGAAGCTTGCATGACCCAGCCTTCTGTGCACTTATCATGAAGCCGCTTCCCCACTGACACCCTCTTGGCTCTAGTTGCTTTGAGTGGTGCTGTAGGTGCCTGCTGAGATTCAGGCTCCTTGCCCACACTGCCCTTGGAAAGCCTTGGGGCAGGCTGTGGTGGCTTGGGAGAAAAATATGGTAAGCCATTTATGATGGCTATATTTCCAATGACCCTCTGGTCCCGGGTGACATGACCTCCCCCCTTGCGAAATAAAACTTCCACTTTGTCATCGTCACACAATTTGGTAATGCTTAATAGGTTGTTGGCTATGGATGGGGTGTGTAAAACACCTTCAACTTTCCCAAGACCAGGTACAGAAACAACCCCCTCACCAACAACTGAAGCAGTATCTCCATTTGCCACTTTGACAGATGAGTTAATTTTCTTTAACCTTTTAAAACCTTGACTCATATTAGTAATGTGAGAAGAAGCTCCAGAGTCCAGTAACCATAAGTCAGTGGAGCTATCAGCCTTTGTTGTGGGGGTGAGGGAACAAGTATGCAGAGAATTTCCCTTGCCCCTGCCACGCCCCCTTCCTTGCCCCTTGCCTCTTACTTGATTGGGACCACGTTTAGGGGCTTGATGTTGATGGGGGCAGTCTTTCTTGAGGTGCTCCTCAGAGCCACAGATGAAACACTTAAGTAGAGCATTAATTTGCTCTGGGTTGTGGCGTCCCCTTCTGACTTGCTGGGTGGTGACTCTGGCATATTCTCCTGCATTTCTTCTCCTTCTATCTTCCTCGATGAGTCTCCCTGTGAGGTAGGACAGATTTATGTCTTCCCTCCTGTCCCCTTCTAGTGAAACAATGAAATTGCTCCAACTCCTGTCTAGGGAAGCTAGAATGATAGCAACCATGTTCGCATCAGACAGTGGAAAATTTCTGGGTATCAGTTCTGCTCTGAGTGCCGTTAATTTTGTGAGATGTTCGGGCATACTAGCACCAAACCTTAGTTTTGTGTTGTACAGCTCAGATGTGAGTCTGGTGAGTGAACCAAGGGTATCGCTGTGGAATAATTTGCGTAATAATTGCCAAACCTCACCAGCTTTGAGCCCATCTGGGATGCTGGTGTACAAGTTGCCATCCAAAGAGTCCAGTAGCGTGGTGAAAGCCTGGCGATGCATCCATTCTTCTCGAGGTCCCCAGGGTAAAGAAGGAGTTTTCATTACCATCTCTAGAGTCCCATTCTTTAAGAGACACACCTGGACGTCTCTATTCCAACTGTCATAATTCTCGCCCCCAAGTTGTAGTTTTTTAAAGTTGTTTGGAAGACTAGCTGATGTGGGAAAGTCCCGTTCAGTTCCTTTTTGGTACATTTCAGAAGTGTCCATAGACATAAATGGTGTAGGTATCCCTCTAGTGGTCAAGGAGGGAATTTTTTCTTGTTGATTATTTAGTAACTCCAGATGGGCGTGTCCGGAAAACATGTGATCCGGGGGAGGGTGTTGTTCAGGATTTCTCCCTTCTTCCCATGAGGCATTGGGGGGCGGAGCCCAGATTCGCCGGCTTGCAGCTGCTGCAATGGTTTCTTTAAAGAATTGCAGGCACATGGTTTTTCAGCATTGCCTGATTTGCTTTGCCATTGCTGGTTATGAAGACCGGAAGAGAAGGTAGGAGGCCGCGGGGGTTGATCGTTGGGAGGCTCCAGGCTGGACCCCCCCCGGCAGTTGGGCCCTGGGGAGAGAATAGGAGGCCTGGGGGGGGGCTGGGCACCCCCGATGCTGGGGCCGCTGTCTAAGGCAGTGGCCAGGGCTTGCATGGCTGTTTGAAGAGCCGTTGTAACAGTTTTGGCTGGACAGACATCATTGTCATCATTGGACTTTAGGCTTTGTGGTGGGGAGAACTCAGGAATTTGCATGCTGCTTTGGCCGGATGCCAGGAATTGCATGTCATTTCTGCTGGATGCCAGGGACTGCTGGCTATTTTGGCTGGATGCCAGTGACTGCTGGCTTTCCAGGCTTAAAAAAGTCTTGTCTTTGTTAGACCGTGTGGGGTTAATGGGGGCCGCCATCTTGTTTCCTGTTCCAGACCATGTGGGCGGAGCCATCTTGTTTCCGCTTGCCCCAGGAAGCTGTAGCTCACAGCTGGGCGGGGGGGTTCGCGCCAAAAGCCCTGGGGTCCCGGGGTCACTAAGGGTGGCGGGCGCCATATTTGGAAGCCTCGTGGTCGATAGGGAAAGGCTCACGAGGGGTTCTGAGGCTTTCTGAGCTGTTTCCTGGGCTGCCTCCCCCCTCCCCTGCATTGCAAAGATCTCTTTAATCAGCTCTTCACATTCCTGTACAGTCAGTTTACTCACGCGGCGTTTGGTTTCAGCCAGGTCCGTCTCTGCAGCATCTGAGCAGTCTTGGGCAGTCTGCAAGCCTTCTATGCTCTCCTCTGTGGCGTTCAGTTGTAGAGAGACATGTGAAGGGGTCCTAGACGCTCTGCTGGATCCTCTGACGGGATGAAGGCCATTTGTGCTTTCATCTGCAGCTGAGGTTGCTTCAGGGACTGAAGTCTTGGATGTAGGCAGGGACGCCGTCTTTGATCGATGACTTCTGGTCACGATAGTAGAAGTCCTGCCATCTGTTATAAATGGATTTGAGCCGGGTCTTTCAGACATCTTGTTGGATAGATCCTGGCTGGCTTGGAAGCATTCCTTTAAACCATCCTATGGCTACCAACTTGTGAGGTGATCTCACGATGAATCGTTAAAGGAGCTTCCAAGCAAAGGCATCACGCAATCATATTAGCTTTATTCAATGATAGATCAAAGAGAAAGAAATACTTGGCATGAAAGCATTCATGCCTGCATGTGAGAGAGAAATAAAATAAAAGAAAACAAGCTAGCATTACATGACTAAAAACAGAAAGACTAAGAGCTAGGAGAGGAGAACTGGAACTAGAAGGAGAAATGGAGACTAGAAACTAGAACAAAGAGCAGCCCCTCGTGCAGAGGTATTTATGGGGGGTCTTGGTCCCTCCCTGACCATAAAACTCTCTCACCAATGGGGCTGTCAGGTCTGGGACCCTTGGCTCATCAGTGGAAGCAAAGAAGCCTCTTTGCCTCCATCTAATGACCTTTTTGGGGAACTGCCAATGGCTGGCACTAATCATCTAACAAAACCAATCAGGGCTCTAGCTCCTTTTTGGTGCAGCCCTTGCAAAACGTACAGCATGGAGCACTTCCCAGCAGCTCTGAAAGTTGAAATTCTGCTGAAAAGGGATGGAGATCCAATGAGGACCCCAAATGCATTTCAAATACAATGCAAACCAATCAGGGCTCTAGCTCCTTTTTGGTGCAGCCCTTGCAAAACTTACAGCATGGAACACTTCCCAGCAGCTCTGAAAGTTGAAATTCTGCTGAAAAGGGATGGAGATCCAATGAGGACCCCAAATACAGTTCAAATACAATGCAAACCAATCAGGGCTCTAGCTCCTTTTTTGGTGCAGCCCTTGCAAAACTTACAGCATGGAGCACTTCCCGGCAGCTCTGAAAGTTGAAATTCTGCTGAAAAGGGATGGAGATCCAATGAGGACCCCAAATGCAGTTCAAATACAATGCAAACCAATCAGGGCTCTAGCTCCTTTTTTGGTGCAGCCCTTGCAAAACCTACACCACGGAGCACTTCCCAGCAGCTCTGAAAGTTGAAATTCTGCTGAAAAGGGATGGAGATCCAATGAGGACCCCAAATGCAGTTCAAATACAATGCAAACCAATCAGGGCTCTAGCTCCTTTTTTGGTGCAGCCCTTGCAAAACTTACAGCATGGAGCGCTTCCCAGCAGCTCTGAAAGTTGAAATTCTGCTGAAAAGCAATGGAGATCCAATGAGGACCCCAAATGCAGTTCAAATACAATGCAAACCAATCAGGGCTCTAGCTCCTTTTTTGGTGCAGCCCTTGCAAAACCTACACCACGGAGCACTTCCCAGCAGCACTGAAAGTTGAAATTCTGCTGAAAAGCGATGGAGATCCAATGAGGACCCCAAATGCAGTTCAAATACAATGCAAACCAATCAGGGCTCTAGCTCCTTTTTTGGTGCAGCCCTTGCAAAACGTACAGCATGGAGCACTTCCCAGCAGCTCTGAAAGTTATCTGGATCCGTACCAATCGGGTTTCAGGCCCGGGTACAGCACGGAGACGGCATTGGTCGCTCTGGTGAATGATCTCTGGAGGGCCCGGGATAGGGGATGTTCCTCTGTCCTAGTCCTATTAGACCTCTCAGCGGCTTTCGATACCATCGACCATGGTATCCTGCTGCGGCGTCTCAGGGGATTGGGAGTGGGAGGCACGGTTCTTCGGTGGTTCTCCTCCTATCTCCTGGGACGTTCACAGTCGGTGTTGGCAGGCGGGCAGAGATCGGCCCCTAGGTCTCTCGTTTGTGGAGTTCCTCAGGGGTCGGTTCTCTCGCCTCTCCTGTTCAACATCTACATGAAACCGCTGGGTGAGATCATTCGTGGTTTTGGAGTTGGGTATCATCAATATGCTGATGATACCCAACTTTTTATTTCGACCCCAAACCACCCCAGTGATGCCCTCGCTGTGATGTCCCGTTGCCTGGAGGCGGTTCGGGTCTGGATGGGGAGGAACAGACTTCAACTCAACCCTGACAAGACTGAGTGGCTGTACATTCCGGCATCCCGGGACATTCAAAATGTTCCATCGCTTTCTATGGGGGGTGAGTCTTTACCCCCCATGGATAGGGCTCGCAACTTGGGAGTCCTCCCTGATTCACAGCTTACCTTAGAAGATCATATAGTAGCCGTGACTAGGGGGGCTTTCGCTCAGGTTCGCCTGGTGCGTCAGTTGCGGCCCTATCTAGACCGGGATGCCCTGTGTGCGGTCACTCATGCGCTCGTGACCTCTCGTCTTGACTATTGCAATGCTCTCTACATGGGGCTTCCCTTGAAGACCACTCGGAGGCTCCAACTGGTACAGAATGCGGCCGCGAGAGTTGTCTTGGGAGTTTCCCGGTACTCCCATGTTACACCTTTGCTCCGCGAGCTGCATTGGTTACCAGTTGTCTTCCGGGTGAGGTTCAAGGTCTTAGTGATGGTTTTTAAGTCCTTACATGGCATGGGTCCGGAATACCTCGGGGACCACCTGCTGCCGGCGTCAACTCCCCTCCGCCCTGTGCGTTCCCACAGAGAGGGCCTCCTCAGGCTGCCTCCGGTCAGAGAATGCCGGCTGGTGGCCCCCAGGGGGAGGGCCTTCTCTGTGGGCGCCCCGGCTCTGTGGAATCAACTGCCGGTTGAGCTCCGGATGGCACCGGATGTCTGCTCCTTCCGGCGCGGGTTAAAGACCCACTTATTTGAACAAGCTGGCCTGGCCTGATGGGGATTCAACTTAGGGTTTTAATTATTTGTATATTCTTACTGTTTTATTTTGGGCATTAATTTAATTCTTTTTTAACTTTTGTACTTTTGTATTTTTATTATATGCCCTGTTCACCGCCCTGAGTCCTTCGGGAGAAGGGCGGTATAAAAATTTAATAAAACTTAAACTTAAACTTAAACTTAAAGTTGAAATTCTGCTGAAAAGGGATGGAGATCCAATGAGGACCCCAAATGCAGTTCAAATACAATGCAAACCAATCAGGGCTCTAGCTCCTTTTTTGGTGCAGCCCTTGCAAAACTTACAGCATGGAGCACTTCCCAGCAGCTCTGAATGTTGAAATTCTGCTGAAAACTTCTGCTTCTCTCCTTGACTAGTTTCCATCCATTGCTTCTTGTCCTGCTTTCAGGTACTTTGGAGAATAGCTTGACTCCCTCTTCTTTGTGGCAGCCCCTGAGATGTTGGAACACTGCTATCATGTGTCCCCTCACTCTTCTCTTCGTTAAACTACACATACCCAATTCCAGCAACCGTTCCCTATATGTTTTAGCCTCCAGTCCCCCAATCATCTTTGTTGCTCTTCTCTGTACCCTTTCTAGAGTCTTGACATCTTTTTTACATCGTGGTGACCAAAACTGGATGCAGTATTCCAGGTGTGGCCTTACCAAAGCATTGTAAAGTGGTATTAGTACTTCACTTGATCTTGATTCTATCCCTCTGTTAGTGCAGCCTAGCACTGTGTTGTCTTTTTTGGCAGCTGCAGCACACTGATGGCTCATATTGAAATGATTGTCTACTAGGACTCCGAGATCCCTCTCACAGTTACTACTATTGAGCAAGGTACCACCTATACTATACCTATGCATTTGATTTTTCCTGCCTAAATGTAGAACCTTACTTTTTTCACCATTGAATTTCATTTTGTTAGATAGTGCCCAGTGTTCGAGTCTGTCCAGATCCTCCTGTATCTTAAGCCTATCTTCTGGAGTATTGGCTATTCCTGCCAGCTTGGTGTCGTCTGCAAATTTGATGAGTTCCCCATCTATCCCCTCATCCAAATCGTTAATGAAGATATTGAAGAGCACTGGGCCCAGAACAGAGCCCTGGGGCACCCCACTACACACTTCCTTCCATGTAGATGCAGTTCCATTGAGGACCACACACTGAGTACGGCCTGTCAGCCAGCTAGGAATCCATCTGGTGGAGATGCTATCTAACCCACATTTTTCTATCTTATCAAGTAGTAGGTTGTGATCTACTTTATCAAATGCCTTACTGAAGTCCAAGTAAATTATATCTACAGCATTCCTCTGGTCCACTAATTTTGTCACTTGTTCAAAGAATGTGATAAGATTTGTCTGGCATGATCTGTTTTTGACAAACCCATGTTGACTTTTAGTGATGACTTTGTTTGCATCAAGGTGTTCGCTGATCTGTTGTTTGATTATCTTTTCCAGAATCTTCCCAGGTATTGAGGTCAGGCTGATAGGTCTGTAGTTTCCAGGATCTATTTTTTTCCCTTGTTTGAAGATGGGAACTACATCAGCTCTCTTCCAGTCCTCTGGTAGTTCCCCAGTGCTCCAGCGTCTGAAAAATATAGTTCAGGACTTTGAAAGTTTCAAACCTGGCGGAAATGGCAAAGATTTCAGCATATTTGAAAGAACAATCGCAACAGAGATATATTGTGGAATGGAGAAGATGGATCGAGTATAATCAGAATAAATACGGGACTAAAAAGTTTCATTTAGCATATGAATAAGTATTAGTTTTATATGATGTATTATTAGGTATTCATTATTAGTTATTTAGTTATGTTTAAGGGGAGTTAAAGTGTGATAGAATTTAATGTGTTTTTTTAGTTAGCATATTCTAGCTTTAGTTTGTAAAACCTAATACCCTGTATTCAGCTCTGGGAAGTTGGGGGGGAGGGCGAGGGAGGGTGAGTGGGGGGGGAGGGGGAGGGAGGGAGTTTATGTTTTTAAAATGTATTCTAAAACTTTTCAATTAAAAAAAAAGAACCCCCAGCGCTCTGACAGCTTTCCCTGAGAGGCCGGCACCTCCTCTCAGCTTGGGCAGGTCAGCATGGGGCATCTGGGGAGGCCAGCGTCCCCAGTGCCTTCTCCCTCCTCCTCCTCCGGTGGCTGCTGTGGAGGAGTGTGGGTGGTTGTGTCAGGCACAAGTGGGAAGAGCCTGCTCAGTATTTTAGAATAGGACATTGTTGGCAGTGCTCGCTCCATTTGAGATACCGCAAGCGCACCACCATAGTTATTTTGCTTGATCTTTGTAATCTCTGATATTTTGGAAAATCTTAGGCTTTCATCTCCGCAAAGGGGTGGGGCTGCAGGAGGTATGAGTCATATATTAATTGCAGAGTTTAGTTTGGTTGAATTCGCTGTGGGAATCTCTGGTGCGCGATCTGCTCAGGATTCCACGTTTTGCTACTTTGGTTCCCGTAGTTACTTTCAACCTGGAGCAGTTGGGTTTGAGAGCTGTTCATTGGCCCCGACTCTCCAGGAGATGCCCAGGGTTTGAAAAGAGCAAGGGCAAACATGTGAACTGACTTCATAGGAGGAGGCTCGGAAACATTAGCACACATGTTGCTGAAGTGCCTGGTAAAGAGCCGCAGCAGCTCATTCGCCTTGTCAAAGACAAGCCGCATCTCCGCTTCTACCCCCCGAGCGGTGAATTACGTGTGGACACAATCGCAAACCAGCTCACATTCTACCGCCTTTTAAATTGCTAGACCTCGAGGTGCATGCGCCTTGTTGCCTTGGGAGTGACGTTGACTTGCCCAAATTTGGGGCCAAAGGAGCGTTTCTTGTCTGGAGACGGGGTGAAGTGACTTTCTCGTCTGCTCCCACCTAAGTTCCAGCCTTTGGGAATTACCTGATTACAGTATTGCAAAAAGAAGTCCTTCACTCCCCTCCCAAATTATGTGACTCTCTAAAATTATGACCAAAGGGTTAATGACTCCCTCAGACAGTTGAGGTAAACAATGTTATTTGCGGATAAAATACCAACACAGAAATATACAACACGATTAAAAATAAAAATGCAAAAAGTGCATGTTAATTTAGGCGCCTGCTTTAAAAAATTAAGTACAAAATATAACACAAACAATATAGTTATGATCAAATTGGAATTTGAAACCAATACTGTATCATTAAAATAATTTAACAATGGGGCACACCATAACCTGGGAATAAAGCAGAAATCCTCCTTTTTGAAGCATTAACATTGAACCTCAACTTTTTTACTTTTCCATATTATTATAAACTAGCCATTTCTATAACAAAAAATCAATCCAATCAGTAAAACCCAAAATTCCCTCCCCCTTTTTAAAAGTCATCAAGTTTTTGACACTTTGCTAAACACTGGTGGTACTCGGATGTTGCCATATCCTAAAAATGGTACAATGGGTGAAAAGGTTGAAAAGCCCTGCTGTTTAGGGAGAAGAAGGACGGCACTTTGCATTTGCGTGTGGATTACCACGCCCTGAATGCAATTAGTGAAAGTAATCTGTATCCCCTACCCCTCATGAAGGACATGTTATCCCACCTATCAAAAGGAAGGATTTTTACCAAACTAGACCTAAGAGAAGCATACTACCGTGTTAGGATCAAGGAAGGGGATGAATGGAAGACCACATTTAATTGTCCAATGGGTTGCTACCAGTTCAAAGTTTTGCCGTTTGGACTGCAAGAGGCCCCCACAGTTTTTATGCAATTAATCAATGAAGTGCTAAGAGAGCACCTATTTAAGAGGGTCCTGGTTTACTTAGATGACATTCTTATCTTCACCAAGACCAAAGAGGAGCATATTAACCTAGTCAGAGTGGTTTTTAAAAAATTATGGGCTGCCCACCTATATGCCAAATTATCAAAATGCGAATTCCACCAGGAAAGAATAGACTACCTGGGGTATTGCATATCCCCACAGGGCATCTAAATGGACCCCGAGAAGGTCAGAGCAGTATTAGAATGAGCACCACCCCGCACAAGGAAGCAATTGCAAAGTTTCTTGGGTTTCGCAAACCTCTACCGCCAATTCATCCCTTCGTTCGCCCAGATTGTTGGGGGCAATTAAGCTGACTTTGTAATAATGCCGCTTGGGGTGTGTGTGAAAGCCCTAATAAGCAGGCATATACATAGAATGAAGGCTACTGCTAAGCTTGTAAGCCGCCCTGAGTCTTCGGAGAAGGGCGGGATATAAATGGAATTAAAATTAAAAAAAATAGCCCTGCCCCTCACGAACTTGTTAAAAACAAGAGGGGGGGTGAAACCCAGCCAGCCCCTGAAGTGGACAATTGAATGTCAAGCAGCATTCGAGAGGCTAAAGAAACTTTTTTCTGCTGAACCCGTACTGAGGCACCCGGACCCAGATAAACCTTTCGTAATACAGGCAGATGCAAGTGATGTGGCAGTGGGAGCGGTATTATTACAGGACAATGACGGGGCACTGCAACCGTGTGCATATACATCCAGGAAACTCACTGAGACAGAACAACATTGGGCTGTGTGGGAAAAGGAGTCTTACGCTGTGAGGTGGTCATTGCTTATGTGGCGTCATTTCCTTGAAGGAAATAAAATCCCCTTCCAGGTCTGGACAGACCACAAAAACCTGGAAGTGCTAAAAACATCCAGAAAAATCCTAAGGAAGCCCGCTGGTCTCAGCACTTTCACCAATTCCATTTCACACTTAAAACACTTGCCGGGGGAAAAGAATTTCCTGGCAGATGCACTGTCTCGCATGCCTCAATACAACAGCACACGATCCACTGACTCTACACCACTTATGCCCAAACAATAACTGACAGTGCCAGTAACCACCAGGGCCCAAGCTAAAATAAAGCCGCAGCTGGGTAGCCAAACTGGAATTGAATTCCGAAACTATTTGGAAACAGATGAATGGTTCCAGAAAAATAGACATCTGTGCATAAAGATGGGCTACCCTGGGTGGGAGAGAAGTTATATATACCAGCCACCCAGAGGATCAATTTCATGCAGTTGTGCCATGATACAAAATCAGCAGGGCATTTTGGATTTGTAAAAACTTTACTGTCAATGCTGCTAACATCGAATGTTATTGCTTGACATGAGATGAAGAAGTAGCCATTTCATATGTTAAACTTGTGTATTGCTTTAAGAAATTGGATTATGGTTGGGAGGGGGGAAGAGGAAGATTATGGTTGGGAGGATTGTACCTCAAGGCCATCTCTAATTAAAGAAGATAAGAACTTGGTGGGTTTTCTAACGGAAGGGAAACTGATTCTTTAAATTAATTGGAGAATATGATTAATGACAAAATTAGAAAGGTGGAGAATTGTGTTTTAATATATTGTGCAAGGGGCGGAGATTTCAGATACCAGCTTCCTTCGAGCAAGCATTTGCCAGTGTATTAGGCTAAATAAAGGACTTTTAAGGTAAACAATGCCTCAGAGTCACTTGAAAAGCCCATACGTTGGAAACTTGACATCAAGCTGGAATCTATACTACTTTTTAAACTAATTAGGGAGTCCCGACCTCCCGTTGCTGTCTCCAAGTTTGGGAGGCAGTCTGGCAAAGAGTTGGGGAAGATCCCATCATGGAGGAAGAAAAATTGCCTGAAGCCAGCTCCCCGGCACCAGCAGCCACCCCAGTGGGGGAAGGGCCAGAGAAGAAGCCGGCAGTGAAAAGGATGTGCAGAGTACCTCTTGAGCTAACAAGAGCTTGCACAGAAAAAGAGGATACTGAGAGTAGTCAAGTTTACGCAGCAAGCACACAGATACACTGAGGTGTGTAAAAAAGTTTTACTTGTGGAATAATACAATAGCACAGTCCAAGAAAAAATCAGTCCAGGTCATACACGAGTAAAGAGATGATAGCAAATAACAATAGTCCAAGGATTATCCAATACAGAGTCTTCTTACCAGTCCGTAAGTCAAACACAGATCTTCAGGTTTAGCAAACAGTAGCAAACCCACAAACCACAATAATCAGCAAGTAACAGCAAACATAACAGAGAGAATAACAGAGAGAAAGAAGCCATGTCTCTAGCTCCCTCTTATGGCCGTTGGAAAAACAGCGTTGGCCAATCATCACACATTTAAAGTGATACAATACAGTTTCTATTACAACAATACAATCATAGTTTATATTGCCAACCCAACCAGTTAGGCCATAGTCATCTACCTAACATTCTCCCCTTTGGGTAGGACAATATATTGCTCTTTACAACCTTAGGCCATAACTTTCATAACAAACTTTGTGCTTAACTGCACCCTGAGCTTTGGTAAAATGATCTGCAATGTTATCGTCGGTTGCACAGTATTCCAACCATATTAGAGCCTTGGTGGAGCAGTGGGCTAATGCCTCCTTAAGTAACACCAGCTGCCTGCAATTAGTGCAGGTTCGCATCCCACCAGGCTCAAGGTTGACTCAGCCTTCCATCCTTCCGAGGTAGATAAAATGAGGACCCAGATTGTTGGGGGCAATAAGCTGACTTTTTAATAATGCCGCTTGGGGTGTGTGAAAGCCCTAATAAGCAGGCATATACATAGAATGAAGGCTTGTAAGCCGCCCTGAGTCTTCGGAGAAGGGCGGGATATAAATGGAATTAAAATAAATAAATAAATAAATAAATAAATATTAGTTTATCTTTTACACACTGACGTTTAAGTATCATAGGTCAGTATGCTTAGATCGTGTTCTGATGGCTGCGTTCATTGCCATCTTGATTGCGGATTGATTATCCTCATAAATGAGGATTGGACTTTCTACAGTTAGTCCCATGTCCCTTAATACTTGTTTATAACATAGTAGTTCAGTACACAAAACAGACAAACAGGAAAATTCAGCTTCCATTGTGGACAGACTGATATGTTTCTGCCTAATGGATTTCCATCCTATTAGCGAGTTACCTAACATTATCACCAAACCTGATGTTGATTTCCGAGTAGTTACATCAGTAGGAAAACTCGCATCCGCATAAGCAGTTAAAACCAAATCATGATTAGGTTCCAAATATAATGAGTAATGTATGGTTTGTTTTAGATATCTTAACACCCGCTTCGCTGCCTGCCAGTGCCTAACAGTAGGTTCAGCATTATATCTAGCTAGTTGGTTCACACTAGATGAAATATCTGGCCTAGACCAATTACCTAGATATGAGAGACTACCAATCAAAGATTGATACACCAATTTGTCAAATGCAGGACTTGCTACATTAGCATGTTTAAAGTCCTGTGCCATTGGAGTCTTTGCAGGCTTACAGAGCTCCATGTTGTATCGCTTCAGCAGTTGGCTTATCTTTCCAGCCTGTGAAATCTTGTAACCTTCATCAGTCTTCACAATATCCAGACCTAAATAGTGATTAATTTCTCCTAGGTTTCTAATTCTGAACTTCTTTTGCAATTGTGAAACAATATTAGTTGCTTCCTGTTCAGTCTTAGTAACAATTGCTATGTCGTCAGTAAATAGCAACAACAAAGAAATTATACCATTATTTTCCTTCTTAAACAAACATGGATCTACGATACTGGCAACAAATCCCATTGCAGCTAACTCATTAACAATACACTTGTTCCATTCATATCCTGATTGTTTCAAGCCATAAAGACTCTTCTTTAGTTTCCAACAATCAGTTGTCCGATCTGTGTTTACTCCTAGTGGTTTTGTAAGATAGACAGTGTGTTGTAAGGGCGCATGCAGATATGCTGTTTCTACATCTACATGGTTTATTTTGAACCAATTCTTAGCTGCCCAAACTAATGCTGCTCTCAACGTAGTAGCCCTCAGACTAGGTGCAAACACTTCATCATAGTCCTTGTCTGACTGAGCAAATCCTTGAGCAACTAAACGTGCCTTATGGGTAACAGTCCCATCTACACCCTTCTTCAGTTTATAGACCCACTTGCAACCAATTGCACGCTCTCCTGGTGGAAGTCTAACGTTTTCTTTTTCTTTTTATTGAAAAGTTTTAAAATACATTTTTGAAACATATACCCCATCTACCCCGCCCCCCTCCCTCTCCCTCCCATCCCAACACACACACCCCGACTTCCCAGAGCCGAATACAGGGTGTTACATCATACAATCTTACTCTAAAATATTCTAATTACTATAATTACTCTTTAAACCCTATCGCACTTTAACTCTCCTTAGCCATAGAAAAGAAAAATAATATAGCCTCTAATTACAATAACTAATTTATTTATTTATTTAATACTATTTCTATACCGCCCTTCTCCCAAAGGACTCAGGGCGGTGAATAACTATTCAAATGCTAAATGATACTTTGTAGTCCCATATTTGTTCTGAATATAATCAATCCCTCTTCTCCATTCCACTATATATCTCTGTTGCGAGTGATCTTTCACATATGCCGAGATTTTAGCCATTTCTGCCAAGTTCGAAACTTTCAAAGTCCATTCTTCAATAGTAGGTAGGTCCTCCTCCTTCCAGTATTGTGCTACCAAAAGTCTTGCAGCTGTTATTAAATTCAGCATCAATTTAGTTTCTATAACAGTACAATCGGTGATAATACCCAACAAAAACAATTGTGGTAAAAATCTTCTGCATATTCCACCAAATTCTAATCCAAAAAGCTTTAACTTTTTTACAAGTCCACCATACATGATAATACGTTGCATCATCACAACCACATCTCCAACATTTTGGCTGACAATTTGGATACATACATGCTAATTTTTTGGGATCTAAATGCCATCTATAAAACATTGGTTCTTGAAAGTTCTGGGCCCATTTTATCATACAATCCTTAACCAATTCCGCTTCTGAGTCAATTTCTATCAATGCATTATATATCCTTCTTATATGCGCTCGACTTTGATCTCTAAATTGCTTTACCAAATTCCCATCTGATATTGAAATACCAATTTTCTGATCTTCTTTCCATCTAGCCTGTAACTGCCCATACTGAAACCAAGTTTGTACTATTTTTTCTTCTTTTAAAATATTGAAAGACTTCAATTGCCATTCATTCTTTTCCAATCTAAGAATTTCTTTATATGTTATCACATCATGTTTAAATCCCACATTTATGTTTTCTATTGCATGTTTAGGTATTGCCCAAATAGGATTTTTATAATTCAGCTTGTATTGATACTTTTTCCAAACTCTCAACAAGGCAGACCTTAATATATGTGTTTTAAAAACTTTGTCCACTTTTTTATCATACAATAAATAAGCATGCCACCCATATAACAAATCACACCCTTCAATATTCAATAAACTCCTTTGTGTTAAATTAAACCAATCACTAATTGATGATAATGCTGCTGCCTCATAATATAATTTAAGATTGGGCACTTTGAGACCACCTCTTTCACGTACATCTTGCATTATCTTAAATTTAACTCTCGGTCTCTTCCCTGCCCAAATAAATTTATTAATACCTCTCTGCCATTCCTCCAAATTTGTATCTTTTTTAAGTATAGGTATCATTTGAAATAAAAATAAAAATTTAGGTAAAACATTCATTTTCACAGCTGCAATTCTTCCCAATAAAGACAGTTGTAATTTTCTCCAGCTATCAAACTCTTTTTGTATTTTTGACCATAAAAATTCATAATTATTCTTGTATAGTTTAGTATTTGAAGCTGAAAGATGTACCCCCAAATATTTAACCTTTGTAACTATTTCAAATCCCGTTAATTTTTCTAAAGCTACCTTTTGTTCTATGCTCATATTTTTAGACAATATCTTAGTTTTTTGTCTATTTACCTTAAATCCAGAAACTTGTCCATATTGTAAAATTATTTCCATTAAATCCAAAACTGATTGAATAGGTTGACTTAACGTAATAACCAAGTCATCTGCAAATGCCCTCAATCTATAATCTTGATCTCTAATTTTAATTCCCTGTATTTTGTTTGAGTCACGTATTTTAATCAATAATATTTCCAATGTTAAAACAAACAACAATGGTGATAATGGACATCCCTGTCTTGTACCCTTTTCAATTTTACAAACTTCTGATAA
Source organism: Vipera berus (assembly GCF_964194415.1). Taxonomy (NCBI): domain Eukaryota; kingdom Metazoa; phylum Chordata; class Lepidosauria; order Squamata; family Viperidae; genus Vipera; species Vipera berus. Next base: position 18,747,491 of record NC_138210.1, on the reverse strand, counting down.
GCTACCATTAATTATTATTTGTGCTGTTTGTTTTTGATATATAGCCCTAATAGGTTGTAAAAACGTATCCCCAAACTGCATCTTCTCTAACACCTTAAATAAGAATTGCCAATCCAATTGATCGAAAGCTTTTTCAGCGTCCAAAAAAATCAGCGCTGCAGGGACTTGGTTATTTCTTTCTAAATATTCTAATACATTTACAATGTGTCTCACGTTATTTTTCATTTGCCTACTGCTTATGAATCCTGTTTGATCAGTATAAATCATTTGTTGCATAACCTTCATCAATCTATTTGCTAAATTTTTTGCAAATATCTTGTAATCAGTATTTAACAATGATATAGGTCTATAATTTTTGGTTTGCACAGGATCTTGATCTTCCTTTGGAATCAACGTTATAAATGCTGTTTTCCATGATGGAGGTACCTCCCCTCCAGATTGAATTATTCTAAACAATTCTTTTAAAGGTTCCACCATCTCTAATTGTAAATTTTTATAATAAGTAGCAGTCAATCCATCTGTCCCAGGTGCCTTTCCTACTTTTAATTGTTTAATTGCTAGAATAATTTCTTCAGTGGTTATCAATTGATTCATCTCTTCCCGTTGCCCTTGTGTGAGCGCCGGGATCTTCACTCCTTGCAAATAACTATGTCTAAACCTTGACTTTTATCCCTTGCATACAGCTTAGAATAAAATTCAACAAAGGCCTTTTTAATGAGATTTTGCTGAAATACTTCTTTACCCCTATATTCTATCTTATCTATATGATGAGATCTTTATTTTTTCCTTAATAAATAAGCTAACCACCTACCAGGTTTATTTGCGTTATTAAAAATTTTATGTTTAGCATATCTTAAATTAGTTGCCACCTGGTCCACCATTAACATATCAAACTGACTTCTTAACAAATTAATTGATTCTTTTAGCCTCTTATCAGATGGATCCATAGTAAAAGCTTTCTCTTTCCTCTTTATTTCCTCCTCTATTTCTTTACGCTTTCTTTCCTAAGGACCAAGTGGTAAAGAAAGGAGACGGTGGTGAACCTGCTTTAAGGACCTTTGTATAAAAATCTTTTGCTTTTAAAATTGTGTTCAACCTATACCTCGTCCCTGCATAATTCACCACAATTCCAATGGGTATTTCCCATCTAAACTGAATTTGTCGCTTCTTAAGATCATCAGACAGAAAGGCGAAATCTTTCCTTTTTCTAAGAATTTTTGGGGGTATCTCCTTTAAAATTATAATATCTTGGCCTGCAATTTGAAATCTTTCCCGGTAGAAAGCTTGGATAATTGCATTTCTAATTGATCTGGAGAAATAAATCACTACATCTCTAGGTAAATTTTTCTGTCTGGCAATCCAGGAATTAACCCTAAATATCTTGTCCATCTCTTTAACTAATTCTTCAGGTTCACATTTCAAGACAGGAGCCACTGCTTGCACCACTTCCCATTCCAAATCTTCTTTAGGGTTCTCTTTCAAACCCCTTATATGCAATGCAAACTCCATGTCTATATATTGTGAGATGGTGACTTCATCTTCTGTTCTGTCAATTTTAATCTCTGCTCTGTCTACTTTCTGTTCAGCACTGATAATTTTATTTTCCAAATTCTCAACATACTCCATAACTGAATCCACATGAACATCCAGGCGTTCAATATGTGCAGCCAAGCCCTGAAGTGCAAGCATTATATCCTCCCTCATCTGCTTGTTTTAATTAACAAATTCTTCCTTTGTTTCCTTTATTTCTTGCTGTAATACTTGCGTTGATTGCATCACAACTTGCTGAATATCTGCCAATGTGAATGCAGGTGGTGGTGGGGAAGGTGGTTGTGCTGTAGGTTTCATTGTAGTTTGCCCTGCAGCTTGTGGTACCGGTGAAGAAATTGCACTTTTGGAAATTGTAGGGCCTCCCCCATGCCTTGCAGCCATCTCTTAGGTTTCGATTTCCTCTTTCTTCCAGCAGAATCAAAGTTCAAAAAAAAAGAAGGGGGAAAGAATAAAAGTTTTTCTCCCAAAGTTCCTTGTCCTTCAGTAAAAAAAAAAAAGGGCAAGCTCTCAAATACACAAAATCCGGTACTGGTTATAATCAATTGCAAATTATATCTCTTGGTATGTTGCAAAATATAGCAACTTTCCAAAACTGTCAGTTCATACAAGAAAGCAACATTCCAGCGCCATTTTTACTCCGTTTCCATCAGCTTAAAACTTGAAGATAATGAGTCTGAGTTAAAGTTAAAATCCAACTTGAAAATTCAAATCCTCCTGTTTCGCTCTGCCTGCTTCTTAAAGAAAAAATACTCACAGTCCTGTATAAGCAGCAGATGTAGTTGTTGCGTCTAGTTCCACTCCGTTATGGAGCGAAAGCGTCCTGGGAGCGGAGAAAGCCTGGGCTCCGAGGGAGCTCACTCCGTTAACCCCAAACTGGTTGAGGGAATCACAGGGGAGCTCTACCTCTACCCAGACAAGCTCGTCTCTCCCTCTTCTCCTGAGGGAGAGACTTCGGCGCCGCGGGACAGCTGATTTTCGCTGTCTCCGAGCACTCTAACGCTTCCCAAGATTGGGCGGCTTCTGAAACGCCACCATTCGGCGTGGCAGCGCTACCGGAAGTCGCCAGCAGCAGACCTCTTGAGTCTATGGGTGTGTTTCCTGGACCTTGCCCATTTGGAGCAAGGGTAGTAAAGGGAGGTTTGAGTCTTTCGCTCAATGGCTGCTTGGAAAGGATGTGAGTTCCTCTAAATTTTAACTTTTGAGGCCCAGGAGAGTCAGGAAAGTGTGTGCATGTGTGAATATGAATGAAAGGGCCCCTTTTCCCAACCACAGCTGGATTCCGCACCCTCCGTGCTGTTCCTAGATGCACCCAGGCTGTTCCTCATCCCAGAGGACTGTGACTGACAGACCCTGGAAAGCAAGGGGGTTTGGCCGGAGTGTGGGACCTTCTGTGAGGGAAAAGGAGGCTGTATGAAAGGGGAACAGAAGGCAAGCTCACACCTCGGCAGCCAGCTATGAATCACTGAGCAAAATCCTATTCCATCAGGAGGGGCCAATACTCTGTGAAAAGAAGTCAGAGTCCTCCCAGACCATTTGTCTGAAAACACAGAGGTGGCAGACTGAAGGCTGGAAGGCACCTTTGCCTTCGGTGCAGAGTCAATCCACGGATTTTGGGAGATCCAGTAAAGGGAGTCTCACTGCAGGTGGCAGGAAGGGTGGCCTGAGGAATACGGCCCGAATATGGGGAACTCAGGATCAAGGATCCCCCTGGGGTCTCCACTAGAGAGTCCAATGGAAGCCTGAGTTTGGAGGAAGTTGCCCGTCCAGGCAGGAAGCGTGCTTGTCAGGTCACCTTCTTTTTGGGTGCCCTGCCATTCTGATGGAGGGCGGGGAGGAAGACACTCCGGGGTAGCATTTTTTGCATGCTTTCACTTTTGCAGCAACCGCATGGGAATTAGGGAGGGGGGTCATCTTTGGATGTGGAGCGGACTCCTTCCCAACTGGTTCCAGCCTAACCTCAAGGTCACTGTGCCCTGAGAATGACCCTGTTATGTACTGATAACAACAGTTAATGTGTTTTTTTTATTTAAAAAGCTTTTACAATACATTTTGACTTTAATCCCCCCCTCCCCCACCCCTATCCAACCCTCCCTATCCCTCTCCCCCACTCCCTCCTTCCCCCCCCCCCGACTTCCCAGAGCTAAATACAGGGCATAAAATCGAAAAACAAACATAAACACCCCTATGTTATCAACAATAAACTATAAATTCTATCTCTCTCTAGCTCATATAAAATGAGTACAAACAATATTAATATTACAAATAAAGTAGAAAAGAAAAAGAGGAAAACAGAAAAAGAGCTTTACTCAAAATAAATTTTCTTAATCCCAGTCCTTATTCATATTAATTTCAAAAAAAAAAGAAAAGAAAAAAAAACTTTCACCTGCTATTTGCATTCTCCCACCTTTCTCTAATTTCCAAACAAATTCTCAGTTACGCGCCAAAAGCACCTATCTCTGTTAATCTTAATAATCTCCGACCAAACTAAACTATGATCAAAAATAGTTCTTGCATGTATCACGCCAAATGTCTCGCAGTTCCAAATCATCCTTAAGTTCAAATAAAAGTTCAAATAAAAAGAGTATATAAAAAAAAGATTTAGGCAATCTCTAAGACAACTTGTTGTTAATTAGGAGCTTACATACCCATTCTTAGTTCAACACATACTTTAAGTCCATAACCCTAATATACTTTTCTAGCAAGCAAATAACATCAATCTTAAATTGTGTAAAATATTAAAAAAAAAAAAAACTTTCTTTCTCCTCTATAATAATTTTACTCCATTGACATTCTAATCTAAAAATTTAATCAGCAATCTTAACGCCCCAAAACTTTTGGAGCACCTCTGTCATGACCCCCAAAACTTCTTTAGACCGCTCTCCTCCCATATCTTCACTGTAAGCACACTTTGAAGATTCCATAACTTTCTGCTGGTCTTGCTCTTGCTCTCGTCTCGCTCTTCTTAGGGCGGCACGCGTCATCTTCTGGCCTCCTGCAGCAACCGATGAGACTGTGACTTGATCCCCTCCAACACCATTGTCCTCTGTCTGTCTATCTGCAACATCTTGAAGCTTTCCCACACCGTATCCTTTTGCAGCTTCCAAAAATGATAGGGGGGTTGCTTTTAACACATTACTATAAAAATCACGTGCCTGAGCCACAGTAACCAAACGATGTCTTTTACCTTCGTGCGTTGCCACCAATCCAACTGGAATCTCCCATCTAAACTTAATATCACGTTTCTTAAGTTCCTGTACTAGAAATGCAAAATCTTTCCTTCTCCTTAGGATCTTCGGAGGGATCTCTTTTAAAACCAAAACTTCTTGCTCAGCCACTACCAAATTAGTATCATAAGCAGCTTGAATGACTTCATCTCTAATTACTCTCTTTGTAAAATAGACCACCACATCTCTGGGTAACTTCCTCTGTCTTGCAATCCATGAATTTACACGAAAAACTTTGTCCATATTTCCCTCAATTTCAGATGCTGACTGGCCCAGTACCCCTTCCAGAGCCTCAGAAATCAGCTGCTTTAAATCTTCTTTACCATTCTCCTTTAAACCCCTAATTCTAATAGCATACTGCATCTGATTATACTGAACAAGGCTCAATTCTTCGTCCATTTTATCCCTTATATTTTCATTTTCTAATACCTTTGCTTCTAATATAGAGTTCTTTTGACTGAGGTCCTCCACTTTTATATCCAGCTGTAGCACACATTCAGCTACGGATTCAACCATAGACAAGATGTCCACCCTCATTGCTCTCAGCTTCTCTTCCATCTTCTTCTCCAATTTCTCCATTTTCTCCTCCATTTTCTCCTCCAGCTTTTTCAACTTTTCATCCATCATATCAGACATCAATTGTGCATGCTTTCCAAGAGCGTCTTGTAAATCCTTAAGCGTCAATACCGGGGGAGATGCAGGAGGAAGCAAAGCTTACAATGAGGTCTCTTGCACCAGGGAAGACCCCGCATTCCGAAGAGCTTTAGAAGTTTTAGCCGCCATCTTCCCCCACTTTCACTTATTACGCACTTTCACTTTAAAGCTATAAAATCCATTGAGCTAGAGAGTAAAAATAAAGAGTCCACTTCACCTTGACCTCCTGTACCGCTCTGCCTGCATCTTGATAATCAAAAGTATTTCCTTTTGGCAGGGGTGGTTGCTAACGCCTGGCTCTGCTCCAAAAATCCCAGAGCAGAGGCACTGCGCAGCTCGGAGCAACCCAGGCTTCGGGGGGGCTCATCCTTCAGCCGCCCAAGCTCTCAGCTCAGGCGGCCCGGAGAGCTCAACCCCTACCTGGGGCCTCACCCCCTCCTCTTCTCCCGAGGAGGGGGCTTCAAATCCATCTAAACAGCTGATCGACGCTGTTTACGATGGAAAAACACAGCTGCGGAGCGGGCAGCCCAAAAACGGCTGTCTTTCAGCGTCGCGTCGCCACCGGAAGTCAACAGTTAATGTGTTTTGTTTTAAATGTGTCTCCAACTGTTTTGGAGGGAAACTAAAGTTTGTATTTGAGCGGGAAAACAAGCTTTAAATCTGATTGGTCGCCACCTAGTGGCGGCACGTATAAATATCTGTCAGTCTGTTGGTTGAGTTCAGTTCTGTTATTCTTGCAATAAACATGTTGCATTAGATCGGTCTGGTCAATGTCTCCAAGAACCCACTACGCAACAGGGGTGACGAAGGTGGGATCTTGCCAAAGGAATGATGCCTATTAGAGTTGAAGTCACCAGGTGTTAGCCCAGGCACCAGAGCCCTGGTGGGACCACGTCCCCACCCTGCCTGCCAGTTAGCCAGACTGGAGGCACATCATCCTGAGGGATCTGTCCCCAGGATCTAGGCAGTTCAACTCCTTTGTAGCAAGAGAGGCAGCGTCCAAGACCTCACAAAAATACAACCATGGCCTAGGTGGGCAGGTTCAATGAGTTCGGTGTCTCCCACCCAGAACAGTGGAGCCCCACGGTGGACACCTACTTGCAGGCCAACCAGGTCAGAGAGGACGGGTTGAAAGCGGCAACCCTGCTCTGCGTGTGTGGTCAGGCCACATACAACATCACCGAGAATTTGGTAGCGCCAGCCAGCATTGAGTCAGTAACATATGCTGAATTGAAAATGATAAAAATATATTAGTTTAAAAATAAAATAGTTCTTTAAACCCATTCCTATCCTATGTTTCCTGGAGGAGAAAGGGGAAGAATGTATTGCTTCCTATGTAAACTATTGTTTATTGCTATTTGATATGTATAACCCTTCTACTATTGTTTATTGCTCTTTGATATGCATAACCTTTTCTTACCATTGTATCCATTGAGAGATAGAGACTGATGTTAGTTCTTAGGAAGTACTTAGCAAAACAAATTTAAACCAAAAGTTTTTTTTTAGGTACTCTAGTTAGGCGATCCGGACAAGAATGTAACCTTTGAAGTCCTTCAAATGGACTGAAAGGGAGGGGAAAGGGAGGGTGTCATGGTAGGAATGTATATAATGCTATGGATTTAAAGATTTGAGTGTGGTCTCTGTTTTTAGATGCTTTCTGTTGAAGTATCTCTGAGATTTACCATGTTGTGATTCAGTGTCAGCCTGTGCTCCCAGCAGCTGAGTCCGATGAATCTGAGGAGGAGGAGGAGGGGTTTGGAGAACCTTTGGTGTCAGAGGGAGGTTCTGATGCACTGCAGGACTCTCAGCCTGGCCCCTCCAGTTGTGTTCCTCATGAGGCCCAGCTGTGTGAGTACGAGGTGTCGGACTTAGATGAGTCACAGCTGAATCTGTTCAGAGATGCTAGAAGCAGAAGACAATCCAGCAGAGCAGAGCAAATCAATGAGGCAACTCAGTGAGAGGAGGAGAAGGCAGTGAGAAGCCACGCCTTGGGACTGATAATAAAAGGGGAAGGTGTGGGCAGGGCTGGTTGCTGAAGGCAACCGTTTGAAGACATTCTGAGAGAGTCCTGGTCTGTTTTTGTTACTTCTGTTTAACTCTTGTTTGATATTTTGATTCATTTATTCTATTGCTTTTTTGTTTGAACTGTAAATAAATTTGGGTTGGATTTTTCCAGCCTATTGACTGTAAAAAGGAAAAAGGGGTTGACCCTGACACACAAACAGGGCCGGTTGTAGGCTAGAACAGAACACACCACACTTTGCAAATTGCTTTTTCTATTTTCTGCAGAATAAACTCTTTTCTTACCAATCCAATTTTGTTAGTGTTTTAAACACATTTCTAACAAATTGGCTGCCCAACGTGGGGCATAGGGCATCTGTCGCTGCATCTTCGGGAGGTGAAATCATCTGAGGAAGGCATGCCCCATTGATTTCAATGGTCCAAGTTTTCAGTCGCAGGTCGAGGAGGCAGAACAGAACCAGGCACACGGACCAAATCGTGATTGGTAAGAACTGAGAGAGGGGATCAGAGAATTACCAGAATAAGAACCGGGCAACTTCGTGCACGAACCTAGGTGAGTAAAAATTGGGGTGAACTAAGGAGTAAAACCTAGGCGATTGGGAGAAGGTTGGGTAGGACAGTTTGAGTCTGAGATCTGTGAGAGGTGTGTGTGAGACACCTCGAGAGCCATAAAGGCTGGCAAAGCAAAGCGAGAGTGGACTCCTGAGTACGCACTTCCATACCTCCGCGAGGAGATTGGTCGGAAAAGGAGGAAGCGGCTTGGTGAAGTGAACCGTGGTCTCATTAGATTGGTAAAGACAACAGAATTATGCAGTAAACCAACCATGGGTAATTTGGGAGGGTCCCAGGAGAAGAACTGTGTGAAAAAGATTAGGAATAACCCAAAACTAAAAATAGATCCCCACAGCCCATTAGGGAGATTATTAGAAAACTGGGGGAAACCACCATATAACAAACTGATCATTAAGCTAAATTTAACAAAAGAAGATATGGTAAATTTGTGTTGCTTCATATGGTGGGAGGATGAAAAAATTGAGTGGCCCCGATTAGGGACTAATGATTATTTCGTCTGCCAGAACCTATATGATTACGTTAAAACTAAGGCTTGTAAATCCCTGGATAATAAAATAGATTATGCCCTTGTCTGGAATCCAGGCAAATGGACCAATATATCAGAAAAAAAATCCTTCTCATGTCTTCTTAGTAGATGAAGAAGAGGAAGAAGATGAGAAGAGAAAATATTTACCTCCACCGTATAGTCTGGGTCCAATTAACATTGCCCAGGCTCCACCCGGTGCACCATCACCCCCAGGGAGCCCCCAAATAAGACAAAAAGTTAATCAGTATAAAGCCTTATGGAAAGAATTGGAACAATGTAAAAAGGATATAGAGGACTTTCCGTTTAAACCCATAGAGGAAAAGGATACAATGTTTCCCTTGAGAGAGATTTTTAACGGAGTAAATGGCCAGGTCCAACCAATAATAGGTTTTGTACAGGATCCGCTCCAGGCATCGGAGGTGAGAGCTTTTAGGAAAGAAATGAAAAATAGGAGCAGCTGAACAGTTAGACAATTTATTAGGACCAAACATTTATATGTGGGAGGAGTTAATGGCTATACAAAACACATTGTTCTCGGAGGAAGAGAGGCAATTGATCCAGACCACTGCGATACAAGTCTGGGAGCGGGACCATCCCCCTTCGACTAATAATAATATAAAGGGGGAGGATAAAATTCCCATTGTGAGACCTAACTGGGATAATAACAATCAGGCACATAGGACAAATATGGAAGACATGAGGAACATAATTATAAGGGGAATAAAAGAGGCAGTCCCAAAAGCACAAAGTATGACACAGGCTCTAAGCCTTGAGCAGGAAAAGGAGGAATCCCCTGCCGCCTTCTTGCAAAGATTAAAGGACACCATGAGAAGGTATTCAGGAATGGATCCTGATGATGATGCAAATGTGCCGATCGTCAGAATCCAGTTTGTGACTAAGGCATGGCCAGATATTTCATGAAATTGCAAAAACTGTAGAATTGGACTACTGAATCCATAGATGATTTATTAAAAGCAGCTCAGAAAGTGTATGTCCAGAGAGACGCAGAGAAAGCGAAGCAAAAAGGGAGAGTGATGGTAGCCACAGTTAAAGAGGTAGTGAGACAGCAAGAACCCCCACCTCCCCGAGCTCCAGAAGGAGGACCAGGATGTGGGAGAGCAGATTGGAACAGGGAAGGTTGTAATCAGGGATTCAGGGGAAGGACACAGGGAAGTAGAAATGGCAAGGGTTGGGAGGAATGCATAAGGAGATGCTTTGGGTGTGGCCAAGTTAATGGAAGGGGATGAGGAGCAATATTAGGGGTGTCAGGGGCACTTTATATTTAAGTCCCATGAAGAGCCCTTGATAAATTTATTGGTGGGACCCAGTGAAGAGGAATTAGTATTTCTGATAGACACAGGAGCAGCCCGTACTTTTGTTTCTGTATTAACTCCAGAAATGAAATTGAGTGGGCAAGTGATCAGAGTTTCTGGGGTGTAAGGGGAAGGATTTGAAGTCCCCAAAATCAATCCCCTGGAAATTAAAGTAAAAGTTGGGGGACAGAAAATTAAGATTGAGATGTTATATATTCCTGAGGCTGGAGTAAACCTATTAGGGCGAGATGCTCTGATGGCATTACAATTAAAATTAGAATTCAAACCTGAGACATTCATGAGAAAACTGACTCAGGAGGAGGAGGATAAGATCAACCCATCTGTTTGGGTGAAAGAGGGGAACCGGGGGTGGGGGGTGGGTTACAGATTCCCCCTTTGAAAATCAACTTGAAAGAACCCAATGTAATAATTAGGCTGAAACAATATCCCATTTCAATGGAAGGAAGAAAAGGTCTACAGCCAGTGATTGATGCCCTCTTAAAGGATGGTCTTTTGGAATCCTCTATGTCACCTTATAATACTCCAATATTACCATTAAAGAAACCAGATGGGACCTACAGAATGGTCCAGGATCTTAGACTTCTGAACAGAATTGTTCAGACCCGGCACCCCCTTGTGCCAAATCCCTACACTTTAATGGGGAGAATTCCCCCAGACCACCAATGGTTTAGTGTAGTGGACCTGAAGGATGCCTTTTGGGCATGTCCTCTAGATAAAGAGTCAAGACCCATGTTTGCATTTGAATGGGAGAATCCTTACACAGGAAGGAAACAACAATACCAATGGACTGTACTCCCTCAGGGGTTTACAGAATCTCCCAACTTATTCGGACAGGTCTTAGAAGAAGTTTTGGAGGCTTTGCAGTTGCCCAAGGGGACCTGTTTAATACAGTATGTGGATGATCTTCTAATGTCTGGGAAAAAGAAAGCAGAAACTATTGACGCTACCAATGCATTACTAAACTTTCTGGGACAACAGGGACTAAGAGTTTCCAAAACCAAATTGCAATATGTGGAAAGGGAGGTGAAATACAGGTAGAAGGGAGGCCACCTGCCCTAAGACCCTTTCAATGCATTCAGGTAGATTTCACCAAGCTGCCTAGAATAGGCAAACTGAAGTTTCTGTTGGTTATAACAGACCATTTAACTGGATGGACAGATGCATATCCTTGTAGTAATACAACTGCCAAGGTTGTATCAAGAGTACTACTAGTTCAGATTATTCCTAGATATGGGATTGTCACTCAAATTGATAGCAACCAGGGGAGCCATTTCACAGCAAAGGTATTGCAGAATATTATGGAAGCCTTGGGAATAAGTTGGAAATTTCACACAGCTTGGCATGCGGCCAGCGGTGGAAAAGTTGAAAGGGCTAATGCAAAGATAAAGGAATCATTAACTAAACTAATTTTAGAGACCCACATGCCCTGGACTAAGTGTCTGCCACTGGCACTGCTGAGAATCAGGACTCAGCCACGAAAAGACATAGGACTGTTGCCCTATGAATTATTATTTAGAGTTGCTTTTACATCAGGAAAAATTTGTATAGACTCACTCCAAACTCGAGATAGAGTACTGAAGCAATATGTACATAAACTGTCCAGATATTTTGATTTTCTCAGGAAACAAGGATTGCTGGCACAAACACCTCCATTGGAGTTTCCAGTCCACAGATTTCAGATTGGAGACTGGGTGCTGATCTGAAGTTGGAAGGAAGAAAAACTGGTTCCAAAGTGGGAAGGCCCTTTCAATGTGCTGCTGAAATCCGAAACAGTAGTATGAATGGCAGAAAAAGGCTAGACCCATTACACTCGTGTGAAAGGACCGGTGGATGCTCCAACTGAGTGGAGAAGTGTGCCTCAATCTGATCCTTTGAAGTTGATAATAAGAAAAAGCAAAATATAGAGACATTAGAAAAAGAGGGGTTTTTTTGTTATATGTTAGTTTTGTGACTCTATTGTTGATTGTACCCATTGCCCAGACTGTGCACCAACACACAGAGACTGCAGAGAGAAGTGTGATATAGTGATCATCGAAGATTGATCTCCTGAATACAGATCTCAGCCCCTGTTAAGTACTTTTCCAGGGGTGGACAGAATTGGGATAATGACAGACTTCAATATGGCTCTGGTTACAGGAGTAATTAAGATTTGGATGATAGTGGGAGTAGTAGGGTTCGAAAGCACATGCAATAGCCAAAGTACAGATAATCCTGATAACTGTAATGCTTGTATCAAAACCACTAAAATGGGTAATAAGATAACCGAAACTCTGACATATCATGCTCAGATGAGCTGCAAGTTGGTGGTAGGAACGTGTGTTCATAATACTACCCGATTTTCCCTTTGTAATGAAACAGGAAGGATTACGTGTGTTGACCCCTCTAGTGTGGAATATCAGACAACCATTCAGGTATTTGCCCTTCAAAGTGGAAGGAGCCAAAAGCTATTATTATTAGGACAAAGCACCAGTACCTCTGCAAATCACAGAAGTAGAATCTGCTTTAATGCCTGCTATGCCATGAAATTTAGTCCTTGGGCCACCTGGGGTGACCTGAGTTGGCAGCAGAGGTACCTCACACAAAGGATATATGTTTACAATGGGGCTTCCCAGACATATTGGTATTCTGATGATAAAGGTCCATCTAGAGTGTGGACAGAGAAGGGCAGTTGGTTTGGTTTAACCAAGGGGGTCGGACAATCTGATTGTTTAGAAGACCATTGTACCCCCATCTGTTTGCATTTTGTAGATCCCAACGAAGGGTTACAAGAATACGGGCTGGGAATTGAGAGTGTGGGAAAGGACCCCAGCACCCGCATCTCCATTAACATAACCAGGAAAAACCTGACCCCAATAGAAAGGAGGTTATTTCATTCCTTTTATGAGGAACTTGAAAAGGCCCATCATCCTGATACTTTGGGACTCACTTTTCTCAGCAGAAATCTGTTTATAGATCTAGCTGAAAGAATTGTAAAGAGGTAAAGAATTGTTATGTATGTGGTGGGACAAATATGGGGGAACAATGGCCCTGGGAACCCAAAGAGGTTGATATCCAAGACACCAATATTACGTCTACACGGACTACTAAATTAGCAAAGAGAAGTAAAAAGTGGGCTCTAACTACATCCATTATAGGTTACTTCTGCTTTCAGAGAAACTGCTCCAAAAATCAGGAGGAAGTAGGAATTATGGTATGCGAAGGTCAGAGATCTTATGGAGACTCAAGTATTCAGAATTGGGGAACCATGCATAGTATTGATTATAATCCCTTTAATAATACAGTTTTACAGGGATTATGGAACAATGCATCCCAAGAATGGCCTGCTCCACAAGGATTTTATTGGATATGTGGAAAGTTTGCATATACCACCTTACCTAACAATTGGTGTGGTTCATGTGTATTGGGAAATATAAAACCCAGCTTTTTTCTACTTCTCATTCCTCAAGGGGAAAAACTTGGAATAGCAGTATACGAGGATAAGGGAGCTAGGAAAAAGCGATCAGTGAAAATTGGAGAGTGGAAGGATAATGAATGGCCTCCTGAATGCATAATAGCAGTCTACGGGCCGGCCACATGGGTTGAGGATGGATGATGGGGATATAGGACTCCAATTTATATGCTGAATCGCATTATTAGGCTACAAGCAGTTTTGGAAATTATCACTAATGAAACAGCACTAGCATTAAATAAGATGACTAAACAAAGTACTCAAATGAGCACTGCAATTTATCAAAATAGGTTAGCATTGGATTATTTATTGGCAGAAGAAGGGGGAGTCTGTGGAAAATTTAATCTCACCAACTGTTGTCCACAAATGGACAATGAAGGGAAAGCCATTGAGGAAATAACAAATAAAATAAGAAAAATAGCCCATGTACCAGTCCAAACCTGGACTGGAATACTTGATGAGGGATTCATGGGAGGAATTTTTCGGAATTGGAAACAAGCTTTATTTATGTTAATAGTAATATTTATAGGATTAATGTGCTTACCCTGCTTGATTCCTATAATACGAAGTATTGTACAAAACACTGTGGAGGGAATGGTGAATACCATTACCAAAAGTGACTGGTTACAGAGGGAACCCGTTAGATGGCATCGTCCTACAGAACAAGCAACTAGTCCTCAAAGCTGCGCAAACTGCGGGGGACAACACAAAAGGACTGAGTGCAGGTTTCGCACAGCAGTGTGCCGTGCCTGTGGGAAGCAAGGCCACATCGCCAGAGTCTGTAGAGGTTGCCAGAGAGATGCTCAGACTGCAGATGCCCAGCAGAAAGATAAATGGGCCCTGGGGCAGAACAGGGTCGGATACTGTTCTGGGAGGAGAAGCATTCTGCGGACAGGAGCCCAATGCCCCCTTAAAGAGAAGCTGAGACTTCAAGTCAAAATACAAGGGGTTCCTTGCTCCATGGAGCTCGACACAGGGTCAGCGTTGTCCATCATTTCATACAAGACTTTCAGTTATATCTGCAGACAGAAGAAGTGAGTTCAACTCAAACCATCAAGCCATGTTCTGACAGATTTTCAAAATTGTCACGTCACAATAAAAGGCGAAGCCACCATAAGAGTCAGGTTCAAAGAGTTTGATGCCCTCAACATTGTGGTCTTTGAAGGACAACATACAAGTCTAATAGGATTAGACTGGTTTGAAGCCCTGGGCATCCGAGTAACTGGCATAAATCTCACTCAAACAGCTGACCTGGCAACAGTATGCCAAGAGTATGCTGATGTGTTCAGTCCTAACCTAGGACAATACAAAGGGGTACCAATATCCCTTAATCTTGATCTGGCTGTCACTCCAATCAGGATAAAACCGTGCAGAGTGCCATTTGCGCTAAAACAAAAAAACCAATGCGGAGCTGGACAAATTAGTGCAAATGGCAGTGCTGCACCTGTGGGCAGTAGCCTATGGGAGACTCCCACAGTGACCCCAGTGAAGTCCAATGAGGACGTCCATATCTGTGCAGACTACAAGTGCACAATCAACAAGGCACTACAGCAACACACTTACCCAGTGCCAGTAGTTAGTCACATCCTCGATCACTTCAAGGAGGTCGCCTGTTTGCCAAACTCGACCTTGCACAAACCTACTAACAGCTGCCAGTTGATGATGCCACAGCAGAGGCACAGACAATCGTCACTCACAGAGGGGCATTCAGAGTTCGTCGCCTGGAGTTTGGGGTAAGTGTTGCCCCAGGATTGTTCCAAAGTGTTATGGAATGGACACTTAAAAATATACCAGGCGTCTGACCCTATTTTGATGACGTCCTGATTGCAGGTGAATCTGCGGCAGTCCTAGCAGATCCCCTCAGAGCAGTGCTTCAACAGTTTCGCGAAGCGGGGTTGAAGTAAAAAAAAGAAAAGTGTCAGATTGGAGTGGACTGTACTGAGTTCTTGGGATTTTGGATAGATGCTGCCAGAATCCATCCATCAGAAGCTAAGCTAAAAGCTATCCATCAAGCCCCAAGACCTGGGACTTTTAAATTTTTATCAATTGTTTCTGCCACACAAAGCGGCATTGGCAGAGCCACTCCATCTTCTTTTAGACAAAAAAGCACCCTGGCTGTGGGAAAGCACCCATGATAAAGCATTCAGAGCAGTCAAATAACTGCTATCGTCTCACTTCGTGTTAGCACATTTTAACAAAAAACTGCTTGTGATTTTAGAATGTGATGCATCACCATATGGCATCAGAGCAGTTCTAAGCCATAAAATGGCAGATGGCCATGAAGCTCCTATAGCTTATTATTCTTGAACATTATCTGCAGCAGAGAGAAATTATGCGCAGATAGACAAGGAAGCTATTGTAGCAGGAATTAAGAAATTCCATGACTTCCTATATTGATGACTCTTCACCATTTTCACTGATCACAAGCCATTGCTCGGCCTCTTTACAGCAGACAAGCAGACTCTGCAGTTCCTATCACCAAGGATGCTGCAATGGTTAATTTTTATGGCTGCCTATTCATACAGGCTAGTCCACAAACCAGGTAAGGAAATGGGCCATGCTGATGCACTCAGCTGACTGCCTCTGCCTCAAACAGATCCAGACCCAGACCCAGCAGCTTGCATCCTGGCAATCCAGGATCTTCCTGAAACGCCCCTACACACGGGAGATGTGGCCGCCGAAACTGCCACTGACAGAACACTCAGCTGCGTTCTGAACTGGGTGTTGAGGGGGTGGCCAGAAAACAGGCCAAGTCCAGAGTTCCAGAGTTATGCCAGCAAAAAGGATGAGCTGTCAGCCCACAAGGGTTGCATATTGTGGGGAATCAGGGTGATTGTTCCACCAACATTTCAAACCAGAGTATTAGAATCTCTGCATGAGGGGCATCCTGGCATCGTCAGAATGAAGGCACTTGCAAGAAGCTACTTGTGGTGGCCAGGTCTGGATAAGGACATTGAGGCTCAAGTAAGGAGCTGTAGGGTCTGTCAAGAAACCCGGCCAGAAATGCCTCAAGCACCAGTGCACTGCTGGGAGACCGCGCAAACTCCATGGTCTCGCGTGCATATCGACTTTGCAGGACCATTTCAGGGACAGGTATTCCTCATTGTAGTGGACAGCTATTCAAAATGGCTAGAGATAGTACCTGTCCAATCTATGACTACTGCCAGGACCATCCAGGAACTGCACAGACTTTTTGCTACACACGGCCTGCCAGACGTCATTGTGTCAGACAACCGGGCACAATTCATGGCAGCAGAGTTCCAGTCCTTCCTTAAAGCTAACATGATTAGACACACCACTTCAGCTCCATTCCACCCAGCTTCCAACAGCCAAGCTAAACGGATGGTGAGATCCACAAAAGAGTCTTTGAAGAGATTAACGACTGGAGACTGGAATCACCGCCTGGCAGACTTTCTTTTATGCCAGCACACAACACCGAGTTCCACTACAGGTTGCAGCCCAGCTGAGCTCAGATGGGGTTGTCGACTCACAACAAAGTTGGACCGTCTTCATCCTGAAAGAGCAGCTAAAGAAACGTCACAACCCAAGTCTCCAAGGAATTTACAGCTGAGTGAGCCTGTTTGGGCAAGAAACTATGGGCAGGGGGCACCTTGGGTGGTTGCTATTGTAACAAAGGTGTCAGGGCCACTATCCTACGAGGTGGCCCTGGATGACGGTCGTGTGGTTCGATGCCACATTGACCAGTTGCAGCGGCAGCAGGCTAATCAGAGTCCTGGAGCAGAAAATGAGAGGACTATAGACATGTATAGGTAAGTGGCCATTCCCGAATCGCCCAGACCCACAGAAATTGTACGAGTAGAACCAGAGGCGACGCAGAACAGCGAACCGTGTTTGCCAGCAAGTGACACGAGCGGACACAGTGGTACAGGTCTACCCAGTACAGCCGAACATAGCAGCACCAGTCTACCCAGTGCGGACAGTCACAGCAGCACAGGTCTACTGGGTATGGCTAACCGGCAAGTTGATCGGGAGCCCCAAACAGCTTTGTGGCGCTCTGAAAGTACCCATAATCCACCAACATATTTAAATGATTATGTCAATAAAATGTACTGGGGTTGACTTGTCCATGTTCTGTTCCAGCCTACGACCAGCCCTGTTGGAATGTCAGGGACAACCCCTTTTTTATATTCAATAGGCTGGAATTAAGCCAACCAAATTTATTTGCAAAAACTAAACGAAACAGTTCAAAACGGAGTTAAACAAATACAGACCGAGACTATATCAGAAGCTCTTCAAACGGTTGCCTTCAGCAACCAGCACCTCCCACACATTCCCCTTTTAAACAGCAGTCTCAAGGCGTGGCTTCTCTTTGCCTTCTCCCAAGGTGCCTCATTGCTTTTCTTTGTTCACTTCTGCTAGTCTGCCTCCTGCTTCGAGCGTCCCTGAACAGAGCCAGCTGTGGATCGTCTTCTTCCAATCTTTCAGGCTCACACAGCTGGGTCTGAGGAGGAACAAGACGGGAGGGGCCTGGCTGAGAGCTCTGTGGTGCATCAGAACTTTCCTCTGCAACCAAAGGCTCTCCAAACCCCTCCTCCTCCTCCTCTTCAGAATTGTCCGACTCAGCTGCCGAAACCACAGGCTGACGCTGAATCACAACTGTCCAGGGGAAAGGGGTGTTATGCATTGATAATAACAGTTAATGTGTTTTGTTTTAAATGTGTCTCCAACTGTTTTGGAGGGAAACTAAAGTTTGTATTTGAGGGAGAAAACCAGCTTTAAATCTGATTGGTCACCGCCTAGTGGTGGCACGTATAAATATCTGTCAGTCTGTCGGCTGAGTTCATTTCTGTTATTCTTGCAATAAACATGTTGCATTAGATTGGTCTGGTCAATGTCTTCAAGAACCCACTACGCAACAAACCCATTATCTATTTTGTACTTCAGCACTGTATTGGCTGCCGGTGGACTGATCAGGGGGATTGGGTTTCAAAGGGGGAAGAATTGCTTGGTGCTTTGCCCGGGAATGTTAGATTCCTCTTGACTTTACTGCCACCACTGTTTCTCAGTAAAAGTTCTTTTGATTAACCACATGGCATCAAGAGTTGTACTTTCCATTGGGGATATATTTGTCACCCTCAAATGTAAAGTTATATAAAAATAATTATGAAAAGTTATGGGGAAAAGTTCAAAAAGAATTGGATAGCTGGAAAAAATTACAATTATCTTTATTGGGAAAAATTGCAGCTGTGAAAATGAATGTTTTGCCAAAAATTTTATTTTTATTTCAAATGATACCTATACTTAAAAAGGATTCAAATTTGGAGGAATGGCAAAAAGGTATTAATAAATTTGTTTGGGCAGGGAAAATGCCACGAGTTAAATTTAAGATTATGCAGGATACGCGTGAGCGAGGTGGTCTTAAAATGCCTAATTTTAAATTATATTATGAAGCTGCTGCTTTGTCAGCGATAAGTGATTGGTTTAATTTAACACAAGGGAGATTATTAAATCTTGAAGGCCATGATTTGTTATTTGGTTGGCATGCATATTTGTTGTATGATAAGAAGGTGGATAATGTGTTCAAGGTACATATTTTAATGCATGCTCTGTTGCGAGTTTGGACTTAATTACGGCAGCGAGACTTTTAGTAGCGCAATATTGGAAGAAGGAAGAACTGCCGACTATAGAAGAATGGACTTTAAAAGTCTCCAATCTGGCGGAAATGGCAAAGATTTCAGCGTACTTGAAAGATCAAATGCAACAGAGATATATTGTGGAGTGGAGAAGATGGATTGATTATATTCAGAATAAATATGGGACTAAAAAGTTTCATCTAGCATTTGAATAAGTACTGATGTGATATTTATATTGCTTGTAGTTATTTTATAAGAGTTAAAGTGTGATAGATTTAATATTTTATTGTTGTTTGCATAAGGTAGACTATGATTGCTTGTATTTTTATACCCTGTATTGAGCTCTGGGAAGTCGGGGAGGGGGGAGGGGGAAGGGAGGGAGGTGTTGGGGAGGGTTGGGGAGAGGGGAGGGGGTTGGGAGGGGTTTTGTCTTTTTAAAAAATGTATTGTAAAATTTTTCAATAAAAAAAAGAGTTGTACTTTCCTGAGAGGGACAGCTGGGGCAGGTCCTTACAGCATGCACCAGTTATGCAGGAAATGGACTTTGCTCAGGGATGAAGGAGGAAAACCAACTTGGCTAAATAAAGGTACTTAAAAGAAAAGAAAAAATATATAGTAACATTGATCTTTCCTCCTTTCTATGCAATCACTGAGCAAGTAATATGTTTGATGAGATTTTTGCCTTTCCTAATTTAACTAAGATTTACAGTGAGAATGACCAGGGTGTGTAAACCTGAGTATTCTGTTTTCCTTTTCTTTTTTCTTTCCTTTGTCTTTGTGTGCCCTCAAGATAAATGTAACGGTTAAATGTATGTAATCCCTAGAGAAAAGAATTTTTAAATTCTGTTAGGGAAAAAATGTTAAAATAAGCCATAAAAAGAAAATACCTGCACCCTAGTTTGCCTGGCCAGCAAAATGGGGTGATGAGAACTGTGTTCCCTTTTTCCTCTCTGTGCCTTTAAGAACAGCCCTAGGTTGTCAGGAGGGAATGATTTCAGAAGAAAAGTGTCAACCTCCAGCTTGAGTATCCAAACAAAAGTCCAGGATTAGTTTAATTTCTAAAAAGCTTAATGTTTACTGAATACATGGCCTGGTAAAGGTGAGGTAAAACTAACTTTAAAATCCCAAGGCATCAGCCTACAGCATATAACAATAACTTTCCCAGCCAAACCTCCCAGATGTCCACATAGCTCATGTAAAACAAGTTCTCTCTTTGTTATGGAACCTGTCTGCTATCTTCTTCACACCTGCTATAATGTCCTTGAAAGATTTCCATACTGCGGACTCTCAGCAAGCTTCCGTAGAACTGGAGAGGTTTCTTTTCTCTATCTAACTCATTCAAAAGCAACACCTCCCTCCCTTTACTCTAATGCCAAGATGAAAACAGAGGCACATAGCTGCAAAATTTTCACTCTTGACAAAAGTTTATTTTCTGTAAGTATCATAAGTGGGTTTTATCTCTCTTTTTTCTAAAACATGAGGTATGTCCATCCACAGGAGCCTCATGAACTCAGGTTCGCTTGTGTGGAAATAACCTTTTCTTATTAAGTTACTTTTCTTGTCATCGATCAAGGATGAACATGTAGTAGTTAGTAAAGTTGCTGTGAAACTGGTCCTGAAACATATAGGCACTTTTGAATCTCTAAAATGGTGTGGCCTTTTCATCTGAACTGTGTATTGATAATACTGGGCCAAATGCTGTCAGGATGTTTAGATACTTTAAAACAAAGGTCAAAGTTGGACTTTCCATGCCCCTCACAAATTGTAGAATATTGTGTTGTTAAAATTGTTTGGACCTTGCAGCATTCTCAATCTGCCCAGCATTCTCAAGCTGCCAGTCTTTAAGTCCCCTTTAATATGTGCTTTACAAAAGATTATGTTGCATTTGTTCATTTGCAGAGGTGGGACCTGTTCTGAACCAGCCCTCTTCCGGCCTTGTAGTAAGGCAAACCCCTATTCTAACAGAAGAGACTGGAGAGCGTCCAAGGCTGAAAAGCGTCTGCCAAGATTTATTGGTCAATTAACAGAACAAGAAACAAAAACACAGGAACTTGAATCCTCAAGCGGAAGGGTTGCTTTCAGCAACCAGCCCCTCCCCAAACACTCCTTTTATTTAGAGTTCAGGGCGTGGTCTCCCTGTGCCTCCTCCCGAGGAGTCCCACAGCCTTTCTTTGTTTGTTCCTGCTCGACTGCCTCCTGCGTCGGGCGTCCTTGAACAAGGCCAGCTGTGGGTCATCATCCTCCGCACTATCGGGCTCACGCAGCTGAGAAGAGGTCCCCGGCTGAGGGCTCTGCAAAGCCTCCAAGCCATCATCAGCCGGTTCGTCTTCCACACCCTCCTCCTCCCCCTCATCTGAGTCATCCGATACATCTGAACCGGCTGCCGGGCCCACCGGCTGGCCCTGAGTCACAACAGGACCCTTCATCTTTCCTTGTACTCTTTCATCTCCAGACATCTTTTCCTTATTACCAGAATCCAGTTTCTCTCTTTTTTTCTTTATCTCATCTGTAGTGTCACCATTTTGTTGTGACTGGTTTATCTGTTTCTTTAACAACTGTAGTGTTAATGTCTTTTAAAATCCTGCCTGCAAGCTATCCACCCCACTCCAACTCTCCATCTCTTCTCCCCTGTTCTCCATTTCTCATGTCAGACCAACAATGCCTCTTCTGGGAGGGTCACCCACAAAGCGGGGAGGTGGTCTTGTCCTCATATCTTTCAGCCCTGCATAGATGACTCTGGACCCTGTGGAAGCAGAGCTCAGTGACCCAGACACTGCTTCTAGAGGAGACCCTCCTCCCATTCAAGCCAGGGGACTGGGTTTGGATCAAATCGTTCACTCGGAAATCACCTCTGCAGCCCAAGTGGAAAGGACCCTTCCAAGTACTCCTGACAACTCAGACAGCTGTGAAAGTAGCTGAGAAATACAGTACACCTGGATCCACTGGTCCCACTTCAAGCCAGCTCCCCCCCTCATTTGCTCTCTAATTGGCCAGATAAATGTATTCAGTGCTTTTTTTCTAAAAAAAAAAAAAAGGTGCCGGAACTCTCATCTTGGGCGCAGGAGGTGGGGGGGTTGGGGGGGGCAGTGCTGCTGCAGTCACAGGTGCGAAGGGTGTTGGTGGTGGGCTCCCCTCCCTGGGGCTGGAGCCGGCGCAGCTGGTGCTGTGGGAGAAGCAGAGCCCACTCTATATGGCGGGGCTGCGCAATGCGGGCAGCAGAGGCGGTACGGGCCAGGCGATGTTTTAATCTTATGATTTTAAAAATATATTTTTTCTATTTTCCCCAAACCTCGCCATGTGGATTGCATACAAATATTATATAATTGGTAAATAAAGGTAGAACATATGTTAAATATACATCAAATGATAATATGCTTCCCTACAAAGTCAATTCTTGCTCAATGACAAACCAAGAAGTTAACTCGGAAAGGCAAGAGGAAAATCTAGAAGAGGTCTGTGCAGCTCTTCAGCATCTTCATCAACGATTTGGATGAGGGGATAGATGGGGAACTCATCAAATTTGTAGACAACACTAAGCTGGCAGGAATAGCTAATACTCCAGAAGATAGGCTTAAGATACAGGAGGATCTGGACAGACTCGAACACTGGGCACTATCTAACAAAATGAAATTCAATTGTGAAAAAAGTAAGGTTCTACATTTAGGCAGGAAAAATCAAATGTACAGGTATAGTATAGTTGGTACCTTGCTTAATAGTAGTAACTGTGAGAGAGATCTCGGAGTCCTAGGGGACAATCACTTAAATATGAGCCAGCAGTGTGCTGCAGCTGCCAAAAAAGCCAACACAGTGCTAGGCTGCATTAACAGAGGGATAGAATCAAGATCACGTGAAGTACTAATACCACTTTACAATGCCTTGGTAAGGCCACACCTGGAATATTGCATCCAGTTTTGGTCACCACGATGTAAAAAAGATGTCGAGACTCTAGAAAGAGTACAGAGAAGAGCAACAAAGATGATTGGGGGACTGGAGGCTAAAACATATAGGGAATGGTTGCTGGAATTGGGTATGTGTAGTTTAATGAAGAGAAGGTTGAGGGGTGACATGATAGCAGTGTTCCAATATCTCAGGGGCTGCCACAAAGAAGAGGGAGTCAAGCTATTCTCCAAAGGACCTGAAAGCAGGACAAGAAGCAACGGATGGAAACTAGTCAAGGAGAGAAGCAACCTAGAACTAAGGAGAAATTTCCTGACAGTTAGAACAATTAACCAGTGGAACAACCTGCCTCCAGAAGTGGTGAATGCTCCAACACTGGAAGTTTTTAAGAAAAGACTGGCCAGCCATTTGTCTGAAATGGTATAGGGTTTCCTGCCTGAGCAGGGGGTTGGACTAGATGACCTCCAAGGTCCCTTCCAACTACTTCTTTTTCTTCTTCTTCTTCTTCTTCTTCTTCTTCTTCTTCTTCTTCTTCTTCTTCTTCTTCTTCTTCTTCTTCTTCTTCTTATTATTATTATTATTATTATTATTATTATTATTATTATTATTATTATTATTATCTTGTAGAAAGGAAAGGCCCACAATGATAAATTAAAAATCTTTGTGGTCTGCAAAGGAATGCTGGTGGGCTAATCAATGATTTGGTGACTAGAGAAGCATCTACAGTGTTGGAGCTTGTGGTCATGGTAAGCCATGGAGGCACTAGGCAACATGACTTTCAGGGCAGTGGTGGTGATTTTATTACTTTTTTAAAAAGTCTGTGCTCTGTCCAAGGGTGCTTGGTAGGCTGCATCTAGGCCTGGTCTAGAATTTATTTTGGAGCATTCAACTATGTCAAACTCATTTTGTATGAGGCAACTTTTTATAAAAGAATTACCATTAATTTGTTTTAATAAAATAATTTAAATCAATTTTTCACTTGATTTCAAACTAAATGAATGAGACTTTTTTTAGTACAATTGCCAAATGTAATAAACTGGTTTTAGGTATATGTTACTGGAAGGAAAAAGCAATCCCTGTTGCGTTACTGATCCCAGAGAAACATTTGCATGTATGCAGGTATCCTTAGGGTGCCATAGTTATGGATGAGAAATATTGGTTGCAAAGTTGGCATTTCTGGACATAATACAGATATTTTGGATTTATTTTTGTTTCTTTGCATGTTTGATATTTTTAAAAAGGCATATGCTACTGACTACACTTATGCACATATGTAACATGATCACTGCTTGTCCAAAATTTTACTATACAGATAATACCCCCAGAAATTATTTTAGCCTTTTTAATAAACGTTGTTATTGATGTTAAGCTCACCAGGGAAAACATCATATATTGTTATGTATATACTAGGCTAATTATTTAAAGACTGAAGTGCAACATAACTAGATTCTAAATAATCTATTTTTCAAAACACACAACAGTCCAAACAGTAAAAGTAAAGTCCAAATTAAGAATATTTCATTCTTAAGAATTGTTTAGATTCAAAATAGTTTTCAAGAGTGTACAAAAGATACTATTTTTTTCTAGAATCAGCTAAATTAGACATATTACATTGAGAAAAATGTTTCTAATTTCTTTCCTGTTACCTTTGATTTCATTGCAGAGATGTTAACATAAGAAATAGATTATTTTGTTATCTAATTTTACCTTCTAAAAGACAGAAGCAGATGAAAAATGTGAGGTTCTTTCCTGTTGGCTTTTCTGAATTAGCTGTTTTAGATTCTAAAAGTTTAGTTCCTAAAGAAGTAATCCTGCAAATAATTTTAACGTCCTCCTCTAGTGCAGGCTAGCAATCTTGGCTCTTTTTTATGACTCTCAGCATGGCTGGCTCAGGATTTCTGGGAGTTGAAGTCCACGAGTCATAAAAAAGAGCCAAGATTGGTAGCCCTGCAATAGGCTTAGGAAAACCAATAAGGGATCTGGGGTTTTCTTTGCAAAAAAAGGTGCCGGAACGCAGTTCTGAGCGTTCTATGAGGAAAAAAGCCCTGAATGTATTCATGGAGGGGTGGCCTTTGGGAGTGGTTGGCACAGCAAGTCCTGAACATATCGGACTTCAGTTTGGTTGAAGGGAAATTGTCAAGGATGTTTGTACTACCTGGCTTGTAGGAGTAGCTGCACACACACACCATTCAGAACCACACTGAAGCTATCCCCTTCACCCTACCTCAGTGTAAAGCTCCTCCTAGGGTGGTTCTTGCTCTGTGGCACTAAGGCCTATTCATACCTCCCTGCCAATTCCACGGGGGGACCATGCATCCTTGGGCGATTAACAATTCTTATGTTCTCACTGAGGAGGTGGCAGAAAAGAGATCTCCAATTCCCAACATTTGATTGTGACTCACAAATGGTGCTGCCCAGTAAGGCAGAATATGTTGCAATGGCACTCTCATCAGTGGGAGTCCCAGGGCTCGTTGTGTGCAATTTCAGGAATACTAACAGCCTGGCTTGCACACTGGTGAAAAGCCTCAATTCAACCTCCCAAGCCCTGGACACACAAAACCAAAAGCTAAAGCAGTGTCATAGTCTGGCTGAATAAGCCCAACCAAGCAAAACACTAGAGACATGCTGAACTCCAATGTTAACTTTATTAGGCAAAAACAATTTGGCAAGTTTAAAGGAAAGCTAACTTTAAAGCCCCCTTCATGGATTACTACCTTGTCGTGGCGAAGGGGTTGCATAATTCAATGAAGCTATGAGCTATGCCATGCAGGGCCACCCAAGACAGACAGGTCATAGCAGAGAGTTCTGACAAAACGTGATCCACTGGAGAAGGAAATGGCAACCCACTCCAGTATCTTTGCCATGAAAACCCTATGGACAGTACCAAAAGGAAAAAAGATATGACGCTGGAAGATGATCCCCTCAGGTCGGAAGGCATCCAATATGCTACTGGGGAAGAGCAGAGGGATAGTACTAGTAGCGCCAGAAGGAATGAAGTGACTGGGCCAAAGCCGAAAGGACGCTCAGCTGTGGATGTGTCTGGTGGTGAAAGTAAAGTCCGATGCTGTAAAGATTTTTTCTCCATAGGAACCTGGAATGTAAAATCCATGAATCAAGGCAAGCTGGACGTGGTCAAACAAGAGATGACAAGACTGAACATCGACATCTTAGGAATCAGCGAACTAAAATGGACAGGAATGGGTGAATTTAATTCAGATGACCATCAGGTATACTACTGCGGTCAAGAATCCCTCAGAAGAAATGGAGTAGCCTTCATAGTCAATAAAAAAGTAGGAAAAGCAATAGTGGGATACAATCCCCAAAATGACAGAATGATCTCAGTTCGAATCCAAGGCAAACCATTCAATATCACAGTAGTTCAAGTCTATGCCCCAACCACCAGTGCTGAAGAGGAAGAAAGCCCTATGAAGCCCTACAGCACCTTATAGAACTAACACCAAAAAATGATGTCCTTATCATCATGGGGGATTGGAATGCTAAAGTAGGAAGCCAAAAGATAACCAGAATAACAGGCAAGTTTGGCCTTGGAGTACAAAATGAAGCAGGGCACAGGCTGATAGAATTTTGTCAAGAGAATACGATGGTCATAGCAAAGACTCTTTTCCAACAACCCAAGAGACGGCTCTACAGATGGACATCACCAGACGGTCAACACAGAAATCAGATTGACTATGTGCTCTACAGCCAAAGATGGAGAAGCTCTATACAGTCAGTAAAAACAAGACCAGGAGCTGACTGTGGCTCAGACCATGAGCTTCTCGTTGCAAAATTTAGGCTTAAACTAAAGAAAGTAGGGAAAAGCACTAGGCCACTCAGGTATGAATTAAATCATATCCCTGTTGAATATACAGTAGAGGTGACAAATAGATTTAAGGAATTAGATCTGATAGACAGAGTGCCTGAAGAAATATGGACAGAGGTTCGCAACATTGTACAAGAGGTAGCAACTAAAACCATCCCAAAGAAAAGAAATGCAAGAAAGCAAAATGGTTGTCTGAGGAAGCTTTGCAAATAGCTGAGGAAAGGAGGGAAGCGAAAGGCAAGGGAGAAAAACAAAGACATGCCCAACTGAATGCAGAATTCCAGAGAATAGCTAGAAGAGATAAGAATGCCTTCTTAAATGAACAGTGCAAAGAAATAGAAGAAAACAATAGAATAGGGAGGACTAGAGATTTCTTCAAGAAAATTGGAGAGATGAAGGGAAAGTTTCATGCAAAAATGGGCATGATAAAAGACCAAAATGGCAGGGACCTAACAGAGGCAGAAGAGATTAAGAAGAGGTGGCAAAATTACACAGAAGTACTATACAAGAACGAGCTTAACGTCCGTGATAACCACGATGAGGTGGTCACTGACCTTGAGCCAGACATCCTAGAATGTGAAGTGAAGTGGGCCTTA
The DNA here is from genome assembly GCF_964194415.1 of Vipera berus. NCBI lineage: Eukaryota > Metazoa > Chordata > Lepidosauria > Squamata > Viperidae > Vipera > Vipera berus. The sequence continues at coordinate 18,720,249 of NC_138210.1, read as the reverse complement.
GAAAAGCTGAACAACAACAAAGCTAGTGGAGGTGACAGTATTCCAGCTGAACTATTCAAAATCTTAAAAGACGACACAGTAAAAGTGCTACACTCAATTTGACAGCAAATTTGGAAAACTCATCAGTGGCCACAAGATTGGAAAACACCAGTTTACATTCCAATTCCAAAGAAAGGCAGTGCTAAATAATGTTCAAACTATCACACCATTTCACTCATTTCACATGCTAGTAAAGTTATGCTTAAAATCCTACAAGCTAGACTCCAGCAGTATGTGGACTGAGAACTACCAGAAGTACAGGCAGGATTTTGAAGAGGCAGAGGAACTAGAGATTCAAATTGCCAACATACGCTGGATCATGGAGAAAGCTAGGGAGTTCCAAAAAAACATCTACTTCTGCTTCATTGACTATGCTAAAGCCTTTGATTGTGTGGATCACAACAAACTGGGAAGTTCTTAAAGAGATGGGCATACCAGATCATCTTATTTGTCTCTTGAGAAACCTATATGTGGGTCAAGAAGCAACAGTGAGAACTGGACACGGAACCACTGATTGGTTTAAAATTGGGAAAGGAGTCCGGCAAGGCTATTGTGTAGTGGGTCCGACGCAAGGAAGAGACGCCAGCCGGTGTGTGAGTTCAGCTCTTTATTGGAAGGGGGAAGTGAACTGGGGAATGAGGGCTACCTGGCCTCCTTATATACCTGGCCAGGTAAGCTAACAGCCAATGGGATTGGCCCTAGGTTTCCCGCTGAAACTGTCCAGGCCAACGCCCCCTGGTGGCTGTTGCTATGCAGGTGCCTGCATACATAACACCCCTCCCCCCTTAGAGAAGAACCACATAACAGCAACAACAACAACAACTATGACTATGACTATGCCTATGTAAGAAAACACGAAGTCCAGTGTGCGGGTCACTTGCACACATAGTCCGACAGGTAGGCAGGTGTCCTGTGTGGTCGTGTGGATTGTCTGGGGGTGGTTGGGCCCTGGGCTTGGACCGTAGGTTCTGGCGGCCTTTGTGCAGGCCTGCAAGGAGCCGGAATCAGGAAGTCCTCCTCCTCTGGTCCCTGCCTTGCGACGTCTGCGGCTGGGTTGACCTCTGCTGGAGTGTGGGCCCTTTGTTGCGCGTGTGTGTTGAGTTCAGGGTCGTGTGTGATGTGCTCAGGGACGTGTGTGATGTGCTCAGGGACCCTTCCTCTGAGTTGATCAATGTGTCGCCTTATGCGCCTGTCCCCCTCCACCCCCACAATGTATGATAGGGGTCCTGTTTTCTCGATCACTGTCCCTGGAACCCAAGGGTGTCTGGCCCTGTAGTTCCTTGCCCAAACCAGGTCCCCCAGTTTGAGGACCCTGTGTGTGGGTGATGATGGTGATGGTGGTGGTGATGGTGGTGCTGGCCTTCCGGTCTCAGCTGCTACTCGGTCTGGGTGTAGGCGGTCCAGCTTGGTGATGAGGCGCCGTCCCCACCGCAGTTCTGCTGGGCTCTTCCCAGTAGTCATGCATGGTGTTGTGTGTTGGGCTAGCAAAAATTTCGCCAGTCTGTGATGCCAATCCCCGCTGACGATGCGCCGGAGTGCGTCTTTGGTCGTCCTTACCATCCGTTCGGCCTGCCCGTTGGTTGATGGATGGAAGGGTGCGGATGTGGCGTGCCTAATCCAGTTCGCCTTCAAGAACGCCTGGAAATCAGCAGCGGTAAACTGAGGCCCATTATCAGATACAATTACGTCGGGGAGGCCGTGTGTTGCAAAGATCACTCTGAGCACCTGGATTGTCCTCCCCGAGGTCATATTGGGGACAGGGACTACCTCTAACCACTTGGAGTGACTGTCCACCACTACTAGAAATAGTTGGCCCTGGAATGGCCCCGCATAGTCAATGTGAATGCGGGACCAAGGCGTGTGCGTGGCCTCCCACCGGTGTACTGGTGCGTGTGGCATTTCTGGCCTGGATCTCTGGCACGTGTAACAGGCCTTGACCCGAGCCTCAACTTCCTTGTCCAACCCGGGCCACCAGAGGTAGCTCCTAGCCAGTGCCTTCATCCTGACCACCCCCGGGTGCCCCTCGTGTAAGGAATCCAATACCCTGGCGCGTAGTGTGGGTGGAATGATGACCCTGCTACCCCACAGGAGGCATCCCTTGTGAGTGGAGATTTCATTGCATCTAGTGAAGTAGGCCTGAAACTCTGGTCCCGGGGATTTGTCCTGCCACCCTGTGCAAACCCATGAGAGCACTCTGCCCATGATGTTATCCGTGGCTGTGTGGCTGGCAATGTCCTTGGCTAGCACTGGGCACTCGGGTAGTTCCTGCAGGGCTAGGATCTGTGTGGCTGGTGCTGGATCTGGCTCGTGTGTGTCTAAAGGAAGCCTGCTTAGACCGTCTGCGTGGCCCATCTCCTTCCCTGGCTTGTGCACCAGCTTGCAATTGTAGGCTGCAAGGAAGATGGACCACTGGAGCATTCTGGGGGACAGAATTTGGGGGGTCTGCCTGTCTGTGGTGAACAGGCCCAGGAGTGGTTTGTGGTCTGTAAAGACAGTGAACTCCCTGCCATATAAGTAATCGTGGAATTTCTTTATTCCTGCCACGATTGCCAGGGCTTCCTTGTCAATTTGTGCGTAGTTTCTTTCTGCTCCAGACAGTGTCCTAGAATAGTAAGCTATGGGGATCTGTGCTCCATTGGGCTCAAGGTGACTGAGAACAGCGCCCACACCATAAGGGGATGCATCGCAGGCGATGCAAATGGGCTTAGCCTCGATAAAATGGGTTACTGTGGACTTGTCCGACAGCAATGCTTTCAAGGCCTTGAAACTCTGGTCATGGGTGGCCGTCCAGGCCCAGGTTGCCTGCTTGTCTAGCAGCCTGTGGAGCGGTTCAGCGATGGCTGCCTTGTGTGGGAGGAATGTATGATAGAAGTTCAGCAGACCCAGGAATGCCTGAAGCTCTGCTTTGTTCTTGGGTGTGGGTGCTAGTTTGATGGCCTTCACCTTGGGGTGGATTCCCCTGGCATCTACTCTGAACCCCAAGAATTCTGTGGAAGGGACGCCTATGCTGCATTTTTCCTTTTTGAGTTTGAGGCCAGCTGTGCGCAGCCTTGATAGCACTTCCCTGAGTCTACCTGCCAGCTCCTCTGCTGATGCTCCTGTGATCAGGATGTCATCAAAATACGGGCAGACTCCTGGAATGCCCTTAAGTGTCTTTTCCATGACCTCCTGGAAAATGCCAGGAGCAACGCTGACTCCAAACTGCAGTCTGTTCACCCGGAACGCCCCCCTGTGGGTTACTATGGTTTGAATGTCCGCTGTTTCCCTAGTGACCGTGAGTTGCTGGTACGCCTGCGCAAGATCGAGCCTTGCAAAGATGGCGCCGCCTTGGAGGGAAGCGAGAACGTGGCTGACTGCGGGAACCGGGTAAGCGTGCGGGTTTAGGGCGCGGTTTACCGAGCACTTATAGTCGGCGCAGATCCTTATTTCCCCATTGGATTTGAGGGCGGTAACTATGGGGGTCTCCCACTCCCCCCCCGTCTACGGGCTCTAGAATTCCCTGGGCCACCAGCTTGTCTAGTTTGCGCTCGATTTTGTGTTTGAGCGCGAAAGGCACTCGCCGCGGCCGGACCCTAACGGGGGGAACGTTCGAGTTAAGCTTGAACGAAATGGGGCCCCCGGTGTAGTTTCCTAATGACCCATCGAAAACGTCGGCGAACTCCCGGCAAACGGTCTCAATGGGGTCCCCTTGGATCCGATGGATCCCCGATACTGTGATTCCCAGGGCCTCAAACCAATCCAGCCCCACCAGGCTGGCTCTGCGGCCCTCTACCACCACAACGTCCAGGTGCCCTTTGCGACCCTTAAAACACACTGACACGGTGGCCTCCCCCTTCACCTTGACCGGTGAGTTCTGGAAATCGGTCAGGGTTAATTTAGTAGGCCGTAATTTAATCCGTTGCTTGCTCCGGCTAATTATGTGATTAAGGGTCTCGTCTGAAATAATCGAGACCGCTGATCCGGAGTCAAGCTCCATGCTGCAAGGGACGCCTTGCAAACGGATTGCTAATCTAATTTTGGGTCTGAGCAGCCGGCGGCTACCCGTGTGGTTAACGGCCAGCCGGCTCTCGATAAAGCCAATTTTTGTTTTGGTGGGGGCCCCAGTACCTTCGAACGGCGGTTCCTCCGGCTGCAGCTTGTGAATCTCCTCCCGGGGGCAGCGGCTACGGCAGACGGCGGCTATGTGGCCTGTTTTCTTGCAGGCCCGACACGTGGCAGACCGGAACTTGCAGAGGCTGCGCACGTGGTTCCCACCACACCCTGTGCACCTCTGAGGGACGGCGGTGTTGCTGGGAGGCCTGGGCCTGTCTGGGCGTCTGGCTCGCTGGTCGGGGGTTGACTTCCGCTGGAGGAGGTCGATGCTCAGGTCGTCCTCCTCTGTGGCCCCTTGCCGGTGGACGCTGGCTGCCTGGTTGCCGGGCCAGACTCCCTGGCAGGCTTGGACGGCCCCGCAGGCCGCTTCGTGGGCTAGGATGGCGTCCTCGGCTTCTTGGAGGGAGACCTCCTCTCTTTCGAACAGGTGCTCCTGCAGCCGCCTGTCGCGTAGGCCGCAAATCAGCCAGTCCCGTAGCCGCTCCTCCAAATTTGTGAACCTGCAAGCGACGGCAGCTTCTCGCAGGGCGGCGAGGAAGTCGGCGCCGGTCTCGTCGGGGCGCTGGTCCCTTTTCTCGAATTGTGACCACGCGGCCACCTTGGAGCGCTGGGGCTTGAAGTGGGCGTTGAGCCTGGCCACGAGGTCTCGGTACGCGACGGTGTTGATGGCCTCCTGGGGGAACAGATTCGCGGTGACTTCCAGCAACGCTGGTCCCCCGATGCAGAGTAGGGCGTCCGCCTTTGCATCGTCCTCCGATATTTGATTGAACCGCATGTACAGTTCAACGTGAGCCAGGTAGCGGGCCCAGGTCTCGGGGCGGCGTGTCTCGAATTCGTGGGGTTGTCCGGCTCTAGCCATGGCGATGGTTCCGGTCTTGGTTGCGGATGCGGCGCTTGGCGTTGCCGGGTTGGCTGGCGGTCGTGGGGGGAAGAAGGAAAATGCCTTTCCCTTCAGCTCGCGGAGCGTTTCCCCAGTGAGTTCAGCTCTTGGTCGGCAGCAATCCCACCTTCGTCGCCACTATTGTGTAGTGGGTCCGACGCAAGGAAGAGATGCCAGCCGGTGTGTCAGTTCAGCTCTTTATTGGAAGGGGGAAGTGAACTGGGGAATGAGGACTACCTGGCCTCCTTATATACCTGGCCAGGTAAGCTAACAGCCAATGGGATTGGCCCTAGGTTTCCCGCCAAAACTGTCCAGGCCAACGCCCCCTGGTGGCTGTTGCTATGCAGGTGCCTGCATACATAACAAAGGCTGTATACTGTCACCCTGCCTATTTAACTTACAGAGCACATCATGAGAAAGGCAGGGCTAGATGAATCAAAAGTTGGAATTAAGATTGCCGGGAGAAATATCAACAACCTAAGATATGCAGATGATACCACGCCCCTTCATGGATTACTGCCTTGTCGTGGCGAAGGGGCTTGCGTAATTCAATGAAGCTATGAGCTATGCCGTGCAGGGCCACCCAAGACGGACAGGTCATAGCAGAGAGTTCTGACAAAACGTGATCCACTGGAGAAGGAAATGGCAAACCACTCCAGTATCTTTGCCATGAAAACCCTATGGACAGTACCAAAAGGCAAAACGATATGACGCTGGAAGATGAGCCCCTCAGGTCGGAAGGTGTCCAATATGCTACTGGGGAAGAGCAGAGGGCTAGTACTAGTAGCGCCAGAAAGAATGAAGCGACTGGGCCAAAGCCGAAAGGACGCTCAGCTGTGGATATGTCTGGTGGTGAAAGGAAAGTCCGATGCTGTAAAGATTTTTTCTCCATAGGAACCTGGAATGTAAGATCCATGAATCAAGGAAAACTGGACGTGGTCAAACAAGAGATGACAAGACTGAACATTGACATCTTAGGTATCAGCGAACTAAAATGGACAGGAATGGGTGAATTTAATTCAGATGACCATCAGGTATACTACTGTGGGCAAGAATCCTTCAGAAGAAATGGAGTAGCCTTCATAGTCAATAAAAGAGTAGGAAAAGCAATACTGGGATACAATCCTCAAAATGACAGAATGATCTCAGTTCGAATCCAAGGCAAACCATTCAATATCACAGTAGTCCAGGTCTATGCCCCAACCACCAGTGCTGAAGAGGATGAAATTGACCAGTTCTATGAAGCACTACAGCACCTTATAGAACTAACACCAAAAAATGATGTTCTTATCATCATGGGGGATTGGAATGCTAAAGTAGGAAGCCAAAAGATAACTGGAATAACAGGCAAGTTTGGCCTTGGAGTGCAAAATGAAGCAGGGCACAGGCTGATAGAATTCTGTCAAGAGAATACAATGGTCATAGCAAACACTCTTTTCCAACAACCCAAGAGACGGCTCTACACATGGACATCACCAGATGGTCAACACAGAAATCAGATTGACTATATGCTCTGCAGCCAAAGATGGAGAAGCTCTATACAGTCAGTAAAAACAAGACCAGGAGCTGACTGTGGCTCAGACCATGAGCTTCTCCTTGCAAAGTTTAGGCTTAAACTGAAGAAAGTAGGGAAAAGCACTAGGCCACTCAGGTATGAATTAAATCATATCCCTGTTGAATATACAGTAGAGGTGACAAATAGATTTAAGGAATTAGATCTGATAGACAGAGTGCCTGAAGAACTATGGACAGAGGTTCGCGACATTGTACAACAGGTAGCAACCAAAACCATCCCAAAGAAAAAGAAATGCAAGAAAGCAAAATGGCTGTCTGAGGAAGCTTTGCAAATAGCTGAGGAAAGGAGGGAAGCGAAAGGCAAGGGAGAAAAAGAAAGATACACCCAATTGAATGCAGAATTCCAGAGAATAGCTAGAAGAGATAAGAATGCCTTCTTAAATGAACAGTGCAAAGAAATAGAAGAAAATAATAGAATAGGGAGGACCAGAGATCTTTTCAAGAAAATTGGAGAAATGAAGGGAATGTTTAATGCAAAAATGGGCATGATAAAGGACCAAAATGGCAGGGACCTAACAGAGGCAGAAGAGATTAAGAAGAGGTGGCAAAATTACACAGAAGAACTATACAAGAATGAGCTTAACGTCCCTGATAATCACAATGAGGTGGTCACTGACCTCGAGCCAGACATCCTAGAATGTGAAGTGAAGTGGGCCTTAGAAAAGCTGAGCAACAACAAAGCTAGTGGAAGTGACAGTATTCCAGCTGAGCTATTCAAAATCTTAAAAGACAATGCAGTAAAAGTGCTACACTCAATTTGCCAGCAAATTTGGAAAACTCAACAATGGCCACAGGATTGGAAAAGATCAGTTTACATTCCAATTCCAAAGAAAGGCAGTGCCAAAGAATGTTCAAACTATCGCACCATTGCACTCATTTCTCATGCTAGTAAAGTCATGCTTAAAATCCTACAAGCTAGACTTCAGCAGTATGTGGATCGAGAACTACCAGAAGTGCAGGCAGGATTTCGAAGAGGCAGAGGAACTAGAGATCAAATTGCCAACATACGCTGGATCATGGAGAAAGCTAGGGAGTTCCAGAAAAACATCTACTTCTGCTTCATTGACTATGCTAAAGCCTTTGATTGTGTGGATCATAACAAACTGTGGCAAGTTCTTAAAGAGATGGGAGTACCAGACCATCTTATTTGTCTCTTGAGAAACCTATATGCGGGCCAAGAAGCAACAGTGAGAACTGGACACGGAACCACTGATTGGTTCAAAATTGGGAAAGGAGTCCGGCAAGGCTGTATACTGTCGCCCTGCCTATTTAACTTATATGCAGAGCACATCATGAGAAAGGCAGGGCTAGATGAATCAAAAGTTGGAATTAAGATTGCCGGAAGAAATATCAACAACCTAAGATACGCAGATGATACCACTCTAATGGCAGAAAGTGAAGAAGAACTAAAGAGCCTCTTGTTGCAGGTGAAGAAGGAGAGTGCAAAACTTGGGTTGAAACTTAACATTAAGAAAACCAAGATCATGGCATCTGGCCCTCTCAATTCCTGGCAAATAGATGGGGAAGAAATGGAGGTAGTGACAGATTTTATTTTCCTGGGCTCCAAGATCACTGCAGATGGGGACTGTAGCCAAGAAATTAAAAGACGCTTGCTCCTGGGGAGGAAAGCCATGGCAAATCTAGACAGCACACTAAAAAGCAGAGACATCACCCTGTCAACAAAAGTGCGTATAGTCAAGGCTATGGTCTTCCCAGTTGCAACGTATGGCAGTGAAAGTTGGACCATAAGAAAGGCTGAGCGCCAAAGAATTGAGGCCTTTGAACTGTGGTGCTGGAGAAGACTCCTGCGAGTCCCTTGGACCGCAAGGCGATCAAACCGGTCAGTCCTAGAGGAGATCAATCCTGACTGCTGTTTAGAAGGCCAGATCCTGAAGCTAAAACTCAAGTACTTTGGCCACCTAATGAGAAGGAAGGACTCACTGGAGAAGAGCCTAATGCTGGGAAAGATCGAGGGCAATAGAAGAAGGGGACGACAGAGAATGAGGTGGCTGGATGGAGTCACTGAAGCAGGAGGCGTGAGCTTAAATGGACTCCAGAAGATGGTAGAGGACAGGAAGGCCTGGAGGAAAGTTGTCCATGGGGTTGCGATGGGTCAGACACGACTTTGCAGCTAACAACAACAAAACTTTAAAGCAGGGCTTTTCTTTTTTCTTTTTGTATATATCTTATTAGAATATTTTTTTTCTTTAACATACCGTAGATTCCGGCGTATAAGACTACTTTTTAACCCATGAAAATCTTCTCAAAAGTCAGGGGTCGTCTTATACGCCGGGTGCTGAAACTTTAGGGACAGGGCTGGCTGGAAAACCTGGAGCGGATCTTCCATTTAGTCTGCGCAGGGAAAGCGGGACCAATTGGAGTAGAAGCTGCAGTCTGTGATTTTTTACAGGCTGGGGTCTGGGCTTTTTTCCTTCTAAAGTTGAAGAGCAGCTGTAGGCAGGTGGGGAATGCAAGAGCAATTTGAAAGGCAGGTGGGGAATGCGTAGCAGAGCAGCAGCTTAGCTCTAAGGACACATTTGACTCAGGAACTGGGCGGGCTGGCTGGAAAACCTGGAGCGGATCTCCCATTTGGTCTTTTTTTTAATCCCATTTATATCCCACCCTTCTCCGAAGACTCAGGGCGGCTTACAATTTAAAGCACAAATCAATGTGCTTAGCAATAGCCTTCATTCTATGTATATGCCTGCCTATTAGAGCTTTCACCCCCCCCCCCCACAAGCAGCATTATTACAAAGTCAGCTTATTGCTTCCAACAATCTGAGTCCTCATTTTACCTACCTCGGAATGATGGAAGGCTGACTCAACCTTGAGCCTGATGGGATGTGAACCTGCACTAATTGCAGGCAGCTGGGGTTACTTAAGGCTCTGCGCAGGGAAAGCTTTAGAGTGAATTAGGAAAAGTGAAAAAGTGAATTAGGAAAATAGGAAAAGGGTTGCTGGAATTGGGTATGTGTAGTTTAACGAAGAGAAGGGTGAGGGGTGACACGATAGCAGTGATCCAATATCTCAGGGGCTGCCACAAAGAAGAGGGAGCCAAGCTATTCTCCAAAGCACCTGAAAGCAGGACAAGAAGCAATGGATGGAAACTAGTCAAGGAGAGAAGCAACCTAGAACTAAGGAGAAATTTCCTGACAGTTAGAACAATTAACCAGTGGAACAACCTGCCTCCAGAAGTGGTGAATGCTCCAACACTGGAAGTTTTTAAGAAGAGACTGGACAGCCATTTGTCTGAAATGGTATAGGGTTTCCTGCCTTAGCAGGGGGTTGGACTAGATGACCTCCAAGGTCCCTTCCAACTTCTTCTTCTTCTTCTTCTTCTTCTTCTTCTTCTTCTTCTTCTTCTTCTTCTTCTTCTTCTTCTTCTTCTTCTTATTATTATTATTATTATTATTATTATTATTATTATTATTATTATTATTATTATTATTATTATTATTATTAAGTTTAATCCACTTGCACTGTTTTATGTTTACATGTTTGATGACAAACAGCCTTATGTTTATAAGTGACAGTTTTCCTACTAAGTACCTGCATGTCATAAGCATTTGAATTAAAATTACCATATTAAAATCAAATCTGATGTTTTTTAATTTTTATTTGGTGTGCGTTGGAAGAGGGGTAGTCTTATACGGCGAGTATAGCCCAAACCCTATAATTTAACAGGAAATGTAGGGGGTCATCTTATACGCCCAGTCGTCTTATACGCCGGAAAATACGGTAACATAAATCATTATAAAACAGAATGTTGTCTGGGTGACATTTATAAAACACTCCTTAACAATTAATTTCTAAAAACTATATTCCATCTGTTAATTTCATTTGATTTCCCCTATCCCTAACATATCATTCCTTGCAAAACATCAAATTAAAGCAATTTTGTTTGTTTAACAACAGTTAAATATATAATCTCAATGATCCGATATATTGTTTTAGTTGCCTTATCATAGATCCTGTCACTATATTTATTTCAGTTTGTTTTCCCCCCTCAAAAAAAATTACAAATAACATGCAAACCTTCTCATACTTTTGTATTTCCCAATCAATATAGAAAAAAAACAAAAACAAACCAAAGAACAAAAACAACTTATTTCTTCCTTTACCTTCTAAATGTTCTTACAATCATTTCAACATTCAGCTATATTTACATTTATGAATTTAATTCTGTTTATATATATATAAACCCTCTATACTTTTATATTTCTTAATAAAAAGACAAAAGAGAGACAAATACGAAGAGATATGCATTTCTTCCAATTCAAAATATATCCATTTCCTCAATTTCCACTCTTCTCAACTTATACTAAAATATATTTAATCCATTTAAACTTTAAACATTCCCCTTAATCTTTCCAATCATCTAATCCTCTAAAACTCATTTAAAACATAACTTTTTTATTTTATTCCTGTTTAAATCGTTCCAACATAAAAGAGTAAAACAAAAAAGGAAAAGGAAAAGAAAAGAAAAATCCCTCTAAAAATAATATATTTCAAAATTTTCATGTTATTCAGCCAAATTCAAACATATGTACTGTATCTTCTTTCCCCTATATTCCAGATTGTTTTAATCCATTTAAACTTTAAACATTCCCTTTAATATTTCCAATCATCTAATCTTCTGAAACTTATTTAAAACATAACTTTTATATTTTACTCCTGTTTAAATCGTTCCAACATAAAAAATAAAACAAAAAAGGAAAAGGAAAAGGAAAAAATAAATCCCTCTAAAAATAATATATTTCAAAATTTTCACATTATTCAGCCAAATTCAAACATATGTATCTTCTTTCCCCTATATTCCAGATTGTTTAGGCAGATTAAAATGATTCCCTTTTGAATTAAGTCATGATTTTTTATTTTATATAGTTCCATTTTATTCATCTCTGCTATCTTCTCCTGAGGAAGTTGTTGAAATGAAGTTAAGTTGAAAGTAACTTGGCTCATACTCTCAAGGTTCTTCTGCATTATCTTGTAGTAGTCTCTTTCCTCAAAGTTGCATTTATTCATCTCCGGTATCTTTTCCTGAAAGAGTTCTTGAAGTGAAGATGAATTGAAAATAAGTTGGTTCATACTCTCAGGGTTCTTCTGTATTATCTTGTGATTTAAAATCATTATCCTTTGGGAGTTTTGCTGCTTAATATATAATTCCTTCTGTAAAGCAAGTATTTCAATTTTTTGTTCTATATTTTCAGACACTTCTTGAAGTGAAATTACATTGAGAATAAGTTGATTCATCCTTTCAAAGTTATTCTGCATCTCTATGTGATTTAAAATCATTGTCCTTTGAAAGTATTGTTGCTCATCACATATTTCTTTTTGTAGTATATTCATTGTTTCAGCCATGTATTGTTTACACAGGTGCAGTCCAAAAGCTTAGAGGTTCAGAAACAAAGGAAAAGAAGGAAAAGAAATCCTCATCCACCAGCAGATGTCAGCATTTACTCATTTATCATGTCTTTGTACTTGTACTTATACTTGTTTTCCAGATCGTGACAAAGACGCAGCCCAAACAAAAGAGAAAGAACAAATTTTCCTCCCCCTCTCTTTTCGGAGATATTATCTTGGGGATTTCTTCTTCAGGAAAAGTAAATAAGGTAGAGAAAATCAATATTCTTACCCAGATTCAAACATGCTGTTTATTATTCGCTTTTTAAAAATCGCTTTTGACTTCTCTTGGTTTCAGCTGTGACTTGACGTGACGTTAGCAAGTCTTTTCTTCTGTTGTTCTTTTGGGAGGGTTCTCCTGGGCTATTCGGAGAGATTGCCATCTCTCCTAGGTCCCTGGAATTTCCTTCCTTCAGTCCACCCCTCCAGGGTGGAATCTGGCCCCAACAAAAAGAAATTTCAGCCGGAGGATCAAGTCCTCTGGCTTTCCCTCACTGAACCGGAACAGGAAGTCTAAAGCAGGGCTTTTCAACCTTTTCACCCATTGTACCACTTTTAGGATATGGCAATATCCAAGTAGCACCAGTCGCCTAGCAAGGTGTCAAAAACTTGACACCCCCCCAAAAAAGGGAAAAAAAGTTCGCTTAGTGACTGTTCGAAGTTACAACAGCACTGAAAAAAGTGACTTATGACCATTTTTGACCATTATGACCATTTCAGCATCCCCAGGATCACATCATTTACATTTGGATGCTTGGCAACTGATTCATAGTTATGATGGTCACAGTGTCCCAGGGTCATGTGATCTCCTTTTGCAACCTTCTGAAAAGCAAAGTCAATGGTGAAACCAGATTCACTTAACAACCTTTTATATCAGGGGTGTCAAACTCAATTTCATTGAGGGCCGCATTAGCATTGTGGTTACCATTGGGGGGGGGGTGTTCTTCCTTTTCCCCTCCCTCCTTCTTATTCCCATCTCCCTCCTTCCTTCCTTCCTTCCTTCCTTCCTTCCTTCCTTCCTTCCTTCCTTCCTTCCTTCCTTCCTTCCTTCCTTCCTTCCTTCCTTGCTTCCGCAGGGCTGTCATGGCTCAGCAGAAGTGCCAGGATCAGCACCAGGAAGAAAGATAATTAAATCCACCCACCAAATCATCTTTTCACAGCCTTGGGGGCTATGCAAAATGTGGCTCTTTGGAAACTCAGCCTCTACAAAAACTTTTGTTTTGTTTTGTTTTTACATGTCAGGCACTGTTAAGGCTCTCTGGCAGCTTCATTCTTCAATGCATCTGGCCAATATTTAAGAATACAGCCCCAAACCTCTTATGTAAACACAATGCATCATGTCAGTTGTAGGACAAATAACATGAGCAAGCATTTTATTTCCTCCCTGGATACAATTCCTGCAGCTGCAGAAAAAGCAGCAAAAATAGAAAAAAGACAGAATGTGCATTTCATTAATGGAGAACAAAGGAACAGTGAGTGACTCAGACTTAAGGGGAAAAATAAGGCTAAAAATACATTTAAAAAGACACATCACAACGACGTATTTTCTTCTGTGAAAAGAAATTTCTCAGGTTCGTTCCTCCAGCTGAGAGTAAGTCTTCAGTGTGGACAAATAAAAAAAAAATTGACACTGAGCGAAGCAAGCTGCCAAAAAGTGGTTTTTATTACAGAAGCCAGAGAGAGAAGTGATTCAGCAATGACTTCTGGACTAGCTAGTAAAAATCACCTAAATCAGACATGTCAAACTCATGACGTCACGTGACATCACGCGATGTATCGGAACTTTTTCCCCATTGCCAGCAATGGGGTGGCCGCAGTTTCCTCATGACGCGTCCGGCCCACGGGCCGGCAGTTTGACACCCCTAACCTAAATGCATGGCACAATTTATACTCTTTTTCCTATTTTAAATTTTGATGAGATTTGTAAGAAGTTTGTTCTTCTTAATTTCCTAGCCTGTTTTTTTTCCTGTCAGCAGGATTGATTAATCCTATCATCCAGGGAAGGAAATAACTTGTTGATGAAGTTTTTGTGTGTCTAGGTTAATCTTGTCATAGGTGCGGGTGTGTGTCTCGGGTTAATCCTGTTATTGGTTTCTATGTGTGTATAGGGCAATCCTGTCAGCTTTCTTTTAGTTTGTTCAAGGCTAGCGCTTATCGCTACATTGTTTCTTTTGCTTCGTGTTTCTTGGCTGTCTGCCTGAGGCTATTAACTGAGCTGGGCTGGGGAGGAAGAGAGAGGAGAGAGAGAGAGGAAAAAAACCAACTCCTCTCTGGTATTTTTATTTTTTGGCTTGACTTTTCTAAGAGAAGGGCAATGGATGTTTCTTTTGGAGCAGCCTTTTGTATTTGTAATAGTTGGTTACTGGGGCTAGGTTTTCTACCTCTTTTCCTATTGTTCCTGCCTGTTTAATATTTCCCAAAGATATTTCTTCTTCATGGGTATGTAGATGCTAACTTCTAATTATTGATTGAATCAATAACCCATCACTGCCATGGAGCAAGTTTCAAATTGACTCCGGAGTTCAGAGATCTTAAACCAGGGGTGGGGAACCTTGGCTCTTTTATGACTTGTGGACTTCAACTCCCAGAATTCCTGAGCCAGCATGGCTCAGCGTGGAAACCTCTCCCTTTCCCCTCAGCATGGCTGGCTCAGGAATTCTGGGAGTTGAAGTCCACAAGTCATAAAAGAGCCAAGGTTCCCCATCCCTGCTTCAAACGGTTGCTCCATGGGAATTGCATCCCATGAGGGAAGTCGAGCGAGGGATTTACTAAGGCTTTGGAAATGGCCATTTGTAAGTCTAACCAAACAGGCCAAAGCTGACAGCTGCTCTTTGCTAAACAGCCCACCCTCCCAAAAAAGCAATGTTGCAAAAAAGAGAAACCAGCAAAGGAGCCATACTTTTTCCTTCAACCTTCTCCAGAGGAAAGAGGAACGTGGCATCTGCTAGGCGTTTTTTGTCCAAATTGGGCACCCAAAGCCAAGGGTAAAAACTGCTGTGGAGTTTTGAAAAACTGCCAGGGCTGCTGTGCCCCTTCCTGAAATGAACTGCATTGTTATATGCCACTTCTGCAAATGGCAAGAGTTCTGACTGGTTCGTTTGCTGATAGTTGACATAGCAACACAGGTACTGTTCCACTATTGCGTTAGGTCATTCTGCTGATCCATTTGTACTTGGATGAAAAGCAGAACTGACCCTAAATTAACAACTAAACAACTAAACTAAATTAACATCTAACAACTAAATTAACAACTCTGGTCTACAAAATCAAAGAATAGGAAAGAGGAAGAGAGTCAACAGCTGAGGCCCAGGACCAGGTAACCCAGTGCACTGGCCCAGGTAAGAAACTTTTGCCCCGAAGGAGGGAAACATGGAATTGTACCTGGGTGGTCAGGAGAGCAATTGTGGGAGGTTTCTGTGATAATGGCTGTGTGAATGTGATGGGCTGTGTTCTGGGAACACTGGTAAATACAAAGCGAGTGCGGACCTGAAAGGTTGCATTTCCTTAACCCACGAGGGGGAAGGACAGCCTGAAGGGAAGCGAACTGGTGTTGAAAATTTTGAGTGGCCATAAAATCGAGAAACTCAGGGAACCATAATCAGGGAAACTCTCAAGAAGATGGGCAATTGTTGTAGTTGTTGTTGTAAACCTAAAGAAAAAAAAATAACTATAAAATTAACTAATCGGGATATAGAAATTCCTTCTGATAGTCCATTAGGACAATTACTAAGTCAGTGGGATGATGAAAATTTGGAAGCATGGACTTGTAAAATAACAAAAAGCAGGATGATAACTTTGTGTTTAAAGAGGTGGCCTCATTATGTAATTAGTCCACCTGATTATCATTGGGACTGGTTGGGAGAGCCAAATAAATATTGGATAGGGAAATTAGAGCAATATATTCTTAAAAGACTTGCCCTAAGCAGTGAAATACCGTACGTAAAACCATGGTATTTTGTGAATTGGGAAGGACCAGTACCACCAGAGGAAGATAAGATTTTTAAATTGAAGGAGGAAAGACCGGGATGGGATCCTTTAGAAAACCTCCCTTTCTCACCTCCTCCTCTTGCTCCCCCTCCACAAGTAATACCAAATGCTCCAGCCTTAGAGGATGATCAAGGAGCAGTAGGGGGAGTTGAAGAACAACCTATAGCCGAAAGAACACGAAAAAGAGAGAGAGAGAGAGAAAAAATGAAAAAGAAGAAAAATTATATCCTTTGCGGCAAGTCCCTCAGGGCATAAATGCACAGGGACAGCCAGTGATGGGTTATGTAGCAGTAAATATCACAGCTACTGAATTAAGGGAATTTAAGCAAAGAATAAAGAAGGTTCAAGAGGAACCCCAAACAGTAGCTGAGGAGTTCTCTGCCTTTTTAGGTCCCAATACATACACATGGGATGAACTCCAGTATTCTCTGGGTTTTCTACTTACTCCGGAAGAGAGGGATCTAATCCGAAATGCTGCTATGGCATATTGGAAAGACCATCATTCGGGGGCAAATGATCCAACTCCTGAGGAAAAGTTTCCATTACAAAGACCAGATTGGGATAATAACGATCCCGCCCATAGGCAGCAAATGGATGATTTAAAACAAATAATTATAGAGGGCATTCGGAACTGTGTGCCCCAAAGCAAAAATATCAGTAAGGCTTTTAATGTGAAACAGAAAAAGGAAGAGTCACCAGGGGAATACTTAGAAAGACTTAGAGACCAGATGAGGAAATATGGAGGAATGAAGGAAGAAAGTGAAGGTTTTAGACAATTATTGAAGAGTCAGTTTGTGATAGGAGCATATGGAGATATACAAAGAAAGATACAGAAGATGGAAGGATTGGGAGAAAAGAGTATAATGGATTTGTTAGCAGAGGCTTGGAAAGTGTTTGTGACTTGTGATATACAAGAGCAGAGAGAAGATAAGAAAGTGTTATTGTCAGCAGTAGGAGAAATGATGGACAAAAAGTTAGGAGACGAGAAGGGGCAGAGAAGGGAATTTGGAAATCAAGGGCAATGGAGAGGAAGAGCAAGGGGAAAAGGCAGGGGAATGATGGGACTAGGTGGTAGCAGGAACCAGTGTTTTAATTGTGGAAAGGAAGGGCATTTTGCAAGGAATTGCCCACAGCTAGTGAGAGAAAGGGAGAGAGAGAGCAGAAAGTGTATAGGCTAATGGATAAGGATGAAGAATAAGGGGGTCAGGGGCCCTTGATATTAAGGTTCCACCAAGAGCCCTTGATAAATATACAAGTGGGACCTGAAAAACAGGAATTAGTGTTTCTATTTGACACCAGAGCTTCTAGGACGTCTCTGACAAATATACCCCAAGGCTGCTGTTTAATTAATAGTAGAATAAGAATTTCGGGGGTAGCCGGACAATCTTTTGAAGTCCCTCAAATAGAAGAAATAACTCTTAAATGGAAAAACTACGAAACTAAGATCCAAACATTATATGTCCCAGTGGCTGGAGTAAATTTGTTAGGAAGGGACATGCTCAAATGCTGGGAGCGGGGAATACAAATACTTAGGGAACAGATCTTAATATTAACTGAGCAGAATGAGGAAGAAATAACTCTAATAGTTTGGTCCACAAAGGGAAACCGGGGAGGATTGCAATAGGATATAAAGTTGTTGTTGTTGTTGTTGTTGTTAGTTGCGAAGTTGTGTCCGACCCATCGCGACCCTATGGACAATGTTCCTCCAGGCCTTCCTGTCCTCTACTATCTTCTGGAGTCCATTTAAGCTCACGCCTACTGCTTCAGTGACTCCATCCAGCCACCTCATTCTCTGTCGTCCCCTTCTTCTAGTGCCCTCAATCTTTCCCAGCATTAGGCTCTTCTCCAGTGAGTCCTTCCTTCTCATTAGGTGGCCAAAGTATTTGAGTTTTAGCTTCAGGATCTGGCCTTCTAAAGAGCAGTCAGGGTTGATCTCCTCTAGGACTGACCGGTTTGATCGCCTTGCAGTCCAAGGAACTCGCAGGAGTCTTCTCCAGCACCATAGTTCAAAGGCTTCAATTCTTTGGCGCTCAGCCTTTCTTATGGTCCAGCTTTCACTGCCATACATTGCAACTGGGAAGACCATAGGCTTGACTATACGCACTTTTGTTGACAGGGTGATGTCTCTGCTTTTTAGTGTGCTGTCTAGATTTGCCATGGCTTTCCTCCCGAGGAGCAAGCGTCTTTTAATTTCTTGGCTACAGTCCCCATCTGCAGTGATCTTGGAGCCCAGGAAAATAAAATCTGTCACTACCTCCATTTCTTCCCCATCTATTTGCCAGGAATTGAGAGGGCCAGATGCCATGATCTTGGTTTTCTTAATGTTTAATTTCAATCCAAGTTTTGCACTCTCCTTCTTCACCCGCAACAAGAGGCTCTTTAGTTCTTCTTCACTTTCTGCCATTAGAGTGGTATCATCTGCATATCTTAGGTTGTTGATGTTTCTTCCGGCAATCTTAATTCCAACTTTTGATTCATCTAGCCCTGCCTTTCTCATGATGTGCTCTGCATATAAGTTAAACAGGCAAGGCGACAGTATACAGCCTTGCCGGACTCCTTTCCCAATTTTGAACCAATCAGTGGTTCCGTGTCCAGTTCTCACTGTTGCTTCTTGGCCCGCATATAAATTTCTCAAGAGACAAATAAGATGGTCTGGTATGCCCATCTCTTTAAGGACTTGCCAGAGTTTGTTATGATCCACACAATCAAAGGCTTTAGCATAGTCAATGAAGCAGAAGTAGATGTTTTTCTGGAACTCTCTAGCTTTCTCCATGATCCAGCGTAAGTTAGCAATTTGATCTCTAGTTCCTCTGCCTCTTCGAAATCCTGCCTGTACTTCTGGTAGTTCTCGATCCACATACTGCTGGAGTCTAGCTTGTAGGATTTTAAGCATAACTTTACTAGCATGAGAAATGAGTGCAATGGTGCGATAGTTTGAACATTCTTTGGCACTGCCTTTCTTTGGAATTGGAATGTAAACTGATCTTTTCCAATCCTGTGGCCACTGTTGAGTTTTCCAAATTTGCTGGCAAATTGAGTGTAGCACTTTTACTGCATCGTCTTTTAAGATTTTGAATAGCTCAGCTGGAATACTGTCACCTCCACTAGCTTTGTTGTTGCTCAGCTTTTCTAAGGCCCACTTCACTTCACATTCTAGGATGTCTGGCTCGAGGTCAGTGACCACCTCATTGTGATTATCAGGGACGTTAAGCTCATTCTTGTATAGTTCTTCTGTGTAATTTTGCCACCTCTTCTTAATCTCTTCTGCCTCTGTTAGGTCCCTGCCATTTTGGTCCTTTATCATGCCCATTTTTGCATTAAACGTTCCTTTCATCTCTCCAATTTTCTTGAAAAGATCTCTGGTCCTCCCTATTCTATTGTTTTCTTCTATTTCTTTGCATTGTTCATTTAAGAAGGCATTCTTATCTCTTCTAGCTATTCTTTGGAATTCTGCATTTAATTGGGCATATCTTTCTTTTTCTCCCTTGCCTTTCGCTTCCCTCCTTTCCTCAGCTATTTGCAAAGCTTCCTCAGACAGCCATTTTGCTTTCTTGCATTTCTTTTTCTTTGGGATGGTTTTGGTTGCTACCTGTTGTACAATGTTGCGAACCTCTGTCCATAGTTCTTCAGGCACTCTGTCTATCAGATCCAATTCCTTAAATCTATTTGTCACCTCAACTGTATATTCAACAGGGATATGATTTAATTCATACCTGACTGGCCTAGCGCTTTTCCCTACTTTCTTTAATTTAAGCCTAAACTTTGCAACAAGAAGCTCATGGTCTGAGCCACAGTCAGCTCCTGGTCTTGTTTTTACTGACTGTATAGAGCTTCTCCATCTTTGGCTGCAGAGCATATAGTCAATCTGATTTCTGTGTTGACCGTCTGGTGATGTCCATGTGTAAAGCCGTCTCTTGGGTTGTTGGAAAAGAGTGTTTGCTATGACCATCGTATTCTCTTGACAAAATTCTATCAGCCTGTGCCCTGCTTCATTTTGTACTCCAAGGCCAAACTTGCCTGTTATTCCGCTTATCTTTTGGCTTCCTACTTTAGCATTCCAATCCCCCATGATGATAAGGACATCATTTTTTGGTGTTAGTTCTATAAGGTGCTGTAGGGCTTCATAGAACCGGTCAATTTCATCCTCTTCAGCACTGGTGGTTGGGGCATAGACTTGGACTACTGTGATATTGAATGGTTTGCCTTGGATTCGAACTGAGATCATTCTGTCATTTTGAGGATTGTATCCCAGTATTGCTTTTCCTATTTTTTTATTGACTATGAAGGCTACTCCATTTCTTCTGAGGGATTCTTGCCCGCAGTAGTATACCTGATGGTCATCTGAATTAAATTCACCCATTCCTGTCCATTTTAGTTCGCTGATACCTAAGATGTCAATGTTTAGTCTTGTCATCTCTTGTTTGACCACGTCCAGCTTTCCTTGATTCATGGATCTTACATTCCAGGTTCCTATGGAGAAAAAATCTTTACAGCATCGGACTTTCCTTTCACCACCAGACATATCCACAGCTGAGCGTCCTTTCGGCTTTGGCCCAGTCGCTTCATTCTTTCTGGCGCTACTAGTACTAGCCCTCTGCTCTTCCCCAGTAGCATATTGGACGCCTTCCGACCTGAGGGGCTCATCTTCCAGCGTCATATCGTTTTGCCTTTTAGTACTGTCCATAGGGTTTTCATGGCAAAGATACTGGAGTGGTTTGCCATTTCCTTCTCCAGTGGATCACGTTTTGTCAGAACTCTCTGCTATGACCTTTCCGTCTTGGGTGGCCCTGCACGGCATAGCTCATAGCTTCATTGAATTACGCAAGCCCCTTCGCCACGACAAGGCAGTAATCCATGAAGGGGAGGATATAAAGATTACTCTCAAAAACACGGAGCCCATAAGGCAGAAGCAATATGAGATTAGTTTAGAAGGAAGAAGACGGTTAAAACCAGTAATAGAAGAATTAATACAAGACGGATTGTTGCAACCAGCCATGTCCCCATACAATTCTCCTATCTTAGTGGTTCGAAAACCTGATGGGAGTTACCACTTAGTGGAGGATTTGAGAAAAATCAAGATAATTGTATCTTGACACCCTGTAGTCGCCAATCCCAACACATTATTGAGTAGAATCCCTCCAGAGCAACAATTGTTTAGTGTAATTGATTTAAAGGATGCTTTTGGGGCATGTCCACTTGATCCTGAATCCCGGGATGTGTTTGCATTCGAGTGGGAAGACCCAGATACAGGAAGAAAAAGCCAACTCAGATGGACAGTATTGCCCCAAGGGTATACTGAAAGTCCTAACTTATTCGTCCAAATCCTAGAACAAATTCTGGAAAAATATGAAAAAGATCCAAAATTATCTTTGATACAATATGTGGACAATTTATTACTCTCAGGGGAAAGGAAACAGGATGTTGAGAAAGGAACTAACGACTTGCTAAATTATTTAGCATCTCAAGGGCTGAGAGTATCTAAAAACAAACTCCAGTATGCAGAAAGGGAAGTAAAATACTTAGGGCATTTGATAAGTAAAGGCAGTAGAAAAATTACTCCCTCTAGAATAGAAGGAATGACACAACCACTGCCAAAGGTTAAAAAAACCCTTAGAAAATTTTTGGGATTGGTAGGGTATTATAGACAATGAATTGTAAATTATGCAGAAACAACTAAACCATTGTACTCAAAACTGAAAGATTCCGAACCATGGGTAATCAAATGGTCGGAGGAAGAGAAAGGGAAATTCCAGGAACTAAAGGAGAAATTAGAAAAGGCACCTGTCCTATCATTACCAGACTTAGAAAAAAAACATGTCATCTTTTTGTCGCTGTAGAGAATGGAGTAGCCAAAGGGGTTCTAGCCCAGAAATGGGGAGGATTAAAGAAACCTGTAGCATTTTTATCAAAATTGATGGATCTGGTAATAAAAGGGTGGCCGGTCTGTGTACAAGCAATCGCTGCCACTGCCTTGCTAGTTTAAGAAAGCTGGAAGATAGGTTTTGGAGGGGCAATTGTAGTGAGTAGTCCACACCAAGTAAGAAATATTTTGAATCAGCAAGCTCAGAAGTGGATGACAAACTCTAGACTAATGAAATATGAAAGCATTTTACTAGAAGATCCAAATCTAGTGATCGTGACTGAAGCTAATGAAAACCCAGCTCAGTTTCTAAGTGGAGAAAGAGATTTGCAAGAAATAGAACATGACTGCTTAGAAGCAATTGACTATCAGACGAAGGTGAGGGATGATTTGAAAGAAACTCGAATAGGAGGACTAAGAACTTTGTTTATAGATGGGAGCTCTAGGGTGATAGAGGGGGAGCAAAGAAGTGCCTATGCCATAGTAGAAGGGGAAACATGGGAAACTGTGCTAGCTGAGAGATTACCAAGTCAGTGGTCTGCTCAGACTTGTGAACTATATGCATTAAAAATGGCTTTGAAGGAATTAGGAAAGGAAGGTGGTAATATATACACAGATTCTATGTATGCTTTTGGAATAGCGCACACTTGGAAAAATATGGAAAGAAAGAGGGTTGGTAAATACAGGTGAAACTCAAAAAATTAGAATATCGTGCAAACGTTCATTAACTTCAGTAATGCAACTTAAAAGGGGAAACTAATATATGAGATAGACTCATTACATGCAAAGCAAGATAGTTCAAGCCGTGATTTGTCATAATTGTGATGATTATGGCGTACAGCTCATGAAAACCCCAAATCCAGAATCTCAGTAAATTAGAATATTGTGAAAAGGTGCAATATTCTAGGCTCAAAGTGTCCCACTCTAATCAGCTAATTAAGTCATAACACCTGCAAAGGGTTCCTGAGCCTTTAAATGGTCTCTCAGTCTAGTTCAGGAGGTATCACAATCATGGGGAAGACTGCTGACCTGACAGTTGTGCAGAAAGCCATCATTGACACCCTCCATAAGGAGGGAAAGCCTCAAAAGGTAATTGCAAAAGAAGTTGGATGTTCCCAAAGTGCTGTATCAAAGCACATTAATAGAAAGTTATGTGGAAGGGAAAAGTGTGGAAGAAAAAGGTGCACAAGCATCAGGGATGACCGCAGCCAGGAGAGGATTGTCAGGAAAAGGCCATTCAAAAGTGTTGGGGACTTTCACAAGGAGTGGACTGAGGTTGGAGTCAGTGCATCAAGAGCCACCACACACAGACGGATCCTGGACATGGGCTTCAAATGTCGTATTCCTCTTGTCAAGCCGCTCCTGAACAACAAACGTCAGAAGCGTCTTACCTAGGCTAAAGAAAAACAGACCTGGTCTGTTGCTCAGTGGTCCAAAGTCCTCTTTTCTGATGAGAGCAACTTTTGCATCTCATTTGGAAACCAAGGACCCAGAGTCTGGAGGAAGAACGGAGAGGCACACACTGCAAGATGCTTGAAGTCCAGTGTGAAGTTTCCACAGTCTGTGTTGATTTGGGGAGCCATGTCATCTGCTGGTGTTGGTCCACTGTGCTTCATTAAGTCCAGGGTCAATGCAGCCGTTTACCAGGAGATTTTGGAGCACTTCATGCTTCCTTCCGCAGATGAGCTTTATGGGGATGCTGACTTCATTTTCCAGCAGGACTTGGCACCTGCCCACACTGCCAAAAGCACCAAAACCTGGTTCAATGAACGTGGGATTACTGTGCTTGATTGGCCAGCAAAACTTGCCTGACCTGAACCCCATAGAGAACCTATGGGGCATTGCCAAGAGAAAGATGAGAGACATGAGACCAAACAATGCAGAAGAGCTGAAGGCCGCTATTGAAGCATCCTGGTCTTCCATAACACCTCAGCAGTGCCACAGGCTGATAGCTTCCATGCCACGCCGCATTGAGGCAGTAATTGCTGCAAAAGGGGCCCAAGCCAAGTACTGAGTACATATGCATACTTATACTTTTCAGAGGTCCGATATTGTTCTAGGTACACTCCTTGTTTTATTGATTGCATGTAATATTCTAATTTTCTGAGATTGTGGATTTGGGGTTTTCATGAGCTGTACACCATAAACATCACAATTATGACAAATCACAGCTTGAACTATCTTGCTTTGCATGTAATGAGTCTATCTCATATATTAGTTTCCCCTTTTAAGTTGCATTACTGAAATAAATGAACTTTTGCACGATATTCTAATTTTTCGAGTTTCACCTGTACATGTAGAAGCACACCAGAAGGGGGAGAGGTTTGAAATCCATGGCAACAATTTAGCAGATGAAAGGGCTAAAGAAGCAGGACTCATGGAAAAAGAAAAAGAAAAAGTTTTTATAATGATACCTGAAATAGAAGAACAAGGGATAGCAAAGTTCTCCAATGGAGAGGAAGAAGCAATGAGGAAAGAGGTGATAGTTCAAAATTCAAATGGAGAGTGGATATTGCCAGATGGGAGAAAGATGTTAAATAAACGTATCATGAGAAATCTGATTGAGAGGCTACATGAAGGGACACACTGGGGGGCACAAGCTTTAATAGATTTGATACAAAGAAAATATGTATGTAAATGAATATATAGACTGGCCTTACAAATGGTTAGAAAACGCATGGTCTGTCTGAAAACAAACAAAGCAGCACTAAGAAAACAACCAATGAGGGGAAGGGAGTTGGCAATATGACCTTTTCAGAGAATACAAATTGGCTATACTGAATTACCCAAAGCAGGAAAAATAAGATTTTTGCTTGTCATGGTGGATCATTTAACTCAATGGGTGGAAGCTTTTCCATGTGTGAATGCAAAGGCTAGCACCACGGGCAGAATATTGCTAGAAAATATAATACCCAGGTATGGTCTTCCTGAGGTAATAGATAGTGACCAGGAGACACATTTTACTGCAAGGGGAGTCAAATTAATTAATGAGGCTGTGGGAATTAAGTGGGATTATCACACAGCTTGGCATCCCAGTAGTTCTGAGACTGCTGAACGTTCAAATCAAAAATTAAAACAAACTTTGATTAGATCAGGGGTCAGCAACCTGAAACAGTGAAAGAGCCACTCGGAACCAGTTCCCTCACAAAAGGAAAAACTGGGAGCCGCAAAAAATGTGTGCACATGCGTGTACATGCGCGCATGCGCAGAACAGGGTTTGACTGAAGAGTGGAGCCATGGCAAGATATGCACTTACCCTGCATATTTGAATTGATTGGTTGAACTTTTTTAGTCCCACTTTTTTTTTTTGAACTGCACATGGCAGAGGACTGGGAGCCGCAAGAGACGGCTGAAAGAGCCACATGCGGCTCCGGAGCCGCGGGTTGCAGACCTGTGGATTAGATAAATGGAGGAAACAAATTTACCCTGGAATAAATGCCTCCCCTTGGCCTTATTAAGAATACAAACGCAACCACGTAAAGATATTGGGTTGTCATCATTTAAACTCATGTTTGGAATACCTTATATGGGGAAGGAGGGATTACCAAGGATTGAATTGAAAGATAAAATAATTAGAAAATATGTACTCGAACTGTCCAGATGTTTTTCTCTCTTGTGACAGAAAGGCATCCTTGCTCAGACTCCACCCTTGGACTTTGCAGTACACCAATACAAGGCAGGACAGAGGATGTTGATAAAAGCCTGGAGAGATGAAAAATTAACTCCAATTTGGGAGGGACCTTACATCATCTTGCTAACTACTGAGACAGCCATCCGGACAGCTGGAAAAGGTTGGAACCATTATTCCTGATTAAAAGGGCCTGTGCCAGCCCCAGAGAGGTGGAAGGTGGAATCTCACCAAGGAGACTCACTGAAGTTAAAGTTTCGAAGGACTTAACAGACTAATAATCAATCTTCCTGACAGAAGGAGGGGTAAAAAAAATAGAAACATAAGGACTAAACATTGCATTTCTTTTAAATCTAGAACTGAATGGTTGTCTATGCTTCTGCCTCAACCAAGGAAAACCAAGAGTGAGCAAATCCAATACCTCCCAGATGTGCTGATTTTGTGGGTGCCTTAGTGGGTGTTGTTGCTGCTCTCACTGTATTGATTGCGTTTTGTGTACAGGGTGTAAGATAGAGTGTGATATTAAGATCATAGAAGATGTATTGGAACGTTACAAGGTGGTGTGTTTGTGGGGGGTTTCTTATTATACTCTTAAAACTTTTCCAACCATTAGAACCATGTACACAATGCATTAAAATGACAAGGAGAGAAGGGAAAATTGAGAACAGAATGATATATCATACTATGATTCCTGAATGTTTACAAACTTACTTAACAGACTGCATTCAGAATGAAACACAATACAAGCGTTGCAACACCAGCACAGGGGAAGAATGTTATGACCCAAAAGCAATAGGACCTGTAACTGCAAGAATGTGGGTATATGCTTATAAAGGAGGGGAAAATGCATTTCAGATTTATTTATTTATTTATTAAACTTATATACCGCCCTTCTCCCATAGGACCCAGGGCGGTTCACAAGGCAATTAAAACAACATTACAATACAAAAATTAATAACAATTAAAATAGATTAAATTTTCCTTAATTAAAATCTAAAACCCCTATAACTCTGATTAAAAACCCAATTACAATAAGTTAAAAAATTAAAAAATCCTCAGTCCTGGCCGGAAAGCTCAAAGAGCCAGGTTTTCAGGTCCCGGTGGAACGAACGAAAATCAGGGGCAGTCCTAAGCTCTACAGGTAACTGGTTCTAGAGGGCAGGCGTGCCCACAGAGAAGGCCCTCCCCCTGGGTATTGCCCGTCGGCAATCCTTTGCCGTCGGCACCCTGAGAAGGCCCTCCCTGTGGGAGCGCACAGGACGAAGGGAACTTGATGCCGGCAGCAGGTGTTCCCTCAGATATCCCGGACCCAAGCCATTTAGGGCTTTATAGGTCATCACCAGCACCTTGAATCTCACCCGGAGGGCAAGCGGAAGCCAATGCAGCTCACGGAGCAGAGGTGTTATATGGGAGTATCGGGAAGCCCCCATCACAACTCGCGCGGCTGCATTCTGCACCAGTTGAAGCCTCCGAGTGGTCCTCAAGGGCAGCCCCATGTAGAGAACATTGCAGTAGTCTAACCGGGAGGTCACAAGCGCATGAGTGACTGTGCGCAAGGCATCTCAGTCTAGATAGGGCCGCAACTGGCGCACCAGGCGAACCTGGGCAAAAGCCCCCCCTGGTCACGGCTCATATATGATCTTCAAGGCTGAGCCGCGAGTCCAGAAGGACACCCAAGTTGCGAGCCCTATCGACGGGGGGTAACACCTTACCCCCCATCATTAAAGATGGAATAGAATGGTTCACTCGAGATGCCTGTACGCACAGCCACTCAGTCTTGGCAGGATTGAGTCTGAGCCTGTTTCTCCCCATCCAAACCCAAACCGCCTCCAGGCAACGGGACATCACGTCGAGGGCATCACTGAGTTGGTTTGGGGTAGAAGAAAAAGTTGGGTATCATCGGCGTACTGATGATACCCCACCCCAAAACCACGAATGATCTCGCCCAGCGGCTTCATATAGATATTGAACAGGAGGGGAGAGAGGACCGAACCCTGAGGAATTCCACAAACGAGAGACCTCGGGGCGGACCTCTGCCCTCCCATCAACAACGACTGCGAACGGCCCAAGAGGTAGGAGGAGAACCACTGCAAAACAGTGCCCCCCACTCCCAACCCCCTGAGACGTCGCAGTAGGATACCATGGTCGATTGTATCAAAAGCCGCTGAGAGATCTAATAGGACTAGGACAGAGGAACAACCCCTGTCCCGAGCCCGCCAGAGATCATTCACGAGAGCGACCAATGCCGTCTCCGTGCTGTACCCGGGCCTGAAACCCGATTGGTACGGGTCAAGTTAATCCGTTTCATCCAGGAACAGAGGAAGCTGATGCGCCACCACACTCTCAACAACCTTCGCTAAAAAGCAAAGATTGGAGACTGGATGATAGTTATTCAAAATAGCTGGATCTAGGGCAGGCTTCTTGAGAAGGGGTCTCGCCACCGCTTCCTTCAAGGCGGCGGGAAAGAAACCCTCGCTCAAAGAAGCAGATATCACTGCCTGGAACCAGCCTCGTGTCTCCTCCCGAGCTGAATAAACCAGCCAGGAAGGGCACGGGTCCAATAAACAGGTGGTAGAGCTCAGCCTCCCCATAATCCTGTCCACCTCCTCGGGAGTCACAGGATCAAACTCAGTCCAGATAATACTCTCAAGACCGCTCGATTCCTCCCCATCAGACTCTGCCCAGTCAGAGTCCAAACCGGTCCGAATCTGAGTGATTTTGTCTGCCAGATGCTGGCTAAACTCTTCGGCCCGCCCCTGCAAGGGCTCCTCCCTCACCTCCTGAGAAAGGAGGGAACGAGTTACCCTAAACAGGGCGGCCGGGCGATTATCTGCGGACGTGATGAGGGCGGCGAAGTAATTAGACTTCGCCGTCCTCATCGCCACGAGATAAGACCTAGTGAAAGATCTTATTCGCAATCAGTCAGATTCAGACCGGCTGGATCTCCAACAGCTCTCCAGATGTTTTCATTAAGCCAAATCAGACAAGGTTATATAGCCCATAATGAAACTAGGGGCGGAACTAGTGTGGGTGTGTGTTTTGTTGCTTGCCAAGCTATTAATAATGGGCAAGGATCTGATAACTCATTTGGGGTGAGATGTGAAAACTTAGAATGGGAAAGAAGTTATATGAAAGAAAGGAAGTATTTATTTCAGAGAGCATCTACATTAAGTACAGAACATGTCGCCTTTGCTGCAAGCTATGATTACTGGTACACTACTACAGTCCCAAATGAGAAAAGTATAGGACCAAAGAAAATGAACATCAGCATGGGGAGTACCAGGACTGATTGCACTCAAGGAAAATGTAATCCAATTTGTATATATATAAATCAGTCACTGGAAAAAGGAATCCAATATAAAGAATTTGGAATAGGAATAGACGGAACCAGAAAGGACCTGTGGGGGTGGCTAGTATTAAAAATAGAAACAACTAAGGTAAAGCCTATACAAAAAAGTATATTTTGTTTTTCTTTTTGGAGATATCAACTTTTAAATGCAGTGTGTTAAAGCAATTCAACATGGATTTTTCCTTTTTTTCACAATACAATAGCCTCTCATTATAATAATTGAGAGCCAGGGTTCCTAGCAATTGTAAGGGCTGAAGTTAATTTAAAGGGATTTGATAAAGTAAATCATAGTCTCCTTTTTGATAAAGTGGAAAAAAT
The DNA here is from genome assembly GCF_964194415.1 of Vipera berus. Taxonomy (NCBI): domain Eukaryota; kingdom Metazoa; phylum Chordata; class Lepidosauria; order Squamata; family Viperidae; genus Vipera; species Vipera berus. The sequence continues at coordinate 18,691,118 of NC_138210.1, read as the reverse complement.
GGGCTTAATGGCCCCACTGTGCATGGATTCACAGTTGACTTCAGAGTCATCTTGGTGAAATAGTCAGCATATAAATTTAATAAATAACATTTTTTTTCAAATGCCCCTATCAGGAATTGAATTTGAATGAAGTTTCAGAAAAGCAAATGTTCTGTGCTGGTGGTACTAAGCTCCCAAAGATCTAGCATGGGATAAATAAATTCTTCCTAATAAAAATAACTTCCTGCCTTTTTCTAATCATCATTTCTTCCCTACAGCAATTTGAAAAGTGAAACAAACCACTACTCCCTCCATGCAGGGAAAATTTCCTTGAGTCATACTTGGATATCCTATTTGCAAATAATATCTTACTTACCTAGTTGAGATGGTGTAGTTGGGGAGCAGGGAGGAGCGCAAAGTTCCTGCCTTCACTGCAACTTGCCTGTGCAACATTTGCCAGCCGGGTCTTTTGGCAAGCTCAGCAGCAATTCCTATTGGCTTTCAAAAGCCAATAGCATAGCTGACTCAGGAATTCAAGGAGTTGAAGTCCATGAGTCATAAAAGAGCAAAGTCTGCAATAGGCTTAAGCCAATAGCAGCACAGCTTGTGCAAAAGTTTTTTTTTGCAAAAAAAAAAGGTGCCGGAACGCCGTTCTGAGCGTTCTATGAGAAAAAAAGCCCTGACTATCACTCCTTTAAGATGTGCTGATGACAGCTCTCAGAATTCCCCAGCCAGAACTCTGGGTGTTGAAGTCCACAGATCTTAAAATGGCCAAGGTTTTAAGACACTGGCTTTGCCTCTAGCTAGGGATGAGAAAGAAATGCATACACGGCAAGTCTAACAATTGCAGCAACTTAGGCCTATATCCTTGTAAATTACCCATTGCTAGGCACAGGTTTCTGTGACTTTCTCACTGAAAGCATATACTCTAATCCTCTATAACAGCGGTCCTCAACCTTGGCAACTTCAAGACTTGTGGACTTCAACTCAACTTCAACAGCTTTGCTGGTTGAGGAATTCCAGGAGTTGAAGTCCACAAGTCTTAAAGTTGCCAAGGTTGAGGACCCCTGCTCTACAAAATCCCCAGTATTGAATGTTAGGAAACTTAAGAAAGAGACAAACCCCCCAAAACATAATTGTTAATTTGAGATTTGACATTGGGGTTCCAGGTACTGCTCCAATGGACACACCTGATAAATAATATTGCCTATATACTGAAAGTTTTAAACAGGACAGCAAAAATAACCAAGAAGCTAAGCAACTTGCCTAATTGAAAATGACACAACCTTGGAGGCATTCATATTAGAAAAATGGGAAACTATGGGAATATAAAAATGTATGGGATGTGGAGACAGCAGATAGATACCTCTTTAATAATTCTGGAATTGGGTTCATATGATTTAAAAGAATTAAGGTAGATTCTCTCCTTCCCCAATAAACCCATAAACAAGTTCTTCTTCACACATTGTGCATAGTTAGAAAATGAAATCTGGTAACATAAAATGTGGCAAAAGCCATCAACAAACAGCTTTAAAAGGGGCTAGCCAACTTCATGTAAGATAATTTTTATCTATATTTGTTAGTAAAGATGGTTGAACATTCAGCCATCCAATCACTGGGGAGGCAAAGTGGGGTGGCCTTCTTGTAGATATCAAGTTCTCACTTTAGAAATAGAATGCAGGATAAGACAAGGCTTTGGCTATCACTGTGGTTTTTCATAATCTTATGATTTATGTTCTTATGCTACTCTTGCTTGTAATATTGGCAGGATGGCCAGATAAGTATCTCTTGCCTGATAGGTCCAAAGGAATGATGTGCATACCTATAAATAAAAGGGACATTTGCCTAGTTTATATTCTGGTAGGCCAACAATCAAGGAAACCAGGATTTTACATTTAGTTGGAATTGTTTATGACAGGGGTGTCAAAGTGCCGGCCTGCAGGCTGGTTTCATCATACCAAAACCGGGCGCACCCCATTGTCGGCAATGCAAAAAGAGTCACGATACGTCACGACACATCATGTGATGTGGCGAGTTTCACACCCGTGGTTTATAACATTTTGCCTTAACTATGGGAAACACTGATAAGGAAGACATAGACCAATATAGTCAGGAAACCAAAGAAAGCAAACTGGTATATCTCCTATGGACTGTGAGTTTCCCAACAGTACATGTGGAAGCAGGGCAAGAGATATAAATGGCTGGGATAAGAAGAAGCAGGAAAAAATATTGGCTTTTATTAAATGCATCGGTATAATCTAAAAGTTTAGTACCTGGATTTAGTGCCAAAGTCTAACTACAAAGCAAGCATAATACATGGTATATACAGGAACTGTAAAACTAGTTTGTCTCTTATTAAAAAAAATAATATCAGAAAGTAGAGGTGGACAGTGGTATCCAAAATCAAACTGTTAGGATATTTTTGGGGGGTGGGCAGGAGAGACACAACAAGAACTGTCAAACTGAACTGAAAATATAGAATATCCACCCTCCCCTCCTTCTGTTTATCTCCTCCTCCGTTTCCTCCCTTCCCTTCCCCATTTCTGTGGATTTGACCAAACAGGGAATGAATCCCTTCCCTGATTCAGTGAGATTGCTGCAAAAGGACTTGTGCTTTGTGAGGATTTATAACTCTAAATAAATGTAGAAGTCACATCCAGCACTCATCATCGTCACATGCTCCATGTTGTGAACCAGCCCCCAAATTTTGTAGAGAAACCTCTCCTCAGAAAGTGGGTCTGGAGAATGAAAAACGGAACATTTCTGCAAGTTGGGGGGGAGGGGTAATCCTCCCTCCCCTTTCCTTTCAAACTTTGCAGGGAAACCTCTCCTGAGCATGAAAGCAAGTGAATCTTGTTCAGTGCCCATCTGGGTAGTGAGTACTGGAGACATTGCTGGGCTGTTTATTTCCTCTTCTGGGAGGCTTAGTAGAGCAGTCCTTGACCATATGTCCAGGTTCTCAGCACTAGAAACAAAGGACAATTGATCTCTGTTGTTGCCATTCCCCTGCTGCAGGAGCCTGTCTGGCTGCTCCAATCTGCATTGCTTCTTCACCATCCCAATCCAAGTAGTTTTATGACTTTTGTCAGGGGAAAAACTTGTTAAAGAGAAACAAGAGACAACACACAACAAAATTCTCACTTTAGGATCCAGAGGTTTATTTAAATTTAACACACAAACTCAGTACTTACATTTCAACAACTTACTGCAATAAGGACCAAATAGACAGCAGTCATTAAGTGTGACAGCTGGGCCAGGTGGCAACACTCAGATCTTTGAGGCAGGCTTTATACCTTAGCAGTGTGCCCACCCCTTGACATTCTGGTGCCGCCCAATAGCCATCCCATTTCCTTTTTCTTGTTTAAACCATCATTAAACCTTTCTGGAATGCTTCCTTTGCTACTTCCCTTTTCTCGGAACTGACCTCTGGGTCAGCTCCCTATTCCTGGAACTGACCACTGGGTTAGTTCCTTATTTTTCTATTGTCCTGGTTACCGAGCCACTTCCCTGTTTTACCCTGTCCTTTTTCTAACCACTACTTTCCTCACTACAGTTTTTACACATGTCATTGTGAGATTTAAAAACCCAAAATTTGCTACTCACAACTCAAAGACAAGTCTGGTTAACAAAAACAAAGATTTATTGAAAAGAAATTGAAAATAATAAAGAAAATAATAAAGAAAGAAAGCGTTTGCAAACGCGGCCTCTTAGACCCTTCCCAAGTTGGATTGGGTTCAAAGAGCGCCCTGAGCAAGTTTCAAAGCAAGCATTTATACTTTCTTTTCTCGATACATGCCCCCCCCTTAAGAAACTTAAGTCAGTCTTTGAAGTCAAAAAGATCTTCTTTGAACCTTTACTTCCAAAAGACTTATTGTAACAACTTCCTTACATCCGTCACTACACTATCTTGTTTTACTCACCTTCTTGAGGTGAGTATCCTTTTTAACATTTCAAAAGAGCTTTGTTGATTACCATGTGTGAATTCTCTGTCTAAGCAGGAAATAGATGGCCCCCACATCTTAGTGTTACATTTGATACAATTCATTGGTGTTACATTTGGTGTTACATTTGGTACCATTTATAAAAGAATAACCTTTATTTATTTTCCTTTAATTCCACCCTTTTTCTCTTCTACCTGAATTATTCTTTTATACTTTTAGGAATTCATCATTTCCTAATTTTTTTCAAATTTGTGTGGAAGCAAGTTATTGTATTCTGAATCTTCTTTCCCCAACCCTTGTTTTCCTACCTTCATTATTAACATTGTTTCTTTTTTCCCATTTTCAACTGAAGATGTTATTAAAGTCATACTTTTCATTGTTCGTCTTATTAGTATTTGTATGAGAGGAATCAAACATGGTAAAAACATAATAGCCAAGAATCCTAGTATTGCAAATTTTGCTAGTTCATTCCAATTTGCAAACCACTCTCCAAACCAATTATTTACCCCATCTAAGGTCAACCCCTTCCAGGTTTGGACTGGGACATGAGCTAATTTTATCATTTTGTCTGTAATTTCCTTTACTACCATACCACTCTCATCTACTTCAATGCAGCAATTGCTCAGATTAAATTTTCCACACACACCTCCTTCTTGAGCTAATAAGTAGTCTAAGGCTAACCGATTCTGCATAATGTAAGTTCGAGACTTTACACTTTCCTTAGCTAACTGCGTTAGAGTACTTACAGTGTCATTTGTAATTACTTCAAGCACTGCTTGTAGCCTAATTACCCTATTTAGAATATAGATGGGCTCTCTGGCACCTAAAGTGCCATCTTCCGCCCATGTAGCTGGTCCATAATAGTTGATGATCTTCTCTGGAGTCCAATCATCATCTTTCCAGATTCCAATTTTCATATTACTTGGTTGTATGGCTCTTTTCTTTCGGACTTTATCTGATAAATCATCATATACAGTTAGTCCCAGCAATTGTTTTTATTCGATGGGGAGAAGGAAAAAACTTGGCTTTATTATTCCTAAGATACAAGATCCATACCACCCCTTGGGTAGATACCCATAGGCATATTTTCCACATATCCAATACATACCTTCCGGGGCTACCCAGTCCAGGGTGTCGTTTTCAGGATCTTTTAAATAAGCCATCTCAGTTATTTCACTTAATGTCTCTTTCTTTGATATTCCACTTCCTCCCCACCAACTGTCATTGTTCCATACAGCCAAGCAAATCATGTCTCCTACTGCTACTTTCCTATTCTTTCTTTGTCTTTCATAACATACTTTCCCTACTAAATTTGTGGTTAATGCCCATGTTCCCTCTTTTCCTTTTGTGAACTTGAGAGTTTTATTTTTCCACATTTCCACCACAATGTCATGTTTTAATTCTTGAGCCTCCCATGGCCATTGTTCTCCCATATTTGTTCCTCCACAAACAAAACAATTTCTTAGTTAGAGTTTTAGCAATTTCTTCAGCCAATTGTACAAACATATTCACTGTTTTCTTAGGAAATTCAGGTAATTCTAATTTTTCGAATTCCTGATAATATGACCAAAAGATACTCTTGCATATTGGTTTTATTTTAGTTGTTTCTATTTTTAATACTAGCCACCCCCACGGGTCTTTTCCAGTTCCATCAATTCCTATTCCAAAGTCCTTATATTGAATTCCTTTTTCTAATGACTGATTTATATGTATACACATTGGGTTACATTTTCCTTGAGTGCAATCAGTCCTGGTACTTCCGATACTAATATTCACTTCCTTTGGACCTATACTTCTCTCATTTGGGACCGTAGTAGTGTACCAATAATCATAGCTTGGAGCAAAGGCAACAGGTACTGCGCTTAATATATGCACTTTCTGAAATAAATACTTCCTTTCTTTTATATAATTTCTTTCCCACTCTAAGTTTTCACATCTCACCCCAAACGAGTTATCAGATCCTTGTCCATTATTAATAGCTTGGCAAGCATCAAAGCACACCCCCACACTAGTTTCGCCCCTGGTTTCATTATGGGCTATGTAACCTCGTCTGATTTGACTTAATGAGAACATCTGAATTGCACCTACCCCTCCCTTATAAGCATACACCCACATTTTTGCAGTTACTGGTCCTATTGCTTTTGGGTCATAACATTCTACCCCTATGTTGGTGTGACAACGCTTATATTGTGTGTCATTTTGAATGCAGTCTGTTAAGTTAGTTTGTAAACATTCAGGAATCATAGTATGGTATATCATTGTTTTCTCAATTTTCCCTTCCCTTTTTGTCATTTTTACACATTGCGTACATGGTTCTAGTGGTTGGACAGGTTTTAAGAGTATAATAAGAAGAACTCCCAAGTACCACCCAGTAACGTTCCAATACATCCTCTATGCTCTTAATATCACACTCTATCTTACACCCCGTACATAAAATGCAATCAATATAATGGGAGCAACAACAACATCCACAAAGGCACTTACAAAACCAGCACCTCCTGGAGATATTGGATTTTTCTCAATCTTGGCTTTTCTCTGGGAGTGGAAGCATAAAAAAAAATGCAATGTTTAGTCCTTATGTCTCTTTACCCCTCCTTCTGTCAAGAGTCCATTAGGTCCTTCGAAGCTTTAACTTCAGTGGATCTCCTTGGTGAGATTCCACCTTCCACCTCTCTGGGGCTGGCACGGGCCCTTTCACTCGGGAGTAATGAGTCCAACCTCTTTCAGCTGTCCGGATGGCTGTTTCAGTAGTTAACAAGACGATTGTAAGGTCCCTCCCAAGTTGGAGTTAGTTTTTCATCTTTCCAGGCTTTTATCAACACCCACTGCCCTGCTTTGTATCGGTGTACTGCAAAGTCCAAGGGTGGAGTTTGAGCAAGAATGCCTTTCTGTCGCAAGAGAGAAAAACATCTGGACAGCTCAAGTACATATTCTCTTATTATTTTATCTTTCAGTTCAACTCGTGGCAATCCCTCCTTCCCCATATAAGGTACTCCAAACATGAGTTCAAATGATGACAATCCAATATCTTTACGTGGTTGTGTTCGTATCCTTAATAAGGCCAAGGGGAGGCATTTATTCCAGGGTAAATTTGTTTCCTCCATTAATTTAATCAAAGTTTGTTTTAATTTTTGATTAGCACGTTCAGAAATCCCAGAACTACTGGGGTGCCAAGCTGTGTGATAATCCCATTTAATTCCTACGGCCTCATTAATTAATTTTACTACCCTTGCCGTAAAATGCGTCCCCTGGTCACTGTCTATTACTTCAGGAAGACCATACTTGGGTATTATGTTTTCTAACAATATTCTACCCGTGGTGCTAGCATTTGCATTCACACATGGAAAAGCTTCTACCCATCGAGTTAAATGATCCACTATGACAAGCAAAAACCTTATTTTTCCTGCTTTTGGTAATTCAGTATAGTCAATTTGAATTCTCTGAAAAGGTCGTATTGCCAACTCCCTTCCCCCCATTGGTTGTTTTCTTAGCGCTGCTTTTTTTGTTTTTAGACAGACCATACATTTTCTAACCATTTGTAAGGCCAGGCTATATATTCCTTTACATACATATTTTCTGTGTATCAAATCTATTAAAGCCTGTGCCCCCCAGTGTGTCCCTTCATGTAACCTCTCAATCAGATTTCTCATGATAGGTTTGGTTAACATCTTTCTCCCATCTGGCAATATCCACTCCCCATCTGCATTTTGAACTATCCCCTCTTTTCCCATTTCTTCCTCCTCTTCCTTGGAAAACTTTGGTACCCTTTGTTCTTCTATTTCAGGTACCATTATAAAAACTTTTTCCTTTTCCATGAGTCCTGCTTCTTTGGCTCTTTCATCTGCTAAATTGTTGCCATAGACTTCAAATCTCTCCCCCTTTTGGTGTGCTTCTACATGTATTATGGCTAATGCCTGAGGTATAGTTATTAAATTTAAAATGTCAATGACTAACTCTTCCTTTGCTAATCTCTTCCCCTTACCAACCCCCTTTCTTTCCATATTTTTCCAAAAGTGTGCGCTATTCCAAAAGTATACATAGAATCTGTGTATATGTTACCACCTTCCTTTCCCAGTTCCTTCAGAGCCATTTTTAATGCATATAATTCACAAGTCTGAGCAGACCACTGATTTGGTAATCTCTCGGCTAGCACAGTTTTCCATGTTTCCCCTTCAACTATGGCATAGGTACTTCTTCGCTCCCCCTCTATTACCCTGGAGCTTCCATCTATAAACAAAGTACTTAATTCTCCTATTCGACTTTCTTTTAGATCATCCCTCACTTTGGTCTGTTAATCAATTGCTTCTAGACAATCATGTTCTATTTCTTGTGAATCTCTCTCTCCACTTAGAAACTGAGCTCGGTTTACATTAGCTTCAGTCACGATCACTAAGCTTGGATCTTCTAATAAAATGCTTTCATATTTCATTAACCTAGAATTTGTCATCCACTTTTGAGCTTGCTGATTCAAAATATTCCTTACTTGGTGTGGACTACTCACTACAATTGCCCCTCCAAAACCTATCTTCCTGCTTTCTTGAACTAGCAAGGCAGTAGCTGCAATTGCTTGTACACAGACCGGCCACCCTTTTATTACTGGATCCATCAGTTTTGATAAAAATGCCACAGGTTTCTTCAGTCCTCCCCATTTCTGGGCTAGAACCCCTTTGGCTACTCCATTCTCTACAGCGACAAAAAGATGAAATGTTTTTTCTAAGTCTGGTAACGATAAGACAGGTGCCTTTTCTAATTTCTTCTTTAGTTCCTGGAATTTCCCTTTCTCTTCCTCCGACCATTGGATTTCCCATGGTTCGGAATCTATCAGTTTTGAGTACAATGGTTTAGTTGTTTCTGCATAATTTACAATCCATTGTCTACAATACCCTACTAATCCCAAAAATTTCCTAAGGGCTTTTTTATCCTTTGGCAGTGGTTGTGTTATTATTCCTTCTATTCTAGAGGGAGTAATTTTTCTGCTGCCTTTACTTATCAAGTGCCCTAAATATTTCACTTCCCTTTCTACATACTGGAGTTTGTTTTTAGATACTCTCAACCCTTGAGATGCTAAATAATTTAGCAAGTCGTTAGTTCCTTTCTCTACATCCTGTTTCTTTTCCCCTGAGAGCAATAAGTCATCCACATATTGTATCAAAGATAATTTTGGATCTTTTTCAAATTTTTCCAGAATTTGTTCTAGGATTTGGCCGAATAAGTTAGGGCTTTCAATATACCCTTGGGGCAACACTGTCCATCTGAGTTAGCTTTTTCTTCCTGTATCTGGATCTTCCCACTGAAATGCAAACACATCCCGAGATTCAGGATCGAGTGGACAAGCCCAAAAAGCATCCTTTAAATCAATTACACTAAACAATTGATGCTCTGGAGGGATTCTACTCAATAATGTGTAGGGATTAGCAACTAGAGGGTGTCGAGATACAATTATCTTATTGATTTTTCTCAAGTCTACCACCAAGCGGAAATTTCCATCAGGTTTTTGAACTGCTAAGATAGGAGAATTATATGGAGACATGGCTGGTTCCAACAATCCATCTTGTATTAATTCTTCTATTACTGGTTTTAACCCTCTTCTTCCTTCCAAACTAATCTCATATTGCTTCTGCCTTATGGGCTCTGTGTTTTTAAGAGTAATCTTTATAGGAGTTATTTGCAATCCTCCCCGGTTTCCCTTTGTGGCCCAAACTATTGGAGTTATTTCTTCCTCATTTTGTTCAGTCAATATTAACATCTGTTCCCTAAGTATTTCTATTCCCCACTCCCAACATTTGAGTACGTCTCTTCCTAACAAATTTACTCCAGCCGCTGGGACATATAATGGTTGAATCTTGGTTTCATAGTTTTTCCATTTAAGAGTTATTTCTTCTATTTGAGGGACTTCAAAAGATCGTCCGGCTACCCCCGAAATTCTTATTGTACTATTAATTAAATGGCAGCCTTGGGGTATATTTGTCAGAGATGTCCTAGAAGCCCCGGTATCTATTAGGAACACTAATTCCTGTTTTTCGGGTCCCACTTGTATGTTTATCAAGGGCTCTTGGTGGAACCTTAATATCAAGGGCCCCTGACCTGCCTATTCTTCATCCTCATCCATTAGCCTATATACTTGCTGCTCTCTTTCCCTTTCTCTCATTTGCTGTGGGCAATTTCTTGCGAAATGCCCTTCCTTTCCACAACTGAAACACTGGTTCTTGCTACCCAATCCCATAGTTTTCCTGCCTCTCCCTCTTCCTCTCCCTCTCTCTTGATTCCCAAATTCTCTTCTTTGTCCCCTCTGATCTCCTAACTTCTTATCCATCATTTGTCCTACTGTTGACAATAACACTTTCTTATCTTCTCTTCGCTCTTGTATATCATGATTCACAAATACTTTCTGAGCCTCTGCTAACAAGTCCATTATACTCTTTTCTCCCCATCCTTCCATCTTCTGTATTTTTCTTTGTATATCTCCATATGCTCCAATCACAAACTGACTCTTTAATAATTGTCTAAAACCTTCACTTTCTTCTCTCATTCCTCCATATTTTCTCATCTGGTCTCTAAGTCTCTCTAAGTATTTCCCTGGTGACTCTTCCTTCTTCTGTTTTACATTAAAAGCTTTACTGATATTTTTGCTTTGGGGCACACAGTTCCGAATGCCCTCTATAATTATTTGTTTTAAATCATCCATTTGCTGCCTATGGGCGGGATCGTTATTATCCCAATCTGGTCTTTGTAATGGAAACTTTTCCTCAGGAGTTGGATCATTTGCCCCCGAATGATGGTCTTTCCAATATGCCATAGCAGCATTTCGGATTAGATCCCTCTCTTCCGGAGTAAATAGAAAACCCAGAGAATACTGGAGTTCATCCCATGTGTATGTATTGGGACCTAAAAAGGCAGAGAACTCCTCAGCTACTGTTTGGGGTTCCTCTTGAACCTTCTTTATTCTTTGCTTAAATTCCCTTAATTCAGTAGCTGTGATATTTACTGCTACATAACCCATCACTGGCTGTCCCTGTGCATTTATGCCCTGAGGGACTTGCCGCAAAGGATATAATTTTTCTTCTTTTTCATTTTTTCTCTCTCTCTCTCTCTTTTTCGTGTTCTTTCGGCTATAGGTTGTTCTTCAACTCCCCCTACTGCTCCTTGATCATCCTCTAAGGCTGGAGCATTTGGTATTACTTGTGGAGGGGGAGCAAGAGGAGGAGGTGAGAAAGGGAGGTTTTCTAAAGGATCCCATCCCGGTCTTTCCTCCTTCAATTTAAAAATCTTATCTTCCTCTGGTGGTACTGGTCCTTCCCAATTCACAAAATACCATGGCTTTACGTATGGTATTTCACTGCTTAGGGTAGGTCTTTTAAGAATATATTGCTCTAACTTTCCTATCCAATATTTATTTGGCTCTCCCAACCAGTCCCAATGATAATCAGGTGGACTAATTACATAATGAGGCCATTTCTTTAAACACAAAGTTATCATTCTGCTCTTTGTTATCTTACAAGTCCATGCTTCCAAATTTTCATCATCCCACTGACTTAGTAATTGTCCTAATGGACTATCAGAAGGAATTTCTATATCTCGATTAGTTAATTTTATAGTTTTTTTCTTTTCTTCAGGTTTGCAACAACAACTACAACAATTGCCCATCTTCTTTGAGAGTTTCCCTGATTATGGTTCCCTGAGGTTCTCGATTTTATGGCCACTCAAAATTTTCAACACCACTTCGCTTCCCTTCAGGCTGTCCTTTCCCCTCGCGGGTTAAGGAAATGCAACCTTTCAGGTCCACACTCGCTTTGGACTTACCAGTGTTCCCAGAACACAGCCCATCACACTCACACAGCCATTATCGCAGAAACCTCCCACAATCGCTCTCCTGACCACCCAGGTACAATTGCGTGTTTCCCTCCTTCGGGGCAAAAGTTTCTTACCTGGGCCAGTGCACTGGGTTACCTGGTCCTGGGCCTCAGTTGTTGACTCTCTTCCTTTTTCCTATTCTTTGATTTGGTAGACCAGAATTGTTAATTTAGTTTGGCTCGGAGCCTGCAATGGGAAGCTAGATCTCAGACAACTCCAGGCAGTTGAAATCAACAGGCGCGCCCCTGGACTTTACTGAGAACAGCTCGCCCCAAGAGGCTCTTTCAAGCCCCACGTTTGGTCGCCAAGATTGTGAGATTTAAAAACCCAAAATTTGCTACTCACAACTCAAAGACAAGTCTGGTTAACAAAAACAAAGATTTATTGAAAAGAAATTGAAAATAATAAAGAAAATAATAAAGAAAGAAAGCGTTTGCAAACGCGGCCTCTTAGACCCTTCCCAAGTTGGATTGGGTTCAAAGAGCGCCCTGAGCAAGTTTCAAAGCAAGCATTTATACTTTCTTTTCTCGATACATGCCCCCCCTTAAGAAACTTAAGTCAGTCTTTGAAGTCAAAAAGATCTTCTTTGAACCTTTACTTCCAAAAGACTTATTGTAACAACTTCCTTACATCCGTCACTACACTATCTTGTTTTACTCACCTTCTTGAGGTGAGTATCCTTTTTAACATTTCAAAAGAGCTTTGTTGATTACCATGTGTGAATTCTCTGTCTAAGCAGGAAATAGATGGCCCCCACATCTTAGTGTTACATTTGATACAGTTCATTGGTGTTACATTTGGTGTTACATTTGGTACCATTTGTAAAAGAATAACCTTTATTTATTTTCCTTTGTCATTGAAGAAGTCGTACCCAGTAGTGTTAGAAATGCGTTTAAAACACTAACAAAATTGGATTGGTAAGAAAAGAGTTTATTCTGCAGAAAATAGAAAAAGCAGTTTGCAAAGTGCGGTGGATCTCTAAGAGATACTTCAACAGGAAGCATCTAAAAACAGAGACCACACCCAAATGTTCAAATCCATAGCATTATATACATTCCTATCATGATGCCCCCCGTTTCCACTCCCTTTCAGTCCATTTGAAAGACTTCAAAGGTTACATTCTTGTCCAGGTCGCCTAACCGGAGTACATCAACCCCCTCCCCTTTTTGTTTGCATTTGTTTTGCTATGCACAGTACTTCCTAAGAACTAACATCAGTCTCTTATCTCTCAGTGGATACAATGGTAAGAAAAGGTTATACATATCAAAGAGCAATAAACAATAGTAGAAGGGTTGTACAGATCAAAGAGCAATAAATAATAGTTTACATAGGAAGCAATACATTCTTCCCCTTTCTCCTCCAGGAAACATAGGATAGGAATGGGTTTAAAGAACTATTTTATTTTTAAACTAATGTATTTTTATCAAATTCACCCTTTTCTATTTTTACACTAATTTAAAAATAAAAAATTTGTTTTTCAAATGATTTTAAACTTTCCCGGATCTCCTCAGCATTCTCAAAATCAATTTTTGCAGTATGTTCAGTTACATTGTTTAACATCATCATTTGCTTGTCACTTTTGGTAATGGTATTCACCATTCCCTCCACAGTGTTTTGTACAATACTTTGTATTACAGGAATCAAGCAGGGTAAGCACATTAATCCTACAAATATCTTTTTTTATTAGTATTTTTTAACAGAACATAAATCATTCAGTAATTTGTAAACAGTATGTTGTCTGGGTAACATTTATAAGACAATCTTTAACAATTGATTTCTATAATATTCCATATGTTAATTTCAGTTGATTTCCCCTTTCCCCAAAGTATCTTTCTTTGCAAACATTAGATTAAAACAATTCTCATTATTTTGATAAACAACAATTAAGTACAGGTGAAACTCGAATAATTAGAATATTATTTCAGTAATGCAACTTAAAAGGGGAAACTAATATATGAGATAGACTCATTACATGCAAAGCAAGATAGTTCAAGCCGTGATTTGTCATAATTGTGATGATTATGGCGTACAGCTCATGCAAACCCCAAATCCACAATCTCAGAAAATTAGAATATTGTGAAAAGGTGCAATATTCTAGGCTCAAAGTGTCCCACTCTAATCAGCTAATTAAGCCATAACACCTGCAAAAGGTTCCTGAGCCTTTAAATGGTCTCTCAGTCTAGTTCAGTAGGAATCACAATCATGGGGAAGACTGCTGACCTGACAGTTGTGCAGAAAACCATCATTGACACCCTCCATAAGGAGGGGAAGCCTCAAAAGGTAATTGCAAAAGAAGTTGGATGTTCCCCAAGTGCTGTATCAAAGCACATTAATAGAAAGTTATGTGGAAGGGAAAAGTGTGGAAGAAAAAGGTGCACAAGCATCAGAGATGACCGCAGCCTGGAGAGGATTGTCAGGAAAAGGCCATTCAAAAGTGTTGGGGACTTTCACAAGGAGTGGACTTCAAATGTCGTATTCCTCTTGTCAAGCCGCTCCTGAACAACTAACAACTGTAGAAATGGAGGTCAAGGATATGAAGGGACCCTGCGCAGCAAACTGCCTGCCTTAGTATCTTGTTATTCACATGCTCTATGAGCTCATTCCAATTAGCCTTGCGAAGGACAGCCAGGAACCAGCTCGATAAGGAAGACTCTGCCCTGGCTTGGATGTTTTGGATGTTCTCTAAGATTGACTAGGGAGTACACCAATAAACAATGCTTTTGCTGTGTGTAGTTTCCTGCTTGTTAAACTGTATAAATACAATAAACTCTGCGTAGGCAGACAGACATATTTGGGACACCCTGCGTTGACTGGTCTCTGAATCCCACATTTTGGCGCCCGAACTGGGACAATAGATCTTTAAAAACAAATTAATAGGGATCATAAATCTTTAAAGACAAACAAAAGGAACCTCCCTCCGGGGGAGCAACTTTCAACATATTTACCTTCGTCTGGAATAGACCCCAAAGGTACCTTCGTCCTACGGGACCCCTCAGAGGTAAGTATGGGTTGCAATCTATCTCACCAGCAGCAACAGCATGTAGAGGAACTTACCTTCCTGTTACAAAAGTCAGGGCTTAAAGCACCTGTGGCAGAGATAAAGAAGCTCATAGGAGAGATAGGGAAACATTGTCCTTGGTATCCGGAGTGAGGGACGGTTCGTTTACAGGACTGGGTAAAGATAGGGCATACTTTACATCTTGAACCCCAGGCTCCAGTTCAGATATTACATCTATGGTTTCAATGCCGTCAAGCAGTGGAAAAATTTGGCTTTGATGCTTTGGCAGGACAGCAATTGAACACAACACCTCCACCTAATTATGATCAAATGATTTTTTTCCCTCCAAAGTTATATTTAATTGGACCTTAAGCTCCTCATGAAGAGGTTAATTCTTCTGCTTCTTCACAGCCATTGTATACCCCCAAGAGGCAAATTTTAGAGGAACAATTAGCAAAAGAGCCTTGGTGGAGCAGTGGGCTAATGCCTCCTTAAGTAACACCAGCTGCCTGCAATTAGTGCAGGTTCGAGTCCCACCAGGCTAAAGGTTGACTCAGCCTTCCATCCTTCCGAGGTAGGTAAAATGAGGACCCAGATTGTTGGGGGCAATAAGCTGACTTTGTAAAAATGCCGCTTGGGGGGGGGGTGAAAGCCCTAATAAGCAGGCATATACATAGAATGAAGGCTATTGCTAAGCACATTGATTTGTGCTTCTTAGATTGTAAGCCGCCCTGAGTCTTTGAAGAAGGGCGGGATATAAATGGGATTAAAAAAAAGAAGAAAAAAAGAAGGGAATGTAGAAGAAATTGCTGACGGGTCTGGTCCCTTTGTTCCAGTTGATGCTGAAATTGTTTTACCAGCTGCCACTCTACAGGTTTCTTCTGAATACATTTACCAAGCATTTGGAAAAGTACCTGTTTCTGGCAAACCTCATCAAGCCTTCTCTAACATCAGGCAGAAGGCTACTGAGCCGTATCCTGATTTTGTTAACAGATTACAGGATATAGGAACAGTCTTTTATCAAACCAATTTATTGGCAGCCGCTTTATCACAAGGCAGCAAGCCTCAAGGAAAGTGTTATAACTGTGGAAAACCTGGTCATTTTAAAAGGGAATGTCAAAATCCAGGGGGGGGCATGTCTGCAGCATCTCACAGCCCTTTCTATCAGAGGTTGAAACCAAAAGCAAGTTTTTTCTTCTGTCTTTTTCTTTTAATCTGGCTCTTTGGACTATTTGATTCTTTTGTCGGAGGTGAGGACACCTCCCACTTCACACCTACAAAAGATCCCAGGTTCAATATTCCTTTTAGTCTTTTCCCACTAGTTGGTGGGATAAATTGTAAGTAACCATAAATGATCCTCTTCTTTTAATTAAAAGGGGAAGCTTGTTTTGGCCTCCAACTCCAAATTGATGTGTGTTTTGTTTTGTTACTTATATTTGACTCAGGTTGACTCAGCCTTCCATCCTTCCGAGGTAGGTAAAATGAGGACCCAGATTGTTGGGGGCAATTAAGCTGACTTTGTAATAATGCCGCTTGGGGTGTGTGTGAAAGCCCTAATAAGCAGGCATATACATAGAATGAAGGCTACTGCTAAGCTTGTAAGCCGCCCTGAGTCTTCGGAGAAGGGTGGGATATAAATGGAATAAAATAAAATAAATAAAAATAAAAATTTGTACATTTGGAACAAGGAGTTCATTGGCTTGTAAACAGCTCCCTGAAATTATAATAATAGTGATTGGTTTGCCTGGAGAAAGTATGAAATGAAATTTTTGTACGTGAAATTGTTTATGCCGGCAGTTGGAATGGACGTGAATGAGTTAATTTGCTGATGTGTAAATGTGTGTGTTAGCCCTAAAAAACACCTACCACCCCCACCTTTGTCCCAGGCTGTGAAAGGAACAGTAAATTGCTGTTTTTATTGTTGTAAGTGTTTGCATGAGAAAAGTTTATGGGGGATCTGTGAATGAATTTATGGTAAATGCATGTGAAGGAAAATTCCTTTTACGTTTTCTTTTCCCCCTCCAGTCTCTTTCTCCCCCCCTCCTCGCTGTGTTACTTTAAGAATGAGAGTGAGAGAGAGAGAGAGAGAGAAGGGAGGGGGGGCTGGTTGTTTTAACTGTTTTTTTCCTCTGCTTTGTTAGATGTTTTGTGCCAGCCATTGGCAGTTACCCAAAAAGGTCATCAGATGGAAGCAAAGAGGCTTCTTTGCTTCCACTGATGAGCCAGGGGTCTCAGACCCCTGCAGCCCCATTGGAGAGAGTGTTTTATGGTTAGGGAGGGGCCGAGACCCCCCATAAATACCTCTGCTCAGGGGCTGCTCTTTGTTCTAGTGCTTCTCATCTTTCTCTCTCTCTTGCATGCATTCTCTCTCTATCATACAAGCATGGATGCCTCCATGCCATATAGCTCTTTTTATATAACCTATCGATGAATAAAGCTTCATAATGATTGCATCTCTGCATCCTGCCTTTTTTACTTGGAAGCACCTTAACGACCCATCGATCTCTCGTGAGAGCTGCTTACAAGTTGGTAGCAGAGGATGGTTTAAGGTAAAGCTTCCAAGCTTCCAGATAGCAGTAAGATCCCTAGATTTGAAACTGAAATGGATGGCCGGAGATCCCAGATTGTGACCAGGAGTCTTCAATCAAGATCAACAGCCCTAGCCCCTGAAGCAAGCTCCGCTCCAGGTGAGAGCACAGATGGCTTCCTTCTGAACGCCACAGAGGGAAGCTTGGAAGTTTTACAGTCCGCCCAAGACTGTCCAGATGCAGCAGAAGCGCTCTGGACCCAACACAGGCACCGCGTGGACCAAATGTCTACACAGGAATGCAAGGAACTGCTTCTAAAATTCCTTGCAGTACAGGAGACCCCACAAGCCTCTCCATGAGGGACATCAGCGCAGAGGGACTCTGGATGCCGGGTAAGCCCCCCCTCAGCGACCACGAGGCCCCTTAATATGGCGCCCGCCACCCTGAGTAACCCCGGGACCCCAGGGCTTTCGGCGCAAAATTCCCTGCCAAACTGTGACCTACAGCTTCCTGGGGCAACAGGAAACAAGATGGCTGCGCCCAGGGAGACCGCATGGCCCGGCACAGGAAACAAGATGGCAGCCCCCTGTGCGCCCACATGTTCTAACAAAGAAAGGCCTCAATTAAGCTTGGGGCCCCAGCAATCCCTGGCATCCAGCCGTAGCAACATGCAAACCCCTGAGCTCTCTCCACCAGAAACCCTCAAGACCTATGATGGCAATAAGGACTGTTCAGCCGAGGCTGGTACAAATACAGCTGCGCTTAAAACTGCCATCCAGGTCCTAATTACGGCCCTTGAAGCCAAAGAGACTGCAGCTCAAACATCGGGAGTAGCCAGCCTCCCTCATTACCCTCCAAGGCCCCCGACCCTCTCTCCGGGGCCCCCAATTTTCCTTTCGCCCCCACCCAGGGGCTCTCCTTACCAGATGGCCTTCGGAGGGGGGTTGGCCCCCTCCTCCAGCATCGGCTTTAGCCATCCCCAAGGTTTTCAGGACCAGCGATGGGCTTCTCATGAAAATCCAGGGCCGGGGGGGCTCCAGGAAGGATTTCCAGAGCTTTTTCAAAACCAAATGCCGGCCGGCAATCTTGGACAACGCTCACCCCCTGATCACATGTTTTCCGGACATGCCCAGTACGGGCCTTTTAACCCTGAAGGGGGGCCATCCAAAAATCAAGGAAAAATACCACCAACGCCCACTAGAGGGGTTCCTTTGCCTTTCTTTTCAATGGGAACCTCTCAGATGTTCTCGGAACAAGACAAAACGCTTGTGCCTGCGTCCCCGTTACCACACGACTTTGAAAAACTGAAAATTGGGGGGGAGAACTACCACAGTTGGAATAGAAATGTGCAGGTATGTCTATTAAAGGATGGGACTCTTGAAATGGTTCTGAACCCCCCACCTTTCCCGTGGGGATCACGAGAAGAGTGGCTCCACAGACAGACGTTCACAACTCTGATGGGTTCGATGGATGACAACTTGTTCCCTAGCATTCCAGATGGGCTCACAGCTAGCGCAGTTTGGCGGATATTATACAATTTATTCAACAGCAACAACATTGGTTCCCTCACCAGACTCACAACTGAGTTTTACAACACAAGACTCAGGTTTGGGGCCAGCATGGCAGAACATCTCGGAAAATTAAAATCGCTCAGGGCGCAACTGATGTCCAGAAATTACCGTGTACCTGAAGATAACATGGTCGCAGTCATCGTGGCTTCCCTGGACAAAAATTGGAGCAATTTTATTATTTCCCTGGAAGGGGGCAGGGATGAAGCCATGCCTCTGTCCTATCTCGAGGGCAGACTCATTGACGAAGATAGAAGACGAAGAGACGCAGGAGAATACACCAGAGTCACCAGCCAGCCAGCCAGCAGACGACACCGCAACTCAGAGCAGGTTAATGCTCTACTCAAGTGTTTCACCTGTGGCTCTGAGGGACACCTCAAGAAGGACTGCCCCCATTATCAACAAGACCCCAAGCGTGGTCCCAATCAAGGTAGGGGCAAGGGACAAGGAAGGGGGCGTGGCGGGGCGAAAAGTACTGCCAAAGGCAATTTTGTGTCTACTTGTGCCCCCACCACAAAGGCTGATAGCCCCACTGACTTATGGTTACTGGACTCTGGAGCTTCTTCTCACATTACCAATATGAAACAAGGGTTTAAAAGCTTAAAGAAAATTAACTCATCTGTCAAAGTGGCAAATGGTGATAAAGCTTTAGTTGTTGGGGAGGGAACTGTTTCTGTACCCGGACTTGGAAAAGTTGAAGGGGTGTTACATGCCCCCTCCATTGCCAACAACCTATTAAGCATTATCAAATTATGTGACGATGACAGGGTGGAAGTTTTATTTTGCAAAGGGGGAGGTCATGTCACCCGGAACCAGAGGGTCATTGGAAATATAGCCATCATAAATGATTTGCCATATTTTTCCCCTGAGAAACCACCCACCTCAGAAGGGGCCTCACAGACAACCCCAAGGCTGCTTAACGAGCGCAAGGCCGAAGCGGTTGCATCCAAGCCCCCACAGCAAGGCAGTGTGGATAAGAAATCCGAACCTCAGCTGTCACCTAAAGCACCGCTCAAGGCAACCAATGCCAAGAGGGTGTCAGTGGGGAAGCCACTCCATGATAAGTGTGCCCATCTCTTACACCGAAGATTAGCTCATGCAAGCTTCCCTGTAGTTAAAAAGATGGGAGAGTTTGCTGAGGGAGTCCAGCTCAAAGATTGTGAGGTATTCCTGGACTGTGCAATCTGTAAGAGGTCAAAGAGGAAGGCTGCGCCCATTCCAAAAACATCACTGCGTAAGACCCAATACCCATACCAACTAGTACATGTTGATTTGGTCAGGCCTTTCACACCATCGCTAGGGAAAAGTCAGTATTTTCTCACTGCCGTTGATGATTTTTCACGGTACGGCCACGTGTATATCCTCACAGAAAAATCTGAAGCCTTTGACGCCATAAAATCACTCTACAACTTCGTAGAGACCCAGTATAAAACCAAGATCGCACAACTGCAGAGCGACCGCGGGGCTGAGTTCATGTCCCGAAAATTCCAGGACTGGGTAAAGCGTAAGGGCATCCGCCATTTTCTTACCGCGCCTTTCACTCCCGCTCAAAATGGCGTGGCAGAGAAAAGAAATGGAGTCCTACAAACTATGATGCGTAGTCTGATTGCAGACGCTGGGGTCGCAGAATCATACTGGGCAGAAGCGGTAAAATACGCCAATTACACCTTAAACCGCACCTGGAGCAGTGTTGTGAACCAGACCCCATATTTCCTAGTTCATGGTAGGAAACCAAATCTGGGACATTTACGTGTGTTTGGGTCCTACGCATGGGTTCACATCCCCAAGCAGCTGCGGAAGAAGGGGAGATCTGTCTCCCAGAGACTGAGGTTCTTGGGCTACGCTCCTGGCTCCAAGGCCTACCGTTTCCTGGGAGAAGGGGGCAGGATTGTGACTTCTCAATCTGCCTCCTTCGAAGAGGACTCCAATTGGGCCCAGATACACTCCAATGATCTGAGCCCATATATCAACCGTCCCAGCAAGGGCACACCGACTACGACATCACCTGACACGTCCACGTACCCTGCCACCAACGAAAGTGTGGAACAAGACAAAGATGTCATCCCACCTGGTTCAGATGGGGAGGATGAGCCGTCCAGTTCCCCAGCAACGCCTCTGAAACCCGCGGAAGAAAAAGGCGATGAGTGGCAGAAGGTAAGGAGGTCAAAGCGGTCCAACAAAGGCATCCCACCAAAGAGAATTGACATTGGGCACATCGCGTCTGTTAACAGCGTTGTGGTCACCCCAAAATCCTTCTCTGACATTCAGGAGCTGCCCATCGAAGAACAAGAGAAATGGCAGCTCGCGATGGAGAAGGAAATGCAGAGCCTAAAACAACTCAAGGTTTTCACCCCGCAGCAACCTCCAAAGGAGAGGAAAGTCATTGGCACAAGGTGGGTTTACAAGGCAAAACCACTTGCCAATGGCCTCTACCTGTATAAGGCCCGTTTGGTAACTCAGGGATTCGCCCAACGCTACATGGAGGACTATGGGGAGACATACTCTCCAACTGTCCGGGCAGAGAGCGTCAAGACCGCCCTCGTGACTGCAGCAGCTCTGGGGGAGGAAGTCTTCCAATTCGACATCCAGACGGCTTACCTCCACGCCAACCTGGACCGGCAGATCTACGTGAAGGCCCCTCCTGGCTACCAGCAAGAAGGGGAAAATACATGGTTGCTCCACAAAGGGTTATATGGCCTCAAGCAGTCAGGGAAACTATGGTATGACTGCCTTAGAAAAAGTTTAGAACGAGTTGGTTTCACTGCATCCCATGCAGATGAATGTGTTTTCACACGCAACTCCAAGGGTACCACAGAAAGGGTGTTAGTTTATGTGGACGACCTACTATATGTAGGGCCTGGCAAGGAAGGGTGTGATGAATTTGCCAAGGCCCTGGAAGAAAAATTTACTCTGAAGTCTTTGGGGCGGGTTGATAAGTACTTGGGTGTACACATTTTGGCCACTAAGGGGGGGTTCGCTCTATCTCAGAAAGAAAAGATAGAGGAGTTATTGGCCAAATGCAAAATGACAGAATCCAACCCCAATGCAAAGTGACTACTTCAACCACACCCACAAGGACGGTCCTGAGTTCACAGATAATACGCTTTACAGATCTGTGATTGGCTCCTTGCTATATATCAGCAATTGGAGCAGGCCTGACATAGCTTTAGCTGTGAATCTATTGTCCAGGCATGTGGAACACCCAAAGGAATTCCACTGGACTGCTGTTAAGAGGGTACTTAGGTATCTCAGGGGCACGACCGATGCTCTCCTTGTGCTGGAACCAGAAAAGGGGAAGACGGCCCAGCTCTCTGCTTACTCAGACGCAGACTGGGCTGGCAACACCAAAAGTAGACGGAGCACCTCTGGTTTCCTCATATTGCTAAATGGCTGCCCTATTCATTGGCATGTTAGGCAGCAAAAAATTGTTTCTTGCTCCACGGCCAAGGCTGAATATGCCAGCCTGTCAGACACGGCCAATGATTTGATTTGGTTCAATGATCTGATAACGAGCATCTGGGCATCTCCTCCTCTGCCCATCCAAATTCTAGAGGACAACACGGCTGCCATTGCAATCTCGGGGGCTTATGCAGTAGGCTCTAGATCTCGCCACATAGACATACGCTATAAAAATGTCAGGCAGCTTGCCAAAGAGTGTTTCATACATGTTGAGCACTGTAACACAGCTGACCAGATAGCTGATCTGTTCACCAAACCTGTTCCCATTGACCGGCACAACCTTCTGTGTAAGCGTTTGTGTTTGGTCTTCTGAATGTTTTTATACATGTCTATGACACCTGCTCGCCCCCTCACACACATTCACTGGTCCCTGTCATTGGCTGGCAAGAAGGGGAATTGTTAGATGTTTTGTGCCAGCCATTGGCAGTTACCCAAAAAGGTCATCAGATGGAAGCAAAGAGGCTTCTTTGCTTCCACTGATGAGCCAGGGGTCTCAGACCCCTGCAGCCCCATTGGAGAGAGTGTTTTATGGTTAGGGAGGGGCCGAGACCCCCCATAAATACCTCTGCTCAGGGGCTGCTCTTTGTTCTAGTGCTTCTCATCTTTCTCTCTCTCTTGCATGCATTCTCTCTCTATCATACAAGCATGGATGCCTCCATGCCATATAGCTCTTTTTATATAACCTATCGATGAATAAAGCTTCATAATGATTGCATCTCTGCATCCTGCCTTTTTTACTTGGAAGCACCTTAACGACCCATCGATATCTCGTGAGAGCTGCTTACATGCTTAGAATTCTGGTTTGAGAAAGGGAGGGTGGATGTGAAATTTAATACCCACTCTTGCAGTTTCAGCTTGCAGTTTGTTTGTTTTTTCCTGGAAGAAGGAGACAGTACTTGTTGGACAATTCTTTTTGAAATCTCTTTTGAGTTTTAAAAGAAATTACTCTGCATTGTTTTGTTTAGATTTGTAAGTTTTAACCTACTTGACAGAAGTTTGTTTCCATCTGATTGGAATCTGATTTTCAATTTTATTTTCAGAATAACCTATCTCTTCAGTGTGCTTTAACTGACTATGTGGGCTGTATTGCATATCATTTGCCTAAAGTTCCTCAGCTTGCGTGTTTAATGACTTCTTTTCCTATCCGCCCGTTGCTTTCGTCTTCTTCACTTTTGCAAGCTCCGACTGTTTTTTTTTCAGATGGAGGGAGAATGAGAGGAGCGATTGCTTACAAGGATGATACATGGAAGGTGTCCTACACCGCAACGCTCAGAATTGTCTGCTGCTATTTTAGCTTTTTATACCTTTTTTCAACAGCCTTTTAATTTAATCTCTGACTCTCATTATGTGTGTCAACTCATTTTTAATCTTCCAGGTGCTTACATTACACCCAGGATTGACTCCAATCTCATGGCGCTGTTTTTAACTTTACAGCAACTACTACAAGACTGAAAGCATTCATATTTTGTTTCTCACATACGCTGTCACTCATCTCTTCCTGGACCTCTTTCTGAAGGCAACAGTCGAGCCGATACTGCTGTTCATGTTTTACCTACTTTGTTTTCAGATCCTTTTTTCAGTCACTCTTTTTCCATCAAAATTCCAGGGGGCTGGCACAAGCTTGCCATATTCCATTTGACCAAGCCAAGCAAAATGTTTCATCCTGTCCCCAATGTTCTGGGGCATCCCCCTTGGGGGACATGGGAGTTAATCCCCGTGGTTTCACCTCTAATCAACTATGGCAAATGGATGTCACTCATGTTCCATCCTTGGCTCCCTGGAAGTATATTCACTTATCTATTGATACCTATTCAGGAGCGCTTTGGGCCATACCTCAATGAGGGGAAACAGCTAATCATGTTATTTCTCATCTTTTTTCAGCCATTACTGCCTTGGGCAAACCCTCCTCTTTAAAAACTGATAACGGCCCGGCCTATTCTTCATTGGCCTTTTTGCAATTTTGTACAACCTGGAATATTGTTCTTACTCATGGGTTACCCTACAGTTCCACAGGTCAAGCCATCGTGGAACGTGCTAATCAGTCCTTTAAGGACTGTTTTCACAAACAAATAAAAAAGGAAGGATCTAGGGAACCCAATTTGTCGTGGGTAACACAACAGGTTATAAAAGTTTTATTTACCTTAAATCAGTTGAATGTCTCTATTCAAAATTCGACCGCTTGTCAGAGACACTTTCAACAGAAAACAGGTTTGCCTCCCCCTCTAGTATATTATCGGGCATTACCAGACAAAACATGGTTAGGGCCAGTCCCTCTAATTACTTGGGGATGAGGATATGCTGCTGTGCTTGCACATTGTGTCTGCCCAGCTAAGGATGTCGTGGCACCAGTCCCAGAATCTGGTTCCAGAAATGGCCAAAATGACTTTACAGACGGCACAGCAGCCAATATCTCACCGGACCAGCCATCCAGTAATGTGGGGAGATATGAAAAGCCTGACCACCAAAGCACAGGCAGTGCTGCAACAGCAGCATGTGGAGCAAACCCCTGAGAACTTATGCGCTGCCGTTTTTGTGGTTTTAACTGCCAATTCCTTAGCCATTATTTGTTTATGCTTATTAATTGTTGCCCTTTAGTGTCAGCAGCTGTCATCTCACCCAAACATTCACTCAGCAAATGAAGCAAAACTTATGGGTGCAGCTAGCTAACATCACACAAAATGAATTCTTTTGCTTATCTGAATCGTATGACATGGAAAATTTGCTTTCTACATGTTTGATTCCTGTCTGTACCCCTTCTGCAGTAATTCAAAACTTTACTGGCTTGAGCAAATTTCTATTGTATAAAAACTTTACCTATGGGACTATATCTAGTTGGGGGTTGACTGCCTATGATCTACCCCCTGATGTAATTGCTTTGCACACCCTGATAGTAGCAATTCCTGAGAATATAACATGCGCTAAAATAGTTAATTGTACATCTTCAAGTAAGAAGCCTCATTGTTTTCATATTAGTTCACCTGTTTTAAATTGTACAACTTTTGAGGAAACTTCCTTTAATTTTGCTCATGTTTGGCTTCCGCAAGGATGGTTTTTTACATGTGGTCAAGAAACTTTTAATTACATTCCTGCTAATATTAGTGAAGCACAGTGTTGTCTCAGCCGGATGATTCCTGTTTTGCTTTACAAAGAGCAAATTCACTCAAATCGTTTTCGATGTGGAGTCACGCTAGATAACACCTGTGATTCTGAACCAGCTTTACTTAATAAAGCAGAATATGTAGCTTTGGCTATATCTATACTGGGTGTGCCAGCGCTTGCTGCTCACGCTCATCTTAACATTAACGCTGTTGCGTGTAATTTGGCAAAAACATTTAATGCTACTTCTATAGCTATTTCAGTAATCAACCATGAGCTGCAAGCTTTGCGTAAAGGTATTTTACAAAATCATGCTGCTATTGATTATTTGCTTCTGCGTCAGCATTTGGGTTGTGATAGTTTTGAAGGAATGTGTTGTTTCAATCTTTCAGATGAATCACGAACCATACAACACCAGCTCAATATTTTACACAATTTGGCCTCTGATTTGAAAATTGACCCTTTAAAATCTTGGTGGGAGAGCCTATGGACCTGGCTACCCACAAATTTATTGGGGAATATCCTACACTATTTAGTCATTATTTGTGCTATTTTGATTGGTGGATGCTGCTTTGTTCAGTGTCTCCCTTCCTTTAGCAACATATGTATCACAGCTTTTTGTCCTAAAACCCCTCCCAGACTGCCTCAAAGTCAGGTATATGCTTTGTATAAGCAATTGCAAGGATATTCCTCTCCTGATTAGGACCTATCCATTAACCCTTTTTTGTAAGTACTTGGCAAACTAAAAAGAAAAGAGTGAGATGTAGAGATGGAGGTCAAGGATATGAAGGGACCGTGCGCAGCAAACTGCCTGCCTTAGTATCTTGTTATTCACATGCTCTATGAGCTCATTCCAATTAGCCTTGCCAAGGATGGCCAGGAACCAGCTAGATAAGGAAGACTCTGCCCTGGCTTGGATGTTTTGGATGTTCTCTAAGATTGACTAGGGAGTACACCAATAAACAATGCTTTTGCTGTGCGTAGTTTCCTGCTTGTTAAACTGTTTAAATACAATAAACTCTGCGTAGGCAGACAGACATATTTGGGACACCCTGCGTTGACTGGTCTCTGAATCCCACAAACAACGTCAGAAGCGTCTTACCTGGGCTAAAGAAAAACAGACCTGGTCTGTTGCTCAGTGGTCCAAAGTCCTCTTTTCTGATGAGAGCAACTTTTGCATCTCATTTGGAAACCAAGGACCCAGAGTCTGGAGGAAGAATGGAGAGGCACACACTGCAAGATGCTTGAAGTCCAGTGTGAAGTTTCCACAGTCTGTGTTGATTTGGGGAGCCATGTCATCTGCTGGTGTTGGTCCACTGTGCTTCATTAAGTCCAGGGTCAATGCAGCCGTCTACCAGGAGATTTTGGAGCACTTCATGCTTCCTTCCGCAGACGAGCTTTATGGGGATGCTGACTTCATTTTCCAGCAGGACTTGGCACCTGCCCACACTGCCAAAAGCACCAAAACCTGGTTCAATGACCGTGGGATTACTGTGCTTGATTGGCCAGCAAACTCACCTGACCTGAACCCCATAGAGAATCTATGGGGCATTGCCAAGAGAAAGATGAGAGACATGAGACCGAACAATGCAGAAGAGCTGAAGGCTGCTATTGAAGCATCCTGGTCTTCCATAACACCTCAGCAGTGCCACAGGCTGATAGCTTCCATGCCACGCCGCATTGAGGCAGTAATTGCTGCAAAAGGGGCCCAAGCCAAGTACTGAGTACATATGCATGCTTATACTTTTCAGAGGTCCGATATTGTTCTAGGTATACTCCTTGTTTTATTGATTGCATGTAATATTCTAATTTTCTGAGATTGTGGATTTGGGGTTTTCATGAGCTGTACACCATAATCATCACAATTATGACAAATCACAGCTTGAACTATCTTGCTTTGCATATAATGAGTCTATCTCATATATTAGTTTCCCCTTTTAAGTTGCGTTACTGAAATAAATGAACTTTTGCACGATTTTCTAATTTTTCGAGTTTCACCTGTACTACTAAAATGAATTAATTGGATAAAAGACTTATATTATATTAGTCTGCAAAAGGATTGTACATGCTATTAAGGACATCTTGTGGCGAAACCCGGTATAGCAAGTAAACCTTTTTTTTTACTTTAAGACCTGGCTCTAACAGATTTGTCCTTGACATTATCTTTAAAGATAAAAATTGGGAACATCTGGCACTGAAAACAACTTTTAGGAATAGTGGAGGTGGACATTTATTGACTTTTATTAAAACAGCCTCCACTAAAGGCCTATCTTTTTTTTTAATCCCATTTATATCCCGCCCTTCTCCGAAGACTCAGGGTGGTTTACAATCTAAAGCACGCCTTAAGACGAGCGAGACAAGAGCAAGAGCAAGACCAGCAGAAAGTTATGGAACTTCCAAAGCGTACTTATAGTGAAGCTGTGGGAGGGGCGCGGCCCAAGGAAGTTACAGGGGTCATTGTAGACGTGCTCCAAAAGCTTCGGGACGCCAAGAATGGCGACTAAATTTCTAACTTGGAATGTTAATGGACTAAACTCACCACAGAAGAGAAGGAAAGTTTTTCAATATGTAAAACAATTTAAGACTGATGTTATTTGTTTGCAAGAAACGCATATTAGGGTTATGGACCAAAAGTACTTATCGAACTCAAGGTTGGGCACGCAATTTGTTGCTTCTGCGATGAACAAGAAAAATGGAGTGGTTGTCTACGTTAAAAGTACTCTAACAGCGGAACTAATTGAAGTAGATAAGCAAGGAAGATATGTTATGATAGATTTGCTGTTAGAAGGTAAAAAAACGCTTCTAGTTGGACTGTATGCTCCTAATCAACAACAAGCTGACTTTTTAAACTTACTACACACAAAGGTTACCCAATTGGATTATAAATCTTTTAGTTTTATGGGAGACTGGAATGGTGTCCTAGATGTACAGATGGATAAAGCTGGTTCTTTTAAGCGTGTCCCGAGCCATGCTAGACTGCCTAAATCTTTTTTTGAAATGAAGGACGATTTGGAATTACGAGATATTTGGCGTGATACACATCTACATGAAAAGGATTATACTTTTTTTTCTGATAGACATCAATCTTTTTCCAGGATCGATTTTATTTTGCTGACTAATGACTTTTTTTCTAGGATTAACAAGGTAAAGATCTGTGCAAGAACTATCTCTGACCATAGCCCAGTTTGGTTAGAGATCAATAAGGACAATAGGGATAGGCGCTCTTGGCGCGTAAATGAGAATTTGTTTAGAAATCAGAGAAATGTGGAAGAATGTAAACAGCAGATGAAGGATTTCTTTGAAATTAATATGAATAAGGATACCTCTATGGACATGGTTTGGGATGCTAGCAAGGCCTACATGAGAGGGGTGTTGATATATATGAATAATAAATACAGACGTACCTTGGAAGTTAGAAGGAAAGAACTGGAGAATGAAATTAGGGAAAAAGAAAAGGCCTTAATTTTGAACCCATTGGATGTGAAGGTTATTAACCTATTAAGGGGACAATTTGATAAGTTGATGGCTGATCAAGTGGCAACTAATTTACGGTTTGCTAGGCATAATACTTTTTGCAATGCTAATAAGCCAGGTAGATGGCTAGCTTACAGGTTAAGGAAAAAGCAAAGGGCTTCCAATATAGATAAAATTGAATATAAGGGAAAGGTTGTGTTTCAACAGGATCTTATTAAGGAAGCCTTTGTGGATTTTTATTCTAAATTATATGCTAAGGAGAAGATTAATGAAAAAGACATTGATGTATATTTGAAGAATGCTAGCATCCCGGTTCTCACGCAAGCACAAAAGGAGGAGATTAATCAATTGATAACAGAAGAAGAAATTCTTATAGCAATTAAGGAACTGAAGGTGGATAAAGCGCCAGGCACGGATGGTCTGACTGCGGCTTACTACAAAAATTTACAATTGGAGTTGATAAAGCCGTTAAAGGAATTGTTTCAGACAATTCAGAGAGGGGGAAAGGTGCCTCCGTCTTGGAGAACTGCTTTTATTTCTTTGATTCCGAAGGAAGATCAAGATGCTACTCAAGTAAAAAACTATAGACCGATATCACTTTTAAATACAGATTACAAGATATTTGCTAAGGTGTTAGCTAACAGATTGATGAGGGTTCTGCAACAGGTGATTCATGGGGATCAAACCGGGTTTATTAGTGGTAGACAAATGAAAAATAATGTGCGGCATATAGTTGATGTGGTGGAGTTTTTGGAAAGGAACAACCAGATCCCTGCGGCGCTAATTTTTTTAGATGCTGAAAAAGCTTTTGATCAATTGAATTGGAAATTTTTGATGAAAGTTTTAGATAAAATGAATTTCGGGGATAAATTTTTGCAACCAATTAGGGCATTATATCAAAAACAAACTGCCCGAATAATAGTTAACAATAGTTTGACTGAAGAATGTAATATTGAGAAGGGCACAAGACAAGGGTGTCCGTTATCACCTTTATTATTTGTCTTAACATTGGAGATATTATTGGTAAAAATACGGAATTCGGAAAGAATTAAGGGTATTCAAATTAGAGATCAGGATTATAGACTGAGAGCGTTTGCAGACGATCTGGTTGTTACGGTGACCCAGCCAGAAAACTCTGTTGTGGACCTGATGGAGATAATAATGCAATATGGGAAGGTTTCTGGATTTAAGGTTAATGCACAAAAAACTAAAATCTTGGCCAAAAATATGACAGTATCGCAAAAGGCCCTTTTAGAAGGATTAACTGGATTTGAGATTGTTAAAAGGGTCAAATATTTGGGGGTGTTTTTGTCACCCTCTAATACAAAGTTATATAAAAATAATTATGAAAAGTTATGGGGAAAAATTCAAAAAGAATTGGAGAGCTGGGAAAAACTGCAACTGTCTTTGCTGGGAAGAATTGCAGCAGTGAAAATGAATGTCCTGCCTAAATTTTTATTTTTATTTCAAATGATACCGGTCCTTAAAAAAGATTCTAATTTGGAAGAATGGCAACGGGGTATCAATAAATTTGTTTGGGCAGGGAAAAGGCCACGAGTTAAACTTAAGATTATGCAGGATACTCGTGAAAGCGGTGGTCTTAAAATGCCTAATCTTAAATTATATTATGAAGCTGCTGCGTTATCAGGAATAAGTGATTGGATTAATTTGACACAAGAGAGATTATTAAATCTTGAGGGCCATGACTTGTTATTTGGCTGGCATGCATATTTGTTGTATGATAAGAAGGTAGATAATGTGTTTAAAGTGCATATTTTAAGACAGGCATTGTTGAGAGTTTGGAAGAAGTATAGACATAAGTTAGATTACAAGATGCCGTTGTGGGCAATTCCAAAACACGCAATAGAAAACATAAATGTTGGCTTCAAACATGATGTGACTACGTATAAGGAGATTTTAAGCTTGGAAAGAAATGTCTGGTGTTTGAAGCCGTACAACCTCTTGCGAGATGAGAAGATTGTTCAAACTTGGTTTCAATATACTCAGTTATGGGCCAGGTGGAAAGAAGATCAGAAAACTGGTTTTGCAATGACTGCTGAAAATTTGATAAAGCAAATTAGAAATCAGGGTCCAGCACATATCAAACGGATATATCTTGCATTGATAGAAATTGACTCAGAAACAGAACTTGTTAAAGATTGTATGATAAAATGGGCCCAGAATATTCAAGAAGTTATTACAATGGACACGTGGGAAAAGATTTGGGTGAGGAACGTAAAATTTACACAAGCCCAAAACCTAAGAGAGAACTTTTATAAAATGTTTTATAGATGGCATTTAGATCCTAAAAAGCTTGCAAGTATGTATCCGAACTATCAGCCAAAATGTTGGAGGTGTGGTGGCGAAGATGCAACATATTTTCATATATGGTGAACCTGCAAAAAGGTTAAGGCTTTTTGGATAAAAATTTGGTAGAATATGCAGAAGATCTTTAAGCAAAGGATAAAGTTTTGTCCGCAATTGTTTTTGTTGGGCATAATTACAGATGCTACTGTTGTGGACATTAAGTTGATGTTGAATTTAATTACGGCAGCAAGACTCTTAGTAGGTCAATATTGGAAGAAGGAGGAACTGCCGACTATAGAAGAATGGACTTTAAAGGTTTCTGACCTGGCGGAAATGGCAAAGATTTCGGCTTACTTGAAAGATCATTCGCAAGAACGTTATATTATGGAGTGGAAAAAATGGATTGATTATATCCAGAACAAATATGGGACTAAAAAATTTCATTTAGCATTTGAATAAGTTTTCTTTTCTTTTTTCTTTTCTTTTTATATGTAATATTAATATTGCTTGTAGTTATCTTATATGAGCTAGAGGGCGATAGAATTAATAGTTTATTGTTGTTAGCTTATGGATGTTTATGATTGTTCTTTGTTTTTATACCTTGTACATAGCTCTGGGAAGTCGGGGGGGGAGGGGGGAATGGGGGGAGGGATAGGGAGGGTTAGGTAGGGGTGGGGGAGGGGGGATTGTTAAAGATAAAATGTACTGTAAAACTTTTCAATAAAAAAAAAAAATCTAGACTTCCGGTGGCGACGCGGCGCCAAAGACAGCCGCCTCCAGGCTGTCCGCTCCGCAGCTGTGTTTTTCCATCGTAAACAGCGCCGATCAGCTGTTTAGATGGATTTGAAGCCCCCTCCTCGGGAGAAGAGGAGGGGGTGAGGCCCCAGGTAGGGGTTGAGCTCTCCGGGGCCGCCTGAACTGAGAGTTTGGGCGGCTGAAGGATTGAGCCCCCCCGAAGCCTGGGTTGCTCCGAGCTGCGCAGTGTCTCTGCTCCGTGATTTTTGGAGCAGAGCCAGGCATTAGCAACCACCCCTGCCAGAAGGAATACTTTTGAGTATAAAGATGCAGGCAGAGCGGTACAGGAGGTCAAGGTGATGTGGACTTTTATTTTTACTCTCTAGCTCAACGGATTTTATAGCTTTAAAGTGAAAGTGCGCAATAAGTGAAAGTGACGAAAGATGGCGGCCAAAACTTCTAAAGCTCTTTGGAATGCGGGGTTTTCCCCGGTGCAACAGACCTCGTTGCAAGCTTTGCTTCCTCCTGTACCTCCTCCGGCGTTGACGCCTAAGGATTTACAAGATGCCCTTGAAAAGCATTTACAATTAATATCTGATATGATGGATGAAAAGTTGAAAAAGCTGGAGGAGAAGTTGGAGAAGAAGATGGAAGAGAAGCTTAGAGCAATGAGGGTAGACATGTTGTCTATGATTGAAAGTGTAGCTGAATGTGTGCAACAGCTGGATGCAAAAGTGGAGGATCTCAGTCAAAAGAACTCTATATTAGAAGCAAAGGTATTAGAGAATGAAAATATAAGGGATAAAGTGGACGGAGAATTGAGCCTCGCTCAGTATCATCAGATGCAGTATGCTATTAGAATTAGGGGCTTAAAGGAGAATTCTAAAGAAGATTTAAAGCAGCTGATCTCTGAAGCTTTGGAAGCGGTATTGGGCCAGCCAGCATCTGAAATTGAGGGAAGTATGGATAAAATTTTTCGTGTTAATTCATGGATTGCAAGACAGAGGAAGTTACCCAGAGATGTGGTGGTCTATTTTACAAAGAGAGTAATTAGAGATGAAGTCATTCAAGCTGCTTATGATACTAAATTGGTAGTTGCTGAGCAAGAAGTCTTGGTTTTAAAAGAGATTCCTCCAAAGATTTTAAAGAGAAGGAAAGATTTTGCATTTCTTGTACAGAAACTTAAGAAATGTGATATTAAGTTCAGATGGGAGATTCCAGTTGGACTGGTGGTGATGCATGAAGGTAAAAGACATCGTTTGGTTACTGTGGATCAGGCACGTGATTTTTATAGCAATGTGTTAAAAGCAATCCCCCTACCACTTCTGGAAGCTGCAAAGGGATATGGTGAGGGAAAGCTTCAAGAAGTTGCAGATAGACAGACAGAGGAGAATGGTGCTGGAGGGGATCAAGTTACAGTCTCATCGGTTGCTGCAGGAGAGCAGAGGATGACCCGTGCCGCCCTAAGACGAGCGAGACGAGAGCAAGAGCAAGACCAGCAGAAAGTTATGGAACCTTGGTTCCTTGGTGGAGCAGTGGGCTAATGCCTCCTTAAGCAACACCAGCTGCCTGCAATTAGTGCAGGTTCGAGTCCCACCAGGCTCAAGGTTGACTCAGCCTTCCATCCTTCCGAGGTAGGTAAAATGAGGACCCAGATTGTTGGGGGCAATTAAGCTGACTTTGTAATAATGCCGCTTGGGGTGTGTGTGAAAGCCCTAACAAGCAGGCATATACATAGAATGAAGGCTACTGCTAAGCTTGTAAGCCGCCCTGAGTCTTCGGAGAAGGGCGGGATATAAATGGAATTAAAATAAAATAAATAAATAAAATAAAACCTCCAAAGCATACTTACAGTGAAGCTGTGGGAGGGGCGCGGTCTAAAGAAGTTGAAGGGGTCATTTCAGATATGCTCCAAAAGCTTTGGAGTGTCAAGATTGGTGACTAAATTTCTAATTAGAATGCCAATGGATTGAATTCATCATAGAGGAGAAAGAAAGCTTTTTAATATTTAAAACAATTTAAGACTGATGTTATCTGTTTGCAAGAAACGTATATTAGGGTTGTGGACTAAAAGTATTTGTACGCAAGCTTCTAATCAACAACAAGTTGATTTTTCTTAACTTACTATAAACAAAGGTTACCTAATTGGATTATAATTTTTTTAAATTTTTTATTTTATTCTTATTGGAGATTGGAATGGTGTCCTAGACGTATAGATGGATGATCTGGAACTGCGAGATATTTGGCGTGATATATGCAAGAACTATTTTTGATTATAGTTTAGTTTGGTTGGAGATTAATAAGGTTAATAGAGATAGGCGCTTTTGGTGCGTAATTGAGAATTTGTCTAGAGATTAGAGAAATGTGGGAGAATGTAAATAGTAGATGAAAGTTTTTTCTTTGAAATTAATATGAATAAGGATTGGGATTAAGAAATTTTATTTAGCATTTGAGTAAAATTCCTTTTCTGTTTTCTTCCTTTTTTTTCTTATCTGTAATATTATTACTGTTTGTAATCATTTTACATGAGCCAGAGGGTGATAGAATTAATAGTTTATTGTTGATAGCATATGGATGCTTATGTTTTTTTTTTCGTTTTTATACCCTGTATTTAGCTCTGGGAAGTCGGGGGGGGGAGGTGGGAATGGGGGAGAGGGATAGGGAGGGTTAGATGGGGTGGGGGAGGGGGGGATTAAAGTTAAAATGTATTGTAAACCTTTTTAAATAAAAAAAAATCTAAAGCACAAATCAATGTGCTTAGCAATAGCCTTCATTCTATGTATATGCCTGCTTATTAGGGCTTTCGCCCCCCCCAAGCGGCATTATTACAAAGTCAGCTTATTGCCCCCAACAATCTGGGTCCTCATTTTACCTACCTCGGAAGGATGGAAGGCTGAGTCAAGCTTGAGCCTGGTGGGACTCGAACCTGCACTAATTGCAGGCAGCTGGTGTTACTTAAGGAGGCATTAGCCCACTGCTCCACCAAGGCAGTGTAAAATAATAAAGAAATGGAAGAATATATTCCACCACTTGACTATAAACTCATACTTGATACAATTTTGGCAATGACTGCAGAATTAAAAGCCAGACTTAAAGACAAATCTGACAGCACAAACTCACCAAATGAGACTCTTACTTCAATTGATGAACTGACAATCCAAAAACGAACAGAGGATGAGGAATTTAACAACAAAATAGGGGACTTTAAAGTACAACAAGTACAATCTACTGAGAGCCTTGATGTCCAAACATTGATTTCAACTATAAAACTTACAATCCAACAAGCAACAGAAGCTGAAGAAAGCAATACTAAGATGGAGGATGCCAAAGGCCTTCAAATACAGTACACCAAGACTTCAAACAAACAAACAATAAGTACAACACCAGACATGACCTCTTTCCTAAGCCAGATGGATTTGAAAGAAGAAGAAGACCAGATTGAATTAATGACAACTGCACTACACCAAACATGGAGATTGGATTTACTGGAACGAAAATTTAATGACTACAAAGGGGTCACTCTCTATGAAAAATTGATAACTGGATGGTCTCCCTGGATTCAAACAACGTGTGTAGGAAGAAAGGGAGACACATTTGAAAAGCTAAAGGCAATGAAATGGAAGCCTGTCTGGCACAAGAAGAAAGCTAGAATTAGGTTTAAGAAAAATAAATAAATAAATGAACTTTTCTTCTTTTTCTGTTGTAAGTGTTGGGACTTGCAATAATAAAGCTTTTTTTTTCTCAACGAGCCAAGGAGAACTGTTAAAAGATATTTTGTTGTTGTTGTTAGTTGCGAAGTCGTGTCCGACCCATCGCGACCCTATGGACAATGTTCCTCCAGGCCTTCCTGTCCTCTACCATCTTCTGGAGTCCATTTAAGCTCACGCCTACTGCTTCAGTGACTCCATCCAG
This sequence comes from Vipera berus, assembly GCF_964194415.1. NCBI lineage: Eukaryota > Metazoa > Chordata > Lepidosauria > Squamata > Viperidae > Vipera > Vipera berus. Next base: position 18,655,270 of record NC_138210.1, on the reverse strand, counting down.
CCACCTCATTCTCTGTCGTCCCCTTCTTCTATTGCCCTCAATCTTTCCCAGCATTAGGCTCTTCTCCAGTGAGTCCTTCCTTCTCATTAGGTGGCCAAAGTATTTGAGTTTTAGCTTCAGGATCTGGCCTTCTAAAGAGCAGTCAGGGTTGATCTCCTCTAGGACTGACCGGTTTGATCGCCTTGCAGTCCAAGGAACTCGCAGGAGTCTTCTCCAGCACCATAGTTCAAAGGCTTCAATTCTTTGGCGCTCAGCCTTTCTTATGGTCCAGCTTTCACTGCCATACATTGCAACTGGGAAGACCATAGCCTTGACTATACGCACTTTTGTTGACAGGGTGATGTCTCTGCTTTTTAGTGTGCTGTCTAGATTTGCCATGGCTTTCCTCCCAAGGAGCAAGCGTCTTTTAATTTCTTGGCTACAGTCCCCATCTGCAGTGATCTTGGAGCCCAGGAAAATAAAATCTGTCACTACCTCCATTTCTTCCCCATCTATTTGCCAGGAATTGAGAGGGCCGGATGCCATGATCTTGGTTTTCTTAATGTTTAGTTTCAACCCAAGTTTTGCACTCTCCTTCTTCACTCGCAACAAGAGGCTCTTTAGTTCCTCTTCACTTTCTGCCATTAGAGTGGTATCATCTGCATATCTTAAGTTGTTGATGTTTCTTCCGACAATCTTAATTCCAACTTTTGATTCATCTAGCCCTGCCTTTCTCATGATGTGCTCTGCATATAAGTTAAATAGGCAAGGCGACAGTATACAGCCTTGCCGGACTCCTTTCCCAATTTTGAACCAATCAGTGGTTCCGTGTCCAGTTCTCACTGTTGCTTCTTGGCCCGCATATAGGTTTCTCAAGAGACAAATAAGATGGTCTGGTACGCCCATCTCTTTAAGGACTTGCCACAGTTTGTTATGATCCACACAATCAAAGGCTTTAGCATAGTCAATGAAGCAGAAGTAGATGTTTTTCTGGAACTCTCTAGCTTTCTCCATGATCCAGCGTATGTTAGCAATTTGATCTCTAGTTCCTCTGCCTCTTCGAAATCCTGCCTGTACTTCTGGTAGTTCTCGATCCACATACTGCTGGAGTCTAGCTTGTAGAATTTTAAGCATAACTTTACTAGCATGAGAAATGAGTGCAATGGTGCGATAGTTTGAACATTCTTTGGCACTGCCTTTCTTTGGAATTGGAATGTAAAATGATCTTTTCCAATCCTGTGGCCACTGTTGAGTTTGCCAGATTTGCTGGCAAATTGAGTGTAGCACTTTTACTGCATCGTCTTTTAAGATTTTGAATAGCTCAGCTGGAATACTGTCACCTCCACTAGCTTTGTTGTTGCTCAGCTTTTCTAAGGCCCACTTCACTTCACATTCTAGGATGTCTGGCTCGAGGTCAGTGACCACCACATTGTGATTATCAGGGACGTTAAGCTCATTCTTGTATAGTTCTTCTGTGTAATTTTGCCACCTCTTCTTAATCTCTTCTGCCTCTGTTAGGTCCCTGCCATTTTGGTCCTTTATCATGCCCATTTTTGCATGAAACATTCCTTTCATCTCTCCAATTTTCTTGAAAAGATCTCTGGTCCTCCCTATTCTATTGTTTTCTTCTATTTCTTTGCATTGTTCATTTAAGAAGGCATTCTTATCTCTTCTAGCTATTCTTTGGAATTCTGCATTTAATTGGGCGTATCTTTCTTTTTCTCCCTTGCCTTTCGCTTCCCTCCTTTCCTCAGCTATTTGCAAAGCTTCCTCAGACAGCCATTTTGCTTTCTTGCATTTCTTTTTCTTTGGGATGGTTTTGGTTGCTACCTGTTGTACAATGTTGCGAACCTCTGTCCATAGTTCTTCAGGCACTCTGTCTATCAGATCTAATTCCTTAAATCTATTTGTCACCTCTACTGTATATTGAACAGGGATATGATTTAATTCATACCTGACTGGCCTAGCGCTTTTCCCTACTTTCTTTAATTTAAGCCTAAACTTTGCAACAAGAAGCTCATGGTCTGAGCCACAGTCAGCTCCTGGTCTTGTTTTTACTGACTGTATAGAGCTTCTCCATCTTTGGCTGCAGAGCATATAGTCAATCTGATTTCTGTGTTGACCGTCTGGTGATGTCCATGTGTAGAGCCGTCTCTTGGGTTGTTGGAAAAGAGTGTTTGCTATGACCATCGTATTCTCTTGACAAAATTCTATCAGCCTGTGCCCTGCTTCATTTTGTACTCCAAGGCCAAACTTGCCTGTTATTCCAGTTATCTTTTGGCTTCCTACTTTAGCATTCCAATCCCCCATGATGATAAGGACATCATTTTTTGGTGTTAGTTCTATAAGGTGCTGTAGGGCTTCATAGAACCGGTCAATTTCATCCTCTTCAGCACCGGTGGTTGGGGCATAGACCTGGACTACTGTGATATTGAATGGTTTGCCTTGGATTCGAACTGAGATCATTCTGTCGTTTTGAGGATTATATCCCAGTATTGCTTTTCCTACTCTTTTATTGACTAAGAAGGCTACTCCATTTCTTCTGAGGGATTCTTGCCCGCAGTAGTATACCTGATGGTCATCTGAATTAAATTCACCCATTCCTGTCCATTTTAGTTCGCTGATACCTAAGATGTCGATGTTCAGTCTTGCCATCTCTTGTTTGACCACGTCCAGCTTTCCTTGATTCATGGATCTTACATTCCAGGTTCCTATGGAGAAAAAATCTTTACAGCATCGGACTTTCCTTTCACCACCAGACATATCCACAGCTGAGCGTCCTTTCGGCTTTGGCCCAGTCGCTTCATTCTTTCTGGCGCTACTAGTACTAGCCCTCTGCTCTTCCCCAGTAGCATATTGGACGCCTTCCGACCTGAGGGGCTCATCTTCCAGCGTCATATCGTTTTGCCTTTTGGTACTGTCCATAGGGTTTTCATGGCAAAGATACTGGAGTGGTTTGCCATTTCCTTCTCCAGTGGATTACGTTTTGTCAGAACTCTCTGCTATGACCTTTCCGTCTTGGGTGGCCCTGCACGGCATAGCTCATAGCTTCATTGAATTATGCAAGCCCCTTCGCCACGACAAGGCAGTAATCCATGAAGGGGGTTAAAAGATATAAACTGAGTCTATATTTAAGATCTAGATTTTTAAGGGAATGAAAATTAGCTACAAACAATAAAACATAGTTTGTTAACTATAGATGAATTGTAAGGATGACAAATAGAATATGTATGTATTTCAGACATGATAATTACTATATAATGAAATAGATTAGCTATCAGAACATAACTTTGAATTATATTATAGAACTTGCAATGATATAATAAAAGATATTATTTTAAAAATTGATGAACTACTAAGATGATAAAGAGAATATATTTGTTCTAATGATAGAGCTAAAAAAATTTCTTAATGGGCTAAGGGGAATCTTTAAAAGATACATATTGATTTTATACTTAACTTTTAGACCTTTAAAGGAAAGGAAAGTTAGCTATTAGAATTGACTTATATTACAGAAATTGGAAGGAGACAACAAAAGATATTTTTTCAATAATTGGTGAACTATTATGATGTTAAATAGAAAAAATTTGTATAACATAAGAATGCACTGAAATGAACAATATATGTATTTTAGACAGGATAACTACTATATAATGAAATGGGGGAAATCTGGGCTACCCGAAAATTAAATTTTCTTTTATATATTATAGGCTAGTTTGGAATATCTTATTCCAATTAGGTAAAACTTAAAAACAGGACATGGATATGTATATGTGAAAATATATTGAAAATTGTTCTAACTGATTGTGTTACAATTAGAAATGTATTAATTTGATTAATTTGACTATGTTATCACAACTAAAGGAATTGCAGAGGGAATTCTTGTTGATGTAACTTGACCTATCTACAAATGACTTTGTTATTTACTACTGTTTACTTTTAACTACCCAACCACCATATTGCTTCATAAATACCTGGATGTAAAACTAAAAAATCAATAAAACTTCTATAAAAAAAAAGAATTGCCCCTCTGATGTGCATTCACATGGGTTATGGCAATTCTTTTTGGTAACTGGAGGGCTTCCATTATCTGTTGGATCAGCCCTTCATGAATCAATTCCTTTCCTTTGCTGTTAATCATTCCCCTTTCCACTCAAATTGTTCCAAAGGTATGGACCACCCCAAAGGCGTACTTTGAATCCATATAAACAGTTCCAAACTTGTTTTCTAACAATTTTAAGTCCTGATTTAATGCATAGAGTTTGCAAGTTTGGGCTGACCAATTTTTTGGCAGGCTACCGGATTCTACCAACTCTTTGGTGTGTCCATTTATAATTGCATACCCGTTTCTCTTTAACCCATCTTCTACTCAAGAGGAGCCATCTATAAATAATGTCTCCCTGTCTTCTAGTGGGTACTCTTCCAAGTCTGGTTTAATTTTTGTTTGCAAATCAATCAGCTCTGTATAATAATGTTCCAAACGCTCTTGATCTATTTGTCTAGTGTTGGCCAGAAACTGGGCAGGGTTTAAATTGTGATCAGTGGTTAGTACCAGGTCACTCCTTTGCATTAGTATGGTTTCATATTTTAGAATTCTAGAATCTGTAAGCCACCTTCCTGCTTTTTGTTGCAATATTGTTCTGACTTGGTGGGGAGTACTTACAATAAGTGCTCCTCCGAAGGTTAGTTTTCTACTTTCTTGAACCAAAAGCACAGTGGCTGCTATTGCCTGTACGCATATAGGCCTCCCCCTTATTACAGGGTCCATAATCTTTGAGAGGAAAGCGACTGGCTTTCTTTTCCCAGCCCAGATTTGAGTCAACACTCCCTGTGCTATTCCATTTTCTGTATTTACAAACAAATGAAAGGGTCTTTCTAAATTTGGCAAAGTTAAAACAGGAGATTTTATTAAAGCTTGCTTCAGATTTTCAAGGTTACTTCTTTCATGGCCCTCCCATCTTAAATCCCATGGTTCAGCATCTATTAATTTTGAATATAAGGATTTAGTTAAATCTGCATATCCATCGATCCACAACCTGCAATATCCCACCAATCCTAGGAATTTTCTCAGTTGCTTTTTGTTTTTTGGTAGGGGCTGTGAGGCTACCCCTTCTATTCTATCAGGGGTGATTCGCTGACTCCCTTCACTAATTAAATATCCTAAGTATTTCACCTCCCTTTCCACATATTGCAATTTGGTTTTGGAAACTCTTAGTCCCTGTTGTCCCAGAAAGTTTAGTAATGCATTGGTAGCGTCAATAGTTTCTGCTTTCTTTTTCCCAAACATTAGAAGATCATCCACATACTGTATTAAACAGGTCCCCTTGGGCAACTGCAAAGCCTCCAAAACTTCTTCTAAGACCTGTCCGAATAAGTTGGGAGATTCTGTAAACCCCTGAGGGAGTAGAGTCCATTGGTATTGTTGTTTCCTTCCTGTGTAAGGATTCTCCCATTCAAATGCAAACATGGGTCTCGACTCTTTATCTAGAGGACATGCCCAAAAGGCATCCTTCAGGTCCACTACACTAAACCATTGGTGGTCTGGGGGAATTCTCCCCATTAAAGTGTAGGGATTTGGCACAAGGGGGTGCCAGGTCTGAACAATTCTGTTCAGAAGTCTAAGATCCTGGACCATTCTGTAGGTCCCATCTGGTTTCTTTACTGGTAATATTGGAGTATTATAAGGTGACATAGAGGATTCCAAAAGACCATCCTTTAAGAGGGCATCAATCACTGGCTGTAGACCTTTTCTTCCTTCCATTGAAATGGGATATTGTTTCTGCCTAATTATTTCATTGGGTTCTTTCAAGTTGATTTTCAAAGGGGGAATCTGTAACCCACCCCCCACCCCCGGTTCCCCTCTTTCACCCAAACAGATGGGTGGATCTTATTCTCCTCTTCCTGAGTCAGTTTTCTCATGAATGTCTCAGGTTTGAATTCTAATTTTAATTGTAATGCCATCAGAGCATCTCACCCTAATAGGTTTACTCCAGCCTCAGGAATATATAACATATATATTTCATGGGACAATCTTTCTTAAAATGTCCGGGCTGGCCACACCCAAAGCATCTCCTTATGTGTTCCTCCTGACCCGTGCCATTCCTACTTCCCTGTGTCCTTCCCCTGTTCCAATCTGCTCTCCCACATCCTGGTTCTCCTTCCGGAGGTCAGGGAGGTGGGGGTTCTTGCTGTCTCACTACCTCTTTAACTGTGGCTACCATCACTCTCTCTTTTTGCTTCACTTTCTCCGCATCTCTCTGGACATACACTTTCTGAGACGCTTTTAATAAATCATCTATAGATTCAGTAGTCCAATTCTCCAGTTTTTGCAATTTCCTTGAAATATCTGGCCAAGCCTTACTCACAAACTGGATTCTGATGATTGGCACATTTGCATCATCATCAGGATCCATTCCTGAATACTTCCTCAGTCTGGGCATATTGTGAGATTAAGAAGCCCAAAATCTGATACTCACAACTCGAAGACAAGTCTGGTTAACAAAGGCAAAGATTTATTGAAAAGAAAATTGAAAATAATAAAGAAAGTGTTTGCAAACGTGGCCTCTTAGACCCTTCCCAAATTGGATTGGGTTCCAAGAGCGCACTGAGCAAGTTTCAAACCAGGCATTTATACTTTCTTTTCTCGATACATGCCCCACTAAGAAACTTAAGTTAGTCTTTGAAGTCATTTACATTTCTAAAAGATCTTCTTTGAAGCTTTTTACACTCAAAAGACTTATTGTAACAACTTCCTTACATCTGTCACTACATTATCTTGTTTACTTGCAACCTTGAGATGTTCCTATCCTTTTTAACATTTCAAAAGAACTTTGTTGATTACCATTTGTGAGTTCTCTGTCTGAGCAGGAAATAGATAGCCCCACATCTTAGTGTTACATTTGATACAATTCATTGGTGTTACATTTTATACAATTTATAGAAGAATAACCTTTATTTATTTTCCTTTAATATGAATTGCAAATCACCTGAGGGGGCCTGGTTCCCTCCCTTCAGTGGCTTCTTCTGTGTCCTAGCTATTGCTTTTATCACCAAGACTTCCCCAAATGTCAATTTTAGACAAAAATGCCACTGGTTACCTCTTTTCCCCCACTTCTGGGTAAACCCCCCTCTCCTAGCCATTCCTTTGTCTGTATTTACAAAGGAATTGGTTAGTAAACAAGGGAGCGCTCACCAAACTTTGCTTGAGTTTGTTTTTATTTCGACCCCAAACCACCCCAGTGATGCCCTCGCTGTGATGTCCCATTGCCTGGAGGCGGTTCGGGTCTGGATGGGGAGGAACAGACTTCAACTCAACCCTGACAAGACTGAGTAGCTGTACATTCCGGCATCCCGGGACATTCAAAATGTTCCATCTCTCTTTATGGGGGGTGAGTCTTTACCCCCCGTGGATAGGGCGCGCAACTTGGGAGTCCTCCTAGATTCGCGGCTTACCTTAGAAGATCATATAGTAGCCGTGACTAGGGGGGCTTTCGCTCAGGTTCGCCTGGTGCGTCAGTTGCGGCCCTATCTAGACCGGGATGCCTTGTGTACGGTCACTCATGCGCTCGTGACCTCTCGTCTTGACTATTGCAATGCTCTCTACATGGGGCTTCCCTTGAAGACCACTCGGAGGCTCCAACTGGTACAGAATGCGGCCGCGAGAGTTGTCTTGGGAGTTTCCCGGTACTCCCATGTTACACCTTTGCTCCGCGAGCTGCATTGGTTACCAGTTGTCTTCCGGGTGAGGTTCAAGGTCTTAGTGATGGTTTTTAAGTCCTTACATGGCATGGGTCCGGAATACCTCGGGGATCACCTGCTGCCGGCGTCAACTCCCCTCCGCCCTGTGCGTTCCCACAGAGAGGGCCTCCTCAGGGTGCCTCCGGTCAGAGAATGCTGTCTGGTGGCCCCCAGGGGGAGGGCCTTCTCTGTGGGCGCCCCGGCTTTGTGGAATCAACTGCCGGTTGAGCTCCGGATGGCACCGGATCTCCGCTCCTTCCGGCGCGGGTTAAAGACCCACTTATTCGAACAAGCTGGCCTGGCCTGATGGGGAGTTAATTTAGGGTTTTAAATATTTGTATATTTTATTGTTTTATTTTGGGCATTAATTTAATTCTATTTTAACTTTTGTATTTTTGTATTTTTATTATATGCCCTGTTCACCGCCCTGAGTCCTTCGGGAGAAGGGCGGTATAAAAATTTAATAAAACGTAAACGTAAACGTAAACGTTTGCATACAAATCTTTATTCAAAACAACATAGCTCATTTATAATCCCCAAAATTTTCTCAACTCTAAAGGAAAATAAATAAAGGTTATTCTTTTATAAATTGTATAAAATGTAACACCAATGAATTGTATCAAATGTAACGCTAAGATGTGGGGCTATCTATTTCCTGCTTAGACAGAGAATTCACACATGGTAATCAACAAAGTTCTTTTGAAATGTTAAAAAGGATAGGAACATCTCAAGGTGGTGAGTAAAACAAGATAATGTAGTGACGGATGTAAGGAAGTTGTTACAATAAGTCTTTGGGATGTAAAAGTTCAAAGAAGATCTTTTAGAAATGTAAATGACTTCAAAGACTAACTTAAGTTTCTTAGTGGGGCATGTATCGAGAAAAGAAAGTATAAATGCCTGGTTTGAAACTTGCTCAGTGCGCTCTTTGAACCCAATCCAATTTGGGAAGGGTCTAGGAGGCCACGTTTGCAAACGCTTTCTTTCTTTATTATTTTCTTTATTATTTTCAATTTTCTTTTCAATAAATCTTTGCCTTTGTTAACCAGACTTGTCTTCGAGTTGTGAGTATAAGATTTTGGGTTTTTAAATCTCACAATCTTGGTGACCAAATGTGGGGCTTGAAAGAGCCTCTAGGGAGGAGCTGTTCTCAGTAAAGTCCAGGGGCGCGCCTGTTGATTTCAACTGCCTGGAATTTTCTGAGATCTAGCTTCCCATTGCAGGCTCTGAGCCAAACTAAATTAACAATTCTGGTCTACAAAATCAAAGAATAGGAAAAAGGAAGAGAGTCAACAACTGAGGCCCAGGACCAGGTAACCCAGTGCACTGGCCCAGGTAAGAAACTTTTGCCCCGAAGGAGGAAAACACGCAATTGTACCTGGGTGGTCAGGAGAGCGATTGTGGGAGGTTTCTGCGATAATGGCTGTGTGAGTGTGATGGGCTGTGTTCTGGGAACACTGGTAAGTCCAAAGCGAGTGCGGACCTGAAAGGTTGCATTTCCTTAACCTGCGAGGGGATAGGACAGCCTGAAGGGAAGCGAACTGGTGTTGAAAATTTTGAGTGGCCATAAGATCGAGAACCTCAGGGAACCATAATCAGGGAAACTCTCAAAGAAGATGGGCAATTGTTGTAGTTGTTGTTGTAAACCTAAAGAAAAGAAAATTCAGAGAAATAAAAGTAAGTTTTTCTTCTCTCTTTTTCTTTTAATCTAGCTCTTTGGACTATTCAATTCCCTTTGTCAAAGGTGAGGTGAGGAGGGTGCTACTTTTCCCCTTCCCCTTTACACCTGCAAAAGACCTCAGGTTCAAAATTCCTTTTAGTCTTTCCCCACTGTCTTTTGAAGTTGGTGGGATAAATTGGAAGTAACCATAAATGTTTTTCCCCCTTTTTAATTAAAAGAGGAGACCTGTTTTGGCCTAAAACCCCAAACTGATATGTGTGTTTTGTTTTGTTATATATGTGTGTTGTTCTGTGTTATTTCCAAGACTTGGAAGAGGGTCAAAATCCTCTCTGATAACACCAAACAAAAAGGCCTTATTTAACAATGTATGGTTTGTCTGGAGAAAGTATGAAATGAAATTTTTGTATGTGAAATTGTTTATGCAAGCAGTCAGAATGGAAGTGTGGGCAGTCAGCTCCCCAAAGAAAGAAATATTAAAAGGGCAGGAAAATATATTTCCTAAAAGGATCTTAAAGAGACAGAAAAAGCATGCCCAGGTTTTCTTAATAGACCCAAGTCTCCCTCCCCCAAGCGGAAACCAACTCTATATGAACAGAGGGCTGTATCAACATCCGGGAATGCGTCCCCGCTATCTTCAAGCGGTGATGTGCTCCGACCCTCTGGTTTCGGCCCGTGGTTCCGGGAGCGAGGATGAGCAGCCACCTGAGCTCAGGCTTGTGTATTTTAATGCCAGGTCCATAGTTAATAAGGCTCCTCTCATCCGGGATTTGGTTGAGGGAGAGCATGCGGACCTGGCTTGCATTATGGAGACCTTGTTGGGCTCAGAGGGTGGTGTCCCTCTGGTCGATCTCTGCCCACCAGGTTTCCGGGTGCTGCACCGGCCTCAGGCTCAGGGTAGGGGCGGGGGAGTGGCGGTACTTGTGAGGGAGACCCTTTGTCCGTGGGAGGCCACCGTTGTCCAAATAGCCAGGTGTGAGTCCCTCCTCTTGAGATGTGGCCCTAGAGCTCAGTTGGGCTTGCTGCTGGTGCACCTTTTGCCTAGTCGCGCAGCAGCAGCCCTGCCTGAGCTTCTCGACATCCTCTCGGGGCTGGTGATTGAGTTCCCTAAATTTATGATTTTGTGTGACTTTAATCTACCATACCTGGGAGGATCATCTGAGTTAGCTCGGGAGTTCATGGCTTCCATGACGGCCATGGACCTGATGCAAGTAATTCAGGGCCCGACTCACGTGGGGGGCCACATGCTCGATTTGGTTTTTCAATTTGGACGGTGGTTAGATGATCTGGGTGGGGGTTCTCCAATTGTTATGCCCCTGTCATACACCGATCATCATCTCCTGCGGTTGGTCTTCCGTTTTGCCACTCCCCGTCGTGGGGTTGTTGAACCAACTAGATGGTTCCGTCCTAGGCGCTTAATGGACCCTGAGAGGTTCCAGGCAGCGCTGGGGTCCCCACCTGCCTCCTTTGCTCACAGCTCAGCCGATGCCCTTGTGGAAGCCTGGGAACAGGCGGCCACGGAGGCACTCGACCGAGTTGTACCCAAGCGGCCCCTGACCCGGTGCAGATCCCAGTGGGCTCCATGGTTTTCCACAGAGCTCCGGGAAATGAAGCGTCGGAGACGGGGCCTAGAGAGCTGTTGGAGATCCAGCTGGTCTGAATCGGACCGATCGCGACTAAGGTCCTTTACAAGGTCTTATCTCGCAGCGATGAGGATGGCAAGGTCTAAATACTTTGCTACCCTCATTGCGTCCGCAGATAACCGCCTGGCCGCTCTGTTTAGGGTGACCCGCTCCCTCCTTAATCAGGAGGTGAGGGAGGAGCCCTTGCAGGGCCGTGCCGAGGAGTTTAGCCAACACCTGTCGGACAAAATCGCTCGGATCCGGTCCGGTTTGGACTCCGACTGGGCAGAGTCTGACGATGAGGACATGGGCGGTCTTGTTGATATTATCTGGGAGGAGTTCGATCCTGTGACCCTGGATGATGTGGACAGGATCATGGGGAAGCTGAGCTCCACCACGTGTTTATTGGACCCGTGCCCCTCCTGGCTGGTTTATGCGGCTCGGGATGGGACACGAGGCTGGATCCAGGCAGTGATAACTGCTTCCTTGAGTGAGGGTAGTTTTCCTGCCGCCTTGAAGGAGGCGGTGGTGAGACCTCTCCTCAAGAAGCCTGCCTTGGATCCAGCTGTATTAAACAACTTTCGTCCGGTCTCCAACCTTCGCTTTCTGGCGAAGGTTGTTGAGAGTGTGGTGGCGCATCAGCTCCCGTCGTTCCTGGAGGAAGCTGATTATCTGGACCCGTACCAATCAGGTTTCAGGCCCGGGCACAGCACGGAGAAGGCATTGGTCGCTCTGGTGAATGATCTCTGGCGGGCTTGGGACAGGGGCTGCTCCTCTGTCCTAGTCCTATTAGACCTCTCAGTGGCTTTTGATACCATCGACCATGGTATCTTGCTGCGGCATCTCAGGGGGTTGGGAGTGGGAGGCACTGTTCTTCAGTGGTTCTCCTCCTACCTTCTAGGACGTTCGCAGTCGGTGTTGGCAGGGGGGCAGAGGTCGACCTCGAGGCCTCTCGCCTCTCTTGTTCAACATCTATATGAAGCCGCTGGGTGAGATCATTCGTGGTTTTGGGGTTGGGTATCATCAATATGCTGATGATACCCAGCTTTTCATCTCTACCCCAAACCACCCCAGTGATGCCCTCGATGTGATGTCCTGTTGCCTGGAGGCGGTTCAGGTCTGGATGGGGAGGAACAGGCTTCGGCTCAACCCTGACAAGACTGAGTGGCTTTGGGTGCCGGCATCTCGGGAAATTCAGATTATTCCATCTCTAACCATGGGGGGTGAGATATTACCCCCCGTAGATAGGGCTCGCAACCTGGGTGTCCTCCTAGACTCACAGCTCTCTTTGGAAGATCATATAGGAGCTGTGACTAGGGGAGCCTTCGCCCAGGTTCGCCTGGTGCGCCAGTTGCGGCCCTATCTGGACCGAGATGCCTTGCGCACAGTCACTCATGTGCTCGTGACCTCCCATTTGGACTACTGCAATGCTCTCTACATGGGGCTGCCCTTCAGGACTACTCGGAGGCTTCAGCTGGTGCAAAATGCAGCCGCGCGAGTGGTGGTGTAACACCTCTACTCCGTGAGCTGCATTGGCTTCCGGTTGCCCTCCGGGTAAGATTCAAGGTGCTGGTAATGACCTATAAAGCCCTAAATGGCATGGGTCCGGATTACTTACGGGAGCACCTGCTGCCGGCATCAACTTCCCTTCGTCCAGTGCGCTCCCACAGAGAGGGCCTCCTTAGGGTGCCGTCGGTCAAAGAGTGTCGACTGGCGGCCCCCAGGGGGAGGGCGTTCTCTGTGGGCGCGCCAGACCTTTGGAACCATTTACCGGTGGACTCCGGACGGCTCCCGACCTTCGCTCCTTCCGACGTGACCTAAAAACATACTTATTTGAACAAGCCGGCCTGGTCTGATGGGTTTGGGGTATTTTAATATTAACTGTATTAATTTTTATTGGAATTGGGCTTTATTATTTAATTATTTTTTAACTTTTGTAAATTGTATTTTTATTGTATTTGCCCTGTACACCGCCCTGAGTCCTTCGGGAGAAGGGCGGTATAGAAATTAAATAATAATAATAATAATAATAATAATAATAATAATAATAATAATAATAATAATAATAATAATAATAATAATTATTATTATTATTATTATTATTATTATTATTATTATTATTATTATCTCATAGAAAAAATATCTTGGCAAATACAGGAAGAACCCAATAAATAGTCTGACTCAGTGGGAGCCTGAGGCTAAATAAACAAACACTTAACACACACATTGGCTACAAGGAATGTAGAACTGGCTAACAGCAATTAGAACTGATAGAATTAGAATAGGAACAAGAAAAGGTACACAACAATAAAATAATTAACACCGGATCCCTCCTGGAGGAAATGTTAACACCTTTTAGACAGATTTGAGATAGAAATTAACCCAAACCCAACAATAGACACTGACCAACAAATCAGAAAAGACAAATTTAAACTCACCAAATTTAAACTCACCAATCAGAAATGACAATTTTGGAAACCATGAAAAGGTATAAGAACTCATGCTTAGGACCATTCTGTCTTGCTAGCCGGGGTTTTATGCTGAACTGTCACTCAACTTTAATCTCTGTGATCAAACCTATTTTTCCAGTAGCTGGCTTCACATTCTATTTGTTCCCCTCTGTGCTGCTTGTGAGAATCCCAGCTGGAAGAGTCTGAACGGGAGAATTCCTCCCAACAGTCTCATTTCTGAACTGAACATTTTTAACGTGTTAGGACTTAGGTTATATTAGTCACAACGTCTGTAACTGGTCCAATGAAACAACAACAATAATAATAACACGGTTTGCATCCATCAAATCTGCAATAAACTTACAGATTTTCTGGAGGAATATTTAAGCTAAACAATGGGGACAGTGAGTTAATTGATACAGAACATCCCTGTCCCCGTCAATCAAAAACTACAGGGTTAGCAGTGCATGTAACATAGATGTGTGTGTGGACAATAATATCAACCTTGTTATCAAGCAAAATCAAACTTTTAACAGCAAGTGCCAAACAAAGTACACCAACCAAACAGGTGGTAAGAAAATAAAGGGAACTCAGGCATTACACACAGGTTATGTAGAAAGTAAACACAGGGTCAGTTATAAAGGACTCAAATGTCTGTACACCAATGCACAGAGTATAAACAGTAAACAGGATGAACTAGAAGTTCAGGTAAATGAGGGCAGATATGATAATGTTGCCATTATGGAAACCTGGTGGGATGAAACCCACAAATGGAACCATTTAAAGGAAACAGACCAAATAAAAGAGGTGGAGTTTCTCTATATAAGAAATGACTACATCTCCACAGAAATAGAGCACAACAATGATGAAAAATCTTGAATGCATTTGGGTCAATAAAAAGGAAAGAATGACATTGCCATAGGTGTATACTATAGGCCACCCAACCAAACAGAGGAAATAGATGAACCTTTTGCTGGTCAGCTAACTAAGGTATGAAGGAAGCATAAGCAATAGAACATAGTCAAACTAGAGTCTTGGACTTTAAGAGCTAATTTCAATAAACTTAGAGAGGGCTTGGGAGGGATTCCACGGATGAGAATCCTCAAGGGAAAAACAATTTAAAAAGCTTGGGAAATTTTGTAAAAAAAAGTTTAGCACAATACCAACAAAGGGAAAAAAAAACAGCTCTCAAAAGATATTAGCATGGCTGCATAAAGAATTTTCTGATAAATTGAAAGATAAAAAAGACAAGCATAAAAAGTGGAAAGGGGCACATAACTAAAGCAGAATATCAGCAAATAGTCCAAGCCTGCAAACATGAAGTGAGGAATGTTAAGGCTCAAAATGAACTAAGGCTTGTGACCAAAGTCAAAAATAACAAAAAAAAACCCCTTCTTTCAACAAGAAAAAAGAAAAAATTAAAGAAATGATTGTGGCAAGAAGGTGACAAGCCACAGGGAGAAAGCAGAACATTTAACTCTTTTGTGTGTGGCTTTACACAAAAGAAAAAGTTATCAAAACAATACATAAAAAATAGATTAGAAACACAAACTAAGATAGGCAAGAAAATGGCAAGTGAGCACCTTTCCAAATTTACCAGGACCAGATGGATTACACCCGAAGGTTCTCAAGGAACTGGCAGATATGATCTCAGAACCACTGAACTATATTTTTCAAAGATCCTGGAGCACTAGGGAACTACCAGAGGACTGGAAAAGAGCTGATGTAGTTCCCCCCCCCCTTTTTTTCTCTTAAGAAAAGAAAGGAAAGAAAAAAAATAGATCCAGGAAACTACAGACCTATCAGCCTGACCTCACCTGGGCAGATTCTGGAAAAGATAATCAGACAACAAATCAACGAATACCTAGAGGCAAACAAAGTCATTACTAAAAGCCAACATGGGTTTGTCAAAAACAGATCATGCTAAACAAATCTTATTGCATTCTTTGACCAAGTGACAAAATTAGTGGACCAGAGGAATGCTGTTGATACAATTTACTTGGCCTTCAGTAAGGCATTTGATAAAGTTGGCATAGGGTTTGTTGCCCAAGCAGAGGGTTGGACTAGATGACCTCCAAGGTCCCTTCCAACTTTATCATTCTTTTTTTTATTGAAAAGTTTTAAGATACATTTTTAAAAACATAAACTCCCTCCCTCCCCCTCCCCTCCCCCCTCCCCCTCCCCCCTCCCCTCCCTTACCCTCCCCCCCAACTTCCCAGAGCTGAATACAGGGTATAAAGTTACAAACGTAAGCTAAAATATGCTAACTAACTAAAAAAGATACATTAAATTCCATCGCACTTTAACTCCCCTTAAACATAACTAAATTACTAACAAATAATGAATAATAATACATCATATAAAACTAATACTTGGCTTCCGGATGGCAAGGCGACGCCGGAGGCAGCCATTTCTTGGCTGTCAGCCTCGCGGCTCCATAGAGCCGCCGAAAACAGCATCGATCAGCTGTTCGGCGGCTCGGAAGCCCCCACCTCGGGAGAAGAGGAGGGGGTGAGCGTCCAGGTAGGGGTAGAGCTCTCCGGGGCCGCCAGAACTTAGAGTTTTGGTGGCGGAAGGATTGAGCCCCCCCGAAGCCTGGGCATGCTCCG
The DNA here is from genome assembly GCF_964194415.1 of Vipera berus. Taxonomy (NCBI): domain Eukaryota; kingdom Metazoa; phylum Chordata; class Lepidosauria; order Squamata; family Viperidae; genus Vipera; species Vipera berus. The sequence goes on along the minus strand of NC_138210.1, from coordinate 18,639,198 downwards.
GACTGCAAGGCGCCTCTGCTCCAGGTTTTTTGGAGCAGAACAGGGCATTCGCAACCATCCCTGCTAGCAAGGAAGAGCTTTTGAGAACGAGGACGCAGGCAGAGCGATGCAGGAGATTTTGGTGAAGATGATGTGTTGATCTTTAACTCAATGGACTTTGCTGAATCTGTAAGTGAAAGTGCGTAGTTAACAATAGAGGGTGAAAATGGCGGCTATATCTTCTAAAGTTCCTGCCCTGAGGCAGCAGTCTTCGGTGAAAACTTCATTGTCCTCTGCATCTGAATCTGTATCAGCTTTTACAGCAAAAGATTTGCAGAATCTGTTGCAAGAGACTATGGAAAAGCAAATGCAGCAATTTGTTGAGATAATGGAGAAAACGTTGGAGGAGAAGTTTACAGAGAAATTAACAGAAATGAGAGCAGACATCACATCTGCAATGTTAAGCATGGCTAAAGGCATTGAGATTTTGGATGAAAGAGTGGGAGATCTTGCTCAAAATGATATTAGACTGGAAGCCAAAATGACAGAAACTGAAAATGTGATAGAGAAAATGGATTATGATTTGATTTCGACACAGTATTATCAGATGGAATTTGCTTTAAGGATTAGAGGTCTGAAAGAAAATCCTAAGGAAAATTTGAAGAAAATGGTTTCTGAGGCTTTGGAAGGGGTGTTGAAGCGACCAGCAGATGAAATAATGCAAGATATAGATAAAATCTTCCATGTTAATTCGTGGATCGCAAGACAAAGGAAACTACTCAGAGATGTGGTGGTTTATTTTACAAAGAGAATGATTAGAAATGAAGTTATCCAGGCCTCCTACAATATTGATTTTGTAATTGCTGAGCAAAAAGTTCTGATTTTAAAAGAGATCCCTGCAAAGATTTTAAGAAAAAGGAAGGAATTTGCTTTTTTGACACAAGAATTGAGACGACGTGATATCAAGTTTAGATGGCAAATACCAGTGGGTATGGTGGTGACCTATGAAGGTACGAGGTATTGTTTTACCACGGAGATTCAGGCACGTGATTTCTACAGTAATGTTTTAAAAGCAGTCCCCATACCATCTTTGGAATCTACAAAGAAAAAAGGTGAGAGAGAGTCTCAACGTTCCAGAGAGAACCCGCAAGTTGCTGAAGGGTTAACGCAGACAGATGTGAAAGATACAGGAGTGGGTCAAATTTCATTATCACTGGAGAAGGCCAGAAATTGGAAGAGGCGTGCTACTTCTGGACGAATGAATCAAGCCTGAAGATTTAGTCACATAACTGTAAGAGACTATAATTTAATAAGGATTATGGGAATTGGAATTGCTAGAAGGACTAAATATTTGGGGATATATTTTTTACCCTTATAAAATAATTATGTAATATTTTGTGTTGTTTTAGTTTTAAGATGATTATGAAAAGTTAATTGGGAAGATTTGTAGTAGTGTTTATTGATATTCTGTAGGTTATGATTTGTTATTTGGATGAAAAATTTTAAGCTTTTAGTTGGATAGAAGAATAGTTTTATAAAATTGATATAAATTGTTTTCTTTGTGATTGAAGCTAACTTGTAATATTTTTATGGGTAATATTGGAATAGGTAATAGAATATAAGAATATAAGAATGATGTGATTATATAAAAAAATTTTAAGTTTGGAAAGTAATCTATGGTATTTTAAGTTGTATAACACATTAGGATAATGTGAATTTAAAGCTTAGTTGGAATGAGGAATAGTTTTAGACAATTGATATAAATTGGTTTATTTGGGATTGTTTTTATTGGGTATCAGATTGGAAGGTATTATTTTGTATTTGAATAATCATTGATATGATATATATATGTATGTTTGGAATTTACCTATATGAGTTAAAGTTTGATAGTTTGAATAGTTTAGGATTGTTTGTGTAAGTTAGATCATGATTGTTTGTATTTTTATACCCTGTGTTTTGGTATTAGATTGGAAAGTATTATTTTGTATTTGTATAATTATTGATATGATATATATATATATGTTTGGAGTTTTTTAATATGAGTTAAAGTTCGGTAGTTTAAATAGTTTAGGATTGTTTGTGTAAGTTAGATTATGATTGTTTGTATTTTTATACCCTGTATTTTGCTCTGGGAAGCGGGGGGGGGAGGGGAAAAGGAGGGAGGGGTTGGGGAGGGTTGGGGAGGGGGAAGAGGGTGGGAGGGGAGGGGGTTGGGAGGGTTTTTTTCTTTTTTTGGTTTGTTAAAGATAAAATGTATTGTAAAACTTTTTAATTAAAAAAAAACAACTAATACTTATTCAAATGCTAAATGAAACTTTTTAGTCCCATATTTATTCTGAATATATTCGATCCATCTTCTCCATTCCACAATGTATCTGTTGCAATTGTTCTTTCAAATATGCTGAAATCTTTGCCATTTCTGCCAGGTTTGAAACTTTCAAAGTCCACTCTTCTATAGTAGGCAGTTCCTCCTTCTTCCAATATTGCGCTACTAAAAGTCTTGCTGCCGTAATTAAAATTAACATCAATTTAGTATCTATGACAGTACAATCTGTGATGATACCCAACAGAAATAACTGTGAAGAAAACCTTATCTTTTTCTTAAATATCTTCTGCATGTTCCACCAAATTTTAATCCAAAAAGCTTTGACTTTTTTACAAGTCCACCAAATATGATAATACGTTGCATCCTCACAAGCACACCTCCAACATTTAGGCTGGCAGTTCGGATACATACTTGCTAATTTTTTAGGGTCTAAATGCCATCTATAAAACATTTTATAAAAATTCTCTTAAATTTTGAGCCTGTGTAAATTTTACATTTCTGACCCAAATCTTTTCCCATGTATCCATTGTTATAACCTCCTGAAAGTTCTGGGCCCACTTTATCATACAGTCCTTAACAAGTTCCGTTTCTGAGTCAATTTCTATCAATGCATTATATATCCTTCTTATATGTGCTTCACCTTGATCTCTAATTTGTTTTACCAAATTTCCATCAGTTATCGAGATACTAACTTTCTGATCTTCTTTCCATCTTGCTTGTAACTGCCCATACTGGAACCAAGTTTGTACTATCTTTTCTTCTTTTAAAATATTATATGGCTTTAATTGCCATACATTCCTTTCTATCCTTAAAATTTCTTTGTATGTAATCACATCATGTTTAAATCCCACATTTATATTTTCTATTGCATGTTTAGGTATTGCCCAAATTGGTATTTTATAATTTAACTTATGTCGATATTTTTTCCAAACTCGCAACAGAGCATACCTTAATATATGTATCTTAAAAACATTATCCACCTTCTTATCATACAATAAATATGCATGCCAACCAAATAACAAATCATGACCCTCAATATTCAGTAATCTCCCTTGTGTTAAATTAAACCAATCAGTAATTGATGATAAAGCAGCAGCCTCATAATTTAATTTAAAATTGGGCATTTTAAGACCACCTCTTTCACGTACATCTTGCATTATCTTAAATTTGACTCTTGGCCTTTTCCCTGCCCAAACAAATTTATTGATACCTTTCTGCCATTCCTCCAAATTTGAATCTTTTTTAAGTATAGGTATCATTTGAAACAAAAATAAAATTTTTGGCAAAACATTCATTTTTACTGCTGCAATTCTTCCCAATAAGGATAATTGTAATTTTTTCCAACTATCTAACTCTTTATGTATTTTTAACCATAACAATTCATAATTATTTTTGTATAATTTCACATTTGAGGCCGAGAGATATACCCCCAAATATTTAATCTTTTTAACTATTTCAAATCCCGTTAGCTCTTCTAAAACAACCTTCTGTTCTATGGTCATATTTTTAGACAATATTTTAGTTTTTTGCGTGTTTATCTTAAATCCAGAAACTTTTCCATATGACGTTATTATCTCCATCAATTCTACAACTAAGTCGGTTGACTTAATGTAATAACCAAGTCATCCGCAAACGCTCTCAATCTATAATCTTGATCTCTTATTTTAATTCCCTTAATTTTATTTGAATCTCGTATCTTAATCAATAATATTTCCAATGTTAAAACAAACAACAAAGGTGACAACGGACACCCCTGTCTTGTACCCTTTTCAATATTACATTCATTTGTCTACCACTTATATAAATCCTGTTTGATCACTATGAATCATTTGCTGCATTACCTTCATTAATCTATTTGCTAAAATTTTTGCAAATATCTTATAATTTTTAATTTAATTTTTAATTTAATTTAATTTGTATACCGCCCTTCTCCCGAAGGACTCAGGGCAGTGAACAGGGCAATACATAATAAAAAAACAAGATACAAAGATTAAAAAGTAATTAAACAGCAATGCCCGTAAATAAATTAGTACATATTAAAAGTTAAAACCGATTTATAAAACCCAACCCCATCCCATCAGGCCAGGCCAGCTTGTTCAAAAAGGAAGGTTTTGAGATCGCGCCGGAAGGAGCGAAGGTCGGGGGCCGTCCGGAGCTCAACCGGCAAGCGGTTCCATAGGTCTGGCGTGCCCACCGAGAACGCTCTCCCCCTGGGGGCCACCAATCGACATTCTTTAATCGGAGGCACCCTGAGGAGGCCCTCTCTGTGGGAGCGCACTGCACGGAGGGAAGTTGACGCCGGCCGCAGGTGTTGCCATAGGTAATCCGGACCCATGCCATGTAGGGCTTTGTAAGTCATCACTAACACCTTGACCCTCACCCGGAGGGCAACCGGCAGCCAATGCAGCTCTCGGAGCAAAGGTGTAGCATGGGAGTATCGGGAGACCCCCAGCACAACTCGCGCGGCTGCATTCTGCACCAGTTGGAGTCTCCGAGTGGACTTCAAGGGCAGCCCCATGTAGAGAGCATTACAGTAGTCTAGACGAGAAGTCACAAGTGCATGAGTGACTGTACGCAAGGCATCCCGGTCTAGATAGGGTCGCAACTGGCGCACCAGGCGAACCTGGGCAAAGGCCCCCCTAGTCACAGCTCCAATATGCTCTTCTAAAGAGAGCTGTGAATCTAGAAGGACCCCCAAGTTGCGCGCCATATCTACGGGGGGTAATAGCTCACCCCCCATGGCCAGAGATGGGATAATCGGAATTTCCCGGGATGCCGGCACGAACAGCCACTCAGTCTTGTCAGGGTTGAGTCGAAGCCTGTTCCTCCCCATCCAGACCCGGACCGCCTCCAGGCAGCGGGACATCACGTCGAGGGCATCACTGGGGTGGTTTGGGGTCGAAATAAAAAGCTGGGTATCATCAGCATATTGATGATATCCAACTCCAAAACCACGAATGATCTCACCCAGCGGCTTCATGTAGATGTTGAACAGGAGAGGCGAGAGAACCGATCCCTGAGGAACTCCACAAATGAGAGGTCTCAAGGTCGATCTCTGCCCCCCTGCCAACACCGACTGCGAGCGTCCCAGAAGGTAGGAGGAGAACCACTGGAGAACTGTGCCTCCCACTCCTAACCCCCTGAGACGCCGCAGCAGGATACCATGGTCGATGGTATCAAAAGCCGCTGAGAGGTCTAAAAGGACTAGGACAGAGGAGCAGCCCCTGTCCCGAGCCCACCAGAGATCATTCACCAGCGCGACCAATCCCGTCTCCGTGCTGTACCCGGGCCTGAAACCCGATTGGTACGGGTCTAGATAATCAGCTTCATCCAAGAACAAAGGGAGCTGTTGCGCCACCACGCTCTCAACAACCTTCGCCAGAAAGCGAAGGTTGGAGACCGGATGAAAGTTGTTTAATATTGCTGGGTCCAAGGCAGGCTTCTTGAGGAGGGGTCTCACCACCGCCTCCTTCAAGGCAGCGGGAAAGCTACCCTCACTCAAAGAGGCAGTAATCACTTCCTGGAGCCAGCCTCGTGTCCCATCCTGGGCCGCATAAGTCAGCCAGGAGGGACACGGGTCCAACAAACACGTGGTGGAGCTCAGCTTCCCCATGATCTTGTCCACTTCTTCAGGAGTCACAGGGTCGAACTCTTCCCAGATAAAATCGACAAGGCTGCCCGTATCCTCATCATCAGACTCTGCCCAGTCGGAGTCCAAACCGGTCCGGATCCGAGCGATTTTGTCCGACAGAAATCGACTAAACTCCTCGGCTCGACCCTGCAAGGGGTCCTCCCTCACCTCCTGATTAAGGAGAGAGCGAGTTACTCTAAACAGGGCGGCCGTGCGATTATCTGCGGACGTGATGAGGGTGGCGAAGTGGTTAGACCTTGCCACCCTCATCGCCGCGAGATAAATTCTCGTAAACGACCTTAGTCGTAACCGGTCGGATTCGGATCGGCTGGATCTCAAACAGCTCTCTAGGCCCCGTCTCCGACGCTTCATCTCCCGGAGCTCCATGGAGAACCATGGAGCCCATTGGGATCTGCGCCGGGTCAAGGGCTGCATGGGTACAACTTGGTCGAGTGCCTCTGTGGCTGCCCTTTCCCAGGCTTCCACTAGGGCATTGACCGAGCTGTGAGCAAAGGAGGCAGGTGGGGGCCCAAGCGCCATCTGGAACCGCTCAGGGTCCATCAGGCGCCTAGGATGGAACCATCTTATTGGCTCAGCAACCCCACGACGGGGAGTGGCAAAATGGAAGACCAACCGCAGGAGATGATGATCGGTCCATGACAGGGGTGTAATAGTTGGGGAGCCCCCCCCGAGATCATCTAACCACCGTCCGGATAGAAAAACCAGATTGAGCGTGTGACCCCCCCATGAGTTGGGCCCTGAATAACCTGCATCAGGTCCATGGCCGTCATGGAAGCCATGAACTCCCGAGCTAACTCAGATGATCCCCCCAGGGATGGTAGGTTGAAGTCACCCAAAACTATAAGTTTGGGAAACTCAACCACCAACCCTGAGAGGATATCGAGAAGCTCAGGCAGGGCTGCTGCTACGCGACTAGGCGAAACGTACACCAGCAGCAAGCCCAACTGAGCTCTAGGGCCACATCTCAGGAGGAGGGACTCACGCCCGACTATCTGGACCATGGTGGCCTCCCGCAGACATAAGGTCTCCTTCGCCACTACTGCCACTCCACCGCCCCTACCCTGAGCCCGAGGCTGGTGCAGCACCCAGAAGCCTGATGGGCAAAGATCAACCAGGGGGACACCGCCCTCTGGGCCCAACCAGGTCTCCGTAATGCAAGCCAGGTCCGCATGCTCCTCCTCAACCAACTCATGAATGAGAGGAGCCTTATTCGTTACGGACCTGGCATTGAAATACACCAGCCTGAGCTCAGGTGGCTGCTCACCCTCACTCCCGGAACCACGGGCCGAAACCAGAGGGTCGGAGCACATCACCGCTTGAAGATAGGCCTCTTATTAAATTTATGATAGAGGCTCCTGTCCCTGCCCAACCATCTCTCGGGGTCCCAATAATTGGGCCCGTCATCAAGAGGAGTGATGGAAACAAAGGCGGGTCGCGCCCAGGAAGGGGGGGCACCCCTGAGCGCAAACAAGTCTGTGCTAGAGTAGAACAAACGGACCATTTTCCGGGTAGGTCCAGTCAGGCAGTCCCATAGGCAGACCAATCAGGAAGATGTACAAAGGAAGGTCGAAAATGTCCAGTCCACCAGCTCCCTGCCACTGAGCTGGGTACCTTTCAGGTAACTTCCAAAGTAGGTTGGGCACCTCCCTCTCACGGAGGGCTCAAATCCATCTTGGAGCGGACGGAATACCAACCCAAACAAGGCATACCTCCCTAGAACTCTCACCTCTAGAGAGGCAGCAGATGGCATAGGTTGGTATAGGTGATGGTACATCCGAGCCACCCTCTCACAGCAGCTCGACACAGACCTTCTGAGTCCAGTGGGTTCATAGGGGGAAAGAGAAGAAGAGCAGCAGTTCCCAGGCATAGCAACCTGGAGGTGACAATGATCAAATTGGAGAGCACAGTTCTTCTCAAAGCAGAGAGAGCAGGAGAGGCTGAGCAACAGATGGATGGACCCAGCACAGGCAACTGAAGTCCAGATGGCCAGAACGTAAAAGGCACAAGCTAACCAGTGTCGTCCGGCCAGCAACCCACAGCGCCAGCAGTCTAAGAGTCCAACACCAGCCATAGGTCTCCTCCGCCGAAAACGGGCGTAAAGCAGTCTCAGATGACCACGGAAACAGACCGCGAAGAAACCATAAGCCGACATGACGCTCCCATGACGACATGACGCTCCCATGCAACTCTCGACCCGACACTCCACAGCAACGCCGGGCATCCTCCATTCCACAAGCAAACGGCAGGCAAACGGCATTCCTCAGGCAAACGGCAGTTCCGGAGGCCACTCTAGGCGGCGGCTCTATCAGCTCCGAAGATCGATTACTCAGAGCCCTCCAAGCCGCGGCTCCTCCTAACTCCACCGGGGCCTCCGAAAAAACGCCGAAGCTCTCAGATGGAAACGCCGAAGCTCTTAGATGGAAATCGAAAAGGAGGGCTGCAACTCCAATGAAAATGCCGGTAATCTCTCTTCTCAGGTCATTCGTCCCTTCAAACCTTCACACAGAGAAAAAACATCTCTGCGGACCCATCAGACCCTGAAAGACCACCGCGGACGCCAAAAACTGGGAACTCACCATGGAGCTCAGCCCAGCACGTCCGCCATCTTGGGCATGCGCTCTTAGAAGCAGTATTTAATAATCAGTATTTAAAAGCGATATTGGCCTATAATTTTTGGTTTGGGTAATATCTTGATCTTCCTTCAGAATCAGCGATATAAAGGCTGTTTTCCACGATGGAGGCACTTCTCCTCCCAATTGAATTGTTCTAAATAATTCTCTTAAAGGTTCCACCATTTCTAACTGTAAATCCTTATAATAGACGGCAGTCAAACCATCTGTTCCTGGTGCTTTTCCCACCTTTAATTGTTTAATTGCCAAAATAATTTCTTCATCATTTATCAATTGATTCATCCCTTCCCTTTGCTCTTGTGTAAGAACAGGGATATTAACTTCTCGTAAATATCTATCTATATCTACATCTTGAATCTTGTCTCTAACATACAACTTAGAATAAAAATCAACAAAGGCCTTTTTAATAAGATTCTGCTGAAACACCACTTTACCCTTGTAATCTATTCTATCTATATTACGTGACCTTTGTTTCTTCCTTAACAAATAAGCTAACCACCTACCCGGCTTATTAGCATTACAAAAAGTATTATGTTTAGCATACCGTAAATTGGTTGCCAGTTGATCTGCCATCAACATATCAAACTGACCTCTTAATAAAGTAATTACCTCTTTAATCTTCCCATCAGATGGATTCAAAATTAAAGCCTTCTCTTTCCTCTTAATTTCCTCCTCTAATTCTCCTCTCATATAAGCTTTACTTGCATCCCAAACCATTTCAATAGAAGTACCCTTGCACATATTCATATTAAAAAAATCTTTCATCTGTTTTTTACACTCTTCCACATTTTCTTGATATCTAAACAAATTTTCATTTAATCTCCAAGAGCGCCTGTCTCCATTGTCTTTTTCTATTTCCAACCATACTGAACTATGATCTGATATAGTTGTTGGACATATTTTAATCTTCTTAATCCTAGAAAAAAGATCATTAGTAATTAATACAAAATCAATCCTGGAAAAAGATTGATGCCTATCGGGAAAAAAGGTAAAGTCTTTTTCTTGCAAATTTCTTTCTCTCCAAACATCTCTCAATTCCAAATCATCTTTCATCTCAAAAAAGGATTTAGGCAATCTGGCATGACTTGGTATACTTGTAAAAAGGCCTTTTTTGTCCATTTGTACATCCAAAACACTATTCCAGTCTCCCATAAAAATACAAGATTTATAATCCCATTGAGTTATCTTGCTATGTAATAGTTTATAAAATTCTCCTTGCTGTTGATTAGGAGCGTATAATCCAACCAAAAGTATTTTCTTGCCTTCTATTAATAGTTCAATTATAACATATCTTCCTTCTTTATCTGTTTCAATTAAATTAGCTGTTAAGTTATTCTTAACATAAATAACTACTCCATTTTTCTTGTCTGGAGCAGACGCAATAAACTGTATACCCAGCCTAAAATTTATCAAATATTTTTGATCAGCTGCTCGAATATGCGTTTCCTGTAGACAAATAACATCATTTCTAAATTGTTTTAAATACTGAAATACTTTCTCTTGTGCGGGGAATTTAATCTGTTAACATTCCAAGTTAGAAACTTTGTCACCATCTTTTGCGACCTGAAGCTTTCGGAGCGCCTCTTCCAAGACCACCTGCACTCTCTTCGGTTTCACTCCTCCCACTGCTTCACTGTAAGTAGGTTTTTGAGATATGATTGTAGCTTTCTGTTGTTCTTGTTCTTGTCTCATTCGTCTAATTGCAGCCCGTGTCATTCTTTGTTCTCTAACCTCTTCTGTTGGCACCTGGGACTGATCCACTTCTGTAATTTGCTGGGATTCTTTATCCTTCTGCAGAGTAGCTCCTTCAGCTCCTTGTTTACTCTCCATTCGCGACTGATGCTCTCCTTCACCATTCCTTCCTTTAAATTCTGAAGATGGCGGAGAACCTGCCTTCAAAATATTAGAATAAAAATCTCGTGCCTGCAAAACTGTATTAAGACGCTATCTCGTGCCTGCATACACCACCACCATGCCTTCTGCAATCTCCCATCTAAACTGAAGCTGCCGTTTCTTTAATTCATCTGCCAAGAAAGCAAATTCTTTTCTTTTCCTTAAAATTCTTGAAGAAATCTCTTTCAGAATTAAAACTTCTTGCTCAGCAACTGTAAATCTGTTTTTATAGAAGGCTTGGATGACCACATTTCTAATTGATCTCTTTGTAAAATAAACCACCACATCTCTAGGTAACTTTCTTTGTCTTGCAATCCAAGAATTAACACGAAATATTTTGTCTATATCCCCCATAATATCTTCTGCTGCATGCTCCAAAACCGGTTCAAGGGCTTGTGCCAATAATTCTTTCAAATCTTCCTTAGGATCTTCTTTCAAACCTCTGATCCTCACAGCAAACTCCGTATCACTATATTGTATCATAACCACATCATCATCAATCTTTTCCATCACATTTTCAGCATCCAACATTTTAGCATCTAATGTCATATTGTTTTGAGTGAGCTCTTCGACGCGATCTTCCAGATGCTCAATACAAACTGCAAGCCCTTGAAATGCAGCCAAAATGTCTGCTCTTATTTCAGTATTCTTCTCCTCAATAAGTTCAGCTATTTGTTGGGATTGTGTTTTTAAAGCATCTTGTAAAGCATCTTGTAAATCTTTTATTGTTAATGCAGGTGCGGGTGCGGGTGCGGGTGCCACAGGAGGAGGCATCAAAGCCTGTAACGAAGAATGCTGAACTGGAGAAGCACCAGCACTTCTAGGAACTTTAGTTAGTTTAGAAGCCATCATAACTCCCAGTTAATTTCTATTACGCACTTTCACTTTCCACACCGCTTGCAGCTTTTTCTCTCAAAGTATTCAGAGTTAAAGTTCAAATACTTGCTATTACAGTATTCTCCTGCACAGCTCTGCCTGCATCCAAGTAATCCACAATTAATTATTGAAAGCAGGGATGGTTGCAGCGTCCTACTCTGCTCCAAAGCCTTGGAACAGAGAAGTCCCGGAGTCCGGAGCAAATTCAGGCTTCGGGGGGACTCACACCCTTCAACCACCAGAATTTACGCTCTGGTGGTCTAGGGGAGCTCTACCCCTACGTAAACGCTCAACCCCCCCCTCTTCTCCCGAGGAGAGAGTTTCCGAGCCACCAAACAGCTGATCGTCGCTGTTTTTAGCGGCTCCACGGAAAACAACAGGGCTGACGGCCGAAATGGCCGCCATCGATGGAGCCTTGCCACCCGGAAGTCCTTTATGATTCTTATTAAATGCAAGAGTGAAACATTTCCAGCAGATGAACTTAAAAACATTCCCTCCTGCTAACTTTGGGCTGTTCTTAAGAGTACATAGAGAGAAAGAGAAGAAAAACAAACAAACACATTTTTCTTCACTCTGTTTGTTGGCCAGACAGACAGAGTGAGGGTATTTTCTTTTTGGTAGCTTATTTTAAGCAGAATTTCTAGCAGAATTTTAAAATTCTTTTCTCTTTGGATTAGAGACAGTTAACAGTCACATTTACCTCACACACAAAGACTTTGACACACATATACACACAAAGACAAGAGAACAGAAAAGGAAACAGAAGTCTTAATTTTACACATCCTAGTCATTCCCACCATAAATCTCAGTTAAATTAGGGAAGGCACATATTTTAAACATACCACGTGGTTGCATAGAGAGAAAGAGAGAGAAGCACTATTTCTTATTTTCCCTTTGAGTACCTTTATTTAGCCAAATTGGTTTCCCAGCAAAGCCCTAGCAAAGTCCATTTTCTTTATATATATAGTTTCTCTACCTATCTCTTTTTCATACCTGCCTGAATGGGTAGCTGATTCCTGTCCCAGGCCTCAAGCAAGCTTTTCTGTTGAGCCTATCTCGACCCTTTAACTATAACCCCCCTTGGTTCTATCGGGCTTGGCGCACTGAAGCCTCCTAGTGAGACTTCCGCCTACTTCCACAGTTTTTTTTGGGTCAAAAAGGGACCCAAGGAGCACTCTGGATCCCTCACAGAGTACTGGGACGCTCCTTTAGGGATCTACCGCCACGGTTTCAGACCAAAAAGGGGTCTGTCAAGGACTCTTCTGCTCCCCTGCAGAAGGTCTGGGACGCTCTTACCGGCTTTACCTTCACTTTTCCACCTCCACTGTTTGCAGACTTCAATTGTCTGGGAGGACCTCTGCTTGCTTTCCAGAGGCAAGGGACGTTCCTTGCCCTGGGCTTAATTTCCTAACTTCGCTTTCCTTTGCTTTGCTTACAGGGCTTAACCAGCTAGGTGCCCAAATCCAATTCTCTCATTCCATTCCATTTTTCACACAGTCTCTCCCTTTTCCTTAACAAAAGGTCCTGCGCTCTGGCCAAAACCCTCTTACTTTCCAGGTTCTGCAACTTGAACAGACCCTTTCTGCGGCTAGGAAAGGCCAGAGGGAGCAAAATCCAACTGTGATTGGGAAAAAGGTCTTCTCACTCACACACACAGAAACATGCACACATTTCTTTTACCCCCCTGGGCTTTAAAGTTAAAATTTAGAGGTACTCACCTTCACCTTCTTTCCAAAGCAGCCCTTGAGCTCAAACCCAAAACTCCCTTTACTACCTTTTGCTCAGCATGGGCAGGGCCTGGGAAATCCATCCACAGACACAAAGTGGTCTGCTGCTGGCAGGATGGGCTTACCAGTCTTAGTCCATTGGAGAGGTTAGCTTGAAGTCCCATCTGGGGTGCCAAATTGTAGGAAGAAAAGTCTCCATCATGGTTGCTCCAAGTGGTGAATAAACATGGCAACTGCTTTGGGAAGAAGGTTGTAGTTTATTGCAGAGGAAAGCCAGACAGAAAGATGGATCCAACAGGAAAAGAAGGACTGAGCACATGTGGGTAGTGGGTTTTTATACCCCCTGGACTCTACTGTCTGGAGTTATTTCCTGTTTCAAAGTTTGTATTTCCTTTGTCACGTATTCTGTCCTGAGCCTAGGTGTGCCACTCTAGGATTCTTGCTGGTTGTCTGTCCCAGCCCACCTCCCTGGGGCAGGGGTATGTAGATTGTAGAAGTCTGAAGTCTTTTTAGCTTCAACCTTACTGAATGGTTTACATCTGCATTTCTATAATAATAATAATAATAATAATAATAATAATAATAATAATAATAATAATAATAATAATAATAATAATAATAATAATAATAATAATAATAATAATAATAATAATAATTTAATTTCTATACCGCCCTTCTCCCAAAGGACTCAGGGCGGTGTACAGGGCAAATACAGTAAAAATACAATGTACAAAAGTTTAAAAAGAATTAAATAATACAGCCCAATTTCAATAAAATTAATACAGTTAATATTAAAAACCCCAAACCCATCAGACCAGGCCGGCTTGTTCAAATAAGTATGTTTTTAGGTCACGTCGGAAGGAGCGAAGGTCGGGAGCCGTCCGGAGTCCACCGGTAAATGGTTCCAAAGGTCTGGCGCACCCACAGAGAACGCCCTCCCCCTGGGGGCCGCCAGTCGACACTCTTTGACCGACGGCACCCTAAGGAGGCCCTCTCTGTGGGAGCGCACTGGACGAAGGGAAGTTAATGCCGGCAGCAGGTGCTCCCGTAAGTAATCCGGACCCATGCCATTTAGGGCTTTATAGGTCATTACCAGCACCTTGAATCTTACCCGGAGGGCAACCGGAAGCCAATGCAGCTCACGGAGTAGAGGTGTTATATGGGAGTATCGGGAAACCCCCAGCACCACTCGCACGGCTGCATTCTGCACCAGCTGAATCCTCCGAGTAGTCCTCAAGGGCAGCCCCATGTAGAGAGCATTGCAGTAGTCCAAACGGGAGGTCACGAGCGCATGAGTGACTGTGCGCAAGGCATCTCAGTCCAGATAGGGCCACAACTGGCGCACCAGGCGAACCTGTGCGAAGGCTCCCCTAGTCACAGCTCCTATATGATCTTCCAAAGAGAGTTGTGAGTCTAGGAGGACACCCAAGTTGTGAGCCCTATCTACGGGGGGTAATATCTCACTCCCCATGGTTAGAGATGGAATAATTTGAAATTCCCGGGATGCCGGCACACACAGCCACTCAGTCTTCTCGGGGTTGAGCCGAAGCCTGTTCCTCCCCATCCAGACCCGGACCGCCTCCAGGCAGCGGGACATCACGTCGAGGGCATCACTGGGGTGGTTTGGGGTAGAGATGAAAAGCTGGGTATCATCAGCATATTGATGATACCCAACCCCAAAACCACGAATGATCTCACCCAGCAGCTTCATGTAGATGTTGAACAGGAAAGGCGAGAGGACCGACCCCTGAGGAACTCCACAAATGAGAGGCCTCGAGGCCGACCTCTGCCCTCCTGCCAACACTGACTGCGAACGTCCCAGGAGGTAGGAGGAGAACCACCGTAAAACGGTGCCTCCCACTCCCAACCCCCTAAGACGCCGCAGTAAGATACCATGGTCGATGGTATCAAAAGCCGCTGAGAGGTCTAATAGGACTAGGACAGAGGAACAACCCCTGTCCCGAGCCCGCCAGAGATCATTCACCAGCGCGACCAATGCCGTCTCTGTGCTGTACCCGGGCCTGAAGCCTGATTGGTACGGGTCCAGATAATCAGCTTCCTCCAGGAACAAAGGAAGCTGATGCGCCACCACGCTCTCAACAACCTTCGAAAGAAAACGAAGGTTGGAGACCGGACGATAGTTGTTTAATACAGCTGGGTCCAGGGCAGGCTTCTTGAGGAGGGGGTCTCACCACTGCCTCCTTCAAGGCGGCGGGAAAACTGCCCTCACTCAAAGAAGCAGTTATCACTGCCTGAAGCCAGCCTCGTGTCCCCTCCTGAGCCGAATAAACCAGCCAGGAGAGACACGGGTCCAATAAACATGTGGTGGAGGTCAGCTTCCCCATAATCCTGTCCACCTCTTCCAGAGTCACAGGATCGAACTCCTCCCAGATGACATCACCAAGACCGCCCATGTCCTCACCGTCAGACTCTGCCCAGTCGGAGTCCAAACTGGTCCGGATCCGAGCGATTTTGTCCAACAGATGTTGGCTAAACCAACAGCCCCGCAGGCCCGACATTCAGCAGGGGCCCGACGTCCAGCACCGCGCCCACGGGCCCTCTTCACGGCGGGGCACACAGGCCCCACCGTCCCTCCGCGGATGCACCTCCCATGCTACGGACGCCTCCCGTGCTCTCCCGGCTCGCCATGGACACGGACCCCACCCGTCTCGCCGCGGGCGCACCTTCCCCACGGCGGATGGCACCTACGCTCTCCCGACGGCGTCCCGGGGCTTCGTCGTCAGCTGTAAGGCGCGCGCATGCGCAGGACAGCTCTGCCGGGCCCCGCCCGATACCGGCAGGCTCTGTGGCCTACTCGGCGGGGGACGGGCTCATCCACGCCACGTTTCCTGCAGACTGGAGAACACGGCGTCGGCAGGCCTGCTGAGGGGCAGCTGCTGGCTCCCATCCTCCGGAGCGCGTGGCGAGGGACTATACCCACTTAGCCCACCAGCGTGGCTGGGAATTTGGCGATGCCAGGGCCCGTGGGGGGCGGAGGGGTGTCTGAGGTCCGGGGTCGGGTGGGGGCCATACTTGGGTGGGAAATGGGTGTGGTGAATGAAGGTGGTGGGTCACGGGGCTGTGGTCTCAGGCTTGGGTGGGAGCTTACCTGGCGGGCGGAGAGCGCTGGGTGTCAGGGTTCGGCGCAAAAGACACTGATGGGGAAGGGCGGGGTGTAAATAGGGGACGGGCGGATGTGGGCGTGTTTGGGTGGAGTCTGGGCGTCTGCCTTGGGTGGGTATTTAGCAGCGTTGGTTGCAGGTAGCAGCCAACGCTGACTTCGTTTTCCTTTGGCCTGCTGTTTGCTTTACAATAAACTCTTCCTGTGGACTCGGCACTCGTTCCGGCTGCATTTTTTCCCTGCTCCTCCGGACGGGGCTGAGAGTAAGTCAGCGTTCCACCTTCCTTTTTTTTGTTGTGTGAACGTTTGGGCATGGCGGAAGACTCGCAAGGGGCCGCTGCAGCGGCTGCCACGGAGGACGTGGCTGAGGCCGCTTCAACGCCGTCCGAAGCGGTGGAAGTGGGGGAGGAGGCGCTCCCGTCAGTACGGCCAAAACGGCGGCCTCCTCTGCCAGTGGACTCTGCGGTAGAGCCAAGGGAGGCCGGAAGCCGCGAACGTGGAGGGGAGTGGTGGTTGGGCTCCGCCCTGGAGCATAGAGGGCCCGGTCGGGGCCAGGAGACCCGGTTGAAGGGGGCCTCGTTGGAATGGAGGGAGCGGTGCCTGATGGAGGACAATGGCGAGGAGTGGAGTTACTCCACCGCCCCGGGCCGTCAAACAATAGACGTCCTGTGGGACAGATTCGGGGAGGTTGGCGGCCAGGAGCCAACCCCATGGATGGCCGCTGAGTCCGGGGTGGAACCGGGCCGATGGTCTCTCGCTGAGACCCAATCAGGACGGTCCGGCCCATCCCGTTTCCGCTTGGTCAGTCCACGGTTCCGGAGCCCGCCCAGTCTCGACACGTCACATGAGGGCCTGCCCCCTGCGGCCCCTGCCCGGAGCGCCTCAGGACCCTGGCCAGGAGCCGACAGAAGACCTGGCCAACAGTCAACACGGCCGGTTGGGGGACCCCGGGTTTTGGGGTCACAAGTGGGGCCTTGGGGTCCTGGAGTGGTGTGGGGACCACCACCCCTATCGATAACATATGACGGCCACCCCGATTGTCTGGCGATGTTCCTAGGACAGGTAATAAACCACATGGATCAGTATGCCCAAGCCTATGTATCCCAGTGGGCGATGGTGGTGGCAGTGATGGCTTGCCTGCAGGGAGAAGCTGCGGCTTGGGCGGCCGACCTATATAGTGACCACGCCCATGAGCTTGGGGATGTTGGTCTCTTTTTAGAGGCCCTACAAGGACGTTTCGAGGATATCTCCTGGGTGCATCGTGCTGAAGCCGACCTATTGACCCTGCGGCAGCGGGGCAGACCGGCAGTGGACTATGTAGGGGACTTTCGTAAGGTGGCCGGAAAACTGCGCTCGTGGCCGGAGCGCCTTCTTGTTCATCACTTTAGGGCCAGCCTAGATGGTGCCCTTCGCTACGATTGTGTGGTGCGCGGTGTCCCGGCTCGGTTGCAGGAGTGGTTCCGCGTGGCCGTGGAACTGGACGTCGGGCTGCAAGACGTTCGAGGAAGGCCCGAAGCTGTACCTAGTGGACGGCGACCCACCGAGAAGGCAAGACCAGAGGAGCGTCCCGTGGTGCCATCAGCAAGACCCTCTATCCAGCCGGCACGAGCCGCCATATGGTGCTTCAGGTGCGACCAACCGGGCCATCGAGCGGTCGATTGCCCACTGCCACCGGCCCGGGCAGCCCCTTCTGTTTCCTCAGCACGGGGTCCCACTCCTAGGAAGACCGCAGAGCGAACATGGGCAGCTCATCAAGTGACCGGAGACTCGCCCAGAGCGACGACCCCCTTTCGGGTGGATGTTCCAGCGGCTACCCAGCCCACGCAGTACGAAAGCTCTGAGGAGCAGGAACAGGAGGAGGACCCGACAGTAAGTGCTCCGGTGTGCCCTTTTGTATTCCCCGTGCTGCTGGTCAGTCCGCATACGGTGCGAAAGAGGGCATACAAAGCCCTGATCGATACGGGTAGTACCCGATGTCTCATGAGTCAGGCAACGGCGGCTGAGGTGGGGGTCACAGTAAGGCGTCTGGCGACTCCTCTTTGGTTCCAACAGGTGGATGGGTCTCTCCTGGGAGGGGGCGCCCATCACCCATGTTATAGAGCCAGTCAGATTGGAAATGGGTGACCATTGGGAGACCCTGCGGTTCATTGTAGTACCCTCCATGACGGAGGCGGTCATCCTGGGGCTTACATGGCTAGACAGGTGGGGCCCCACAATCTGGTGGGAGGGGGGCTGTTGACATCTCCGTCTGGGGCTGGGGCCCCAGCCCCCTCTGAAGCATGCTTTCATGGGACCGGCCAACACGGAGAAACAGGAGAGGGCTTGTGGGGGTGGATTGGACCAAGAAACCCAGGTGCCCCGGGTCTACTCTGATCTGATGGATGTGTTTGATGAGCGCGAATGCAACATGCTGCCTCCCCAACGCTCTACGGACTGTGCTATCGAGTTGGAGCCTGGTGCCCGGCTACCTAAACCCCGTATGTACGCCATGTCGCCGAAAGAGATGCAAGAGCTGCGGCGATACATCAATAAAAATCTAGAGAGGGGATTCATAAAGCCAGCACGGTCCAGAATGGCGGCGCCCGTTCTATTCCGCAAAAAGAAGGATGGAGGGCTTCGGCTGTGTGTGGTTAATGCAGTATGTGTCGAGCATCTCTATCCTCTCCCGCTGATGAAGGACCTACTAGCACACCTGGCTAAGGGTCGGGTGTTCACCAAACTAGACCTGAGAGAGGTGTACTATCGGATCAGGATTAAGGCCGGGGACGAGTGGAAAACAGCGTTCAACTGTCCCCTAGGGAGTTTTCAATTCTGGGTGATGCCGTTTGGGCTGCAGGGAGCCCCTGCTGTTTTCATGCAGTTGATCAACCAGGTCCTGCATGAGTTTCTATACCGTGGGGTCCTGGTCTACTTGGACAACATTTTAATCTACACGGTGACAATGGAGGAACATGTCCCCTTGGTGCGGCAGGTGTTGGCAAAGTTACGGGAGGTGCGGCTTTACGTAAAACTGTCCAAGCGTGAATTCCACAGGACACAACTAGACTACCTGGGGTATAGGATTTCCACAGGGGGGGTGGAAATGGACCCCAAGAAGGTGGAGGCCATCCAACAATGGCAAGCCCCACGGACGCGACGCCAGTTGCAAAGCTTCTTAGGCTTTGCTAACTTCTACCGGCAGTTTATACCGTGCTTTGCAGCCATCGCCCTGCCACTCACGGACCTCCTACGTACGTGGCAGTTGTCGGTACAGCCACGGCCCGGTCCCAAACTGGCATGGTCTTTGACATGCCAACGGGCCTTTGAAGCGCTCAAAACCCTCTTCGCCAAAGAACCAGTCCTGCTGCATCCAAACCCCGACCTGCCCTATGTGGTCCAGGTGGACGCAAGCGATGTTGCTCTCGGGGCCATCCTCCTCCAACGGAATAGCAAAGGGGTGCTGCAACCATATGCCTACGCGTCTAAGAAGTTTACTCCCACTGAACGTGCCTGGGCGATTTGGGAGAAGGAGGCTTTCGCAGTCCGCTGGGCCCTAGAAACGTGGCGACACCACCTGGAGGGGGCTGCCCACCCGTTTGAGGTGTGGACAGACCATAAAAATCTGGAGGCCCTACAAGCACCCCGGCGGTTGTCGCCCAAGCATGTCCGGTGGGCGCTCTACTTCCGCCGTTTCTGTTTTGTTCTGAAGTACGTCCCGGGGGGAAGGAACTTCCTAGCGGACGCGTTGTCCCGTATGCCGCAATACGAGAGCAAGAGGGAGGAAGTTGTTCAGGCACTCGTACCAACCGAGGTGGGGAGGACGGCCTGGGTGGGGGACACGGTCCTAGCAACACAGGATGGTCTATGCTTCGAGCTTCGGAAGGCCCTTCAGGGGGATGAATGGCTGCAGGCCCACCCGGGCCTCCTGACAATGCGGGATGGCTTGGCTTGGTACGGAACACGAATGTACGTACCTTTGACTCTACGAGAACGGATACTGTACCATTGCCATGACACCAAACAGGCAGGACATTTCGGGTTCTTGAAGATCCTGCACCTGGCACGCCGGCAGTTTTGGTGGCCTCATATGAAAAAAACCGTTGAGGACTACATGCGAAGGTGCCATATCTGTGCCACTGCCAAACCCTCTGTTGGAAAGCCGTTAGGTCTTCTCCAGAGGGTGGCCGACCCCACCAGGCCATGGCAAGACAATGCTATGGACTTTATCGTTGAGCTGCCCGAGAGCAGGGGCCATAATGTCATCTGGACTGTCGTGGATTTGTTCTCTAAACAGGCTCATTTCGTCCCCTGCAAAGGTTTGCCTTCGGCCCGGCAGTTGGCCTGGCTTTTTGTGATGCATATTTACTGTCTGTATGGTGTCCCACGACGTATAATATCAGACCGAGGGTTACAGTTCACGGCACGATTTTGGAGGGAGTTCGTCCATTTCGTTGGGTCGTCTCAGGGTCTTAGTACAGCGTATCACCCCAGTACCAATGGAGCGGCGGAATGTGCCAACGCCGCCGTAGAATGGTATCTAAGATGCTACGTGTCCTACCAGCAGACCAACTGGGTGGACCTTTTGGCGTTCACGGAGGTGGCATACAATAACGCCGTCCACAGCAGCACGGGGTTCTCCCCTTTCAAAGTAGTCTCTGGCAGCGACTTCGTTCCTATTGCTGAGTGTGCCCCGGAGGACGGGGCTCCCTGTCAGCCTCAGGAATAGATGAGGCAGATAGGGGAGGCCTGGAGTGCAGCGAAAAAGGCGTTGGAACGAGCCGCGGTAACGTATAAGGGGCAGGCCGACAAGAAGCGAAGGCTGTTTGTCATTCCAAAAGTGGGGGACCTGGTGTACCTGTCCACCAAATACCTGCACGTACAGGTACCCTGTAGGAAGCTGGGGCCCAAATTCTTTGGGCCATTCCAGGTGGTACAGGTGATCAACCCCATAACGGTGCATCTCCAACTGCCAAACTTCCTGGGCAAGATCCACCCGGTCTTCCATAGCAGCCTGTTGAAGCCCGCTACAGCAGCCACTACTGTGGTAGGGGGGGACCTGGGCCCGTCCATGATGAACACTTTGAGGTACAAGAGGTTCTCGACTCCAGGATATGTAGGGGTCACGTGCAGTACCTAATCCGATGGAAGGGGTACCCTGTGGAGGAGGCAACATGGGTGCGGGGGGAGGATGTTCACGCTCCCCAGCTAGTTTGGGCATTCCACCGCCAATACCCCGGTAAGCCGGGCGGGCGACGGGTGGAGGCCGCGAGCCGGGTGGACGACCGTTTACCCTTTGCTTCTTCCCTTGCAGGAGGGGCCTTGGTAGGAGGGGCGGCATGTCGCGCCCCACAGGCCCGACATTCAGCAGGGGCCCGACGTCCAGCACCACGCCCACAAGCCCTCTTCGCGGCGGGGCACACAGGCCCCACCCGTCCCTCCGCGGACATGCCTCCCACACTACGGATGCCTCCCGCGCTCTCCTGGCTCGCCACAGACATGGAACCCACCCGTCTCGCCGCGGGTGCACCTTCCCCGCAGCGGATGGCACCTACACTCTCCCGACGGCGTCCCAGGGCTTCCCCATCAGCTGTAAGGCGTGCGCATGCGCAGGAAAGCTCTGCCGGGCCCCACCCGGTACCGGCAGGCTCCGTGGCCTCCTTGTCGGGGGACGGGCTCGTCCACGCCACGTTTCCTGCAACAAGGCCGACGCCGGTGCAGACTGGAGAACACGGCATCGGCAGGCCTGCTGAGGGGCAGCTGCTGGCTCCCATCCTCCGGAGCGCGTGGCGAGGGACTATACCCACTGAGCCCACCAGCGTGGCTGGGAATTTGGCGATGCCAGGGCCCGTGGGGGGCGGAAGGGTGTCCGAGGTCTGGGGTCGGGTGGGGGCCGTACTTGGGTGGGAAATGGGTGTGGTGAATGAAGGTGGTGGGTCACGGGGCTGTGGTCTCAGGCTTGGGTGGGAGCTTACCTGGCGGGCGGAGAGCGCTGGGTGTCAGGGTTCGGGGCAAAAGACACTGATGGGGAAGGGCGGGGTGTAAATAGGGGACGGGCGGATGTGGGCGTGTTTGGGTGGAGTCTGGGCGTCTGCCTTGGGTGGGTATTTAGCAGCGTTGGTTGCGGGTAGCAGCCAACGCTGACTTCGTTTTCCTTTGGACTGCTGTTTGCTTTACAATAAACTCTTCCTGTGCACTCGGCACTCGTTCTGGCTGCATTTTTTCCCTGCTCCTCCGGACGGGGCTGAGATCCTCAGCACGACCCTGCAAGGGCTCATCCCTCACCTCCTGATTAAGGAGGGAGTGAGTCACCCTAAACAGGGCGGCTGGGCAATTATCTGCGGACGCGATGAGGGTAGCAAAGTAATTAGACCTTGCCATCCTCATCGCCATGAGATAAGACCTCGTAGAGGACCTTAGCCGCAATCAGTCGGATTCAGACCGGCTGGACCTCCAACAGCTCTCTAGGCCCCGTCTCCGACGCTTCATCTCCCGGAGCTCCGCAGAAAACCACGGAGCCCACTGGGATCTGCACTGGGTCAGGGGCCGCATGGGTACAACTTGGTCGAGTGCCTCCGTGGCTGTCTTTTCCCAGGCTTCCACTAAGGCATCGGCCGATCTGTGAACAAAGGCGGCAGGTGGGGACCCAAGCACCGCCTGGAACCGCTCAGGGTCCATTAAGCGCCTAGGACGGAACCATCTAGTTGGTTCAACAACCCCACGACAGGGAGTGGCAAAATGGAAGAGCAGCCGCAGGAGATGATGATCAGTCCATGACAGGGGCGTAACAATTGGGGAACCCCCACCCAGATCATCTAACCACCGGCCAGATAGAAAAATCAAATCGAGCGTGTGACGTGAGTCGGGCCCTGAATTACTTGCATCAGGTCCATGGGCATCATGGAAGCCATGAACTCCCGAGCTAACTCAGATGATCCCCCCAGGGATGGCAGATTGAAGTCACCCAAAATCATAAATCTGGGGAACTCAATCACCAACCCTGAGAGGATGTCGAGAAGCTCAGGCAGGGCTGCTGCTATGCGACTAGGCGAAAGCTACACCAGCAGCAAGCCCAAGTGAGCCCTAGGGCCACATCTCAGGAGGAGAGACTCACACCCGGCTATTTGGACAACGGTGGCCTCCCACGGACATAAGGTCTCCCTCACAACTACCACCACACCCTCGCCCCTACCCTGAGCCTGAGGCTGGTGAAGCACCCGGAAACCTGGTGGGCAGATATCAACCAGAGGGACACCTCCCTCTGAGCCCAACCAGGTTTCCGTAATGCAAGCCAGGTCCTCACGCTCCTCCTCAACCAAATCACGGATGAGAGGGGCCTTATTGACTATGGACCTGGCATTAAAATACACAAGCCTGAGCTCAGGTGGCTGCTCATCCTCATTCCCGGAACCACGGGACGAAACCAGAGGGTCGGAGCGCATCACCGCTTGAAGACAGCGGGGACGCACTCCCGAATGTTGATACGGCCCTTTGTTCGAACGCCTGCTGCCATTCCCTAGCGTCGTGGGAATAGGTAATCCCACACCCCGCTCCGGGGCCCCGGAGGCAACCAGCCCAAGCCCTGTCCCGCCGTGATCTGTCCCGGGCCTGGACTGAACAGCGGATGGTGGACACCCCCCAAAATCCAACCAAGACCGCAAACCCTCCCCCCTCCCTAACCCTACAAAATATTTCGATAAAAAACAAACCAGGAGCCTCTTCTTAGAATTATATCGGAGGTTCCTATCCCTACCCAACCATCTCTCAGGGTCCCAACAATTGGGCCTGTCATCAAGAGGAGAAATAAAGAGACAGGCGGGTCTCACCCAGGAAAGGGGGGCACCCCTGAGAGCGAATAGGTCCGTGCTGGTGTAATATAGGCGAGCCATAATTGTCCATGAGGGTCCAGCAAGGGCACACCCATGATTAATAAGGAGGATCTTAAGTCAGAAGATAGGTAGATATCCAGTCCGCTTAGCCAGCTCCACTGCCACTCAAGCCGGGTAACCTCTGAACAGGTCGGCCACCATCCTCTCACGACGGTTGCAGGCCTGAACCAGGAAGCGGCATGGAATATACGTCCAGGATAAGGCATACCCCCCATAGATCTCTCACCTCTAGGGGGTTAGCAGATGGTACCTCCGAGCCACTCTCTCACAGTGGCTCAATACCTGGATCCTTCTGAGTCTTTAGTGGGGCACGGAAGCCAGGGAGGATTAACAGCTACTGGCCAAAGGTGTAAAAGCCTGTTAGATAACAAAATAAACAGATGTCCCGGCTACAAAAGTTCTACTCCGTGTCAGGGAAAAATCAGGTAACAGGCAGGTACAGCACCGGCCGACGGAGTACCAAGGAGCTATAAAGCCCTCCCCACCAGCCGCTCCACATATTACTGCCGTTCCTCCGCCATTCCGCCAGTTCCTCTGCATGCCGTTTTTCCACGCGCCGTTCCAAGCCGCGGCTCCACTAGCTCCGAAAATCAGCCGGTCGCAGCCATTACATGCTGAAACCAGCTGATCAGAGCCGTTACAAGCCGCGGCTCTTCCGGGCTCTTCTGGGCCCAACCAAGGCCCCTCCGAAGGTCGCCGGAGCTCACGGAGACAGTTTCAGGTTCCTCCGCCACTCTGCTATCCGAAATGCTCCTCCACGCGCTGTTCTTCCGCACGCCGCTCCAAGCCACGGCTCCACCGGCTCCGAAAAACAGCTGGTTGGAGCCATTACAAGCTCAAGAACCAGCTGATGGGAGCCGTTACAAGCCGTGGCTCTTCCGGGGTCTTCTGGGTCCAACCAAGGCCCCTCCGAGGGTCGCTGAAACTCACGGAGACGACCTCAGGCACCTCTTGTCACATCTGCCACTCCGCCGCTCTAAACGTTCCAAGCCGCGGCTCCAACGGCTCCGAAAATCAGCTGGTCGGGGCCATTACAAGCCAAAAACCAGCTGGTCGGAGCCGCCAAAAGCCGCGGCTCTTCCGGGGTCCTCCGGGCCTAACCGACGGTCGCTGGAACTCACGGAGCCAATTTCAAGTACAGAGGGTCATCTGTCTATCTGTACCGTTCTGGCCCCAACACAGAGGGCAAAGCACCTCTGCAAAACTCCCAGGGTTGCCAAAAAAGCTGAAGCCCCTCGCGGAGCTGAGCCAAGCACGTCCGCCATCTTGGATGTCCTTCTTTTATGTTCTCTTACCAGAATCTTTAACAACTGCAGTATTAATGCCTTTTCAAAACTCTGCCTGCAAATTACCCCCCTCCCAATTCTTATCCTTTTGTTTTCCATGCCTTTGTCTGCCTCCTGGGAGAGTCCACCCAGAAAGTGGGGAGGAGTTCTTGTTCTCATGTCTTTCAGCTCTGCACAGATGACACTCCCCCCCCCTCTAAACCTTTGGAAGAAGAGCACACGCTGACACAGATGCCATGGAGCCATGGAATTGAGTTTCAAATCCAGCCATCTACAAAAAAGCCACCATACAACCTGAGGATGTCCCAAGTTCTACCAGTCCCCCAGATACCTGTGAAAAGCTGAAGGAAGGAGCCATGGGACCCCACGTGAAGACTTAGAAGAAAATTGGACTATGGGGGGACGGTGGAAACTCATTGTAAAGTTTTCTTTCTTGCTTCATTTGTATTGTAATAAGCCAGTTGAATGTATATATGGAGATGGCATTTGGGAATAGTTGGCACAGCAAATCCTGAACACCTTGGGACTTCTGTATTCCGGGAGAAAAAAATTATCCAGAATGTTTTTATTGGCTTTTTGTATTAGTAGCTACACACACAGACACACACACACACACACACAGACACACACACCATTTAGAATCACATTGAGTCTCCCTTCTACTTACCTTCAGTAGAGCTCCAGCCTGTTTCTTGCCCTGTGTAGGAACAACCTCCAGCAAAATTCCAAGGGGGAGGGAACCAGGACCCCTCAGGTGATTTGCAATTCATATGCCATGAGGAGGTATCAGGAAAGAGATCTAAGCCCTGAATATCTTGCTCTGGTGGACTCAGATTGGGCTCACTATGTGCAATTTAAAGGATTGAATAGCCTTATCAATTGGACATTACAAATTACAAACCTGGATGCACTGAATTAAGAGCTAAGGCAGGAAACAACTCCTGAAAATGGGCAGCCAGTGGTTAGGAACTGAGGCAAACCATGGCTGTGAAGATTTTTGGGAGGAATGTACAAACCTGACTGGAAGCTAAAGGTGACATCCAACATTTGAAAATAATTGGCACAGAATATTGGTAACTATAAATTTCTTTTCCACCTAATTTTTGCCCTGACGTTTTAGAACTTTATGGGCAGGAATCTTTTTCTGCTGCCTCCATTAGTATTTTTCTTTTTTGCATTAACAATTTAAAGCTTGTTTACCAAGTAACTCCAGATAATAGAGTCTAAGGGGTATAAAAACCCACTACCCACATGTGCTCAGTCCTTCTTTTCCTGTTGGATCCATCTTTCTGTCTGCCTTTCCTCTGCAATAAACTACAACCTTCTTCCCAAAGCAGTTGCCATGTTTATTCCCCACTTGGAGGAACAATGATGAAGACTTTTCTTCCTACAAAGGCTAACACACATATTTACATATCAGCAAATTAACTCATTCACTTCTGTAGGAAGAAAAGTCTCCATCATGGTTCCTCCAAGCGGGGAATAAACATGGCAACTGCTTTGGGAAGAAGGTTGTAGTTTATTGCAGAGGAAAGGCAGACAGAAAGATGGATCCAACAGGAAAAGAAGGACTGAGCACATGTGGGTAGTGGGTTTTTATACCCCTTAGACTCTATTATCTGGAGTTATTTCCTGTTTCAAGCTTTGTATTTCCTTTGTCACATATTCTGTCCTGAGCCTAGGTGTGCCACTCTAGGATTCTTGCTGGTTGTCTGTCCCAGCCCACCTCCCTGGGGCAGGGGTATGTAGATTTTAGAAGCCTGAAGTCTTCTTAGCTTCAACCTTCCTGATGGTTAAGGCTCAAAATGAACTAAGGCTTGTGACCAACGTCAAAAATAACAAAAAAACTTCTTTCAACAAGAAAAAAAATTAAAGAAATGATTGTGGCAAGAAGGTGACAAGCAACAGGGAGAAAGCAGAACTATTTAACTCATTTTTTTTCCTCTGTCTTTACACAAAAGAAAAAAAGTTATCAAAAACAATACATAAAAATAGATTAGAAACACAAACTAAGATAGGCAAGAAAATGGCAAGTGAGCACCTATCCAGCCTAGACGAGTTCAAATTACCAGGATCAGATGGATTACACCCCAAGGTTCTCAAGGAACTGGCAGACGTGATCTCAGAACCACTGAACTATATTTTTCAAAGATCCTGGAGCACTAGGGAACTACCAGAGGACTGGAAAAGAGCTGATGTAGTTCCCTTTTTTTCTCTCTTAAAAAAAAGAAGAAAGGAAAGAAAAAAATAGATCCAGGAAATTGCAGACCTATCAGCCTGACCTCACCTGGGCAGATTCTGGAAAAGATAATCAGACAACAAATCAACGAACACCTAGAGGCAGAATGCAGCCACGAGAGTTGTGTTGGGGGTTTCCCGATACTCCCATGTTCCACCTCTGCTCCGCGAGCTGCATTGGCTGCCAGTTGTCTTCCGGGTGAGATTCAAGGTGCTGGTAATGACCTTTAAAGCCCTACATGGCATGGGTCCAGAGTACCTTAGGGAGCACCTGCTGCCGGCGTCAACTTCCCTCCGCCCAGTCCGCTCCCACAGAGAGGGCCTCCTCAGGGTGCGTTCTCTGTGGGTGCGCCTGATCTGTGGAACCGTTTACCGGTAGAGCTCCGGATGGCCCCCGACCTTCGCTCCTTCCGACGTGATCTAAAGACCTATTTGTTTGAACAAGCCGGCCTGGTCTGATGGGTTTTGGGATTTTATTATGTTTTTATGTATTTATCTGTTTTATTGGGCATCATGGTTTAATCTCTTCTTAATTTTTGTACTTTTGTATTTTAGTATTTATTGCCCTGTTCACCACCCTGAGTCCTTCGGGAGAAGGGCGGTATACAAATAAAATAAAATAAAATAAATAAATAAATAAATAAATAAATAAATAAATAAATAAACAAAGTCATTACTAAAAGCCAAGATGGGTTTGTCAAAAACAGATCATGCTAAACAAATCTTAATGCATTCTTTGACCAAGTGACAAAATTAGTGGACCAGAGGAATGCTGAGGATACAATTTACTTGGGCTTCAGTAAGGCATTTGATAAAGTTGGTATAGGGTTTCCTGCCCAAGCAGAGGGTTGAACTAGATGACCTCCAAGGTCCCTTCCAACTTTATCATTCTTATTAAATGCAAGAGTGAAACATTTCCAGCAGATGAACTTAAAAACATTCCCTCCTGCTAACTTTGGGCTGTTCTTAAAAGTACATAGAGAGAAAGAGAAGAAAAACAAACAAACACATTTTTCTTCACTCTGTTTGTTGGCCAGACAGACAGAGTGAGGGTATTTTCATTTTTGGTAGCTTATTTTAAGCATAATTTCTAGCAGAATTTTAAAATTCTTTTCTCTT
Organism: Vipera berus; assembly: GCF_964194415.1. Taxonomy (NCBI): domain Eukaryota; kingdom Metazoa; phylum Chordata; class Lepidosauria; order Squamata; family Viperidae; genus Vipera; species Vipera berus. Next base: position 18,610,486 of record NC_138210.1, on the reverse strand, counting down.
TGGATTAGAGACAGTTAACAGTCACATTTACCTCACACACAAAGACTTTGACACACATATACACACAAAGACAAGAGAACAGAAAAGGAAACAGAAGTCTTAATTTTACACATCCTAGTCATTCCCGCCATAAATCTGTTAAATTAGAGAAGGCACATATTTTAAACATACCACGTGGTTGCAAAGAGAGAGAGAGAGAGAGAGAGAGAGAGAGAGAGAGAGAGAGAGAGAGAGAGAGAGAGAGAGAGAGAGAGAAGCACTATTTCTTATTTTCCCTTTGAGTACCTTTATCTAGCCAAATTGGTTTCCCAGCAAAGTCCATTTTCTTTATATATAGTTTCTCTACCTATCTCTTTTTTTATACCTGCCTGAACGGGTAGCTGATTCCCGTCCCAGGCCTCAAGCAAGCTTTACCGGGGAGCCTATCTTGACCCTTGAACTAGAACACCCCATGGTTCTATTGGGTTTGGCGCACTGAAGCCTCCTTGTGAGACTTCCGCCTACCTCCACAGTTTTTGGGTCAAAAAGGGACCCAAGGAGCACTCTGGATCCCTCACAGAGACCTGGGACGCTCCTTTAGGGATTTACCGCCACGGTTTCAGACCAAAAAGGGGTCTGTCGATGACCTTCTGCTCCCCTGCAGAAGGTATGGGATGCTCTTACCGGCTTTACCTTCAATTTTCACCACCACTTTTTGCAGACTTCAAATGTCTGGGAGGACCTCTGCTTGCTTTCCAGAGGTAAGGGACGCTCCTTGCCCGGGGCTTAATTTCCTAACTTTGCTTTGCTTTGCTTACAGGGCTTAACCAGCTAGTTGCCCAAATCCAATTCTCTCATTCCATTCCATTTTTCACACAGTCTCTACCTTTTTCTTAACAAAAGGTCCTGCGCTCTGGCCAAAACCCCCATACTTTCCAGGGTCTGCAACTTGAACAGACCCTTTCTGCGGCTAGGAAAGTCCAGAGGGAGCAAAATCCAACTATGATTGGGAAAAAGGTCTTCTCACTCACACACACAGTGTTAGATGTTTTGTGCCAGCCATGGCAGTTCCCCAAAAAGGTCATCAGATGGGAGCAAAGAGGCTTCTTTGCTTCCACTGATGAGCCAAGGGTCTCAGACCCGACAGCCCCATTGGCGAGAGTGTTTTATGGTCAGGGAGGGACCAAGACCCCCCATAAATACCTCTGCACGAGGGGCTGCTCTTTGTTCTACTTCTAGTTCTTCTTCTGTTTTAGTTATGTAATGCTAGCTTGCTTTTATTTTGTTTCTCTCTCACATGCAGGCATGAATGCTTTCATGCCAAGTATTTCTTTCTCTTTGATCTATCATTGAATAAAGCTAATATGATTGCATCTCTGCGTGATGCTTTTACTTGGAAGCACCTTTAACGATCCATCGTCCTCGTGAGATCACCTCACAAGTTGGTAGCAGAGGATGGTTTAAAGGAACGCTTCCAAGCCAGCCAGGAACTATACTACAATATGTCTGGAAGATCCAGCTCAAATCCATTTATAACAGATGGCAGGACCTCTCCCATCGTGACCAGAAGTCATCGATCAAAGACGGCGTCCCTGCCTACATCCAAGCCTTCAGCCCCTGAAGCAATCTCCGCTGCAGGTGAGAGCACAGATGACCTCCATCCCGTCAGAGGATCCAGCAGAGCATCTGGGAGTCCCATGCATGCCTTTCTACCCCTGAACGCCACAGAGGATAGCATAGAAGGCTTGCAGACTGCCCAAGACTGCTCAGATGCTGCAGAGATGGACCTGGCTGAAGCCAAACATCATGTGAGTAAGATGACACAACAAGAACGTGAAAAGCTGCTTGTAAAGCTACTTGCAACGAAAAAGAGGAGGACACCAGCGCAGAAAGCCTCAGAACCCCTGGTGAGTCTTTCCCTAGCGACCACGAGGCCTCCAAATATGGTGCCCGCCACCCTTAGTGACCCCGGGACCCCAGGGCTTTTGGCGCGAACCCCCCCGCCCAGCTGTGAGCTACAGCTTCCTGGGGCAAGCGGAAACAAGATGGCTCCATCCACAGCGCCCACATGGTCTGGCACAGGAAACAAGATGGCGGCCCCCAGTAACCCCACACGGTCTAACAAAGACAAGCCTCAATTAAGCCTGGAAAGCCAGCAATCTCTGTCATCCAGCCGAAATAGCATGCAATCCCTGGCATCCAGCCGAAATAGCATGCAATCCCTGGCATCCAGCCAAAGTAGCATGCAAATTCCTGGGTCCTCCCCTCCACAAAGCCTAAAATCCTATGATGGCAATGAGGTCTGTCCAGCCAAAACTGTTACAACAGTTCTTGAGACAGCCATACAAGCCCTAACTACAGCCCTAGAGGCCAGCAAGACAGCGGCCCTAGCATCGGGGGTGCCCAGCCCCCCTCCAAGGCCTCCTACCCTCTCCCCAGGGCCCCACTGCCGGGGGGGGTCCAGCCTGGAGCCTCCCAACAATCAACCCCCGCGGCCTCCCACCTTCTCTTCAGGTCTTCAGGACCAGCGATGGGCTTCTCAAGGGAAATCAGGCAATCCATGTGCTTGCAATTCTCAGGAGGAATCATTGCAGCAAATGCAAACTGGCAAATCTGGGCTCTGCCCCCCCAATGCCTCATGGGAAGAAGGGAAAAATCCTGAACAACGCCCTCCCCCGGATCACATGGTTTCCGGGCACGCCCATTTAGATTTAATAAATGATCAAGGAAAAATCCCCTCCTCGACCACTAGAGGGATTCCTTTCCCTTTCCCTTTTATGTCGATGGACATTTCTGAGATTTATGCTAATGGAACTGAGAGGGATTTCTTTCCAACAACAAATCTTCCGAGCGACTTTAAAAAGCTGCAACTTGGGGGGGAGAATTACAACAGTTGGAGTAGAGATATACAGGTATATCTCTTAAAGAATGGGACTCTAGAAATGGTTCAGAAACCACCCCCTCCCCCATGGGGACCTCGAGAAGAGTGGCGACATCTGCAGGCTTACTCGACTCTGCTCAGTTCTCTGGATAATAACCTGTTCTCCAGCATTCCAGTAGGACTCAAAGCTGATGAAGTTTGGCAGCTATTATACAATTTATTCAACAGCGATACCATTGGTTCCATCACCAGACATACAACTGAGCTTTATACAACCAGACTGAGGTTTGGTGCCAGCATGCCTGAACATCTTGCAAAATTAAAGGCACTCAGGGCAGAATTGATGTCCAGAAATTTCCCAGTAACTGATGCGAACATGGTCGCGGTCATTTTTGCTTCCCTGGACAGGAGTTGGAGCAATTTCATTGTTTCACTCGAAGCGGTCAGGAGGGAAGACATAAATCTGTCCTACCTCACAGGGAGACTCATCGAGGAGGATAGAAGGAGACGAGATGCAGGAGAATACGCCAGAGTCACCACTCAGCAAGCCAGAAGGGGGCGCCACAACTCAGAGCAAATTAATGCTCTACTTAAGTGTTTCATCTGTGGCTCTGAGGAGCACCTCAAAAAGACTGCCCCCATCAACATCAAGCCCCTAAACGTGGTCCCAATCAAGTAAGGGGCAAGGGGCAAGAAAGGGGGCGTGGCAGGGGCAAAGGAAATTTTCTGCATACTTGTTCCCTCACCCCCACAACAAAGGCTGATAGCTCCACTGACTTATGGTTACTGGACTCTGGAGCTTCTTCTCACATTACTAATATGAGTCAAGGTTTTAAAAGGTTAAAGAAAATTAACTCATCTGTCAAAGTGGCAAATGGTGATACAGCTTTAGTTGTTGGGGAGGGGTTTGTTTCTGTACCTGGACTTGGAAAAGTTGAAGGTGTTTTACATGCCCCCTCCATTGCCAACAACCTATTAAGCATTATCAAATTATGTGACGATGACAAAGTGGAAGTTTTATTTCGCAAGGGGGGAGGTCATGTCACCCGGAACCAGAGGGTCATTGGAAATATTGCCATCATAAATGGTCTCCTGTATTTTAGTCCTAAGAGCCCACTCACCTCAGAAGGGGCCTCACAGCAAGCAGTTGCACCCAAGCCACCACAGCCTGCCCCAAGGCTTTCCAAGGGCAATGTGGGCAAGGAGCCTGAATCTCAGCAGGCACCTACAGCACCACTCAAAGCAACTAGAGCCAAGAGGGTGTCAGTGGGGAAGCCGCTCCATGATAAGTGTGCACATCTTTTACACAGAAGATTAGGTCATGCGAGCTTCCCTGTAGTTAAAAAGATGGGAGAATTTGCTGAGGGAGTCCAGCTCAAGGATTGTGACGTGTTTCTGGACTGTGCCATTTGCAAGAAAACAAAGAGGAAGGCTGCCCCTACCTCAAAGGTGTCACTGCGTAAGGCTCAGTACTATTTTATCATAGTTATCTTCTTTAAGTGAGGTGCATCTAGCCGTGATATTAATTCCTAGGTATTTTATTTTTTTGACTATTTCTATGTCCATAATTCCAGCCAATTTTTCTTTTTGTTTATTAGTCATATTTTTAACAATCAATTATGTCTATTTATTCTCAATCCAGCAACTTCACCATATTTAATTAATTCTTCCAGTAATTTTGGTCCCGTGTGGTATGGGTCCTCCATGATGAAGACCAGATCATCCGCAAATGCTTGGAGTTTAAAAGTTTCCTTTTTAATAGCTAATCCTTTTATCTGTGGGTCATTTCTAATTGTTCTCGTTAGGACTTCTAGTGTCAGTATGAACAGCAGTGGAGATAAAGGGCAACCTTGCCGTGTTCCCTTTTGTATTTGAAATTTCCTAGATGTTTCCCCATTAATAATGACTTTTGCTTCCTGGTTAGTATAGATTGCCCTAATTATGTTTATAAATTTTTCACCCATATCCATAAAATTGAGTTGTTGATATAAAAATGACCATTTCACATTATCAAAAGCCTTCTGGGCATCTAGAAATAGTAACGCCATCTGTTGTCCGCTGTGTAGTTCGTAATACTCTAACGTATCCAGTATTACTCTAATATTATGTTTAGTTTGCCTCTTAGCAAGGAAGCCATTCTGGTCTACATGTATAAAGTCATTCAGGAATCGTTTAAGTCGTTCAGCTATGATTGATGTAAATATCTTATAATCTGAATTGAGTAGCGATATAGGTCTATAATTTTGAATTGATGTATAATCAGTATTGTCTTTCGGGATGAGAACTATATTTGCCTCAGACCAAGATTTAGGCGTTCTTGCGTCTTCTAATACTGCATTAAACACCTCCAGTAAGGGTTGTGCTAAAATATTTTGTTGTTCCTTATAGATTTCTATCGGGAGACCGTCAGGACCCGATGCTTTATTGTTTTTTTGTTCGTTAATGGCCTTTATCACCTCGGACAACCTAATTTCTTCGTTCAGCATATTTCTGATTTCCTCTGTAACCTTAGGTAGTTTAGCTTTTTGGAAACATTCCTCCACTTTCTCCACGTTTATCTGACTATCTTCTTTGTATAATTGCTCATAAAATTCCTGGGCTATAGTTTTTTTCTCCTCTTCCTGATAGTGTATTCTCCCTTTGTCATCACATAATTTACTAATCCAGCTTTTCTCTTTTTGTTTTTTCAATTTATATGCGAGCCATCGGCCCGGTTTGTTTGCATTTTCAAAAAAGTTTTGTTTTATGCCTCTCATTTGTTGTGCTAGTTTCTCTTTATCTAGAATATTAAGCTTATGTTTAATCAAATCCATTGATTGTCTGATATTCTTTTTTGTGGGTCTTGTTGGAGTATTGTTTCTAAACTTTTATATTCCCCTTCTAACCTTTTCCGTTGTTGTTTTTTCCCCTTGTTCTTATTTATCATATATGCCATTGCTACTCCTCTCATTATTGCCTTGGCTGTGTCCCAGTTATTTTGTACAGAGGTGTCTTCAACTTTATTTTCCTTGAAGAAGAGATCTAATTCTCTCTCCATCTTTGATTTAAAATCATTTTCTTTTAAGATTGATCTTTGTAAGGTCCATCTAGATATTTTTTTTTGAACCTTTCCAGCTAAATTTCATGGGGTTATGGTCTGCCCAAGTGCCTGTCTCAATACACACCTCTTCAACTTCGGAGTTGATTTCTTTTGTCATCCATACCATATCAATTCTAGACCATGAATTATGCCGATTAGAGTAATATGTATATTGTCTTGCCTTGTGGTTTCTCTCCCTCCAAACATCCTGAATGTTTAAGTCTCTAGCCAAATTAAAAAAAAGATCTTGGTAAAGTTCTTCTTTTCTTTTTCCTAATGATCTTGCCCATATAGTCCAGATTCGTATCTAAAATAGCATTAAAGTCTCCTAGCAAGCAGATCTCATCATGATCTATGCTACATATCTTATTATGTAGTGTCTTGAAAAACTGTTCTTGATTGCGATTTGGGGCATATATCTCTACCATCATCACCTTCCTATGGTTTATTTCAACCTCAACTATCAATATTCTACCTTCTTTGTCATTATAAATTTGTTTGGCTGCCAATTTCTGATTTACATATAATGCCACCCCTCTCTTTTTCTTTTGTCGGTCTAATGAAACGAATAAGTTCCCTAATTTTGGTTGGGCTAGTAAATGTTTTTGTTGTTCCTTTATATGGACTTCCTGGATTGCAACAATATCTAATTGTTGGCTAATGAGCTTATTAAAAAGTTTCCGCCTTTTCACTGGCGAGTTTAATCCGTTGATGTTTAAAGACAAAATTCTACACTCATCTCCCTTTGTTTTACTTATTTCTAGTTTTTGTAGATCTCATAATTCGGGGCTCTCTCGCATCCTTATCTCTGACTCCATGTAACTCTGTGGACTCTCCAGGTTTATTCCTTCTATCCTCTGTTCCTAAAGCTTTCCCTTCCAAAACTATCCGTCTTGTGTCTCTTTCTCTTACCTCCCTTCCGTCTTGATCTTCTACTTCTACTTCATCCTGGCTATTAAAGTGGAGTTTATAAAAATTTTCTGCCTTCTCTATCGAATCCAATCTGTACCTTCTATCCTGCCACGTAACTAAAATCTCTTAGGTATTATTTTCTATCAGTGTGTCCTGCACACAGACATAGAAACTTTAAAAAAATAAAATAAAACAACAACAACAGAAGCAACTACACACAAAAAAACCAAACAAACTTAATAAGATATTCTGAGTTAGAGAAATAGCTTTGTATCAAACTCTACAAGTTGAAACTGCAAGAATGAGTTGTCATGACCCGTCCGCAGAGTGAAGCATACACACACACACAGCCGACAGCAGGAATGGGTGACAACCAAGGATTGCTTTATTCAGCTTCTTCCAATACGGATAAAGTCAGCGTTGGCAGCACCATGCTCCCAACGCTCTTTTATGGCCTGCATGTGCAGTAGCTCCACCCCCTGACGCAAACCAACATCCGTTCCCGTGCTCATAAATCCCGTGCTCATAACCACCCCTCCCCCTTTGTCCTTCACGCATGTGCTCCGTCGTCCATCCTTCCCCGGCATGCTGCTACTCATACGGTAAGTGCCCCAGGTGGTCCCTACCCTAACCCCCGGAACTCCCCTCTCACCCCCTATGGTCGTGCCGAACAACCCCCATTCCAGAACCACCACCCCTGGTCCAGAAAGCCCCTACACCTCACCACCGGGTGGGTCCGGCAACACCGGCAAGAGACCTGTATCGGCCGCAGCGACCAAGACCTTTTTCCGCCTGTCCTCGGCTGCCATTCCAACAGGGTTCTCTTCAAAGGCGTTTTTCCCCGACGGACCCACCGATGGACCCACCCGGGAGGTGGTCCATCCATTTAGAGGCCCTGGTTGCTCGCCATCCCTTTCCAACAAACAGTCGTTGGGGCTGGGCCTGCCCAGCCGAACGCCTGCGGGGCCTGCTGGAGGGTTCAACTGCGCAGGCGCAGCCATCAGCTGGCAGGCGGAGGCAGCTAACCAGGGCAGCTGAGCATCGGCAAGGCCTGCCACGGGGTCCGTGTGCGCAGGCCCGAATCCAGACGCCTGGACGGCTGCAGACCCTCCCAAAGAAGGCGCAGGCAATGTTAGATGTTTTTGTGCCAGCCATGGCAGTTCCTTAAAAGGTCACCAGATGGGAGCAAAGAGGCACCTTTGCTCCCACTGGTGGCTCAGGGGCCTCCGGCCCCTGCAGCCCCATTGAAGAGAGTTAATGGCCCTCTGGCCCCCTCACTCTCATTGGTAAGGGAGGGGCTGGGAACCCCCATAAAAACCTCTGTACAGGGGCTGCTCTTTAGCTCTTGTTCTAGCTCCCTTTGGGACTGATCCATGGGCTCAATCCAGACATAGGTGCCTCCATGCCAGGGAACTCTTTCTCTCTGCTTTATATCTAAATAAAGCTTTCACCTGATTGCATCCCTGCGTGCTGCCTTTTTCTTGGAAGCGCCTCAACGAGCCATCGGTCTTGTGAGGCCTCTCACAAATTGGTAGCAGAGGATGGTTTGAGGCAACGCTTCCGAGCCAGCAGCAGAAGCAAGATGCCTGGAGGTTCCAGCAAGAACCCATTTGAGATGGATGGCAGGAGATCCCCGATTGTGACCAGGAGTCTTCAGTCAAGGATGGCAGCCCTGCATCCAGCCCCTGATGCAAGCTTCGATCCAGGTGAGGACACAGATGACCTCTATCACCACAGAGGACCCAGCGAAGCACCAGGGACCCCTTCACATGCCTCCCTACAGCCACAAGCCACGGAGGGAGGCATGGAAGGCCTGCAGTCCACCCAAGACTGCCCAGACACGGGGGAAGCGGCCTGGGACCAGGCCACCCCCAGCGTAGACCAGCTGACTGACCGGGAATGCAGGGAGCTGCTCCGAACGCTCCTTGCAGTGCGAAGGATGCCACAAGCCTCTCCATGAGGGACACCAGCGCAGGGGGCCTCTGGACACCGGGTAAGTCCTTCCCCAGCACCCAGGAGGCCCCCTAACATGGCACTGGCCACCCTGGGGGCCCCCGGGGCCCCGGAGCTTTTGGTGGGAAATTTCCCACCAAACTGTGACCTGCAGGTTCCGGGGCCAACCGGAAGCAACATGGCGGCCCCCAGGCCACCTACCCCAGCGTGGCATGGTAGGCCTCAGCTAGGCCTTGAGGCCCAGGAACCGGTGGCAGCCAGCAGAAGCAGCACGCAAACCGCCCGGCCTTCTCCACCGGAAAGCCTCGAGGCCTATGATGGCCTCGAAGCCTGCCCAGCCATGCCTGCTTCAGCAGGGATTAAAGCAGCCATCCAGGTCCTGGTTGCAGCACTGGAGGCCACAATGACTGCGGCCTTGACATTGGGGGTAGCCAGCCTCCCTCGCTACCCCCAGGAGCCTGACTACGGGGGGGCGTCCAGTCCAGAGCCCCCCAACTGCACCCCGTGCCTCCAGAGGGCCTCCGAAGGAGCCCCAGGAGCCTCCAACCCTCTCCCCGGGGCCTAACTGCCAGGAGGCGTTCGGCCTGGAGCCTCCCAGCTGCGTCCTGCAATGCCAGAGGGCCTCTGGGGAACCCCCGGGCCCTCCGGCCTACCCTACACCACCGCCCAGATGCCCTGCTTACCAGATGGTCTTCGGGGGGCCTCCGGACGAGGTCCCCACCTCCAGCGCCATCTTCAGCCGCCTCCAGGGTCTTCAGGACCAGCGATGGGCTCCTCCGGGCGATCCTCGGCATCTCTGGGCCATCCGGGCCCCATCCTGCAGTCTTCGCCCCCCGGTGAGTGTTCCAGTGCCGGGGGGGCTTCCGGAGGAATCTTCGAGGCTTCTGCGGCCTTCAGCCCCTCTTCGGGCCCAGGCCCCAGCCTGCAGGCCTAAGCCTGGCCCAGAGGCAGAGAGAGAGACATCCGCTCCCTCTGCCTCCTGGGCTCAAAAGAGTTCTGAGCATGCTCAGTCGGGGCCATCTGAAAAAGAGAGAAAAATACCAACACTTGCCAGCAGAGGGATCCCTCTTCCATTCACCCCAATGGAAAACTCACACAGATATAGAAATGGACAAAGAGCTGGGGAAAATTTCCTTTATTTCCAGACCCCTACATCTGCTTCTGGTCTCCCAAATAATTTTGAAAAATTGCATCTTGGGGGGGAAAATTTTAGTAGCTGGAATAAGGAAGTGCAGGTTTGTCTATTAAAGGAAGGGACTCTAGAGATGGTTCTGGACCCCCCACCTCTTCCCTGGGGACCCCAAGAAGAGTGGTCTCATAGGAGAGCATATACCACTCTACTGAGCTCACTGGATGCTAACTTGTACCCCAGCATTCCAGATGGGCTCACAGCTGGAGACGTTTGGGGCTTGTTATATGACTTATTCAACAGCAACAGCCTGGGCTCCACCACCAGGCTCACATCTGAGTTTTACAACACCAAGCTGAGGTTTGGGGCTAGCATGGCCGAGCACCTGGGAAAATTGAAGGCACTCAGGGCAGAACTGATGCTCCGGGACTACCCTGTAACCAAAGCGAACATGATTGCTGTCATTCTGGCATCTCTGGACAAAAATTGGAGCAATTTCATTGTTTCGCTGGAGGGGACCAGAAAGGAAGCCATGACTCTGTCCTACCTCACAGGGAGGCTCAATGAGGAGGACAGGAGGCGTAGAGATGCAGGAGAATATGCCAGAGCCACCACTCAGCGTGCCAGCAGGAGGCACCACAACTCAGAGCAGGTCAATGCTCTACTCAGGTGTTTCATCTGTGGCTCTGAGGAGCATCTGAAGAAGGACTGCCCCCATCACCAGCAAGGCCCCAAGCGTGGTTCCAATCAAGGAAGGGGCAAGAGGCAGAGAAGGGGGTGTGGCGGGGGCAAAGGTGGTGCCAAGGGCAATTTTTGTGCATACTTGTGCTCTCACCCCCACCACAAAGGCTGGTGGCCCCACTGACTTATGGTTACTGGACTCTGGAGCTTCATCCCATATTACCAACATGAAACAGGGGTTTAAAAGGTTGAGGAGGATTAACTCCTCTGTCAAGGTTGCCAACGGTGATAAGGCTTTGGTTGTTGGGGAGGGCACTGTCTCTGTACCGGGGCTGGGAAAAGTTGAAGGGGTATTGCATGCTCCCTCCATTGCCAACAATCTGTTGAGCATAATCAAGTTATGTGATGATGACAGGGTGGAGGTTTTATTTCGAAAGGGGGGAGGTCATGTCACTCGGGACCAGAAGGTCATTGGGAGTGTTACCATCATAAATGGTTTGCCATACTTCTCCCCTGAGGGCCCAGCCACAGAGGACAGTCCACCGGGTTCCACCTCAGAAGGGGCCTGTACAGAGAAAGAGAGAAAGGCCTCACAGCCAGCCCCAAGGCTGTCTAAGGAGCGCAAGGCCGAAGCGGTTGCACACAAGCCGCCTCAGCCAGCCCCACGGCTTTTCAAGGGCAGTGTGGGCAAGAAACCCAAGCCTCAGCAGGCACCTAAAGCAGGTAAGCCCAAAAAGGAGCCTAAGGTGCCGGCACCGCTCAAGGCAACCAGAGCCAAGAGTGTGTCAGTGGGGAGGCCGCTCCATGATAAGTGTGCCCATCTCTTACACCGAAGATTAGGTCATGCGAGCTTCCCCATGGTTAAAAGGATGGGAGAGTTTTCTGAGGGGGTCCAGCTCAAGGATTGTGTGGTGTTCCTGGATTGTGCCATCTGTAAGAGGGCAAAGAGGAAGGCTGCCCCCATCCCTAAGGTGTCACTGAATAAGACTCAATACCCATACCAACTAGTCCATATTGACTTGGTTGGGCCATTCACACCGTCCCTAGGGAAAAGGCAGTATTTCCTCACTGCCGTCGATGATTTATCATGGTACGGCCATGTGTATACCCTCACAGAAAAATCCGAAGCCTTCGATGCCATACGATCACTATACAACTTTGTGGAGACTCAGCACAAGACCAAGATCGCACAGCTGCAGAGCGACCGCAGGGCTGAGTTCATGTCCCGAAAATTCCAGGACTGGGTAAGGCGTAAGGGCATCCGCCATTTTCTTACAGCGCCCTTCATTCCTGCTCAGAACGGCGTGGCTGAGAAAAGAAATGGAATCCTGCAGACTATGATGCGTAGTCTGATTGCAGATGCTGGAGTCGTGGAATCATACTGGGCAGAGGCGCTGCATTACGCCAATTACACCTTAAACCGCACCTGGAGCAGTGTTGTGGACCAGACCCCATATTTCCTGGTCCACAGTAGGAAGCCAAGTCTGGGACACTTGCGTGTGTTTGGCTCCTACGCTTGGGTGCACATCCCCAAGCAGCTGCAGAAGAAGGGGAGATCTGTCTCCCAGAGACTAAGGTTCTTGGGCTATGCTCCTGGCTCCAAGGCCTACCGTGTCCTGGGAGAGCGGGGCAGGACTGTGACTTCCCAATCTGCCTCCTTCGAAGAGGACTCCAATTGGACCCAGATCCATTCAAATGATCTGGGCCCATATGTCAACCGACCCAGCAAGGACACACTGACCACGACGCCACCTGAGATGACCACACACCCTGCCACTGACAAGAGCAAGGAACAAGACGAAGAGGTCAGCCTACCTGGTCCAGATGGGGAGGATGAGCCGTCCAGTCCCGAGGGGGAAGACACGCAATCTTCGCCCGACTCGTCGCCCCCAGTGACGCCTCAGAGGCCCGCGATACCCAGCACCTGGGACCGAGGGCCTTCACATCCCATTTGTTAATGGCCGGCTGACGAGGAACCCGCAGAAGAATAGGGCGGTGAGTGGCAGGAGGTCAGGAGGTCAAAGCGGTCCAACAAAAGGGTCCCGCCAAAGAGAATCGACATTGGGCACATCGCGTCCGTCAACAGCGTCGTGGTCACCCCAAAATCCTTCTCTGACATCTAGGAGCTGCCCATCGAAGAACAGGAGAAGTGGCAGCTCGCGATGGAGCGGGAGATGGCGAGCCTGAGAAAGCTCAAGGTCTTCACCCCCCAGCAACCACCGAAGGAGAGGAAAGTCATTGGCACAAGGTGGGTTTTCAAGGCCAAACCACTTGCCAATGGCCGCTACCTGTATAAGGCCCGCTTGGTAGCACAGGGGTTCACCCAGCACTACATGGAAGACTACGGGGAGACCTACTCTCCAACTGTCCGGGCAGAGAGCGTCAAGGCCGCCCTTGTAACTGCAGCTGCTCTGCGGGAGGAAGTCTACCAATTCGACATCCAGACAGCTTACCTCCACGCCAACTTGGACCGGCAGATCTACGTGAGGGCCCCTCCTGGCTACCAGCAGGAGGGGGGAAACACATGGCTGCTCCGAAAAGGGTTATATGGCCTCAAGCAGTCGGGGAAACTATGGTACGACTGCCTTAGAAAAAGTTTAGAACGAGTTGGTTTCAGGGCATCCCATGCAGATGAGTGTGTTTACACACGCAACTCCAAGGGTATCACAGAACAGGTGTTACTTTATGTGGATGACCTATACGTAGGGCCTGGCAAGGAAAGGTGTGATGAATTTGCCAAGGCCCTGGGGGAAAGGTTTACCGTGAAGTCCTTGGGGCGGGTTGACAGGTACTTGGGTGTGCACATCTTGGCCACTGAGAAGGGGTTCGCCCTATCTCACAAAGAAAAGATTGAGAAGTTGTTGGCCAAATGCAAAATGGCAGAATCTAACCCAACGCGTAGCCCGATACAAAGTGACTATTACAGTCACACTCACAAGGACGGTCCTGAGTTCACACACAATAAGCTTTACAGATCTGTGATTGGCTCCTTGCTATATATTAGCAATTGGAGCAGGCCTGACATAGCTTTAACTGTGAATCTATTGTCCAGGCATGTGGAACACCCAAAGGAATTCCACTGGACTGCTGTTAAGAGGGTACTTAGGTACCTCAGGGGCATGGCTGATGCTCTCCTTGTGCTGGAGTCAGAGAAGGGGAAGCCGGCCCAGCTCTCTGCTTACTCGGACGCAGACTGGGCTGGTGACACCAAGAGTAGACGGAGCACCTCTGGTTTCCTCATATTGCTAAATGGCTGTCCTATCCATTGGCATGTTAGGCAGCAAAAATTTGTTTCTTGCTCCACGGCCGAGGCGGAATTTGCCAGTCTGTCGGACACGGCCAATGATTTGATTTGGTTCGATGCTCTGGTAACGAGCATCTGGGCACCTCCTCCTTTGCCCATCCAGATTCAAGAAGACAATACAGCCGCAATTGGAATCTCGGGGGCATACGCGGTGGGCTCTATGTCCCGCCACATAGACATCCGCTATAAAAATGTCAGGCAGCTTGCCAGAATGGGATTCATACATGTCAAACATTGTAATACAACTGACCAGATAGCTGACCTGTTCACCAAACCTGTACCCATTGACCGGCACAACCTTCTGTGTAAGCATTTGTGTTTGGTCTTCTGAACGTGTACAATGCATCTGTATGTCTATGACATCTGCTCGCCCCCTCACATACACTCACTGGTCCCTGTCATTGGCTGGCAAGAAGGGGAATTGTTAGATGTTTTTGTGCCAACCATGGCAGTTCCTTAAAAGGTCACCAGATGGGAGCAAAGAGGCACCTTTGCTCCCACTGGCGGGTCAGGGGCCTCCAGCTCCTGCAGCCCCATTGGAGAGAGTTGATGGCCCTCCGGCCCCCTCACTCTCATTGGTAAGGGAGGGGCTTGGAACCCCCATAAAAACCTCTGCACAGGGTCTGCTCTTTAGCCCTTGTAGCTCCCTTTGGGACTGATCCATGGGCTCAATCCAGGCATGGGTGCCTCCATGCCAGGGAACACTTTCTCTCTGCTTTATATCTAAATAAAGCTTTCACCTGATTGCATCCCTGCGTGCTGCCTTTTTCTTGGAAGCGCCTCAACGAGCCATCAGTCTTGTGAGGCCTCTCACAGGCAAGTCCTCCTGCAGGCAGGAGTCAGTCGGTGGTTCGGCCGGCCGGGCGGTAGGAACATCCTCTGAGGCTTTGCGGGGCGTGAGGGGACAGAGACTGCATGCCAGGTGAGGTGGAGCAGAAGACCCGGCGAACGTGGCTACCCCCCCTTGTAGTGTCGGGCCCACTGGGCTCGACATGTGGCTCCCCCTACCACGGTTCCACCTGGAAGACAAGAGATCACAGGTGAGCAAGTATCCATCCATGCCAAGGGTTCTACCCGCCTCCCACCTGGTTTCCCTGGGTATTTGCGGTGGAACGCCCGAACCAGACGAGGTGCCTGGATGTCCACCTCCACTACCCACGAGGCTTCTGCAATAGGATACCCTTTCCATAGAAGCAGGTACTGTACTTTCCCCCTTCGCACCCTTTTTTTTAATTGAAAAGTTTTTCAATACATTTTATCTTTAACAACCGCTCCCCCCACCCCCCACCCAACCCTTCCCAACCCTCCCCCCCTCCCCTTCCCCCCCTCCCTGTCCCTGACTTCCCAGAGCTAAATACAAGGTATAAAAATAAAAACAAACATAAACAACCCTATGCTAACAACAATAAACTATTAAGTCTATAGCACTCTAGCTCATATAAAATGACTACAAGCAATACAAATATCATATCAAAACTTATTCAAATGCTAAATGAAACTTTTTGGTCCCATATTTGTTCTGGATATAATCAATCCATTTTTTCCATTCCGTAATATAAGGTTGTTGCGAATGGTCCTTTAAATATGCCGATATCTTTGCCATATCCGCCAGGTTAGAAACTTTTAAAGTCCATTCTTCTATAGTCGGCAGTTCTTCCTTCTTCCAATATTGACCTACTAAAAGTCTTGCTGCCGTAATTAAATTCAACATCAACTTAGTGTCCACAACAGTAGTATCAGTAATTATGCCCAGTATAAACAATTGCGGACAAAACTTTATCCTTCTCTTAAATATCTTCTGCATATTCCACCAGATTTTAATCCAAAATGCTTTAACCTTTTTACAGGTCCACCATATGTGAAAGTACGTTGCGTCTTCACCTCCACACCTCCAACATTTAGGCTGGTAGTTCGGATACATACTTGCAAGCTTTTTGGGATCTAAATGCCACCTATAAAACATTTTATAAAAGTTCTCTCTTAAATTTTGAGCTTGCGTAAATTTTACGTTTCTCACCCAGATCTTTTCCCAAGTATCCATTGTAATAACTTCTTGAATATTCTGAGCCCATTTTATCATGCAATCTTTAACAAGTTCTGTTTCTGAGTCAATTTCTATCAATGCAAGATATATCCGTTAGATATGTGCTGGACCCTGATTTCTAATTTGCTTTACCAAATTTTCATCAGTCATTGAAAAACCAATCTTCTGATCTTCTTTCCACCTGGCCTGTAGTTGCCCATACTGAAACCAAGTTTGAACAATCTTCTCTTGTCGTAAAAGGTTATACGGCTTCAAACACCATACCTTCCTCTCCAAAGTTAAGATTTCCTTATATGTAATCACATCATGTTTGAACCCAACATTTATGTTTTCTATTGCGTGTTTTGGAATTGCCCATAAAGGTATCTTATAATTTAACTTGTGTCTATACTTTTTCCAAACTCGCAACAGAGCATGTCTTAAAATATGCACCTTAAACACATTATCTACCTTATTATCATACAATAAATATGCATGCCAACCAAATAACAAGTCGTGGCCTTCAAGATTTAATAATCTCCCTTGTGTTAAATTAATCCAATCACTTATCGCTACCAACGCAGCAGCTTCATAATATAATTTAAAATTGGGCATTTTAAGACCACCTCTTTCACGCGTATCCTGCATAATCTTAAATTTAACTCATGGCCTTTTCCCTGCCCATACAAATTTATTGATACCCTTTTGCCATTCCTCCAAATTTGAGTCCTTTTTAAGAATAGGTATCATTTGAAATAAAAATAGAAATTTCGGCAAGACATTCATTTTCACTGCTGCAATTCTTCCCAATAAAGACAATTGTAATTTTTTCCAGCTATCCAATTCTTTTTGAACTTTCCCCCATAACTTTTCATAATTATTTTTATATAACTTTGCATTTGAGGGTGACAAATACACCCCCAAATATTTAACCCTTTTAACAATTTCAAATCCAGTTACCCCTTCTAAAAGGGCCTTTTGCGATACTGTCATGTTTTTAACCAATATTTTAGTTTTTTGTATGTTAACCTTAAATCCAGAAACATTCCCATATTGCATTATTATCTCCATCAGGTCCACAACAGAATTTTCTGGCTGGGTCACCGTAACAACCAGATCATCTGCAAACGCCCTCAGTCTATAATCCTGATCTCTTATTTGAATTCCCTTAATTTTATCCGAGTTCCGTATTTTAATCAGTAATATCTCCAATGTTAAAACAAATAATAAAGGTGATAACGGACACCCTTGCCTTGTGCCCTTTTCAATATTGCATACTCCAGTCAAACTGTTGTTTACTATTATTCGGGCTGTTTGTTTTTGATATAATGCCCTAATTGGTTGTAGAAATTTATCCCCAAAATTCATTTTATCTAATACTTTCATCAAAAATTGCCAATCCAGTTGATCAAAAGCTTTTTCAGCGTCCAGAAAAATCAGCGCCGCAGGGATCTGGTTGTTCCTTTCCAAAAATTCCAACAAATCAACTACATGTTTCACATTATTTTTCATTTGTCTACCACTAATAAACCCAGTTTGATCACCATGAATTATCTGGTGCAATACCCTCATCAATCTGTTAGCTAAAACCTTAGCAAATATCTTCTAGTCCATATTCAAAAGTGATATTGGTCTGTAATTTCTTACTTGAGTAACGTCCTGATCTTCCTTCGGAATCAGAGAAATAAAAGCAGTTCTCCAAGACGGAGGCACCCCTCCTCCCCTTTGAATTGTCTGTAACAATTCCCTTCGCACCCTTGAATCAAGGACTTCCTGCACCTCATAATGGTCAGCACGAACCGGTCCAGAAACCCCTTTTCCCTGAACCAGAGGTACTGCCCTGGCGGGCTTCAACAGGCTGCTATGAAATATCGGGTGGACCCTACCCAGGAACTTTGGCAGCCGAAGGCGTACCATCACAGGGTTGATTACCTGGATCACCTGAAAGAGGCCTATGAATTTAGGGCCAAGTTTCTTACTCAGCATCTGAAGCCGAAGATACTTGGTAGACAAGTAGACCAGATCCCCCACCTTGGGAGGCTCAAAGGGCCTCCGTTTTCTATCCGCCTGGTCCTTAACCATGGCTGCAGCCTTTTCTAAGGCCTCCTTGGCTGCTTTCCACACCTCCCCCAATTGGTCCATCCACTCTCTGGGCTGGAACGGGAGGGGTTTCTCCTGGTTGTACTCAGGGATGGGAACAAACTCGTAACCCAAAACCACCTGGAAAGGAGAGAGCCCTGTACTGCTGTGGACTGCGTTATTGTGTGCCACCTTGGCGAAAGCCAACAGGTCCACCCAATTCATCTGCTGGTACGACACGTAGCACCGCAGGTACCGTCCCACCGTGGTGTTTTCCCGCTCCGCTGCCCCGTTGGTACAGGTGTGGTACGCCAAGCTAAGACCCTTGGAGGAACCAATGTACTGGATGAACTCTCTCCAGAACCGGGCTGTGAACTGTACTCCACGGTCTGAGATTATACATCGGGGTACCCCATGCAACCGATAGACGTGCGTGACAAACAACCAGGCCAACCGCCTAGCTGATGGTAGACCTTTGCAAGGCACAAAATGAGCCTGTTTTGAAAACAGGTCTATAACTATCCAGATGACGTTGTACCCATGACTCTCTGGCAGTTCAATGACGAAATCCATTGCTATATCCTGCCAGGGCCTTGTGGGCTCGGTTACTGGCTGAAGGAGTCCTAGCATCTTCCCTACACGAGGCTTTGCCGTCGCACAAACATGGCAGTTCCATACATATTCCTCAATGTCCTTCTTCATGTGTGGCCACCAGAATTGCTGACATGCCAAATGCAGCGTCTTTAGAAACCCAAAGTGCCCAGCTTGTCTGGCGTCGTGGCACTGGTATAACACGTTGGGTCTCAGGGTCAGAGGGACATACATCTTGTCCCCATGCCAGGCCAGCCCATCTTGTACAGTCAGTATGTGGGGGTTGTTTCGTAACCACTCGTCTCCTTGATGGCCTCCCTCAGGTCACGGAGTAGGTCCTCTGTTGCTCCACAGACCATATCCCCATCCGGCCCCAGATGGTAGGGGGGGTACAAGTGCCTGCACCATCTCCTCTCTTTTACTGTCATACTGTGGCAGGCGCGATAGCGCATCTGCCAGGAAGTTCTTCCCCCCCAAGACATACTTCAGGGTGAACGTAAAGCGGCAGAAATATTGAGCCCAATGAACGTGTTTGAGCGAGAGTCTCCGAGGCGACTGCAAGGCCTCCAGGTTCTTATGGTCGGTCCATACTTTGAACGGTTGAGTAGCCCCTTCCAGGAGATGACGCCACATCTCCAGGGCCCAGCGGACCGCAAAGGCCTCTTTTTCCCAAACCGCCCAGGCCCGCTCAGTGACAGTCAGCTTTTTCGAGGAGTATGCACATGGTTGGAGAACCCCGTTGCCATTCTGTTGGAGAAGAACATCCCCCACCGCGACGTCACTGGCATCCGCCTGGACGACGAACGGCATATCAGGATTGGGGTGCAGTGGAACAGGCTCCCTGGAGAACACGGACTTTAGAGCTTCAAAAGCCCGCTGACATTCTGTGGACCACGCCAACCACAACCCAGGACACGGTTTCACTGTTACCTGTCGCCTACACAGCAAATCCGTTAATGGCAAGGCGATTGTAGCAAAAGACGGAATGAACTGGCAGTAAAAATTGGCAAAGCCCAGGAAGCTTTGCAGTTGGCGACAGGTCCGTGGTGCCTGCCACTGTTGTACAGCCTCCACCTTCTTAGGGTCCATTTCCACCCCGGCCGCAGATACCCTATACCCCAGGTAATCCAGCCGGGCCTTGTGGAATTCACATTTCGGGAGCTTCACATACAACTGAGCGTCCAACAGTTTTTTCAACACTTGCCTAACCAGGGTGACATGCTCCTCCATGGTTGTGTTGTAGGTAAGAATATCATCCAGATAGACCAGGATTCCACGGTATAAATACTCATGCAAGACCTGGTTGATCAGTTGCATGAACACCGCCGGAGCCCCCTGCAAGCCGAACGGCATTACCCTGAACTGGTAACTACTGAGCAGACAGTTAAACGCCGTCTTCCACTCGTCACCAGCCTTAACTCTCACCCTGTAATATGCTTCCCATAGATCTAATTTTGTGAAGACCCGCCCCGTAGCCAAATGGGTTAACAGGTCCTTCATCAGAGGAAGAGGGTAAAGATGTTCCACACACACTGCGTTAATCCCACGGAAATCAACACATAAACGAAGGGTGCCGTCTTTTTTCTCCTTGAAGAGAACAGGTGCCGCTATCCTGGACCTGGTGGGCTGGATGAAACCCCTCGCTAGGTTCTTATCGATGTACCGCCTCAGTTCTTGCATCTCTCATGGATTCATGGCGTACATGCGCAGTTTAGGCAGTTTAGCCCCTGCCTCGAAGTTGATGGCACAGTCCGTCGACCGGTGAGGTGGCAGGACGTCACACTCCCGCTCATTGAAAACCTCAGCGAGGTTGGAGTACACCCGTGGCACCTTGGGTTCCTGTTCGGCCATCACTTCACAGGCCCTCTCCCCCTCGTCCGTCCCAGACGGACCCACAAAAGCATGGCAAGGGGGTTGGGGTCCCGTCCCAAGGCGGAGATGGCGACACCCCCACTCCCACCAGATTGTAGGGCCCCATTTGTCCAACCAGGTAAGCCCCAAAATCACCGCTTCAGTCATAGCAGGCACCACGATGAAGCGTAAGGTCTCCCAATGCTCACTCATTTCAAGTCGTACAGGCTCCGTTTCATGGGTCACGGGTACCCCCCCCAGAAGGGAGCCATCCACCTGCTGGAACCTGATGGGGGTGGCCAACTGCTCTAAACCGATGCCCACCTCAGACACCACTGTTTGGCTGATGAGGCAACGGGTGCTACCCGAGTCGATTAACGCCTGGTACTCTCTTTTCTGGCCTGTTTGGGGACTTACTAACAGCACTGGGATCGCAAAGGGATACACTGGTGCGCTCACCATGGGGTCTTCCTCCTGCTCCTCCGCGCTGTCATACAGCACTGGTCTGACAGTTGATGGTATCTCCTTCCCCGTCTGGGGTGTCGCTCTGGGTAGATCGCCTGGCAGTTGGTGTGCCGCTCGTGAGTGCTCCACAGCTCTCTTGGGCATGGCACCACGTGCCGGAGGGGTGGCTGGAGCTATACGTGACACCGGAACTGGACACTCCACCACCCGGTGCCCCGGCTGGTCACACCGAAAGCATCAGATCGATGGTCGGGAGGCCAGAACTGGAGTCTTCGTGGTTGTTACTGAGGGTTTTTGTTCCTCTTCCCTCATTCGTTCAACGCCTCGGCGGGGCCCCAGCACGTTCTTGGTTCATCCTCTGCTGTCCCGCAACCCCACGTCTAACTCCACGGCCACCCGAAACCACTCTTGCAGCCTGTGCAGGATACCACGAACAACGCATGCCCTGCGGAGAGCCCCGTCGAGGCCTGCCTTGAAGTGGTGCACAAGCATTCATTCTGGCCATGAGCGCAGCTTACTGGCCACCTGGCGGAATTCATGGACGGAGTCATGATGTAACTTAAAGAGAGAGGTCAAAATATAATTGTACTTATACTGTAACTAATGCAAAGAATATTGGAAGCTAATTCTTTATACCTTTATATTTTTCTTTGTATCTTTCTCTCTTTTCTACTTTCTTGTATTTTGTTTTCTTATTGGCCTTTTAACTTTTTCTGTTCTTTCTTTCTATTTTATTTCTCCATTTCAAACTTTTATTGGTTTATCAAAATATAAAATACAAAGATAAATTCAAAAAAGTAATAGAAAAGTAGAAGGTGGGAGAGGGAAAGGAAAAAAAGATATAGTGTGAAGAAGGAAAAGGGAAGAAAAAGGTACCAACTTCCAAATCTCTTTAGCACAGTGGAAGGTAACAACATTACAACTGCAACTTTTTACTTTTACACAGAAGTATGTACAAGCCATTTCTATAACAATAAACCTATCTAATTAGGGGGAAAAACCTGTCTCTACAGTATTATGTACTGTGGCATTCAGATACTCCCAAAATGTTACAGGTAGCCCCCATTCACTAAGTAATTGCCTACCCCTCCTCTAGACCTAAGACTGTGACATCCATACCTCTATGATGGCTGCAGATGATGGGTCCTGGGTCCAAAATAACAACAGGCTGAGGAAGTCAGTTTAGTCTGAGGGATCAGGAAGAAGCAGTACTGTCTTACAGTTTTTATACTGTAGAAGCAAATACAGTGTAGTTCAACCCAAACCCAACCCAAACTGGAAGAGGGTGGGTCTTCCCATCCTCTGTCTGAGAGACCCCTTGAGGGCTGCAAGCAGTTTTTAAATCTCAGATTAGTTTTCTAAATCAGAGGTCCCCAACCTTTTGGGCACCATGGACCAGTTCCGTGGAGAGAGGTTTTTCCACAGACTGGAGGGTGCATGATTTTGTGTGCTGCCTGCATCCCACAGATGGGGTTTTGCTTGTTTGTGCAGACCAGTTGCTGGCATGCCACAGCCCGGCACTGTTGAGTGCTTGACACACCAGCTCCAGACAATAAGGCCAGTGATCCAGGATGATGGGAGATGGAATGCAATACTTGTCCAACCCCTCCTTTTAAAGAATACTAGGCACTTTCAGTGAAGATATGGCTGACACCTGACATGCCCAGAGAATCTCCTCTCTCTGGACTGTAATTTTTCCAACATAACAACAGGCTTTTGTTTATCTGACTCTCCTGGGTTAGGGAGAGTCCTAGAATCATTCCACAAGATCCTCTGAAAACAGCAATGGTCTGCAAGCAGTTTTAGAAGCCATGCTTCAAAGCAGCTGGGGAGCCAAAGCTGGGGAGCGGGGTCAAAATCACTTTGTTGTTGGATAAAACAGCCATTTTGGAATTTACTTTTCAAATGGACAATAAGTCATGCCCTTCATTTCCTAATCAATTCATGAGACTATTATCTCTACTAGTTAAAAGAGGCTCTCTTTAGTTACAGCTTATTATTCTGTTTTGAAGCCTGGCGTCATTTCTGAGACTTCTTTATTGCCAAATGACAAGGAAGAGGGTTGCTGGAGGCAGCTAAAATAAGGAAACGTGGAGTATTTTTTCTTTTGAAATTTGATGGAGAAACATAAGGATAAAAGTTGTGGTCTTATCTTACTATTTTTTAAAATAATCTGTAGTCCTGTATTGCTTTGTTGTGGGTGGTTGATATTTTCCAATTCTTATGAACTCTGATTGTCTAGAAAAAGGAATAAATCAATAAATAAACAAATAAGCAAACCAACCAACCAACCAATAAATAAATAAATAAATAAATAAATAACATTCTTTGACCACTAGAGGGAGCTCCGAAGATGTTTAACTCTGAGCTGCAGACTGTCATCAAGGAAATCTTTGAAAGGTCCATACAGAAAATCATTTATATACCGTAGTTTTCGGCGTATAAGACTACTTTTTAACCCATGAAAATCTTCTCAAAAGTCAGGGGTCGTCTTATACGCCGAGTGCTGAAAATTTAGAGACAGGGCTGGCTGGAAAACCTGGAGTGGATCTCCCATTTAGTCTGCGCAGGGAAAGTGGGACCAATTGGAGAAGAAGCTACAGTCTGTGATTTTTTACAGGCTGGGGTCTGGGCGTCTTTTCTTCTAAAGTTGAAGAGCAGCTGTAGTATATCCCAACTTGAAAGGCAGGTGGGGAAGGCAGCAGCCAGAGCAGCGGCTTAGCTCTAAGGACACATTTGACTCAGGAACAGGCAGCCGTATTATACTCTTGAATTTGGATGGGCAGAGGGGGAGATGCCCAGATGCTCGTTATCAGAGCATCGAACCAAATCAAATCATTGGCCGTGTCTGACAGGCTGGCATATTCAGCCTCGGCCGTGGAGCAAGAAACAAATTTTTGCTGCCTAACATGCCAATGGATAGGACAGCCATTTAGCAATATGAGGAAACCAGAGGTGCTCCGTCTACTCTTGGTGTCGCCAGCCCAGTCTGCGTCTGAGTAAGCGGAGAGCTGGGCCGTCTTCCCCTTCTCTGGTTCCAGCACAAGGAGAGCATCGGTCGTGCCCCTGAGGTACCTAAGTACCCTCTTAAAAGCAGTCCAGTGGAATTCCTTTGGGTGTTCCACATGCCTGGACAGTAGATTCACAGCTAAAGCTATGTCAGGCCTGCTCCAATTGCTGATATATAGCAAGGAGCCGATCACAGATCTGTAAAGCGTATTATCTGTGAACTCAGGACCGTCCTTGTGAGTGTGATTGTAATAGTCACTTTGTATCGGGCTACGCGTTGGGTTAGATTCTGCCATTTTGCATTTGGCCAATAACTCCTCTATCTTTTCTTTAGGAGATAGGGCGAACCCCCCCTTAGTGGCCAAGATGTGCACACCCAAGTACTTGTCAACCCGCCCCAAAGACCTCAGGGTAAACTTTTCCTCCAGGGCCTTGGCAAATTCGTCACACCCTTCCTTGTCAGGCCCTACATATAGTAGGTCGTCCACATAAACTAACACCCGTTCTGTGGTACCCTTGGAGCTGCGTGTGAAAACACATTCATCTGCATGGGATGCACTGAAACCAACTCGTTCTAAACGTTTTCTAAGGCAGTCGTACCATAGTTTCCCCGACTGCTTAAGGCCATATAACCCTTTCTGGAGCAACCATGTATTTCCCCCTTCCTGCTGGTAGCCAGGAGGGGCCCTCACGTAGATCTGCCGGTCTAAGTTGGCGTGGAGGTAAGCCGTCTGGATGTCGAATTGGAAGACTTCCTCCCGCAGAGCGGCTGCAGTTACGAGGGCGGCCTTGACGCACTCTGCCCGGACGGTTGGAGAGTAGGTCTCCCCGTAGTCCTCCATGTAGCGCTGAGCGAACCCCTGAGCTACGAAACGGGCCTCATACAGGTAGAGGCCATTGGCAAGTGGTTTGGCCTTGTAAACCCACCTTGTGCCAATGACTTTCCTCTCCTTTGGTGGTTGCTGGGGGGTGAAGACCTTGAGTTTCTTCAGGCTCTCCATTTCCTTCTCCATCGCGAGCTGCCATTTCTCCTGTTCTTCGATGGGCAGCTCCTGGATGTCAGAGAAGGATTTTGGGGTGACCACAATGCTGTTAACAGACGCGATGTGCCCAATGTCAATTCTCTTTGGCGGGATCCCTTTGTTGGACCGCTTTGACCTCCTTACCTTCTGCCACTCACCGCCCTTTTCTTCCACGGGTCTCTGAGGCGTCGCTGGGGGTGAAGACGGCGTGTCTTCCCCCTTGGGATTGGATGGCTCATCCTCCCCATCTGATCCAGGTAGGATGACATCTTCGTCTTGTTCCTCACTTTCGTCGGTGGCAGGGTATGTGGTCGTCTCAGGTGATGTCGTGGTCGGTGTGTCCTTGCTGGGTCGGTTGATATATGGGCTCAGATCATTTGAGTGAATCTGGGTCCAATTGGAGTCCTCTTCGAAGGAGGCAGATTGGGAAGTCACAGTCCTGCCCCCTTCTCCCAGGAAACGGTAGGCCTTGGAGCCAGGAGCATAGCCGAAGAACCTCAGTCTCTGGGAGACAGATCTCCCCTTCTTCCGCAGCTGCTTGGGGATGTGCACCCAAGCATAGGAGCCAAACACACGCAAGTGTCCCAGACTTGGTTTCCTACCGTGGACCAGGAAATATGGGGTCTGGTCCACAACACTGCTCCAGGTGCGGTTTAAGGTGTAATTGGCGTAGTGCACCGCCTCTGCCCAGTATGATTCTGCGACCCCAGCGTCTGCAATCAGACTACGCATCATAGTTTGCAGGATTCCATTTCTTTTCTCTGCCACGCCATTTTGAGAGGGAGTGAATGGCGCGGTACGAAAATGGCAGATGCCCTTACGCCTTACCCAGTCCTGGAATTTTCGGGACATGAACTCTGCCCCGCGGTCGCTCTGCAGTTGTGTGATCTTGGTCTTATACTGGGTCTCTACAAAGTCATACAGTGATTTAATGGCGTCAAAGGCTTCGGATTTTTCTGTGAGGGTATACACATGGCCGTATCGTGAAAAATCATCAACGGCAGTGAGAAAATACTGTCTTTTCCCTAGGGATGGTGTGAATGGCCCAACCAAATCAACATGTACTAGTTGGTACGGGTATTGGGCCTTACGCAGTGACACCTTAGGGATGGGGGCAGCCTTCCTCTTTGTCCTCTTACAGATGGCACAGTCCAGGAACACCACACAATCCTTGAGCTGGACTCCCTCAGCAAACTCTCCCATCTTTTTAACCACAGGGAAGCTCGCATGACCTAATCTTCGGTGTAAGAGATGGGCACACTTATCGTGGAGCGGCTTCCCCACTGACACCCTCTTGGCTCTGGTTGCCTTGAGCGGTGCTGTAGGTGCCTGCTGAGATTTGGATTTCTTGTCCACACTGCCCTTGGAAAGTTGTGGGGCTGGCTGAGGTGGCTTGGGTGCAACCGCTTTGGCCTTGCGCTTTCTCTTTTCCCGTGCGCAGGCCCCTTCTGAGGTGGCATCCGGTGGACTGTCCTCTGTGGGTGGTTTTTCAGGGGAGAAGTATGGCAAACCATTTATGATGGCAATATTTCCAATGACCCTCTGGTTCCGGGTGACATGACCTCCCCCTTTGCAAAATAAAACTTCCACCCTGTCATCGTCACATAATTTGATAATGCTTAATAGGTTGTTGGCAATGGAGGGAGCATGCAATACCCCTTCAACTTTTCCCAGCCCGGGTACAGAAACAGTGCCCTCCCCAACAACCAAAGCCTTATCACCATTGGCCACCTTGACAGATGAGTTAATTTTCTTTCGTTTTTTTTCTTTTCTTTATTCTAGTTTTTTATATATATTTAATATTGTTAAGGTGTGTCTTATCCTATATAAGCTAGAGAGTGATGGATTTTAGAACTTATAGTTGTTAGTATATGATTGTTTATGATTGCTTTTTATATATATACCTTGTATTTAGCTCTGGGAAGTCGGGGGGGGAGGGGGAGGGTGGAGGGAGGGGGGGAGGGAGGGAGGTTGGGGGGAGGTAGGGGGGGAGCAGGGAGGGGGAAGGGGGGTTTCTTAAGGGAAAACTGTATTTTAAAACTTTTCAATAAAAAAAAAATTTCTTTAACCTTTTAAACCCTTGTTTCATATTGGTAATGTGAGATGAAGCTCCAGAGTCCAGTAACCATAAGTCAGTGGGGCTATCAGCCTTTGTGGTGGGGGTGAGAGGACAAGTATGCAGAAAATTGCCCTTGGCACTACCTTTGCCCCCACCACGCCCCCTACCTTGCCCCTTGCCCCTTCCTTGATTGGGACCACGCTTGGGGCCTTGTTGGTGATGGGGGCAGTCCTTCTTCAGGTGCCCCT
The DNA here is from genome assembly GCF_964194415.1 of Vipera berus. Taxonomy (NCBI): domain Eukaryota; kingdom Metazoa; phylum Chordata; class Lepidosauria; order Squamata; family Viperidae; genus Vipera; species Vipera berus. The sequence continues at coordinate 18,583,221 of NC_138210.1, read as the reverse complement.
CAGAGCCACAGATGAAACACTTAAGTAGAGCATTAACCTGCTCTGAGCTGTGGTGCCTCCTTCTGGTTTGCTCGGTGGTAACTCTGGCGTATTCTCCTGCATCTCTTTGTTTCCTATCTTCCTCAATGAGTCTCCCTGTGAGGTAGGACAGAGTCATGGCTTCCGTCGTTGTCCCCTCCAGTGAAACAATGAAGCTGCTCCAATTTTTGTCCAGGGAAGCCAGAATGACAGCGACCATGTTAGCCTCAGGTACAAGGTAGTCTCTGGACATCAGTTCTCCCTGAGTGCTTTCAATTTTCCCAGGTGTTCGGCCATGCTAGATCCAAATCTGAGTCTAGTGGTGTAAAACTCAGTTGTGAGTCTGGTGATCGAACCGATGCTGTCGCTGTTGAATAAATTGTATAATAACCACCAAACTTCACCAGCTGTGAACCCATCTGGAATGCTGGAGTACAAGTTAGTATCCAGTGAACTCAGTAGAGTGGTATATGCTTTCCTATGATACCACTCTTCTTGGGGTCCCCAGGGAAGAGGTGGGGGGTCCAGAACCATCTCTAGAGTCCCTTGCTCTAATAGATACATCTGCACTTCTTTATTCCATCTGCTGAAATTTTCCCCCCAAGTTGCAGTTTTTCAAATTTATTTAAGAATGCAGGAGCAGATAAAAAGGAATTTTCCTTGGCTCTAAATCCATTTATAAAGGTCTGTGAATTTTCCATTGATGTGAATGGAAGAGGGACCCCTCTGCTGGTAGATGGTGATATTTTTCTCTGATTTTTGGATGGCCCCGACTGGGCATGCTCAGAGTTGGATGGCCCCGACTGGGCATGCTCAGAATTCATTTGAGCCCATGCAATAGAAAACATAAATGTTGGCTTTAAACATGATGTGACTACATACAAGGAGATCTTAAGTTTGGAGAGGAACGTATGGTGTTTGAAGCCGTATAATTTTTTACGAGATGAGAAGATTGTTCAAACTTGGTTTCAATATGGTCAATTACGGGCCAGGTGGAAAGAAGACCAGAAAATTGGTTTCTCAATGACTGATGAAAATTTGGTAAAGCAAATTAGAAATCAGGGTCCAGCACATATCAAACGGATATATCTTGCATTGATAGAAATTGACTCAGAAACAGAACTTGTTAAAGATTGTATGATAAAGTGGGCTCAGAATATTCAAGAAGTTATCACAATGGACACTTGGGAAAAGATTTGGGTGAGGAACGTAAAATTTACACAAGCTCAAAACTTAAGAGAGAACTTTTACAAAATGTTTTATAGGTGGCATTTAGATCCTAAAAAGCTTGCAAGTATGTATCCAAACTACCAACCTAAATGTTGGAGATGTGGTGGTGAAGACGCAATGTATTTTCATATATGGTGGACCTGTAAAAAGGTTAAAGCTTTTTGGATTAAAATCTGGTGGAATATGCAGAAGATATTTAAACAAAGGATAAAGTTTTGTCCGCAATTGTTCTTATTGGGCATAATTACAGATACTACTGTTGTGGACACCAAGTTGATGCTGAACTTAATTACGGCAGCAAAACTTTTAGTAGGTCAATATTGGAAGAAGGAGGAACTGCCGACTATAGAAGAATGGACTCTAAAAGTTTCTGACCTGGCGGAAATGGCAAAGATTTCGGCTTATTTGAAAGACCATTCGCAACAACGTTATATTATGGAGTGGAAAAAGTGGATCGATTATATCCAGAACAAATATGGGACCAAAAAGTTTCATTTAGCATTTGTATAAGTTTTTTTATGTGATATTAGTATTGCTTGTAGTCATTTAATATGAGCTAGAGTGCGATAGACTTAATAGTTTATTGTTGTTAACATATGGTTGTTTATGATTGTTTTTACTTTTATACCTTGTATTTAGCTCTGGGAAGTCGGGGAGGGGGGAGGGGGGAAGGGGGGGAGGGTTAGGGAGCATTAGGAAGGGTTGGGGGGAGGGAGGGGGGGAGGGATTGTTAAAGATAAAATGTATTGTAAAACTTTTCAATAAAAAAAAGAATTCATTTGAGCCCATGAGGCAGAGGGAGGGCCTGGCCCAGGTCTGCAGGCCGGAATTTGGGCTAGAAGAGGGGCTGAAGGCCGCAGCAGCCCCGAAGATTCCTCCTGAAGCCCCCCCGGCACTGGAACACTCACTGGGGGGCGAAGATCGCAGGATGGGGGCTGGATGGCACATGGATTGCCTGAAGCCCATCGCTGGTCCTGAAGACCCTGGAGGCGGCTGAAGACGGTGCTGGAGGAGGGGGCCTCATCCGGAGCCCCCCGAAGACCATCTGGCAAGCAGGGCGTCTGGGCGGCGGCAAAAAGTAGGCTGGAGGGCCCGGGGGTTCACTGGGGGCCCTCTGGGGTTGCAGGACGCAGCTGGGAGACTCCAGGGCAGACCCCTCTCGGCAGTTAGGCCCCGGGGAGAGGATTGGAGGCCTTGGAACTCTTCCGGGAGCCCCCTTAGGTGCATTTCGCGCCAAAATCTCCGGGGTCCCGGGGTCACTCAGGGTGGCCGGCGTCATGTTAGGGGGCCTCGTGGGCGCTGGGGAAGGACTTACCCGGTGTCCAGAGGCCTCCTGCGCTGGCATCTCCCGTGGAGAGGCTTGTGACGTCCTTTGTGCTGCAAGGAACTTTAGAAGCAGCTCCTTGCGTTCCTGGTCAGTCATCTGATCCACACGGCGCCTGTCTTGGGCCCGGCCCGTTTCCGCTGCATCTGAGCAGTCTTGGGTAGACTGTAAGCCTTCCATGCTTCCCTCTGTGGCTTGCAGATGTAGGGAGGCATGTGAAGGGGTCCCTGGCGCTGAGCTGGGTCCTCTGGGGGAATAGAGGTCATCTGTGCTCTCACCTGGAGCGGAGCTTGCGTCAGGGGCTGGATGCAGGGCTGCCGTCTTTGATTGAAGACTCCTTGTCACGATCGGGGACCTCCTGCCATCCGTTTCAAATGGGTTCTTGCTGGAACGTCCAGGCATCTTGCGTGGCTTGGAAGCGTTGCCTTAAACCATCCTCTTGCTTCCAACTTTTGAGATGGTCTCACGAGGTCGATGTTTCGTTAAGGTGCTTCCAAGTAAAAGGCATCACGCAGGAATGCAATCATTCAAAGCTTTATTTAACGATAAAGTAAATAGAAAGAGTTCCCTGGCATGGAGGCTGTTGTGATTCAGGGTCAGCCTGTGGGTTCGGCAGTTGGGTCGGACGACGACTCAGAGGAGGAGGGGGGTGTTGAAGATCTTGCTGATGATAGCCCTCAGGCAGGCCCCTCCCACTTGGTCACCATGGAGACCCAGCTGTGTGAGCCTGACAGTGTGGATGAAGATGACCCACAGCTGGCCCTGTTCAAGGACGCCCAACGCAGGAGGCAGTCAAGTAGGAGCAAACAGAGGAAGGCTGTGGGGCTTCTCGGAAGGAGGCAAAGAGAGGCCACGCCCTGAACTCTTTATAAAGGGAATGTTTGGGGAGGGCTGGTTTGCTGAAAGCAACCGCTCAGATAGTGTTTCAAAGCTCCTGTATCTTGGTACGTGTCTTGTTTGTTTTTGTAATAAATTTGGCAGACGTATTCCAGCCTCTTGCCGTTTATAAAGGGGTTGCCTTTTCTGCAAGGCCGGTAGCAGGCTGGTACAGAACAGAGGCACCCATGCCTGGGTTGAGCTCAGTAGATCAGCAAGCAAGCAAGCAGAAGAGAGAACAAAGAGAACAGAGAATGAAGCGAGCAGACCCTTGAGCAGAGGTATTTATGGGGGTCTCAGCCCCTCCCTTACCATAAAACTCTCTCGCCAATGGGGCTGCAGGGGCCGGGGACCCCTGACCCACCAGTGGGAGCAAAGAAGCCTCTTTGCTCCCATCTGATGACCTTTTTGGGGAACTGCCATGGCTGGCACAAAACATCTAACAGTATATGCCTGTTTATTAGGGCTTTCACCCCACCCAAGCAGCATTATTACAAAGTCAGCTTATTGCCCCCAACAATCTGGGTCCTCATTTTACCTACCTTGGAAGGATGGAAAGCTGAGTCAATCTTGAGCCTGGTGGGATGCGAACCTGCACTAATTGCAGGCAGCTTGTGTTACTTAAGGCTCTGCGCAGGGAAAGCTTTAGAGTGAATTAGGAAAAGTGAAAAAGTGAATTAGGAAAATAGGGAATGGTTGCTGGAATCAGGGGCTGCCACAAAGAAGAGGGAGTCAAGCTATTCTCCAAAGCACCTGAAAGGAGGACAAGGAGTAATGGATGGAAACTAATCAAGGAGAGAAGCAACCTAGAACTAAGGAGAAACTTCCTGACAGTTAGAACAATTAACCAGTGGAACAACCTGCCTCCAGAAGTGGTGAATGCTCCAACACTGGAAGTTTTTAAGAAGAGACTGGACAGCCATTTGTCTGAAATGGTATAGGGTTTTCTGCCTTAGCAGGGGATTGGACTAGATGACCTCCAAGGTCCCCTCCAACTTCTTCTTCTTCTTCTTCTTCTTCTTCTTCTTCTTCTTCTTCTTCTTCTTCTTCTTCTTCTTCTTCTTCTTCTTCTTATTATTATTATTATTATTATTATTATTATTATTATTATTATTATTATTATTATTATTATTATTATTATTATAGTTTAATCCACTTGCACTGTTTTATGTTTACATGTTTGATGACAAACAGCCTTATGTTTATACGTGACAGTTTTCCTACTAAGCACCTGCATGTCATAAGCATTTGAATTAAAATTACCATATTAAAATCAAATCTGATGTTTTTTAATTTTTATTTGGTGTGCGTTGGAAGAGGGGTAGTCTTATACGGCGAGTATAGCCCAAACCCTATAATTTAACAGGATATGTAGGGGGTCGTCTTATATGCCCAGTCGTCTTATACGCCAGAAAATACGGTACCATAAATCAGTTAGGGTCTAAAAATACAAATTATACACATAATATTAAAAAAGAACAAGAGACACAATTAGGTGCAGAAAATTATCAACCCATTGTGATAACTCTACAAATACTGGACAGTGCAAAAAATCCAAATGTATCCTTGGAATATAAATCTGACACCAGCTTTTATTATGAAGATGGTTTGAATATAACCCTCCCAGCGCAATTGAAACAAGAGTGCCAAGTAAATTCACAATTATTAAGAGATCAAGTTTGGGATTTTTTCTTCATGGATACTAACAAGGTCAAGAAACGTTTGAGAGAAAAAGATATGATAGACATCTCTGAGAAGAAGATTTTATTCTACAAGGAAGTAGGTTAACCTACAACGTTTAGCAGAAGAACTTTGGGACTCCTTTTCCATTGATATTAACAGGGCTGAGAATTTCTTGAATAAAAGAGACTTGATAGACTTCCTGAGAGGAAAAAGATCTCATTCTACAAAGATATGCTAGAGGGAGTGACTTAAATTTAATGACTGAATTAGTTAGGATGGACTTTTATAAGTTTGATATATGTTTTGAAAGAAAGCTTTAAGGTAGTTTTGTATTTATAAAATGAGTTTGTAAATGTATGTTTTCTGTCCTTTTATGTAATGTAGAATAATTCCCAAAGTTTATAAAATACTATTGATTAAATCTGAAAACAAGAGAAGAAAAAGATTTACTCCATTAGGATAATTACGTATAATATTTGAGTAATTTTTAAAGTTTGTAAAATATCAGAACTAGAAAAAATGTTTTCTCCCTTCAGGGTTAGAAAAAAGATTGAAATAATACAGGGAAAACTTTTAATATAAATTATGATAAAGATTAATAATTAAACAGAAGCATATACTATTCCCAAAAGCAACAAGAAGCAGAGATGGTCAAATTGATTCTTTTATCCAAAGAAGAGAATATATTTAACTTAGTTTCTATTTGGAAATTCCTTCCAGATTTTGAGCTTGCAATGAAAAAAAAATGAAACTTTGATTTTGTTTTTGTTAATTAGATAGGTTTGTTGTTATAGAAATGGCTAGTATATACTGCTGTATAAAAGTAAAAAGTTGAGTTTATAATGTTGTTATCTTCCACTATGCTAAAGAGAGTTGGAAGTCCCTGCCTTTTTCTTTCCTTTTCCCTCTTCACACCATGTTTTTCCCCTCCCCCTTCTAATTTTTTATTACTTTTTTGAATTTCTCTTTGTATGTTATATTTTGATAAACTAATAAAAATGAGAGATAAAAAAATACCAGGCAAGCAATCAGAAAATCCCCAACAATTTGACAGTATTGGCTGATGTACTGATTCTGTCATTTAATTTCTGCCTATAGTTTATTTTATTGAATCATAAGAAGCCCTACATAGAGTAACACAGTTCAGAAACAGCTTGGGAAAACTATACTTGAGTTTGTAGGGTCAGTACTGGCACACACTGGATATAGTTGTGCAGGAGGGGGGACATTTAGCAGCAGACTAGCATTTTCAGTCTTTGAATACTTGCCAAAGTTTGGGAGGGAAGCTCACTTTTACCCAGACCCATAAAACAAACTGCTTTTGCCATACACAAAAAGGCTGGGAGAAACCATGGCAAACAAACTCTTTGAAACTATGCTCTGATTTCCACTCCTCATTCTTCTTCTGTCTCCCCCCCCCATGTGCAATTGGAGTGCTGGTGCCACACCTTGCCTTTCATGTCAAGCAATGAATACATTTTCTCCTGAAAAGGAAAGCCAGCTAGATGTCCAAGACACACAGACCTGGAACCAGCATGAGTCACTTCCCTCCTTTCACTGATCTAGCCCAAACCTTGCCCAGCACAGGACGTGCCTGGGCTTATCATCAGAAGAGGCCAGTCTTCACTCTCCTTCCCACTCTCCTTCCCCAGCTCTTTTCTACTCTCTCCAAGTTTAGGATCCACGACAGGCATCTGCAAGAAGAGCTTGTGGTGCCAGGCTGAACAGGATGCCACTGAGCTTGTAGGAGATGACCAGGTTGAGCCCAAGGAGGGTGGGATGGGGGGTGGTGGTCAAATGCATCATCAGTCTCGAGTTCCTTTGCATCCACAAGAGATCTACCGTAAGTCCAGTCCACTTTGAATTCCACTGATTTTTATCTACCACCAATTTGATTTGACTGTTAGTAGTTCAGATTAATGTCAAGTGGGGAAATCAGGAAACTCAGCCAGTTCAAATATATATAAGGGTTTATTGCAAGCTTAAGCTCTCTACAAGAATCTGAACTACTAACAGTCAAAGCAAATTTGCGGTAGATAAGAATCAGTGGAATTCAAGGTGGGCTGGACTTAGATCTCTTGTGGGCATGAAGGGACTCAAGACTGATGACGCATTTGACCCCTCCCTCAGGCTCAGCCTGGTCATCTCCTACAGCAGGGCTTTTCAGCCAGTGGTATGGGTACTGCCTGTGGTACATTGCCACCTGGTAGGTGGTACACAACCATCCTAGAAAAGTGGTAGCGGGGGAGGGGAATGAACTGAACCGGTGGCAGCACTGCAAAAGCCTGAGCGAGAGATGGCTGGAGCTGCAGGGCTCTCAGGGCTCAGCAGAAGCACCAGGATCAGCACTTCTTCGGGGTTGTCAGGGCTTAGTGGAAGCACCAGGATCAGTGCAGGGCTCCAGCTGGATCCAGCTGGAATGTTGCAGCATCTCCAGGGTCTTGTGATTTACATTCAGATGCTTGGCAACTGATTCATATTTATGATGGTCACAGTCTCCCAGGGTCATGTGAAGTGACCAAAACCTGCTGCAACCACCCAGCAGATGGGGGGGGGATAAAAACCAAACACCTCCCACCCCACCCCTGCTGCCAATCCTCAACAGAAATGCTCACAACACTGAAAACCTCGGACAGGAGGAAGAGCGCCGCCAGGTGGGCAGGCAGGTCTCTTGCTCGGCTGTGGCTTGGGGGGCACTTTTTCAGTGCCATTGTAACTTTGAACAGTCACTAAGCAAACTGTTGTAAGTTGAGGACTACCTGTACTTCACTTTTTTCCTTTTTTGGGGGGGTCATCAAGTTTTTGACACCTTGCTAGGCGACTGGTGGTACTCGGATGTTGCCATATCCTAAACGTGGTACCATGGGTGAAAAGGTTGAAAAGCCCTGCCCTACCCAGTCCTCCCTGAGCAGGTAGAAAGTAAAATGATGCCAATTTTGAAAAGAACAGCTGTTAGTTATTGTAGCCCTTGCTTTCAGGCTTCCAGGCAAGCCTAAAATAAGTTGTATCTCCTTTCAGAACTGCACTTGTTAAAATAAATACAACTTCATTTCAGACTCACAGAAAAAATATCAGGTTTCTGTCAGAACTGCCACCTCACACTTGCACTCTGCTATCACTTGATGCCAGTCTGCCATGAACTCCAGGGAGACTGGATAGGAGGGAGGAGGAATCAGGGGTAACAAAGAGTTCACTGTATCTGTCAGAGACAGGACTTCAAGGTCAGAGGGTGCAGAACAGACTGCACCTGCATTCTAATTCACACATGAAGCAAACATTCCAAAAACAATCTCTTTGAGTTTGATTGGACAATGGGCCCCAGCAGGGAGATGCACCTAAGGGAGGGAAAGTTACACTTGGAGATTTTGGCATGCACTTTTCAGTTCTGGCTTTGCTCTACTGTATCTGCTCTCTCTGGTCACATTGACTCCTGCAGGAATTTGGGGGTGCTTGGCCTCTTCCACATTCCCCATGTTCACCACCCAGCGAGTCTTCAGTCTCTGGTACGGAGTATCCCAGAGCTGCTCCCTTAGGTTTGCTGCTTGTGGCTCAGCCCTCAGTTTGGGACACACGCCTGCTGGCTGCACCCCTGCCCCAGTCTTCAGCACCGCTTGGGATTCTTGAGCCAGGGGCTCCTCCAGCTTCTTCTTCTCCTCTGATTCTTTGCCTGTTGCCGATATCTCAGGTCTTTGGCCTCCTGGTGGTGGGATTCAGGTAGGCACTACTGTCAGAACTGACTTAATGTCAACCGTCCCATTTGGCACTTTCAACAAACGAAACTCCCGGCTCTTTAGATTGACCAAGAGTGTAGCTGTCAACGCTGCTAACATCAAACGTTATTGCTTGACAAGAGATGAAGAAGTAACTATTTCATATGTTAAACTTGTGTATTGCTTTAAGACTTGTGTATTGCTTTAGTTTAAAGTTGGGAGGAGGGAAGAGTAGGAATGCACTTTCAAGGCCATTTGTCTCTCTAAAGAAGATAAGGCTTTGGCGGTTCTTCTAACGGAAGGGAAACTGATTCTTTAAATTAATCGGAGAATATGATTAATGACAAAATTAGAAAGGTGGAGAATTGTGTTTTAATATATTGTGCAAGGGGCAGAGATTTCAGATTCCAGCTTCCTTCGAGCAAGCATTTGCCGGTGTATTAGGCTAATAAAGGACTTTTAAGGTAAACAATGCCTCAGAGTCACTTGAAAAGCCCATACGTCGGAAACTTGACAGTAGCTTTATTGAAAAATCCATCTAGGCATGGCAGAAGCAAAGTCAGTTCTGGGATTTTCCCACAAAAATCCACATAGGTAAATCCCCTTTTTCTCTCTGGGCCACCCACAGTTCATAGTTCACCAATTGAGTTCAGTGCTTTTCCTTTCAGAAAAACTGTCTGCTCCGGTCAAACATTCTTCATGACTTGGCCTTGGTAGATACAGTAACGTCTCTCTGGCAACAGAAGGTTCACTTGCATTCCATAGCCTCCTCCTGCCCTTCGGAATTCACCACCCTCCTCCCATCCCTGTTCAGCAAAGCTGTGAGCGAATGTAGGAGCAGGCAACTATGGAGTCAAGTCAGGTTTGACATTCCCCTCTCTTTGCCAGCTTCCTTGTGAAACTGACAAGCAAGTCACAGGAACACAGGAAACCTCTGACAATGAGATAGGATTAGGAAGGTTTTGCTATGAGTAATCTTGCACTAAATATAACAAATGTAATCTTGTACCCAAAATGACAAAAGTAATCAACTAAGTCTGAACACTGACCTTGTGAAAGAAATCACATAGACCAGGGGTGTCAAACTCGCAACCTCATGTGACGTATCATGACTTTTTTGCCATTGCCGGCAATGGGGTGGGCACGGTTTCACTATGATGCATCTGGCCCGTGGACTGGCAGTTTGACACACCTGACATAGACTGACATGATAGCAGTGTTGCAATATCTCAGGGGCTGCCACAAAGAAGAGGGAGTCAAGCTATTCTCCAAAGCACCTGAAGGCAGGACAAGAAGCAACAGATGGAAACTAAGCAAAGAGAGAAGCAACCTAGAACTAAGGAGAAATTTTCTGACAGTTAGAGCAATTAATCAGTGGAACAACCTGCCTCCAGAAGCTGTGAATGCTCCAACACTGGAAGCTTTTAAGAAGAGACTGGACAGCCATTTGTCTGAAATGGTATAGGTTTTCCTGCCCGAGCAGGGAGTTGGACTAGATGACCTCCAAGTTCCCTTCCAATATTATTATTATTATTATTATTATTATTATTATTATTATTATTATTATTATTATTATTATTATTATTATTATTATTATTATTATTATTATTGTTGTTGTTGTTGTTGTTGTTGTTGTTGTTGTTGTTGTTTTTGTTGTTGTTGTAAGAAACGTTTTGTATAAATATATGTGCTTTACACAGGGTGCTTGATTTGGATCTCTGTCCCAAGTATGAGGCTCTTATTTCTGCAAAGATAAACATCTGAAAAATTCCTTTCCTTGTTCCAACATGGCTTATTGGCCATTCACACTGGGACAACAGAACCCATCTGAGGCTCAGGCCAACATTTGTTTCAGCAAGTCAACTGCATTATAGGTAGGTCTATCAGGTCTGAACTGCAAAAATCTGACTCTACCACAACATGGCTACAAAAGATACCAAAAATTCTACCCTTTGCCACCATCTATGGCTGCCTGATATTTGCAGCTAGCTTGGTCTAGTGGTTAAGGCACCGGGTTAGAAACAGGGAGACTGTGAGTTCTAGTCCTGCCTTAGGGACAAATACCTTGCTCACTCTCTCTCAGCCCTAGGAAGGAGGCAATAGCAACCCACTTCTGAAATCTTGCCAGAAAAACTTCAGGGACTTCTCCAGGAAGCAACCTGGAGTCAACACTAACTCAAAGACACACAAAAAACCCAAAGCAAAAGGGTGACCCTCATTCTCGTCACTCCAAATCATTATTTCTCATGGTCTCCACCAACTGGGTAAACATTCATTTGAACCCTCTCTGCCATTACAACTTTTGTCTGACTGTATCTGTCAGAATCCATTTATATTTCATTTCTAACCATCTCTTCGGTGCAAAACCCAAATCTCACCCTCCCCTGGATTCTGCCATTCCCAAGGAGAAGAGGGAACTAACATGGGATTTTATTACTTTGACTTCCTTCCTTAATTGTAACCTTTTGTGTATTCCGCCTGCTTGCTATCCATCACAGTATAACCAATTACCAGGCACTCCCCTCTTATCTTGCGGACAGCTAGGAAAGGGGGTGGAAAGTGAGAAAGGAAAGCCTCTGGAATCTGGGTTGTTTCTCCGGATGAAACGTGAGGGGGTGGGAATGATCCTGTTTGTCCCACGAGGGGCTTGCCACCTGGAGCTTGGCTGATCCGGAACTGACCGAATGAACTAAGGGGTGGAGTTTTCTTGGGGACACTTTAAAAATATAGATCTGTGAGGGGTTTCTTCAGATCCTGTCTATTATACCTACTATCTCCTATTTCTTAGTAAAAGTTCCTACTTGGAAAACCTTGTCTCCAAGAGTCCTTCTAAAGAGGAAATGTACTAAAATAATTGTGAAACAAATGTATTCTTGTCCTTAGAACAGACGCTGATCAAGGAAGCCATAATCCTGTTAGCGTAACTACACGTATTCCCGGCTACTGTCTTTAAGAGGAATGTACTAAAGTCCTTGTTTAAGCAAACATAGTCTTGTCCTTAATGCAGATGTTGATTGGGATAACCATATCCTGTCTGTGAAACTACACATACTGCAAATAATTTTCTTCTGTAAACTGTTTTCAGATAAGAATGTGTAGAATATTAACCACATAAGTAACAATGTATAACAATGTATAACAAAGTATTACTAGGAATTAGAGGTGTATAAATATGTCTGTTCATGAGCTCTTCGGGGTTCAGACCTTTTGCTTTGTTTAAGCCTTCTGAACCTGCGCATTAAACCTTTCCTTTCTTGAAGAGCTGGCGTGAGTCTCTTCTTTCTACAACAGTTCCATGGCGACCACGAAGGGACTTCATTGCGAGGCGATGTTTCACTGAGGGCAGCCCGACCCCTCGCACCCGACGAGAGGCCACTTCTGAAACATTCTCCAGGCGCCACGGGGAAAGCACCTCTGGGAGACAGCAGTGACACCTCTGCGGGGTCGATGGTGCTGACGGCTAGTCCAAGATCCCTTGAGGGAAGGAAAGGAGGTCTGAACGCGAATCCTGGCCAGGACGGGGAAAGGACGAGGTGTGAAGACACCTCAGGCGAGTATGTGTTAAAGGGGAAAAGTACCTATCTCATTTGAAGATAGAAGAGGGGGACTGATCACCCTCCTGAACTTGGGTCTAGTCTGTGTGTTAGCTTGTGTATATGTTAAAGTTGTGAAGTACCTATCTCACCTGAAGATAGAAAAGGGGGACTGATCACTCTCCTGGACTTGGGACGGTGATCCTAAAGTAGCCCGTGTTAGGTTGTGTGTGTGGGGGAGGTTAAGCCATTGCAGTTCCTATTGGTGACTGTTGGAACGTCCGGCACCGTAGGTCAGTGGCAGTGTTCTTAGAATGGGGGGGGGAGAAGCAGTGTTCCCAGCACACCGCTGGAATGCATGTTGAAAGGTTTTGATGATTATTTTAATCATACACAGTATAAAGTCCCCTATCCTAGGGTGACGAAAGAGAGACTGAGGTTTCTATGTGAAAAGCAGTGGTCACATTTGGGGGTTGGGTGGCCGCCAGAGGGTACATTCAAAAATCAGCTCATCAATGACCTTTGGGCCATGATAGCAGCAAATGAGAAGTACCCCAATCAATATCAGTATATAGATCAGTGGTGGAATGCAGTAGAAGAAAAGACAGATGACTTATTGCAATGTCAGGCTGAAATGGTTCGCCTTTGTATTGCTAGATCTAAGGGAAAGAAGCTGGGGGTTGTGTCAGAGAAATTTAAGGACGTGAACAAATTAGAAACAAATGTGTCTGATATCAAGAAAGAGGTGCTATTTGAGGAAGAGGAAATGACTTTTAGACCCCCTCCTTATGTGCCGCGTCCGCTCCCGCTGCCTCAACCTTTAGCAGCAGCAGCTGCTGCAGCGCCAAGTGGAGCGCAGCCAGCAGTCAGAAAGAAGCAAAGGAGAAAGGAGCCCACGGCTCCTAAGGATGAGGAGGATCCTTCTGTGGCTGGGAGTGGTGAAATAGGTGAGGGTGATGATGATGAAGAGGAGGAAGGATTAGCTGCTGGGGTAGATGTATCGGTAGGAGTAATGACAAGGTCAGCGACAGCTAAAGCAGCGGCTGCTAAATGTGGATCAGCAAGTTATAAATCAACAGGGTCAGGTGGAGTTCCACACTATGTTTCAATATGTCCCATTCACCACAACAGATCTCTTGAACTGGAAGCAGCATTATGGTCCTATGACCCACTAAACCAACAGAGATAGCAGACCTGTTTCAGACTATGATGCAAACCCATAACCTCACATGGCAGGATGTACAGCAGTTGTTGAATACACTATTAACTCCGGAGGAAAAGGGGAAGTGGAGAGCCGCAGTTAGGAAATGTGTTATAGACAGGTACCCTAACGTGCAGAATATACAGGTAGAGATACAGACAAGGGCACCGGAGCAGGATCCAGATTGGAATGTTAGGGATGCAGCGCAAAGGACATTGTTGTGGGAATATCAGAATTTAACAGTAGAGGTGCTTTGGAAGGCAGGAAAACCCCCTGTGAATATGTCTAAGCCGTCTTTGGTAATGCAGGGAGCAGATGAATGCCCGGAGAGTTTTTTGCAACGGCTGATAGAGGCTTATGAGCTGTATACGCAGATAGATCCGAGACATGCAGACAATGTACGAATGTTGAATGAGAGATTCATAGCACAAAGTTATGGTGATATAAGGAAGAAGTTACAGAGGTTGGAAGGAGCTCTGGGAAAGAATACAAGTGAATTGTTGGAGGTAGCAAGGAAAGTGTATGTTAATAGGGATAAAGTAGAGAAGAAAGAGAGGGAAGCACGAATGCAGAGGAAAACGGAATTGCTGACGGTAGCGTTACAAGGGAAAACACCGCTGAGGCCAAATCAATGTGCGTATTGTAAGTGTTCTGTACCAGCCTACTACTGGCCCTGCAGAAAAGGCAGGGACAACCCCTTTACAAAAAGGCAAGAGGCTGGAATAAAGCCTGCCAAATTTATTGACAGAAAACAGAGCAAACAGAGCAAAACCAAAACACGAACCATGAAACAGGAGCTATTCAAACAGTTGCCTTCAGCAAACCAGCCTTCCCACACATTCCCCTTTTAAACAGTTCAAGGCGTGGCTTCTCTCTGCCTCCTTCCGAGGTGCCCCATTGCCTTCCTCTGTTTACTCCTGATTGACTGCCTCCTGCGTCGGGCATCCTTGAACAGGGCCAGCTGTGGGTCATCTTCATCCACGCTGTCAGGCTCACACAGCTGGGCCTGTTCTGAACCAGCCCTCTTCTGGCCTTGTAATAAGGCAAACCCCTATTCAGAAAGAAGAGACTGGAGAGCGTCCAAGGCTAAAAGGCATCAGCCAAGATTTATTACGCAGTTAACTAAAACACTAGAGCTTGTCTTCTCAAGTGGAAAAGTTGCTTTCAGCAACCAGCCCCTCCCCAAACACTCCTTTTATAGAGAGCTCAGGGCGTGGTCTCCCTGTGCCTCCTCCCGAGGAGTCCCGCAGCCTTTCTTTGTTTGTTCCTGCTCGACTGCCTCCTGCGTCGGGCGTCCTTGAACAGGGCCAGCTGTGGGTCATCTTCCTCCGCACTCTCGGGCTCACGCAGCTGAGAAGAGGTCCCCGGCTGAGGGCTCTGCAAAGCCTCCAAACCGTCATCAGCCAGTTCGTTTCCCTCCTCCCCCTCATCTGAGTCATCCGATACATCGGAGCCGGCTGTCGGACCCACAGGCTGGCCCTGAGTCACAACAGGGCCTGCGTAGTAACCAGATGAGAGGGGCCTGGCTGAGGCCTCTGCGAAGCCTCAGGGCTGTCCTCTGCAGGCTCTCCAACACCCCCCTCCTCCTCCTCTGAATCGTCCGACCCAACTGCCGAACCCACAGGCTGACCCTGAATCACAACAGTAAGGAAGAAGGTCATTGGCAGAGGGAATGTCTGAAACTAGGGATGAGAGGACGAGGCTGGAGAGGAAGGACAGATTTTGGAAGAGGAAGGACAGATTTTGGAAGAGGAAGGACAGATTTTGGAAGAGGAAGGTCTATAGGAATGGCACAGACTGGATTTTCTTTAAGAGGAAGAGGGAACCGAGGAGGTAGAGGAAGAATGGAGAGTGAACGTGAGATACAAGGGATTGGATTGGCAGGGACAAGTTGGATGGATTGATGGGGACCGGGCTTAGAGGAGGCCTCCCCTGAGCCTTTGGTAACTATGAATATAGGGGGTCATAAGACGATGTTTTTGGTAGATATGGGAGCAGGAAGGTCAGTCATAAATAGCCCAGTTTCAGCACCTGGACCCCATCAAATACAGGTTCAAGGAGTGTCAGGACAGATATTGGGACAGCAGGTCCTAAAACCAGTCACATGTATTTTTAATGGATTGCAAATTCAACATGAGTTCTTATACATCCCTGAATGCCCAATACACTTATTAGGCAGAGATTTGCTCAGCAAACTAGGTGCCACAATCTCTTTTGACGAAGGCCAGCAGCCTGAAGCAATGTGGAGACTCATGGTAACTAGATCAGCTATTGAGCTAAATAATAAGGAGAAATGGAGGGAATTTGAGGTTCCAGGTATATGGGCAGAGGATAACCCTCCTGGATTTGCAGCTCATCATCCTTCGATAATAGTGGAGGTGAAGCCCCTGGCTACGCCAGTTCATATTTGTCAGCGCCCGTGCTCTAATGAGGCCATAGCTGCGATATATGAAAGTATTCAAAAATACCTTAGAGCAGGGATTTTGGTGCCCATTCAGTCACCTTGGAACACTCCCATTTTGCCAATCAAAAAGCCAGATGGAAATTTTCACCCCGTGCAAGATTTAAGGATTATAAATTCAATAACAGAAACCATACATCCTGTTGTGTCAAACCCATATACGCTCCTTAGTTTGATTCCACCAACTGTTAGGTGGTTCTCAGTAATAGATTTAAAGGATGCCTTTTTCACAATCCCAATCCACAAGATTAGTCAGCCATTATTTGCATTTGAGTGGGAGAGCCCGGGGACAGGTCAGAAGAGGCAATACACATGGACTCGACTTCCCCAGGGGTTTAAGAACTCACTCACCTTGTTTGGTACTGCTCTAGGAAAAGACTTGCAGCATTATGTACCCCGACAACCTGGAGATATAGTTTTACAGTATGTAGATGATGTCTTGGTCACAGGCAAAACAGAGGAATTGTGTTGGGATAATACGAGAACTCTTTTGCTTTTGTTATTAAAATGTGGTTATCAGGTGTCCAAAAAGAAAGCACAATTGGTACAGCAGAAAGTAAGATACTTAGGATATGATATTATGCATGGTCAGAGAGCCCTAGGACAAGAAAGGAAGCAGGCACTTCTAGCCATTGCGGAACCAGTAAACAGAAGGCAGCTGTGAGGTTCTTTGGGGCTAGCTAGCTTTTGCAGAATTTGGATACCTAATTTTGCACTGATGGCAGCTCCGCTTTATACAGCTACAAAGGGGGGGTGGTGACTTTGAACCTTTTCAGTGGGGAGGAGAACAAAGAAGGGCTTTTAAGGACATTAAGCTTGCTCTTACAGCAGCACCAGCTTTGGTTTTACCCAATTTCAAGAAGGATTTCAATCTATATGTAGATACAAAAAAGAATGTTGCATTGGGAGTGTTGACACAGTAGCTGGGGCAGTGGCAACAACCAGTGGCTTATCTGTCCAAGCAGCTGGATGGTGTGGCGCAAGGGTGGCCACATTGTTTAAAGATCTTAGCAGCTATAGTGCTCCTTTTGCAAGATTGTAACAAGCTAACCTTCTCATGTCCTGTTAACGTCCATACTCCTCATGCTGTTCAGTCTATTCTGGATAATAAGGGACATTTATGGATAAACAATTAAAGGCTTTTTAAATATCAAGCAATGATGATCGAGAATCCACAAGTTAAATTGGTAGTGTCTAATCGATTGAATCCAGCCTCCCTCCTGCCCATAGAGACTGAATTGGAACATGACTGTTTGCAAGTATTAGATAGTGTCTATGCTAGTCGGCCAGTTCTGTCAGATATCCCTCTTCAACAGGCTGAGCTTAATTGGTACACAGATGGCTCTAGTTATATGCATGAAGGACGAAGGATTGCAGGTTATGCCATTGTAGATGATGATGATGTTAGATGTTTTTGTGCCAGCCATGGCAGTTCCCCAAAAAGGTCATCAGATGGGAGCAAAGAGGCATCTTTGCTCCCACTGGTGGGTCAGGGGTCTCCGGTCCCTGCAGCCCCATTGGAGAGAGTTAATGGTCCTCCAGCCCCCTCACTCTCATTGATAAGGGAGGGGCTGGGGACCCCCATAAAAACCTCTGCTCAGGGGCTGCTCTCTCTCTTGTTCTCTCCTCTTGCTCTCTTGTTGCTTTCTTGTTCAAGCTCCCTCTGGGAATGATCCACGAGCTCAATCCAGGCATGGATGCCTCCATGCCAGGGAACTCTTTCTCTTTACTCTATCTTTAAATAAAGCTTCATCTGATTGCATCCCTGTGTGCTGCCTTTTCCTTCAGTCTCGTGAGGCCATCTCACAAAATGGTAGCAGAGAGGATGGTTTGAGGCAACGCTTCCAAGCCAGCAGCTACAAGCAAGATGCCTGGAGGTTCCAGCAAGAACCCATTTGAGACAGATGGCAGGAGATCCCCGATTGTGACCAGGAGTCTTCAATCAAAGACGGCAGCCCTGCATCCAGCCCCTGACGCAAGCTTCGCTACAGGGACCTTTTCGCATGCCTCCCTACAGCTGCAAGCCACAGAGGGAAGCATGGAAGGCTTACAGTCCACCCAAGACTGCTCAGACACCGGGGAAGCGGCCCGGGCCCAAGCCAAGCGCAGTGTGGACCAGATGACTGAACGGGAATGCAGGGAGCTGCTCCGAACGTTCCTTGCAGCACAAAGGATGCCACAAGCCTCTCCACGAGGGATACCAGCGCAGGGGGCCTCTGGACACCGGGTAAGTCCTTCCCCAGCACCCATGAGGCCCCCTAACATGGCACCGGCCACCCTGGGGGACCCCGGGGACCCAGAGCTTTTGGCGGGAAATTTCCCGCCAAGCTGTGATCTGCAGCTTCCGGAGCCAACCGGAAGCAAGATGGCGGCCCACAGGACACCAACGTGGCTTGATAGGCCTCAGCCAAGCCTCGAGGCCCAGCAATCGGTGGCAGCCAGCCGAAGCGGCATGGAAACCGCCCGGTCTTCCCCACCGGAAAGCCTCAAGGCCTATGATGGCCTCGAAGCCTGCCCAGCCGAGCCTACTGCAGCAGAGATTGGAGCAACTATCCGGACTCTGGTTGCGGCTCTGGAGGCCAAAACGACCGTGGCCTCGACATCGGGGGTAGCCAGCCTCCCTCGCTACCCCCAGGAGCCTCCCAGAGGAGCTCCGAGGCCTCCAACCCTCTGCCCAGGACCTAACTGCCGGGAGGCATCCGGCCTGGAGCCTCCCAGCTACGTCTTGCAATGCCAGAGGGCCCCCAGTGAACCCCCGGGCCCTCCGGCCTACTTTTTGCCACCGCCCAGACGCCCTGCTTGCCAGATGGTCTTCGGGGGGCCTCCGGACGAGGCCCCCTCCTCCAGCACCATCTTCAGCCGCCTCCAGGGTCTTCAGGACCAGCGATGGGCTCCTCCGGGCGACCCTGGGCGTCTCTGTGCCATCCCGGCCCCATCCTGCAGTCTTCGCCCCCCGGTGAGTGTTCCAGTGCCGGGAGGGCTTCAGGAGGAATCTTCGGGGCTTCTGCGGCCTTCATCCCCTCTTCGGGCCCAAATACCGGCCTGCAGGCCTAGGCCTGGGACTGGCCCAGAGGCAGAGAGAGAGACATCCGCTCCCTCCGCCTCCTGGGCTCAAATGAGTTCTGAGCATGCCCAGTCAGAGCCATCCAAAAATCAGAGAAAAATACCACCACCTGCCAGCAGAGGGATCCCTTTTCCATTCACCTCAATGGAGAACTCACAGATGTATAGAAATGGACAAAGAGCTAAGGAAAATTCCGGGCCCCAAGCGTGGTCCCAATCAAGGAAGGGGCAAGGGGCAAGGAAGGGGGCGTGGTGTGTGTACTTGTGCTCTCACCCCCACCACAAAGGCTGATAGCCCCACTGACCTATGGTTACTGGACTCTGGAGCTTCATCTCACATTACCAATATGAAACAAGGGTTTAAAAGGTTAAAGAAAATTAACTCATCTGTCAAGGTGGCCAATGGTGATAAGGCTTTGGTTGTTGGGGAGGGCACTGTCTCTGTACCGGGGCTGGGAAATGTTGAAGGGGTACTACATGCTCCCTCCATTGCCAACAATCTGTTAAGCATTATCAAATTATGTGACGATGACAGGGTGGAAGTTTTATTTCGCAAAGGGGGAGGTCATGTCACCCGGAACCAGAGGGTCATTGGAAGTATTGCCATCATAAATGGTTTGCCATACTTCTCCCCTGAGAACCCAGCCACAGAGGACAGTCCACCGGGTGCCACCTCAGAAGGGGCCTGCACAGAGAAAGAGAGAAAGCCCCCACAGCAAGCCCCATGGCTTTCCAAGGGCAGTGTGGACAAGAAACCTGAACCTCAGCAGGCACCTAAAGCACCGCTCAAGGCAACCAGAGCCAAGAGGGTGTCAGTGGGGAAGCCGCTCCACGATAAGTGTGCCCATCTCTTACACCGAAGATTAGGTCATGCAAGCTTCCCTGTGGTTAAAAAGATGGGAGAGTTTGCTGAGGGAGTCCAGCTCAAGGATTGTGAGGTATTCCTGGACTGTGCCATCTGTAAGAGGGCAAAGAGGAAGGCTGCCCCCATCCCTAAGGTGTCACTGTGTAAGACTCAATACCCGTACCAACTAGTCCATATTGATTTGGTTGGGCCTTTCACACCATCCCTAGGGAAAAGACAGTATTTTCTCACTGCCGTTGACGATTTTTCACGGTACGGCCACGTGTATACCCTCACAGAAAAATCCGAAGCCTTTGAAGCCATAAGATCACTGTACAACTTTGTAGAGACCCAGTATAAGACCAAGATCGCACAACTACAGAGTGACCGCGGGGCTGAGGTCATGTCCCGAAAATTCCAGGACTGGGTAAGGCGTAAGGGCATCCGCCATTTTCGTACCGTGCCATTCACTCCCTCTCAAAATGGCGTGGCAGAGAAAAGAAATGGAATCCTGCAAACTATGATGCGTAGTCTGATTGCAGACGCTGGGGTCGCAGAATCATACTGGGCAGAGGCGGTGCACTACGCCAATTACACCTTAAACCAGACCTGGAGCAGTGTTGTGGACCAGACCCCATATTTCCTGGTCCACGGTAGGAAACCAAGTCTGGGACACTTGCGTGTGTTTGGCTCCTACGCTTGGGTGCACATCCCCAAGCAGCTGCAGAAGAAGGGGAGATCTGTCTCCCAGAGACTAAGGTTCTTGGGCTATGCTCCTGGCTCCAAGGCCTACTGTTTCCTGGGAGAAGGGGGCAGGACTGTGACTTCCCAATCTGCCTCCTTCGAAGAGGACTCCAATTGGACCCAGATTCACTCAAATGATCTGAGCCCATATATCAACCGACCCAGCAAGGACACACCGACCACGACATCACCTGAGACGACCACATACCCTGCCACCGACGAAAGTGAGGAACAAGAGGAAGATGTCATCCTACCTGGTTCAGATGGGGAGGATGAGCCATCCAGTCCAAAAGGGGAAGACACGCCGTCTTCACCCCCAGCGACGCCTCAGAGACCCGCGATACCCAGCACCTGGGACCGAGGGTCCACACGTCCTAATTATGAAATGCCGGCGGACGTGGAACCCGCAGAAGAAAAAGGCGGTGAGTGGCAGAAGGTCAGGAGATCAAAGCGGTCCAACAAAGGGGTCTCGCCAAAGAGAATCGACATTGGGCACATCGCGTCCGTCAACAGCGTTGTGATCACCCCAAAATCCTTCTCTGACATCCAGGAGCTGCCCATCGAAGAACAGGAGAAATGGCAGCTTGCGATGGAGCAGGAGATGGAGAGCCTGAGAAAGTTAAAGGTCTTCACCCCCCAGCAACCACCAAAGGAGAGGAAAATCATTGGCACAAGGTGGGTTTTCAAGGCCAAACCACTTGCCAATGGCCTCTACCTGTATAAGGCCCGTTTGGTAGCTCAGGGGTTCGCCCACCGCTACATGGAGGACTACGGGGAGACCTACTCTCCAACCGTCCGGGCAGAGAGCGTCAAGGCCGCCCTCGTAACTGCAGCCGCTCTGGGGGAGGAAGTCTACCAATTCGACAACCAGACGGCTTACCTCCACGCCAACGTGGACCGGCAGATCTACGTGAGGGCCCCTCCTGGCTACCAGCAGGAGGGGGGAAACACATGGCTGCTCCGAAAAGGGTTATATGGCCTCAGGCAGTCGGGGAAACTATGGTACGACTGCCTTAGAAAAAGTTTAGAACGAGTTGGTTTCACTGCATCCCATGCAGATGAATGTGTTTTCACATGCAACTCCAAGGGTACCACAGAACGGGTGTTAGTTTATGTGGACGACCTCCTATATGTAGGGCCTGACAAGGAAGGGTATGATAAATTTGCCAAGGCCCTGGGGGAAAAGTTTACCCTGAAGTCTTTGGGGCGGGTTGACAGGTACTTGGGTGTGCACATCTTGGCCACTAAGGAGGGGTTCGCCCTATCTCAGAAAGAAAAGATTGAGGAGTTATTGGCCAAATGAAAAATGGCAGAATCTAACCCAACGCGTAGCCCGATAAAAAGTGACTATTACAGTCACACTCACAAGGACGGTCCTGAGTTCACAGATAATAAGCTTTACAGATCTGTGATCGGCTCCTTGCTATATATCAGCAATTGGAGCAGGCCTGACATAGCTTTAGCTGTGAATCTACTGTCCAGGCATGTGGAACACCCAAAGGAATTCCACTGGACTGCTGTTAAGAGGGTACCTAGGTACCTCAGTGGCACGACCGATGCTCTCCTTGTGCTGGAGCCAGAGAAGGGGAAGACGGCCCAGCTCTCCGCTTACTCAGACGCAGACTGGGCTGGCGACACCAAGAGTAGACGGAGCACCTCTGGTTTCCTCATATTGCTAAATGGCTGTCCTATCCATTGGCATGTTAGGCAGCAAAAATTTGTTTCTTGCTCCACGGCAGAGGCTGAATATGCCAGCCTGTCAGACACGGCCAATGATTTGATTTGGTTCGATGCTCTGATAACGAGCATCTGGGCATCTCCCCCTCTGCCCATCCAAATTCAAGAGTATAATACGGCTGCAATTGCAATCTCGGGGGCATATGCAGTGGGCTCTAGGTCCCGCCACATAGACATACGCTATAAAAATGTCAGGCAGCTTGCCAAAATGGGGTTTATACATGTTGAGCATTGTAATACAACTGACCAGATAGCTGACCTGTTCACCAAACCTGTACCCATTGACCGGCACAACCTTCTGTGTAAGCGTTTGTGTTTGGTCTTCTGAACGTGTATATGCATGTCTATGACACCTGCTCGCCCCCTCACATACATTCACTGGTCCCTGTCATTGGCTGGCAAGAAGGGGAATTGTTAGATGTTTTTATGCCAGCCATGGCCGTTCCCCAAAAAGGTCATCAGATGGGAGCAAAGAGGCATCTTTTCTCCCACTGGTGGGTCAGGGGTCTCCGGCCCCTGCAGCCCCATTGGAGAGAGTTAATGGTCCTCCAGCCCCCTCACTCTCATTGGTAAGGGAGGGGCTGGGGACCCCCATAAAAAACCTCTGCTCAGGGGCTGCTCTCTCTCTTGTTCTCTCCTCTTGCTCTCTTGTTGCTTTCTTGTTCAAGCTCCCTCTGGGAATGATCCATGAGCTCAATCCAGGCATGGATGCCTCCATGCCAGGGAACTCTTTCTCTTTACTCTATCTTTAAATAAAGCTTCATCTGATTGCATCCCTGCGTGCTGCCTTTTCCTTGGAAGCACCTCAACGAACCATTGGTCTCGTGAGGCCATCTCACAGATGATGTCGTGGAAAGTGGTCCTCTAAGGAATGGACATAGTGCACAGGTGGCGGAACTGTGGGCACTTATTAGAGTGCTGGAGTTAGCTGAATGAAGGACACTGAATGTGTGGACAGATAGCAAGTATGCTTTCTTAACGTTACATGCACATGGTGCTGTTTATAAGGAAAGAGGGTTTAGAGACTCGGCGGGCAAACAAGTACAGCATGGACATTTAATTCTGCGTCTCATTGATGCGGTTAAAAAACCAATGAAAGTATCAGTAATGCACTGTAAGGGACACCAGAGAGGAAGTGATAAGGTGGCTATTGGGAATAGGAAGGCAGATCTGGAAGCAAAACGTTTGGCTAAGAAGACAGGGGCTACACTGGATTTGTCAATACATGTGGCTATGGATCTGGGAGTGTTGTCTGCTGAAATAAAGCCAACATATTCTCAGCAGGAATGTATAAAGGCAGTAAACGACCTCAAAGCAACTATTAGGGATGGTTGGTATCTGTTACCAGACAAACGGATCTTCATGCCAGCCTCTGTGGCCTGGACGTTGGTTCAAGCATCCCATGTTGCTACTCATATGGGGAAGACAGTACTAGAAATGGCATTGGGAAGGGATTATTTCATTAATGGACTCACAGGCATGGCAGCACGCATAACATCTCAGTGTACAACGTGTGCAAGAGTCAATCCCCGGCAAGGACCCCTCTTGCCACCAGGAACCATACCGATGACATATTTCCCAATGGTCTCTGTAATGCTAGATTTTACTGATATGCCAGAGAGTGGACTATATAAGGCTATGTTAGTAATTTTTGACATGTATACCAGATGGCCTGAAGCATTCCCTACAAAAACCAAACAGGCTAAGGAGGTTGCAAGAATGCTGCTAAAAGAACTAATTCCCAGGTTTGGGAGTCCGTCTTTCATTTCTTCAGATAATGGTCCTGAATTTGTCCATCATATAAACCAAGCTATAGCTCAAGCAATAGGGTCTAAATGGAGGTTTCACAGTATGTTCCATCCGCAGTCGGGGGCTAAGGTAGAACGAATGAACCGCACTTTAAAGGAGAAAATTACTAAAATATGTGCTGAGAGCCATTTGAAATGGCCGGATGCTTTGCCCTTAGCACTGTATTCTGTGAGGTGTGCGCTGCAAAAACAGTACAGATTATCCCCGTTTGAATTGATTTTTGGTCATCCTCCCACTTTGTTACAACGAAACTTGATGGGATGGCCAGATTTGGGACATAAGGGGGGAGTGTGGAACATGGAGATGGTACAAGAACTAAATAAACAGGTTAAAAAGCTTCGAGGTTATGTGCTGGAACAAACCCCTCCTAGAATAGTAACAAAGTGTCATCCCTTCAAACCTGGAGACAGAGTCTGGGTGAAACATTGGAAGCGGGAACAGCTAGAAGGCAGATGGAAAGGACCGTATGTTGTTATCTTTTATTTTATTGAAAAGTTTTAAAATACATTTTTGAAACATATACCCCATCTACCCCACCCCCCTCCCCATCCCTCCCATCCCAACACACACACCCGACTTCCCAGAGCCGAATACAGGGTATTACATCATACAATCTTACTCTAAAATATATATATTTATATTTATATTTATTAAATTTTTATTTTTTATTTTTTTTATTTTTTTATTTTTATTTTTATAATTATATTCTAATTACTATAATTAGTCTTTATACCCTATCACACTTTAACTCTCCTTAGCCATAGAAAAGAAAAATAATATAACCTCTAATTACAATAACTAATAACTATTCAAATGCTAAATGATACTTTGTAGTCCCACATTTGTTCTGAATATAATCAATCCATCTTCTCCATTCCACTATATATCTCTGTTGTGAGTGATCTTTCACATATGCCGAGATTTTAGCCATTTCTGCCAAGTTCGAAACTTTCAAAGTCCATTCTTCAATAGTAGGCAGGTCCTCCTTCTTCCAGTATTGCGCTACCAAAAGTCTTGCAGCTGTTATTAAATTCAGCATCAATTTAGTTTCTATAACAGTACAATCAGTGATAATACCCAACAAAAACAGTTGTGGTAAAAATCTTATCTTTTAAAAATCTTCTGCATGTTCCACCAAATTTTAATCCCAAAAGCTTTAACTTTTTTACAAGTCCACCATACATGATAATACGTTGCATCATCACAACCACATCTCCAACATTTTGGCTGACAATTTGGATACATACATGCTAATTTTTTGGGATCTAAATGCCATCTATAAAACATTTTGTAAAAATTCTCCCTTAGATTTTGTGCCTGTGTGAATTTAACATTCCTAACCCATATTTTCTCCCAACTATCCATTATTATTGGTTCTTGAAAGTTCTGGGCCCATTTTATCATACAATCCTTAACCAGTTCCGCTTCTGAATCAATTTCTATCAATGCATTATATATCCTTCGTATATGCGCTCGACTTTGATCTCTAATTTGCTTTACCAAATTCCCATCTGATATTGAAATAACAATTTTCTGATCTTCTTTCCATCTAGCCTGTAACTGCCCATACTGAAACCAAGTTTGTACTATTTTTTCTTCTTTTAAAATATTGAAAGACTTCAATTGCCATTCATTCTTTTCCAATCTAAGAATTTCTTTATATGTTATCACATCATGTTTAAATCCGGATTGAATTATTCTAAACAATTCTTTTAAAGGTTCCACCATCTCTAATTGTAAATTTTTATAATAAGTAGCAGTCAATCCCTCTGTCCCAGGTGCCTTTCCTACTTTTAATTGTTTAATTGCTAGAATAATTTCTTCAGTGGTTATCAATTGATTCATCTCTTCCCGTTGCTCTTGTGTGAGCGCCGGGATCTTCACTCCTTGCAAATAACTATCTATGTCTAAACCTTGACTTTTATCCCTTGCATACAGCTTAGAATAAAATTCAACAAAGGCCTTTATGAGATTTTGCTGAAATACTTCTTTACCCTTATATTCTATCTTATGTATATGATGAGATCTTTGTTTTTTCCTTAATAAATAAGCTAACCACCTACCAGGTTTATTTGCGTTATTAAAAATTTTATGTTTAGCATATCTTAAATTAGTTGCCACCTGGTCCGCCATTAGCATATCAAACTGACTTCTTAACAAATTAATTGATTCTTTTAGCCTCTTATCAGATGGATCCATAGTAAAAGCTTTCTCTTTCCTCTTTATTTCCTCCTCTATTTCTTTATGCTTAAATTCCATTCTACGTCTATATTTATTATTCAGATATATCAAGACTCCTCTCATGTAAGCTTTACTTGCATCCCATACCATTTCAATAGAGGTGCCTTTGTGCATATTCATAATAAAAAAATTCTTTCATCTGCTTTTTACATTCTTCCACATTTTCGACATATCTAAATAAATTTTCATTTAATCTCCATGATCTTCTATCACCGTTACCCTTATCCAATTCCATCCAAACTGGACTATGGTCCGATAAGGTTCTTGGACATATCTTGATCTTCTTAATCCTAGAAAAAAAAATCATTAGTAATCAATATAAAATCAATCCTCGAAAAAGATTGATGTCTGTCAGAAAAAAAAGTAAAATCCTTTTCATCCACGTTTCTTTCTCTCCAAATATCTCTCAATTCCAAATCATCTTTCAAATCAAAAAAAGATCTAGGCAATCTAGCATGATTAGGAGTATTTTTTAAAAATCCTTTCGTATCCTTCTGCGTGTCCATCACACCATTCCAGTCTCCCATTAAAATACAAGACTTGTAATCCCATTGAATTATTTTGTTATGTAGCAATTTATAAAATTCTTCTTGTTGATTAGGAGCATATATTCCAATTAAAAGTATTTTCTTCCCTTCAATCAAAAGTTCAATAATAATATATCTTCCTTGTATATCTGCTTCTATTAATTTGGCTATCAAACCCTTCTTCACATATATTACTACACCATTTTTCTTCTCTGGAGCGGATGCAATAAATTGTGTACCCAGTCTCAAATTAATCAGATATTTCTGATCAGATACCCGAATATGCGTCTCTTGCAAACATACAAGTGTGTAGTGTGTAGTGGGGTGCCCCAGGGCTCTGTTCTGGGCCCAGTGCTCTTCAACATTTTCATCAACGATTTGGATGAGGGGATAGATGGGGAACTCATCAAATTTGCAGATGACACCAAGCTGGCAGGAATAGCCAATACTCCAGAAGATAGGCTTAAGATACAGGAGGATCTGGACAGACTCGAACACTGGGCACTATCTAACAAAATGAAATTCAATTGTGAAAAAAGTAAGGCTCTACATTTAGGCAGGAAAAATCAAATGCACAGGTATAGTATAGGTGGTACCTTGCTCGATAGTAGTAACTGTGAGAGGGATCTCGGAGTCCTAGTGGACAATCACTTAAATATGAGCCAGCAGTGTGCTGTAGCTGCAAAAAAAGCCAACACAGTGCTAGGCTGCATTAACAGAGGGATAGAATCAAGATCACGTGAAGTATTAATACCACTTTACAATGCCTTGGTAAGGCCACACCTGGAATACTGCATCCAGTTTTGGTCACCACGATGTAAAAAAGATGTCGAGACTCTAGAAAGAGTACAGAGAAGAGCAACAAAGATGATTGGGGGACTGGAGGCTAAAACATATAGGGAACGGTTGCTGGAATTGGGTATGTGTAGTTTAATGAAGAGAAGGGTGAGGGGTGACATGATAGCAGTGTTCCAATATCTCAGGGGCTGCCACAAAGAAGAGGGAGCCAGGCTGTTCTCCAGAGCACCT
Source organism: Vipera berus (assembly GCF_964194415.1). Lineage (NCBI taxonomy): Eukaryota > Metazoa > Chordata > Lepidosauria > Squamata > Viperidae > Vipera > Vipera berus. Next base: position 18,555,191 of record NC_138210.1, on the reverse strand, counting down.
GAGAGCAGGACAAGAAGCAATGGATGGAAACTAGTCAAGGAGAGAAGCAACCTAGAACTAAGGAGAAATTTCCTGACAGTTAGAACAATTAATCAGTGGAACAACCTGCCTCCAGAAGTGGTGAATGCTCCAACACTGGAAGTTTTTAAGAAGAGACTGGACAGCCATTTGTCTGAAATGGTATAGGGTTTCCTGCCTTAGCAGGGGGTTGGACTAGATGACCTCCAAGGTCCCTTCCAACTACTTCTTCTTCTTCTTCTTCTTCTTCTTCTTCTTCTTCTTCTTATTATTATTATTATTATTATTATTATTATTATTATTATTATTATTATTATTATTATTATTAAATTGCTGAGTCACAGCTCCAGTCTCAGATTTATCAAATATTTCTGATCAGATACGCGAATATGCGTCTCTTGCAAACATACAACGTCATTTTTAAAATGTTTCAAATACTGAAATATTTTCTTCCTCTTTTGTGGTGAATTCAAACCATTAACATTCCAAGTCAGGAATTTTGTCGCCATCTTTTGTGACTTGAAGCCTCCAGAGCGCTGCCTGAAGATATTCAGAAATCTGCCTCTTCGGCCTCGCTCCTCCCACTGCTTCACTTGATTCTTGAGTTGTAAACATCAAACATTGATCCTGTTGCCATTGTTGTTGTTGTGCCTTACGTCTAGATGCAGCCCGTGTTATTCTTTGAGTCGAAGTTTCTTCTACTAAAGCCAAGGGTTGCACAATTTCAGAAGACTGCTGTTTTTCTTTTGACTGTTGCTCTCCTTCATCCTTTCATTCTTTATCTTCTGTAGATGGCGGTGAACCTGCTTTCAATACATTAGTATAGAAATCTCGTGCCTTCAAAACTGTATTAAGACGGTACCATATTCCAGCATAATTCACCACAATCCCCATTGGTATCTTCCATCTGAACTGAAGCTGTTGTTTTTTCAATTCTTCTGCCAAAAAAGCAAATTCTTTTCTTTTTCTCAAAACTTTTGGGGGAATCTCTTTCAGAATCAACACTTCTTGACCAGCAATTGTAAATGTCTTATTATAAAAAATTTGGATAATCTCATTTCTTATCCTCCTCTTCGTAAAGTACACCAGCACATCTCTTGGCAATTTCCTCTGCCTGGCAATCCAAGAGTTAACTCTGAAGACTTTATCTATCTCACCAGAAAATTCTTTGGGTTGAAACCCCAAATTAGGTGCCAAAGCATCCACCAACATCTCTTGCAAATTCTCCTCAGAATTCTCTTTCAAACCTCTGATCCTCAGGGCAAACTCCATATCTCTGTACTGTATCATCACAACCTCTTCAAAACCGATTGGCTTTGGATTATCTATTGGCAAAAGAAGGTGGAGTGTGTGGAAAATTCAATCTTTCAAATTGTTGTCTTCAAATCGATGAAACTGGACAGGTAATCAAACAATTAACCACTGAAATGAGGCAATTGACACACAATGCAGATCAAACCTGGAAGGGTTTTAATTTCCAAGAGATTTTCAGTGGATGGTTTCCCAAACTTCCAGGGTTACAAGCAATCGTAGCTCTCATAGGACTGATAGCTGCAGGATGTGTGCTGATTCCTTGTATCTTGCCTATTTTTATAAGAACTATATCCAATAGCTTAGCTTTACTTGCTGAAAGAAAAGCGACTGCACAGGTAATGGCAATGTGGGAATATGAAAGATTACAAACCAAAGAAGACCTCTGTTGAGACTCATCGTCACAAGTTGAGATAAGTCTCAAAAGGGGGGAATAAAGAGTAAATGTACTAAAATAATTGTGAAACAAACATATTCTTGTCCTTAGAACAGACGCTGATCAAGGAAGCCATAATCCTGTTAGCGTAACTACACGTATTCCTGGCGACTGTCTTAAAGAGGAATGTACTAAAGAGGGAACAAACATGGGATTTTATTACTTTGACTTCCTTCCTTAATTGTAACCTTTTGTGTATTCCGCCTGCCTGCTATCCATCACAGTATAACCAATTACCAGGCACTCCCCTCTTATCTTGCGGACAGCTAGGAAAGGGGGTGGAAAGTGAGAAAGGAAAGCCTCTGGAATCTGGGTTGTTTCTCCGGATGAAACGTGAGGGGGTGGGAATGATCCTGTTTGTCCCATGAGGGGCTTGCCACCTGGAGCTTGGCTGATCCGGAACTGACCGAATGAACTAAGGGGTGGAGTTTTCTTGGGGACACTTTAAAAATATAGATCTGTGAGGGGTTTCTTCAGATCCTGTCTATTATGCCTACTATCTCCTATTTCTTAGTAAAAGTTCCTACTTGGAAAACCTTGTCTCCAAGAGTCCTTCTAAAGAGGAAATGTACTAAAATAATTGTGAAACAAATGTATTCTTGTCCTTAGAACAGACGCTGATCAAGGAAGCCATAATCCTGTTAGCATAACTACACGTATTCCCGGCTACTGTCTTTAAGAGGAATGTACTAAAGTCCTTGTTTAAGCAAACATAGTCTTGTCCTTAATGCAGATGTTGATTGGGATAACCATATCCTGTCTGTGAAACTACACGTACTGCAAATAATTTTCTTCTGTAAACTGTTTTCAGATAAGAATGTGTAGAATATTAACCACATAAGTAACAATGTATAACAATGTATAACAATGTATTACTAGGAATTAGAGGTGTATAAATATGTCTGTTCATGAGCTCTTCGGGTTTCAGACCTTTTGCTTTGTTTAAGCCTTCTGAACCTGCACATTAAACCTTTCCTTTCTTGAAGAGCTGGCGTGAGTCTCTTCTTTCTACAACACTTCTTTCCTAAGATGTGGGCTGAAGTGAGTTCTGACAGTATCTAAATATCCAGGAAATTTTTGGAGCCACTGGTTTTTTGCCCATTCGACCCAAAAGCCAACTGAACAGGAATCCAAGGGAAAACCTCAAATCCTGCAGTGAATTTTAGATTATAAATTGATGAGTTTTACTGCCTTGGATTAAAAGTATCACTTCATATAATCATGTCAGATGCTGAATCATGCTTTCAATGGGGTCCCTCCCTATGTGGGAGCCAAATAAATTGCCTGCTGTTAAAAAAGGTCTTAGCTTTTATCTATTTTGTACTACACATATTTATATTGAAATGCCTGAGAAGTGGCCTAATCAGGCTCTCTAAATCCTGAAAGCAGTTTACCGTACACTGTAGCTTTGGCTACCTCTCCTCTGCTTCTGGGGGGGGGGGTGTGTGTCTCAATTTTAATGTCAGCAATACTAATTCAGAAAAATGGCTTGAGAGCCCAGCCGAGCTGAGCATTAAAGAGAAGATATGAAGCCAGGCAAATTGCCTTTGTCAAAAATCCAGGAAGCACTGTAGGAGAGCAGAAGAGCATTTTAACTGTAAAAATGCAGGGGAAATAAGAATAGTGAGGCTTGGCATTTTGGACAACACATCATGGAGGATTTGATATGCTTGATGTGAAATCACTTTTGTTAGAGGCAGTTTGGTCTAGTGGTTAAGTCATCAGCGTAGAACCTGGGAGATCATGAGTTCTAGTCCTGCCTTAGGCATGAAAGCCAGCTGGTTGACTTTGGGCCAGTCACTCTCTCTCAGCTCATCCCACCTCACAGGGCTGTTGTTGTGGGAAAAATAGGAGGAGGAAGGTGTATTTGGAATGTTTGCCTCCTTGAGTTACTTACAAAAACAATAAAGGCAGGAGAAAAATAAATAATAAATTAAATAAAATGGCCATGGGTCTCCAGTGCTGCTAAGCTAACCTTTGGCTGGGGGGGGGAGGGCTGGGGTTCAGTCTAGAGTTGCAATCTCACCACATCTGGAGGATGGAAGTTTGAGGAATTAAGGAACATCAAGAAATTGTTGGAAGAAAAGTCTTCTTCATGGTTCCATCCAAGCCGGGGATAAACAACATGGTGACTGCTTTAGGAAGCTTGATAGAAGGTTACAGTTTATTGCAGAGGAAAGCCAGACAGAAAAATAGATCCAGCAGAAAAGGACTGAGCACATGTGGGGAGTGGGTTTTTATACCCCCTGGACTCTATTGTTTGGTTATTTCCTGTTTCAGGCTTTGTATTTCCTGTGTCAAGTATTCTGACCTGAGTCTGGGTGTGCCTTTCTAGGATTCTTGATGGTTGTGGGTCAATCCTATTATGTCCAAAGGTCATATCCTGCTTTCCTGGGGCTGGAGTATGTAGATCTTAGGTCTTTTGTCTTCCTAAGCTTCTAGCTCCAACCTTCTTGATAGTTTACATTTGCATGTGTACAGAGCTTGGCGGAGAGCTAGGGCTATTAAGCAAACTGGGCATGCTTTCCTGGTTCTTCAATATCTTTTTTAGGAAATATATTTTTCTGCCCTTTTAATATTTCCTTTTCTGGGGAGCTGACTTCCCTTAGAATATTGGGTAGCAATGAGACACCCCAATATAATTTTACCCTTTGCCAATTCTCTGCACTCTCACCAGGTTTGCAAATAAATATAGTCACTTTATTGGCATTAGCATAATCAGTTTGGATGATTAAATGCCCAGTGCACTGCTTAGAATAAGCAGGAGGAGCCATTTTCAAAGGAAGTGAAATAATATTCATTATTTTCAAGGGAGAGAGACTGTTTGGTGTAGTTGTTAAGCCACCAGCCTAGAAACCAAGAGATTATGAGTTCTAGCCCTGCCTTGGGCACAAAAGTAGCTGGATGACTTTGAGGCAGTCATTCTTGCTCAGCCCTAGGAAGAAGGCAAGGGCAAACCACTTCCAAAAATCTTGCCAAGAAAACTTCAGTGACTTCTCCAGGCAGTTTCCAGGAGTCAACACTGACCCGAAGACATTAAAAAACATAAAAACTTTCAAAAGAGGAGTGGAAACATTTGAGTATAAAATCCCATTTCTATAATTATGCAGATGCATTACTACAAGGTGTGGGAAAAATCCAGAGAAAGAAATCTTTGGGGAAATATTAAAAAGCCAGAATATATTTTCCCAAAGGAATAATGGTGAAGATCTTAAAAAAGACAGAAACCAGCCCCCAGAAATCAGCCCCAGCCCCTAGGCAGAGGCCAGCTTTTAGAAATGCAAATTCAATAATCCATTCAGGAAGGTTGGAGCCAGGAAGCTAGAAATTAAGAAGACAAAGACCCCTAAAATCTACATACCCCCACCCAAATTCTGAGGACAGGAGATATGATAGGATTAACCCACCAATACCAAAAGGACACACTCAGACTCAGGTCAAAGTACATGACACAGGAAATACAAGGCCTCAAACAGGAACAGGAAACAACCTCAAGAGCCCCAGAAGGTATAAAAGCCCACCACTCTGCTCCATGTGGTCAGTTTTTCCCAGAGCCATCTTTCTGTCTGGCTCTCCTCTTCAATAAACTACAACCGTCTTTCTAACGCAGTCTTCATGTTGTTTATTCCCAGCTTGGACTGGACCCTGATGAAGATTTTTCCTTCAACAAAGGAAAACTGATTATCACAAAATTGCTTTATGGGCCCTTTGGCAGAATCCTAATAAGAACCACCTCCCATTTGGCAAAAAAAGGTTAAAATCCCTGGTATTTTTCTTTGGAACAATTTTGTCCTGTAACATAAGCAAACAAAAACTTCATGAGCTGGGCCAGAGAACAAGAATGGACAGGATAAATTGTTTCAACTCAAAATCCTTGTGAATTTGACTTCCACAGCACTGAGACTTTAGCACCTCACAACCTACTGACCATAAAGGATAGGGTGCTATAGATAGAGTTAAGAATTTACTCTTAGTCCTTCACACAGCCTACTCTTTTTCTATATTGCTAAACCTCAAGGCTATCTTCTTTTCTTTAACTTTCTTTAACTTTCTTTCTGATAGGATGTCACTTTGCCTTTCTCTTCCATGAATTTCCTTAAACCTGAAGGGGGATAGGCAAAACCTGGATGTTAGAGTTATTATTATTATTATTAATTATATTTTTATACCGCCCTTCTCCCGAAGGACTCAGGGCGGTGTACAGGGCAATAAATATAAAAAAGCAGAATACAAAAATTAAAAAACGATTAAATATTTAGCCCAATTTAAAACAGTATTAAAACATAATTAAAACCCCAACCCTAACCCATCAGACCAGGTCAGAACTGCTCGAATAGATATGGAGGTCGGGGAAGGAGCGGAGGTCGGGGGCCGTCCGGAGCTCAACCGGCAAGCGGTTCCATAGGTCTGGCGTGCCCACAGAGAACGCTCTCCCCCTGGGGGCCACCAATCGACATTCTTTGATCGGAGGCACCCTGAGGAGGCCCTCTCTGTGGGAGCGCACTGGACGGAGGGAAGTTGACGCCGGCCGCAGGTGTTGCCGTAGGTAATCCGGACCCATGCCATGTAGGGCTTTGTAAGTCATTACTAGCACCTTGAATCTCACCCGGAGGGCAACCGGCAGCCAATGCAGCTCGCGGAGCAAAGGTGTAGCATGGGAGTATCGGGAGACCCCCAGCACAACTCGCGCGGCTGCATTCTGCACCAGTTGGAGTCTCCGAGTGGACTTCAAGGGCAGCCCCATGTAGAGAGCATTACAGTAGTCTAGACGAGAAGTCACGAGCGCATGAGTGACTGTACGCAAGGCATCCCGGTCTAGATAGGGTCGCAACTGGCGCACCAGGCGAACCTGGGCAAAGGCCCCCCTAGTCACAGCTCCTATATGCTCTTCTAAAGAGAGCTGTGAATCTAGAAGGACCCCCAAGTTGCGCGCCCTATCTACGGGGGGTAATAGCTCACCCCCCATGGCCAAAGATGGAATAATCGGAATTTCCCGGGATGCCGGCACGAACAGCCACTCAGTCTTGTCAGGGTTGAGTCGAAGCCTGTTCCTCCCCATCCAGACCCGGACCGCCTCCAGGCAGCGGGACATCACGTCGAGGGCATCACTGGGGTGGTTTGGGGTCGAAATAAAAAGCTGGGTATCATCAGCATATTGATGATACCCAACTCCAAAACCACGAATGATCTCACCCAGCGGGTTCATATAGATGTTGAACAGGAGAGGCGAGAGAACCGATCCCTGAGGAACTCCACAAATGAGAGGTCTCAAGGTCGATCTCTGCCCCCCTGCCAACACCGACTGCGAGCGTCCCAGAAGGTAGGAGGAGAACCACTGGAGAACTGTGCCTCCCACTCCTAACCCCCTGAGACGTCGCAGCAGGATACCATGGTCGATGGTATCAAAAGCCGCTGAGAGGTCTAAAAGGACTAGGACAGAGGAGTAGCCCCTGTCCCGAGCCCGCCAGAGATCATTCACCAGCGCGACCAATGCCGTCTCCGTGCAGTTCACCTAGATTCCTGCTCTCAGAAAAATCTCCAATAAAAAACATTGCTGCCTCCTCCTCCTCCTCCTCAAATTTGTGCTGATTCCTGGTGACTGCCTTGACTAGGCTCTGCAGTTTTCTTGGCACGGTTTTTCATTCCCTCTTTCTTAAGGCTGAGAAAGAGTGACTTTGTGCCTAAGGTGGGACTGGTTTCTAGCATGATGCCTTTACAACTGCATCATATGGGCTCTCTTTGTTCCCTTCCTACCACACATTTTTTTCCTGGGTAAATTCATTAACCAGAATGCCCAGCTCTCCCATCACCACCACCCAGGAGAAAATGACACGTTGTGATGCCGGACAAATTAGATGGCAATCCGGATATGTTTCCTGCTTTTCTGGGACAATGCCATTTGTATATCAGCGTAAGAGCAGCTGATTTCCCCACTGACGCCTGTTCCTGGGCCCTTCTGGCTGGCAGCCATCCTGGCAAGGAGCTCCAACTGCTCCGCTGCTTCCCCCGAGGTCCCCATGCCTGACCGGTTGGCAGCGGAGCCACCAGGACTCTCCCAATGCCGCACAGCCCTCTCTGGTGCCTCCTGGACCAGCCGTTTGGTGGCAGCACCGTCCAACGCCCCCCGAGCCAGCTGGTCGGTGGCAAACCCGGCAGGGAGGCCCGTGTGCACAGCTGTGACTCCTGGCAGTCCTGGAAGCAGCTGGCAGTTGGCCAAAGAGGCAGGGAGCAGCTGGCAGTTGGTCGAAGACGTGGGATGCCGAGGAAGGCCGGCGGCATCCATCGAGTTGAGTTGAGGACCCACGGGGAGGCAGGCAGAGGCTGGACCAGGGGGTGAGGGGCTGGCATGAGAGGCCGCCTCCCCCACCAAATGTTGGGCCCACGAGGCTCAACACATTGCGCGTACTATTCGCAGAAACTGAATCCGTAGGAGTGCAACTATACCATCTGGGAGAAGGAGCTGCTGGCCATCAAAGTGGCGTTCAAGGCCTGGAGGCATCATCTGGAAGGGGCATGGCATCAAATCGAGGTCCAGACGGACCATAAGAATTTGGAAAGCCTGCAGACTGCTCGGAAATTGAACCAATGCCAGATTCGGTGGTCTCTTTTCTTTGCGAGGTTCAATTTCCGTGTCACTTATATACCCAGCGGTCGCAACCAAAGAGTGGATGCTCTGTCCAGGAAGCCTGAATTTTCCCAAGCGGAAGACAAGCTTCTGCCAAGGACAGTGCTCCACATCAAGTCTTTTGCTGCGGTGTGGGAGCTGATAGATATACGGGCTCAGATTCGGAAGGCACAGCAGCAGGATGTGTGGATGGCTCAGCAGAAGGAGGAGGTGGGGACAGAGTCCCCATGGACGGTCATGGATGGACTCTTATTCTATCGTGACCGGCTCTATGTTCCGGGAGGGCCACTCAGGGGACTCATCCTCAGCCAGTGTCACGATAATCCAGCGGCGGGGCATTTTAGCCTGTTCAAGACTCTGAACTTGGTCTCCCGTACCTTCTGGTGGCCTCGAGTCTGACACGACGTCCAGGCCTATGTCACATCTTGTATCCCATGTAGGCAGGCCAAGTCAGTGATGGGGGCTCCACCTGGATTACTGCAGCAGTTGCCAACACCCAAAAGACCCTGGGGGGCTGTGTCCATAGACTTTCTGACGGATTTACCCCTGTCTTCTGGTTTCATGATGGTGTTCGTGGTGGTGGACATGCTGACCAAGATGGTGCATTTCATCCCATGTCGTGGTTTACCGTCAGCCCGCGCCACTTGTCGTATGTTCATCCAGCAGGTGTTTCGGCTGCATGGCCTCCCTGATAGGGTTGTGTCCGATAAAGGGGCCCAGTTTACAGCCCGTTTCTGGCAGGGGTTGATGCAGGCGTTGGACGTCAAGATCTGCCTCTCGTCTGCGCAGCATCCTCAAACTGACAGAGGGACCGAGAAGGTCATCAGAATTCTGGAGCAATATCTGTACTGCTATGTCAATCAGCAGCAAACCAATTGGGTGGACTATCTGGCCATAGCTGAGCTTGCATTCAACAACTCACAGCACACCTTCACACAGATGACACCGTTCTTGGCCAATGTGGGATATCACCCCCGGTTTTTCCCCCTTTCCCTGTTAGACTCACTGGAGCCAGCAGAGAACAACTACATGGCAGAGTTACAGGTGATCCATCGATTGGTGCAGCGACAGTTAGAGAAAGCCAAGGCCGACTACAAAAGGTTTGCTGATCGGTCGAGGCGGGATACGCCTCCACTATCGGTGAGAGATCGGGTCTGGCTGTCCACCAGGAACCCACCATCAACCCAGCCAGCCAAGAGGTTAGACCACTAATATTTAGCACCATTCCCAATCGAGGCTGTCATCAATCCAGTTGCCTATCATTTAACTCTGCCACATTCCCTGCGTGTACATCCAGTCTTCCACCGGCCTCTGTTGTTCCCTGAGCAACCGGCGTCTCCACTCCACCGAGCAGAACCTCCCCCACCAGAACATCGTGATGGAGACAGCACCCCTGAGTATGAGGTCGCCAGCATTCGGGACTCCCGTTAGCTGAAAGGTCTCTTTCAGTACCTGATCGAATGGAAAGGCTATGGACCATAGGAGTTCACCTGGGAGGATGCGGCCACCATTCATGCTCCAGCTTTGGTGTCTGCCTTCCATGAACAATTCCCATCCTGACCACATCCAGATCGGCAGACATGGGGGAAGGGCCCTGCGATGCGGGATAGTGTTGTGATTCAGTGTCAGCCTGTGCTCCCAGCAGCTGAGTCTGAGGAATCTGAGGAGGAGGAGCAGGGATTTGGAGAGCCTTCAGTGTCAGAGGGAGGCTCTGATGCACTGCAGGACTCTCAGCCTGGCCCCTCCAATCGTGTTCCTCATGAGGCTCAGCTGTGTGAGTACGAGGTGTCGGACTCAGAGGAGTCACAACTGAATCTGTTCAGAGACGCTAGAGGCAGAAGGCAATCCAGCAGAGCAGAGCAGAGAAAAGCTATGAAGCAACTCAGTGAAAGGAGGAGAAGGCATTGAAAAGCCACGCCTTGGGACAGATAATAAATGGGGAAGGTGTGGGCGGTGCTGGTTGCTGAAGGCAACCGTTCGGAGACATTCAAAGAGAATCCTGGTCTGTTCTTGATACTTCTGTTTGACTCTTGTTTGTTGACTCTTATTTGATGTTTTGAATCATTTATTGAAGAAATTATTCTGCTGCTTTTTTGTTTGAAAGACTTTATAATTTTTGAACTGTAAATAAATTTGGGTTGGGTTTTTTCCAGCCTATTAATTTGTCAAAAGGAAAAAGGGGTTGTCCCTGTCACACAAACAGGGCCGGTTGTAGGCTGGAACAGAACACAACAGTGGGGGGGGAGGGAGTTAGGCGGGCGCGTTTTTCCCTCCCCACCCGCATTCTGATGGCTTTGCCTGGCCCGCATCAGCAAAACAAACGTGGGCCTTGATTCCCACCTGCTGCCACGGGATGAGTACTCAGGGAGGGCACGCACGCTGTCTGGCTGCTTTGCTTTCCCCTCCGTAAAGCTGGGCACCTCGGGAAGAGGAGAGGGGGAAAGGTCTCGAGCCCCGGGAGGCAATGTGAGTGCTGTGAGGGGTATCGCAAGCTCGTGGGGGGGAGAGGAAAGGAAGATGGAAGAGAGTGAGGCCGCAACAGAGAGATAGAGAGAGAAGGGGGAAAAGAAGGAGGGGCGGTTGTGAGGTTGGCGCTCAGGGCCGCAAGCTGTCTCAAACACCTACCTGCCGAGGGAGTGGATGGCTCTGTCCCCTTCAGGCTCGCACTTGCTTCTGAAATAAGAAGAGGGGGAGAAGGATGACATGGATCCCGCATGAGAAGAGCTCAATCCGGTTGCTGCAAAATGAGTCCCTGGGGAGGGTGGACCCTCGCTCTGCGCCTGTGTTCTTCGCATGCCCTCGGTAGGGTTCCTGCAGGTCACCAAGCAGCATGTTTTCCGGCAGCAAGTGAGCTGGGAAGGAGCGGAGCGGGGACGGAGGCCGGGGGGGGAGGAAGGCGACGCCGCATACCACCAACCAGGTGCTCGTGTACCACCAGTGAGCCACCACCAGTTGAAAAGCCCTGTTCTAAAGTATACTGAGTCTTCTTTCTCTTTAATCTTGAAAGTCAATCTATCCATTTCTGCACACTCTAGAATTTTCTTAATTAGTACTTCTTCAGCTGGTAAGTTTTCATTTTTCCAATGTTGAGCAAATACAATTCTTGCTGCCATTAGTACATGTAGTATTAAATATATGCAATCTTTCTCATAATTAGCTCATATTATTCCTAACAAAAATAATTCTGGTTTAAAATCTATTTGTTTTTTTAGTCATTTTCTCCAACCATAAATGTATTTTAACCCAAAATCTTTTTGCTTTAGGGCATATCCATCAGATATAATAATAAGTACCTGGTCTTTGTTTGCATTTCCAACACTTGTTTGAAGTATTTTTAAACATTTTTGCTAATCTCACTGGTGTCATATGCCATCTGTAAAACATTTTATATAAGTTTTCTTCATATGCCACTACTTTAGTTAATTTAACATTTCTTTCCCATAACTTTTCCCAATCTTCTAATTCTATATTATATCCAAAGTTCTTTGCCCATGTTATCATTGTTTCTTTAACTTGTTCTTCCTCCATCTTTAAGTTTAACAGAAATCTATAGAGTTTCTTAATCAACTTTTCATCTGTTTTTAGCAGTATCTGATCAACTTCTGTCTGCTCTTTATAAAATCCCATTGTTTTAACATCTTTATCATATCTCGTTTGAATTTGCAGATATGGCCACCATGCTAGATCAATACCTTGTTCTTGTAAATCTTGTCTGTCTTTCAATTTTCCTTCATTGTCCAAAATATCTTTATAAGTCACAACTTTATTGTAGTTAATTAAATTTGGGTAAGCAAAAGCTTCCATTTTTGAAACCCATTCAGGTATCTTAATATACATTTTTCTTTTATTTTTTCCCATTCTGAAAGAAGTGCATTCCTTATAAAATGGTTTTGAAAGTATCTATGTATTTTATTCTTCCCATACCACAGAAAGGCATGCCAACCAATTTGTAGGTCATGCCCCTCTAGGTACAATAGTCTTTTGTCTCTAAGCATTATCCATTCTTTAAGCCATGTTAAAATAGTTGCTTGGTAGTATAACTTCCAGTCCAGTGGTCCAAATCCTCCACTTTCTTTCATTTCTTGTAGCATTTTCACTCTAATTCTAGCTTTTTTTCCTTGCCAGATAAATTTCAATATTGTTGTATTCAGTTCATCAAAAAAGGCTTTTCCCAGGTGTTAAGTATGGGGGTTTTAGCAACAGCTCGACAATTACCACCAGGTGGCGCTGTACCGTTACCGTATTGGCTGGTTAGCTTTCGGCGGGAGATTCAGATGAATGGATTGGCTGAGAGCGTACCTGGCAAGGTATATAAGGGGTACAGGTAACCCCCTTTGTTCAGTTCAGTACTACCCACAATAAAGAGCTGATGCTGTACTCTTCTGCCTGCTGTCTGCCATGCGGTCCAGAACCCACTACACAATAGTGGCGATGAGGATGGGATGCTGCTTCACTCAGAGCTGAAATCACTAGCTGAAATCACTAGCTGAAGTCACTAGGGAAAGGAGGAGAAGAGTATCTTTCTGCGATTCCCTTCTATCGAAGCAGCATCCACAGGACCGAACACAGCATGGCAAAACTTGGTCAGATCCGCGAATTCGACGTCAGCCATCCCGAACGCTGGGAATCGCATCTGGGCCAAGTCGAGGGGTACCTGCTGGTCAACCGGATCACTGAAGACCATTTTAAAGCGGCGGCCCTGCTGTGCGTCAGCGGGCCAGCCATTTACGATATAGCTGTTGGGCTGTGCTCACCGGCAGCTATTGGAACTGTTTCCTACAGCGATCTCACGGCTAAACTAAACAAGCACTTCTTGCCGTGGAGGTCCAAAATGTTCTGGCGTTATAGGTTCATCCAGCGGGTCCAGTTACCGGGTGAACCGACAGCCGACTTTATAGCAGCCGTGCGACAGTCTCTGTAAGTTTCCCGATTTAGAAGAGCGGCTTCATGACCAGATCGTTTTTGGTCTAAGCGATAAGCGGCTGCGACAGAAATTGCTCGCGAAGCCGACAATGAGTCTCCAAGAGCTGCTGGACGAGGTCCTGGCACATGAGGCGGCCAGCGACTCAGGCCAGACCACTCACTGACCCAGCAGCAGCTCTGGGGGATCAGTCCACCATGAGAGCGCTGCGTATGGCGGAGCTGACAAAGACGAAGCGGCTGAAATAGATGCGGTACACCGGAGGCTGGACAATCAACAAAACCAACAGCGCGGAGACCAGGGGGCCCATCGGCGGCCAACGCCATTGCAAAAATACACCGGAGGGTTTGGCGCTAAAACTGCCTCCGGAGGAGGAGCGACCAGTCCTAAGTGTGCCGGCTGCGGAGGAAACCATGCAAAGGCGGCCTGCAGATTTCGCTCGGCTAAGTGCCAGGTTTGCGGGAAAACAGGCCACATCGCAGTGGTCTGTCGGAGTCGTTCCCGGGACGAGGATGCGTCGCCAAAAGGTACTGGAAAAACCCTAGTCACCGCCTCAAATTCCTTCGTGCGTCTGAGAGCCGTATCCCACACTGGGGTCCATCAGTTGCCCACCCCAAAAATTAAATTAGAGGTCCATCTGCAAGGCGTGCCTTGCAAGATGGAGCTTGACTCTGGGTCCGCCATCTCTATAATTTCTTATGAGATGTTTAAACTAGTGTGTGGCCGGAGCAAGCAGTGGGCACAATTAAGACCGACCAGTCTTAAACTAACTGATTTTCAAAATGCACCCGTTAAAATTAAGGGGGAGGCCACCCTGTCGGTGGGGTTCAGAGAGTTCCGTGGGCACTTGGATGTCTTAGTAGTCGAGGGCCGGAGGACTAGCCTAGTGGGGCTGGACTGGTTTGGGGCTCTGGGCATAGGGATCTCTGGGATCCATAGCACCCAGGCCAAGAGCCTCAAATCCGTCTGCAAAACGTTTGCAGACATATTTGATGGCAAGTTAGGAAGGTACACCGGGCCACCCATTAAATTCAAATTGAACCCCAACATCATGCCCGTTAGAATTAAATCCCGGAGAGTTCCCTTTGCTCTCGAACACAAAATTGAGAACGAATTAGATAGGCTAGTGGAGCAAGGGGTGTTAGAGCCAGTAGAAGGGGGAGAGTGGGAGACCCCTATAGTCACCCCACTGAAGGCTAACGGGGAGGTGAGGATCTGCGCTGACTATAAGTGCTCGGTGAACCGGGCCCTCAAGCCGCACGCTTACCTGGTTCCGATGGTCAGCCATGTCCTCGCCTCTCTCCAGGGTGGCGCCATCTTTGCGAAGCTGGATCTTGCACAGGCATACCAGCAGCTCCCAGTTACCAGGGAGATGGCAGATGCCCAAACCATAGTAACGCACAGAGGAGCTTTCAGAGTTAACCGTTTGCAGTTCAGTGTCTCTGTAGCTCCAGGAATTTTTCAGGAGGTGATGGAGAAGACTCTGAAGGGCATTCCGGGAGTGTGCCCTTACTTTGATGATGTCCTCATCGCTGGAAGCTCTGAGGAGGTATTGGCTGAGAGACTGCAGGCTGTTTTAAGCAGATTCCGCTCTGCAGGGCTCAAACTCAAAAAAGACAAGTGCAGCATTGGGGTGACATCCACAGAATTCCTAGGGTTCAGGATTGATGCCAGGGGAATCCACCCTGCAGAATCCAAGGTAAGGGCAATAAAAATGGCCCCTACCCCTAAAAACAAGGGGGAACTGCAAGCATTCCTGGGGCTCCTTAATTTTTACCACTCATTCCTCCCACACAAAGCAGCCATAGCAGAGCCTCTGCACAGGCTCCTAGACAAGAAGGCTGCACGGAACTGGACCAAGGTCCACGACAAGAGTTTTAAAAACCTTAAGTTACTACTATCTAGTAATTCCTCTGTCACCCACTTCATAGAGTCGAAGCCCATCTGCATCGCTTGTGATGCATCTCCCTATGGAGTGGGCGCAGTATTGAGCCATTTAGAGGCGAATGGGGAACAGGTGCCCATTGCATACTACTCCTGCACGTTGTCTGGGGCAGAAAGGAATTACGCACAGATTGACAAGGAAGCCCTGGCTATAGTGGCCGGGGTCAAAAAATTCCATGATTACCTCTATGGCAGGAATTTCACCATATTCACGGATCATAAGCCTTTATTGGGGTTGTTCACAACAGACAAACAAACCCCTCAAATTCTGTCACCTACGATGCTCAGATGGTCCATATTCCTATCTGCATACATTTACAAACTGGTTCACAAACCAGGTAAAGAGATGGGCCATGCAGACGGGTTAAGCAGGTTGCCCTTAGCAAATTGAGACCCTAATCCGGCGCCTGCAGCCCAAATTCTGACCATCCAGGACCTACCCGAGTGCCCCTTACAGGCAAAAGACATAGCCGCTGAAACAACAGCAGACAGAATTCTGACCAGAGTTCAGTCTTGGGTGGTCACGGGGTGGCAAGAAAAGAGTCCAGGCCCGGAATTCCAGCCTTACTTCAATAGAAGACATGAACTGTCTGCTCACAAGGGTTGCCTTTTGTGGGGAAGTAGAGTCATTATTCCCGAGACACTGAGAAACAAAGTCATTAGATCACTACACGAAGGACACCCGGGTATAGTCAGGATGAAAGCATTAGCTAGGAGCTACCTGTGGTGGCCAGGTCATAGGGCCATAGAGGAACAAGTTAATAGTTGCTATGACTGCCAAAGGTCCAGACCAGAGATGCCCCATGCACCTGTACACAAATGGGAGGCTACACACACCCCCTGGTCCAGAGTCCACATTGATTACGCTGGTCCTTTCCAAAGCCAGCTGTTCCTAGTGGTGGTAGACAGTCATTCCAAATGGCTAGAGGTGATACCAGTCAATAGCATGACTTCGGCCAAAACTATCCAAGTGCTCAGGGGGCTCTTTGCCACACATGGCCTCACTGATGTATTGGTCTCAGACAATGGGCCTCAATTCACCTCTGCTGAATTCCTGGCATTCACCAGAGCCAACTTGATTAGGCATGTCACAGCTGCGCCCTTCCACCCGTCAACCAACGGATTAGCAGAACGCATGGTACGAATGACCAAGGACGCATTAAGGCGCATCATCAGTGGCGACTGGCATCAAAGGTTGGCACAATTCCTGTTAGCTCAACACACCACACCTTGCACGGCCATGGGAAAGAGCCTAGCAGAACTTCGTTGGGGCCGGCGCCTCATCACCAAATTGGACAGGTTACACCCCGACAGAGTGGCGGCGGAGACTGAGCAACCCAAGCCCTCTAGAGAACTTCTCACCAATGACCTGGTTTGGGCACGGAACTATGGGCCAGGACATGCATGGATTCCGGGGCTGGTGGTTGACAGGACTGGGCCCTTGTCCTACATTGTAGGGGTGAAGGGGGATCGTCAGATCAGATGACATATAGATCAAATCAGGAAGTGGGTTCCTGAAAGGTCACAGATCAATGAACCCCAACAACCAACAACAACAGGATGGGAGGAGAGCCGGTCCTTACAACAACAGGCCCTGGACCATCATGACAGCATGGCTGCAAGGACTGACCCTGGATTGGGTCAACCAGGAACTCTGAGCCAGGACTCTACCACTGACTCTGCTGTCCCGGTTGAAGAGCAAACTCTGAGGCGGTCTTCCAGAGCTCACAGGCCACCTGCTTATCTCACAGACTATGTTCAGTCTTGACGGGGGACAGGCCTAGGGTCAAGTCATGGGTTGCCATTAACCATTGTAACTGTAGGAAAATATTATGCATGATGTTTTGTATTAGATATATTGTTTGTTCTTTTAAGGGGGAAGGGGTGTTAAGTATGGGGGTTTTAGCAACAGCTCGGCAATTACCACCAGGTGGCACTGTACTGTTACCGTATTGGCTGGTTAGCTTTCGGTGGGAGATTCGGATGAATGGATTGGCTGAGAGCGTACCTGGCAAGGTATATAAGGGGTACAGGTAACCCCCTTTGTTCAGTTCAGTACTACCCACAATAAAGAGCTGATGCTGTACTCTTCTGCCTGCTGTCTGCCATGTGGTCCAGAACCCACTACACAATACCAGCCTTACAGGAATCGTTTGAAATAAAAAGAGTATTTCTGGTAAGATATTTATTTTCACTGTTGCTATTCTCCCCAACATTGAAAGTTGGAAGTTTTTGTCACAACACAAGTTTTTGTGACAGTATCCCAACCGTTACAGTCGGTTATAGATTTGATGGAAATTATAACTCAGTATGGTAAGGTTTCTGGGTTTAAGGTGAATAGTAATAAGACTAAGATATTATCTAAGAACTTATCTATGAGTGAAAGGGATATGTTATCTAAATTAACAGGTTTTGAAATAGTGAAGAAGGTTAAATATTTAGGAGTATATATTGCAGCCTCAAATGTAAAATTGTATAAGAATAATTATGAAACACTATGGTCGAAGGTACAAAGGGACTTAAATAATTGGAAAAAATTACAATTATCATTACTGGGAATAATTTATTTTATTTATTTTATTTTAATTCCATTTATATCCCGCCCTTCTCCGAAGACTCAGGGCGGCTTACAAGATTAGCAGTAGCCTTCATTCTATGTATATGCCTGCTTATTAGGGCTTTCACACACACACCCCTAAGCGGCATTATTACAAAGTCAGCTTAATTGCCCCCAACAGTCTGGGTCCTCATTTTACCTACCTCGGAAGGATGGAAGGCTGACTCAACCTTGAGCCTGGTGGGACTCGAACCTGCACTAATTGCAGGCAGCTGGTGTTACTTAAGGACGCATTAGCCCACTGCTCCACCAAGGCTCTTGCAGTTGTTAAAATGAATGTTCTACCAAAGTTTCTCTTTTTGTTTCAAATGATACCTATATTGAAAAAGGATGCCAACCTTGATCAATGGCAGAAGGGTATTAACAAATTTATTTGGGCGGGGAAAAAACCAAGAGTTAAATTTAAGATTTTACAAGATGTTAGGGAAAGAGGGGGACTCAAGGCGCCGAATTTGAAATTGTATTATGATGCGGTTGCCTTGACGTGGGTTAGTGATTGGCTTAACTTAACTAACAAGAGAATACTTCATCTTGAGGGATGGGATTTGGTATATGGATGGCATGTATATTTGCTTTACGATAAGAAGGTGGACAGGGCTTTTAAATCCCATATTCTTAGAAGAGCTTTATTGCGTGTCTGGAAAAAGTATTATTATAAGTTAAATTATAAAATACCGATTTGGGGAATTCCTGGACACGCGATAGAGGGCGTATCTATGGGAGTGAGTATGGACATGGTTTCTTATAAGGAACTACTTAGATTGCAAGGGACTGATTGGCAACTTAAATCATTAGAGGAGTTAAGACAAGAAAACATAAGTTACTCTTGGTTTCAATATATCCAATTGAAAGTTAGGTGGAAGTCAGATCAAAAGGTTGGCATCACAATTACAGATCAAAATTTAGTAAAACAAATTAGAGATTTAAATTGTGCACATATAAAGAGGATATATAATGCTTTAATTGAATTGGATTCGGAAATGGAACTGGTTAAAGACTGTATGATAAAGTGGTCACAAAATATTCAGGAACCAATTTCGTTGGACACCTGGGAGATAATTTGGGTTAGAAATGTTAAATTTACTCAGGCTCAAAATTTAAGAGAAAATTTTTATAAAATGTTTTATAGATGGCATCTGGATCCCAAGAAGTTGTCCAACATGTATCCTAATTTACAGTCTAAATGTTGGAGATGTGGTAGTTTAGAAGCTACCTATTTATTTATTTATTTATTTAGTTATATTTATATACCGCCCTATTCCCTGAGGACTCAGGGCGGTTTACAGGGAATTAAAAATCCAAAATACAAAAATTAAGAACCAAATTAAAAAATATTAAATTAACCCTGTAGTCAGTTAAAAAGAACCCCAAATTAAAAATTCCTCCTCAGTCTGGGCCCGAGAGCTCGAAGAGCCAGGTCTTCAGGCCCCGGCGGAATGATCGAAGGTCGGGGGCAGTTCTCAGCTCCACCGGCAGCTGGTTCCAGAGGGCAGGCGCTCCCACCGAGAAGGCCCTATCCCTGGGTGTCACCAGCCGGCAGTCTCTTACCGGCGGGACCCTGAGCAGACCCTCCCTGTGGGAGCGCACTGGGCGAAGGGCATTTGATGCCGGCAGCAGGTGTTCCCTCAGATATCCCGGACCCAGGCCATGTAGGGCTTTATAGGTGATAACCAGCACCTTGAATTTCACCCGGAGGGCAACCGGAAGCCAATGCAGCTCACGGAGTAGAGGTGTTACATGGGAGTATCGGGAAACCCCCATTACAACTCGCGCGGCCGCATTCTGCACCAGTTGAAGCCTCCGAGTGGTCTTCAAGGGCAGCCCCATGTAGAGAGCGTTACAGTAGTCCAAACGGGAGGTCACAAGCGCATGAGTAACTGTGCGTAGGGCGTCTCGGTCCAGATAGGGACGCAACTGGCGCACCAGGCGAACCTGGGCAAAAGCCCCCCTGGTCACGGCTCCTATATGGTCTTCGAAATTGAGCCGTGAATCCAGGAGGATGCCCAAGTTGCGAGCCCTATCGACGGGGGGTAACACCTCACCCCCCATCATTAAGGATGGAATAACTTGGTTAACCCGAGATGCCGATATGCACAGCCACTCAGTCTTGGCGGGATTGAGACGAAGCCTGTTTCTCCCCATCCAGACCTGAACCGCCTCCAGGCACCGGGACATCACGGAGAGGGCATCACTGGGTTGGTTCGGGGTGGAAAGAAAAAGTTGGGTATCATCAGCGTACTGATGATACCCCACCCCAAAACCACGAATGATCTCGCCCAGCGGCTTCATATAGATGTTGAACAGGAGAGGCGAGAGAACCGACCCCTGAGGGACTCCACAAATGAGAGACCTCGGGGCGGATCTCTGCCCTCCTGTCAACACCGACTGCGAGCGGCCCTGGAGGTAGGAGGAGAACCACCGTAAAACGGTGCCTCCCACTCCCAGCCCCCTGAGACGCCGCAGTAAGATACCATGGTCAATGGTATTGAACGCCGCTGAGAGATCTAATAGGACCAGGACAGAGGAGCAACCCCTGTCCCTAGCCCTCCAGAGATCACATGTGGTGGACTTGTAGAAATATAAAAGCTTTTTGGATCAAAATTTGGTGGAACATTCAAAAGATTTTTAAGAGAAAGATAAAGTTTTCTCCGCAATTGTTTTTATTGGGTATTGTTGCAGATTGTGATGTTAAAGAAACTAACTTGATGTTGAACATGATAACAGCAGCACGGTTACTGGTGGGACAATATTGGAAGAAGGATAGTTTGCCCACTATAGAAGAATGGGTGTTTAAAGTTTCGAATCTTGCAGAAATGTCTAAGATTTCTGCTTATTTGAAAGATCATTCACAGGAAAGATATATTTCAGTTTGGAGGAGATGGATAAATTATATTCAGAACAAATATGGGACTAAAAAGTTCCATTTAGCTTATGAGTAGATTTTAGTGGGATATTGTTATTGGTACTTTGTTTGTAGTTATGTTAAAGGGGAGTTAAAGCACATTATGAATTTGGTTAATTGTATATTATGCATAATTTTTATTTAGAATATGATTATTGTAACTATAATCCTGTGTTTAGCTCTGGGAAGTGGGGGGGGGAAGTGGGTGGGTTTGGGGTGGGAGGGATTTGGGGATATATTGTAAAATTTTGTTTTTGTAAAACTCTTTAATAAAAAAAAAAAGAAAGTTGGAAGTTTTTCCACTTTTCCAAATCCAATTTTATTTGTTTTAGCAGTCTTACATAGTTATCTTCTTTTATTGTTACACATCTTGCTGTTAGATAAATTCCCAAATATTTAACTTTTTTAACTATTTTAAGATTTGGTTTTTTGTTAGATGATTTTTTTGTTTTTCTGTTAGATTCTTTGTTAGCACTTTAGTCTTTTCTCTGTTTATTGTCAACCCTGCCACTTCTCCAAATTTTTCTATTTGGTGCTTGTTTGCAATTGATCTTCCAATATAAAAACCAAATCATCTGCAAATAAGTGCTCAATTACAAAGTTAAAGTTAAAGGTCCCACCCACAAAACTGTGAAAGCAACTACGTTCCCCAATAGACTTATTTGGCGGGCTTTTTATGCAACACCCAGTCCCTTGGTTCCCATGGGACAGAAGATTATTTTGACTAACAAAGCACCTGGGCAACCCCCCTCCCTCTGTTCTATGTGGCAACTTAGAATGAGAAGAAAAAATGGCTGCAGCCATGCTCATTGTAGAGTTGACACTGGGTCTTCAAGCACAAGACTACCATTGGTAGTAAAAGTAAACTCCGACAGTTTGCCTTCCTGCAGAACCATGGGGTCAATTTTGCGGGTGCCAAACTGGTCTCCTTTTAGTGTTAGCCCACTGCCAGTGTGCTCAGCAAGGCTGTAACCTTTTGTTAGTAGCCAAAGTCGTGTAAGGGTTGCCCTTCTAGGACAACTCACCATTGCTGGCTTGCTGCTGCTGACTTGGCTCATCCCAGCCAACTGGATGTGGGGGTAACTAGCCACCACAGGATGATTCAAGGACAAAGTAGGGAGGGAAGAGGCACTTACCCCCCCCCCAGAAGAAACATCAGCCCCAGCCAACTGGATGCAAGATTGGATGCAGGACAAGTCACCCCAGCTGACAGGATGTGGGGACAACTCACAGGTAGGGAAAGACAATGGCACACTCTCCACAGGATGGGAACTTGAGGATGTTGTGCACCAAGAGTGTTTCCTGCAAGTTTTAGGATTCTTTCATACCCTCCCAACTGGGATCCCTTCAAAAGGGTTGGAGATTTTAAGAAATACTACTCAGCTGCAAGTTTGGATATGTTCAATCTCACAGATGGCTTGAATTTCAGCATCTCTTGTTTTATTTGATTTCCTTTATAGAGAAGGTATTGTTATTTAATTAATAAAAAATCTTCAAGTTCCCATCCCGTGTAGAGTCTACCATCATCTAAAACATATAAGGAACGGTTGCTGGAATTGGGAATGTCTAGTCTAATGAAGAGAAGTATGAGGGGTGACATGATAGCAGTGTTCCAATATCTCAGGGGCTGCCACAAAGAAGAGGGAGTCAAGCTATTCTCCAAAGCACCTGAAGGCAGGACAAGAAGCAACAGATGGAAACTAACCAAAGAGAGAAGCAACCTAGAACTAAGGAGAAATTTTCTGACAGTGAGAACAATTAATCAGTGGAACAACCTGTCTCCAGAAGCTGTGAATGCTCCAACACTGGAAGTTTTTAAGAAGAGACTGGACAGCCATTTGTCTGAAATGGTATAGGGTTTCAGGCCTGAGCAGGGGGTTGGACTAGATGACCTCCAAGGTCCCTTCCAATTATTATTATTATTATTATTATTATTATTATTATTATTATTATTATTATTATTATTATTATTATTATTATTATTATTATTATTATTATTATTATTATCTTCAACCACTCATCAACATCTCCTCTTTATCAAGGCGGACCAGACCAAAATGTCCCACTCTCTCCCCAGTTTTGTCCTCCCATTAGAACGATGCTGCTCAGTAAAGTAGGTCACTCCCATCTCCCTTTTCCTATCAGTCTGTCAATTACACCTTATGACAATATTGTCATTGGGATCGAGAGCTATACACAGTATGCAGTGACCTGGCAGCAGCAAGCCGATGGTGGTGAGCCAGCCGGGGCAAGCTGGTGGCAGCAAGTTGTCCCATTCTGCTTGGCATAGATCACAGCTGAGGCTGACTACAATACCAAAGTTATTTGGAGAAGATGAGGCCTCAACAGCATCACCAGTATTTAGCACAGTTGAAGCACCTCCAGCCAGGCCTACTATGCTTATAAACCCCAATTGGGACCTAGACATGGAAACAATTGGGTGGTACAACTTTAAGCTCCCAAGTGAGCTTGACCTCAGCAATGCAGAATCTATTGACAAGATAATTGTAGGCATTAATTGGAGGTGGAAAAGGGTGGTGTGCACGGGGAGGGACGCCCATGGTGTGGCCTCATGTCTAAGATGCTACGTGTGTCCAAGTGAATGGTCGTCGGAAGGGGGGGGCAATTCTTTTTCACCCCTTTTCCTTCTCTGTGAAAGGGGTGGGAGCCAGTCCCGAAGTCACTGCCCTCGGCTCCACCCAGTGCACCTGCTTCTCTTTTAACCCCCTCCCCATTGTGGGTCTTTCCTGGTCTTAATGTTCATGCTTTCCAGTCCTTCTCTCATTTTTTTTCTTCTTGATTGCGAGGTGAATGTGCTCCACCTGCAGTGAGCACACAGGGGCCGGTGGCATCTGGAAGCAGGGGCTGTGTAGCCTGCTGTGAATATTGGGCTGACCCTCCAGCAACAGTGCTGCGGCAGCATCAGCAGCACATGGAGTCGGGGGAGCACATGATGTGGATCACCGGACATGCCTACTGTTAAGGAATTTGTTGTGCAGAGGTCTCCTTGTGCTACCAAAGAGTTGCACAGACAAGGAAGGGTACTGAGAGCAGTAAGAGTCACACAGAGTACACGGAGTTGTAAAAGCAAAAAGTAGTTTACTTTAAGGTGGTGTAAGAACAAAAATGCACAGTCAAAAATAAACAGTCCAAGTAGCAATCCAAAGTACAAAGTCAATACACAGTTCACAGAAACAGAGCAAAAACAGTAACAGTAGAGAGCAGTGAATTCAGAGAGAGAGAGA
The DNA here is from genome assembly GCF_964194415.1 of Vipera berus. Lineage (NCBI taxonomy): Eukaryota > Metazoa > Chordata > Lepidosauria > Squamata > Viperidae > Vipera > Vipera berus. The sequence continues at coordinate 18,531,172 of NC_138210.1, read as the reverse complement.
AGCTACGTTCCTAGCTTCCTCTTATGGCCATGAGAACACTTACACACCCATTGGCCAATTAACATCTTAAAGACATAACATCATGGTTAATATATTTTCAACCCAACATTGTAGGCTAACACCATATGCCTAACATTCTCCATCCCATCTCCTCAGCCCCCTCAAGGGTCTTGCCCTTGGCCCGTGGGTGGAGTGCATTCCCCTCGCGCACCTCGGTACCTACCGTGGCCACACACTGCTTGTGCAGGTCCATTAGGCTGCCGCCCAGAGCTGCAGGCCTGCCCAGCATGAAGGAGGCAAAGCAGTTGACTAGGAAGCCCCGCGTAGAGGTGGTAGAGCACGCCCAGGGCCAGCAGGCAAAAGGCCACCCCAAGCGGGGAAAGCCAGATCCCCCTCGGTGTCATGGCCGCCCAGGCCCAGCAGAGATGTGGGGGAGGCATGCAATCCTAGCTGGGACTGGGGAGCCATGGCACCAATGGGGATCCACCTTTTCCTGCTTGGGGTGGCCTTTGGCTTGCTGGGTGTGGGCATGCTTTACCACCTCTACTTGAGCTTGCTAGCCGGCTGCTTTGCCTCCTTAGTGCTGGGCAGGGCTGCTGCTCTGAGCAGCAGCAGTGGCCTAATAGACCTGTGCGAGCTGCTGGTGGTGCCAGCTCATGGTGGGACCAAGATGTGTCGGGTGCACGAGGGGAACAGGCTCCACGCGCAGGCCAAGGGCAAGATCTGCACAGGGGCTGAGGAGATGACCAGCAGTGACCTGCTCTACAACCGCAAGTAAAAACAGATGGGACAGAGTAGGCATGTCCAGCGGTCTGCATCACATGCCCCTACTCTGCCTGCTGCTGGAGGGCTGGCCCGGTATTGGCAGCAGGCTGTGAATCCCCAGAGTGTACCAGTCAAGGGGCCGGCAGGCTGTGGCTACTGACAGACACCGTTGGCCCCCATGTGCTCGCTGGCCTCTGCGTGCGGGGGGCGATGGTGTCTCTAAACGTTTTGCCATCACTGTCCTAGACCCTGTGCCAGGAGGCATTCTAGGGCATTGGTGACTTTTTGGAGCTCTTTAGTCTGAACTGTCGCCTGCCTTTCTGCCTCTGTGCTTATGGGCTTAAATAACTTGGCCACCTCTTCTTGTAAAAAAACCTTGCCATGCTTTTCAGCTTCAAACCACTGCTGCAGTCAACCCTTGCATGCTAGGTAGTCTTGTCATGCCTCTGTCTGAGCCTGACTCTGAGGATGACATGGAGTGCTTTGTTGAGGCCCAGGAGGGGGTGTCTGTGGCTTTGGAGGACTGTAGGGAAGAGCAGGCTGAGGCAGGCCAGGGCCCTTCAGGTTTGCAACAGGAAAGGCATAGTGCAGACGAGGACCAAGGGCCCCCCACCTGATCCTAGAGCAAGGAGAGCAGAGAGGAGGAGAGAACAATGGAGGCAGGCTCAATTGCTCGGGAGGAGAGTGTCCCGGCCCACTTCACAAGGCACACCTGTGATATAAGGAGATGCTGTGGGGTGGGGCATTTGCGGGGAACAAACGTGTTATCTGGAGATTGTGAATTGTGCTCTTGTCTAACATGGTCACTTTGAAATCTTGACTGGTCGGTTTCCTGTTTCACAACTGTTGTGTAGTGAGTTCTTTGGAGGCAGGAAGTGAGACGAGAGGTTGCAAACAGGAACATTGCTTTATTGAGGCAAACAGGAACAGAACTGAAACAGAGGCTTCTGCACAGCTACATATACAGTTGGCCACTAGGCGGAGGCCAATAGGTTTAAAGGAACCCATTCCCACCCCAAATCATCCAATGGTCTTCTTGGAGACTTCATGTCTGGCTAGTAAGCGACCGTTACACAGACACCTCAATTGAGCAACCTTAAGCAGCATTCAAAAGACATGTGAAAGCAGTACAAGTAAAATCCCAATACATTACACCCCTTCCCCCTAAAATGTACACACATTCTTAATATTATTTGAGAATAAAGTCTTGCAAATATGGTGGTGGTCTGCGTGACCTTGCAGACCACCTGGGGGATCCAGGCAACTCCCGGTCCACCAGCTTGCCCACCGGGCTGGCTAGACCAGTACTCATGAGTTCACGAGAGTTGGATTGACTTGAGTCCCTTTGGCTGGCCATTCCAGGTCAGCCCAGACCAAAGTCCAATGAAGAAGCAGAGTTAGCACAGCGGCTGTCTTGATCGGGTTGACTTTCCCTGCCAGGGGACCTATGTTGCATTCCGGGACTGTGTCTGTCTATGACCACCTCCCTGTTGTACTGACTGCAAAAGTCCTCAAAGTGTGTGAACTGCTCTGTTAGGTTGCAAGTTTCCGGCTCTAGGAGCGGACCCGTTCTGAGGTCCTTGCTTTGTGGCCATTCTGCGAAACGCTTCCGCAGCTGATCAATTTGGCGGCGAACGACTCGCCCCCCCCCATCCAGAGCCACCTCATATGAAAGAGGGCCCAAGATTTTGACAATTTTTCCTGGCACCCACAACTTCTCATGCCCATAGTTCCGGGCCCACACCCCATCACCCACTTGCAACCCCCTTGGACCCTTTGGGTGTGACGTGTCTTTTGCCACCCGGTTAGGGTGCAACCTGTCCAGTTTTGTGATGCGCCTTCTTCCCCAGCCCAGCTCTGCTGGGCTCTTGCACGTTGCTGTACAAGGCGTAGTGTGCAGGCAAAGCAAGAAATCAGCCAGCCTATGGTGCCAATCTCTGGTCACTATGCACTTGAGTGACTCCTTTGTAGTGCACACCATACGTTCGGCCTGCCCGTTAGTCAAGGGGTGAAAAGGAGCCGATGTTGCACGCCTTATGAGGTTAGTCCTCAAGAAGGCTTGAAACTGCCGCTGTGAATTGGGCCTCGTTGTCCGAGACTATGACGTCCAGCAGCCTGTGTGTGGCAAAAAGCTTTCTAAGCACCTGGATGGTCCTAGCAGTAGTCATAGTTGCAATAGGAATTACTTCCAACCATTTAGAGTTGCTGTTGACCACTATCAAAAATAGCTGTCCCTGAAAGGGCCCAGCGAAGTCAATGTGAATTCTTGACCACGGTGTATGAGTTTCCTCCCATCTGTGGACAGGAGCATGTGGCATTTCTGGTCTGGACTGTTGACACATGTAACACCTGTGTACTTGGGCCACGATAGCCTTATCTAACCCTGGCCACCATAGGTAGCTTCGTGCCAATACCTTCATCAGGACTATGCCTGGATGTCCCTCGTGCAGAGACTGAAGTACACGGTGCCATAATGAACTGGGGACAATAACCCTGCTCCCCCATAAAATGCAGCCTTTGTGAGCTGAAAGCTCGTGTCTGTATGTGAAGTAGCTCTGGAACTCAAGTCCAGGGCTATTTTCAAGCCACCCAGTGTGAATCCATGCCAAAAGTCTACTTAAAACCTTGTCTGCAGCAGTTTCTGCAGCCACATCCCCAGCATGGAGGGGAAATTCAGGCAAATCCTGAATAGACAAAATGCGAGATGCTGGAGCTGGATCTAGCTCTACCTGTGGCAATGGCAACCTGCTAAGGCCGTCTGCATGGCCCATGTCTTTGCTGGGTTTGTGAACCAGCCTGTAGCTGTAGGCTGACATAAAAATAGACCACCTTAACATCCTAGGAGACAGTATTTGAGGCGTCTGCCTATCTGTAGTAAATAACCCAAAAGTGGCTTGTGGTCAGTGAAGACCATGAATTCCCTGCCATACAAGTAATCATGGAATTTCTTCACCCCGGCCACAATGGCCAAGGCCTCTTTGTCAATTTGAGTGTAATTGCACTCAGCTGAGGACAATGTCCTTGAATAATAGGCAATGGGGACTTGAGTCCCATCACTTGACAAATGGCTTAGAACAGCCCCCACCCCATAAGGATGGGTCACACGCAATGCATACTGGCAATGTTTCATTAAAGTGCGTGAGCAGTGAATTGGAAGACAGTAGTGATTTTACTGCCTTAAAGCTGTTTTCGTGAACCTTGGTCCACTTCCAAGGGGTGTTTTTGTCTAAGAGCCGTTGTAACGGCTCTGCCACTGTGGCCTTGTTAGGAAGGAATGAATGGTCAAAATTAAGGAGGCCCAGGAATGCCTGGAGCTCTCCGTTTGACCTGGGCTTGGTGCCAGCTGAATGACGTTCAGCTTGGACTCGGCAGGGTGGATGCCTTCAGCATCAATACGGAATCCCAGGAACTCAGTGGAAGAGACCCCAATGTTACACTTGTTCCTTTTTAATTTAAGGCCCGCTGCATGGAACCGTTGAAGGACGGCTTTGAGCCTCCTTACAAGCACCTCAGTGGACTCACTGGTGATGAGCACATCATCAAAATAGGGGTAAACCCCCAGAATGCACTTGAGCGTACGCTCCATAACTCCTTGAAAAATCCCAGGGGCTACGATAACCCTGAATTGGAGGCGTTTGACTTTAAAAACCCCCTGTGTGGCACAATTTTTTGTGGAGCTGCTGTGGCCTCATCCACAGGTAACTGCTGATAGGCCTGTGCCAAATCTAATTTAGCGAACACGGTACCTCCTTGCAGCGATGCCAAGATGTGGCTAATGACTGGCATCGGGTATGCGTGCTGCTTAAGTCCCCTATTTATGGTGCACTTGTAATCAGTGCAAATTCTGACCTCCCCGTTGGCCTTAAGTGGCATGACAATTGGGGTTTCCCATTCACCATCTATGGGCTGTAGTACCCCCTGACTAACTAGCTTGTCCAGCTCTGCATCGATTTTGTGTTTTAATGTAAATGGCACTCTACGGGGTTTGATCCTAATAGGCGTAATGGTAGGATCAAGTTTAAAGGCTATCGGAGGGGCCTTGTACTCTCCCAGGCTTGTGTCAAAAACGTCTGCGAACTCCTCGCATACTGACGTCAAGTTCGCCACTTGTGTCTGGTGGATCCCGGTTACTTGAATGCCCAGAGCATCAAACCAATCAAGCACCTATTAAGCTTGTTCTCTGGCCCTCCACCACGATTACATCTAGGGCCCCCCAAAACCCCTTGAATTTGACGGCCAATGTGGCCTCGCCTTTGACGGCTACTCGGGAATTCTGGAAGTCAGTCAGGATGATGTTGGATGGCCTAAGCTTGGCCCACCTCTTGCTGCAGTTGCACACGAACTGGAAAGTCTCCAGGGAAATGATGGATACAGCTGAACCAGTGTCCAGTTCCATCTTGCAAGGGATGCCTTGCAGCTCGACTTGAAGCCAAAATTTGGGCTTAAGGGGACGGCAGGCTCCCGTGCGGCAAACACTCTGACGACTGGAGCAAAACCCTACACTATGCTGCCCTGGGGCCCTGGTACCTCTCCTGATCAGATCGTTCGATTGGCGGTCCTTCTGGTGACCTCTGCAGACTGATGCGATGTGGGCGGTTTTCCCACAGGCCTGACACATTGCTGTCCGGAACCGGCAGTCCGTTTGTTGGTGGCGGCCGCCACACCCCAAACACCGAGGGAAAGGAACTGCCTTGTAAGGGGGCTTTTGTTCCTTGTCATGGTGCCGTTGCATCTTGTCAACTTCATGGTCGAAGTCGGCGTCTTCTGTAAGTTTGGCGTCCTCGTGGTGGATGGCTTCCTCGTGAGGAGTGCTTTTGGCAGGCTGCAAGGCCTTCACAGCTCCGCTGGTGGCTTCGTCTGCCATGACTTCTTTTAAGGTTTCCTGGAGCGAGAGGGTCTCCTTTGCAAAAAGTTTCTGTTGCAGCTCTCTGCTCCTTAGTCCACAGATGAGTTGGTCTTGAAGCCTTTCTTCCAAGTCTGAAAATTGGCACAGGCACGAAGCTTGTCTCAACGCCGCGATGAATTCCATGGCTGTTTCTCCGGGTTGTTGAACTCGTTGTTCGAAGGAATGCCTCCACGCAATTACCAACAGCTTGGGCTGGAAATGGTTGATGAGCCGTTTCTTCAGGTCCACGTAAGTAACGGACTCCAGCTGTGCCGGTGCGACTAAGTTCTCCGTGATTGCGAAGGTTGCAGACCCGCAGACACAGAGGAGTGTTGCGGCCTTCAGGCCATCTTCGGCGATTTGGTTGGTGTGGAGGTAGTTTTCTACTCTTGAGATGTAGGATGACCATCTCTCTGGGTGAGTAACATCAAATTCCTCAAGGTTTCCGACTTTCGCCATCTTCGGGAAGTCTTCACAGCTCGGTGTCTTGTTGCCTCATCCTGCTTCTTCGGTAGGCCCTGGGACTGGTCCGCAGGGTGGGTGGTCACTAGTGTGGCTTGCTAGGCCGACCGAGGGGGGGGGGAAATGCGTTCCCTGCCAGGTGCTTTGCTGGCCTCACCCCCTAGACCTATTTCCCCTGGCCTACAGGGGAAATAGGTCGACAGACGATGCCATAGCTACTGCTTTACACTCTGTAGCAAGTTATCTCAAGAGACCTGGAAGTTATGTCAGGATGCTTTTTGTTGACTACAGCTCGGCTTTCAACACCATTTTGCCGAACATTCTCATCGAGAAGCTGACTGACTTGAAATTCTCCCCCGCCATCTGCGATTGGATTCAAGACTTTCTTGGGGATTGGTTACAAACAGTGAGGGTCGGGTCTGCTTTGTCCACCCCCCTGAAGCTTTGCACCGGCACGCCACAGGGCTGTGTGCTTAGCCCCTACCTGTACTCTTTATACACTTATGATTGTGTATCATCTGACCCATCCACTGCGATAATCAAGTTTGCAGATGATACAACTGTGGTGGGTCTTATTACAGGTGGGGATGAGACAGCATATAGGGCGGAGGTACAAAAACTATCCATATGGTGTAGTAACAACAACTTGCACCTAAACATTGGCAAGATGAAAGAGATGGTGTTAGACTTCCAGAGAAAAAAGGAGGAACCTGCCCCACTTTACATCGGGGAGGACTGTGTAGAGAGAGTTTCCTCCTTTAAATTTCTGGGAGTCTACCTCTGTGAAGATCTGACCTGGAAAGTTAACACAACCCAGGTGGCTAGAAAGGCCCAACAGAGGCTTCACTTTCTTAGGGTCTTGCGGAAGAACAGGGTAGAACAATGGCTAATGACCCTCTTTTACCGGTTTACTATAGAGAGCATCTTCTCGTATGGTATTGTGGTTTGGTATGCTGGTCTGACAGCCGCGGACAGGAAAGTATTACAGAGGGTAGTGAGCACAACACAAGACATTGTGGGCAGTTCCCTGACACCACTGGATGACATCGCCAGGGCTCGTTGCCTTGGAAGAGTGAGGAAGATTCTCAGGGATGACTCACACCCTGGACGGTATCTCTTTACTCTCCTACCATCCGGTAGGAGATATAGGAGTATAGCCAGCCATACCAACAGGCTGAAAAATAGCTTTTATCCGTGGACTGTTAGGCTTTTAAATGGGACATAATCTCTGTGAACTTATGCAGAATTGACTTGGGAGGACGGTGTGTGGTGTAGTTGTTTCACATGGTGTGGTAGGATGGAGGGTTTGTTGTCACTGTGTGTTGGGGGGAGAGAGCATGGGGGGAGGCTCAGCTAATCTCAATGTACACATGTTGTACTTTGACAATAAAGGTTTATTATTATTAGTGACTTTCAGCTCTTCCGAAGAAGCAGGATCCCACCTTCATCGCCAGTGTTGTGTAGTGAGTTCTTTGGAGGTAGGAAGCAAGACGAGAGGTTGCAAACAGGAACATTGCTTTATTGAGACAAACAGGAACAGAACTGAATCAGAGGCTTCTGCACAGCTACTTATACAGTTGGCCACTAGGCGGTGGCCAATAGGGTTAAAGGAACCCATTCCCACCCCAAATCATCCAATGGTCTTCTTGGAGACTGCATGTCTGGCTAGTCAGCGACCGTTACACAGACACCTCAATTGAGCAACCTTAAGTAGCATTCAAAAGACACATGAAAGCAGTACAAGTAAAATTCCAATACATTACAATAACCACAGAAGACATTTCTGAGACTTTTCTTACAGACTGCAGACAAGCCAAGAGTTAAAAGGACTATTTATGTTCTGGTTTTGTGTTATCTGTCTTGCCTGTGTGTGCATTGCTTGAACTCTTGCCAGCTTCTGTGGGAGCCTTTGGAGAACTTGGGCAGTGATTAAAGAACTGTTTCTTTGCTAGCTGACTGCTTGCCTCCGTTTGGGGCCCTTGGATCATCACAAGTCTTGAATGAGCACATCATGCTCTTGTTTGCTTCATACTTTGGTCCACATGGTATTTGGGTCTTGTGTGTGCGCTCGCTAAAGAAATCATTAAACTCTTTAACAGAATGTCACCTCTGACAAAGGTGTCATTGATGGTGTGCAAGTTTTTTTGTGTCTTGATTAAATAACATGAGCAAGTTGCAGTTGTCACAGATTACCTGCTTGGGGATGTGGAAGAAGTCTGGGTTAAGTAAAATGAGTCTGTGCCACCATGATGACCCTGGCAGAAATATTTTTCAATGGGTTCCTGCTTTTCCAACATTACATCGTCAAAGACTATGATGCTGCACATGTTTCTGTCCAGGCTCTCTACAGGAATAATGTCGTCTGTGAAATGAGGCCACTTCTTTTTTGGCAGCCTCTTTAAACACTGCTGCCCAGTTCTGCAGAAATTGGTACTTCTCCTGCCCCAGTGATTTTGAGTACAGATATCATGGAGTGCTTCAACTGTACTCTGTCCAAGTGACTGTTCAGGGTGCAGTATGCTCAGGAGCTGTTGCTTGCTACATGTGGCTCTTTAAGAAGATCAAGTGAATGCTTTGCCGAATTTTGTAGTTGCACTAAATGATGAGCGTCATATGTCTGGCTGGTCAGCCTGCTCTGTACTATATTGCTGATGGCCCTGCTTGTTCATTTGTTTGTGAAGAGCTGATGCTTGTTCCCCAGGGGACAGAATTACCACCTGACCAGATTCTCAGCCCCCAAAGAGGTCATTGATATAGTCAGTGCTTTTTTTGTAAAAGAAAAAGGTGCCAGAACTCATACATGTCATACAACCCGCCTTGCCTACTCTACAAGGTTCCATCCAAAAAAGGTGCCGGAACTCCGTTCTGAGCGTTCTATGAGAAAAAAAGCCCTGGATATAGTCCTCCAGCTCCTGCTCCTGATCTCTTGCAATTGAAACATGCCTGTATGCCCGTGTGGTAATCCCATCTGCGGCAATCCACTTTTTCCTATCCATTGGGGTGAACAATGTCTTATTTATTTATTTATTTATTAGATTTATATACCGCCCTTCTCCCGAAGGACTCAGGGCGGTGTACAGGGCAATTAAAATACAGCATACAAAAGTTAAAATAGATTAAATTAAATTTAGCCCCAAACAAATAAATTAAATTATAAAATTATAAAATCTAAGATCCCAATCCCTCAGTCCAGGCCGGCAAGCTCAGATAACCAGGTTTTTAGGTCATGGCGAAAAGAGCAAAGGTCAGGAGCCATCCGGACCTCCACAGGCAGCTGATTCCAGAGGGCAGGCACGCCCACAAAGAATGCTCTCTCCCTGGTGTCCTTTGCTGCGTATGGCCACCTGTTTGTGTTTCACCTCTTTGCACTCATCCAGACATTACTTGTATAGGGTGTGCCAGAGATCTTTCTTCAGAATTGCCTTTGTGACACCCTTGGCTTTGCATAGCTTGTTCTTGCCATCCATAGGTTATGTCACCCACCTGCTGTCTTTGTGAAGGCCAATGGTCTGGATGGAATACATCTTAGGTCAAAGCCCAACAAACTCTGCTATGGGACAAGACTTGCATTCATCCTTCATTTTGCCAACAACCTTCTTGTTGACTGTTGTGTAGTATGGGTGCTTTTTGCGGTAGTCACTAAAGTTGAACCAGTTGGTGTTGGCCCACAAGTCCATGTACGTGTCTTCAATTTCCACCTTGAATAAGTTTAAGTTTAAGTTTACGTTTATTAGATTTATATACCGCCCTTTTCCCGTAGGACTCAGGGCGGTTTACAAGGTGTTTAAAAATGTCAATACAATACAAAAATTAAAAAAACAATTAAAAATTATTAAATTTGATCCCTAAAAAGTATAAAAACCCCAATTAAAAACTCTCAGCCTGGGCCGGAAAGCTCAAAGAGCCAGGTCTTCAGGTCCCGGCGAAATGAAGGAAGGTCGGGGCAGTCCTAAGCTCCATGGGCAGCTGGTTCCAAAGGGCAGGTGCACCCACAGAGAAGGCCCTCCCTGTGGGAGCGCACAGGACGAAGGGAACTTGATGCCGGCAGCAGGTGCTCCCTGAAATATTCTGGACCCAAGCCATTTAGGGCTTTATAGGTCATCACCAGCACCTTGAATCTCACCCAGAGGGCAACCGGAAGCCAATGCAGCTCGCGGAGTAGAGGTGTTACATGGGAGTATCGGGAAACCCCATCACAACTCGCGCGGCTGCATTCTGCACCAGCTGAAGCCTCCGAGTGGTCCTCAAGGGCAGCCCCATGTAGAGAGCGTTGCAGTAGTCTAACTGGGAGGTCATGAGCACATGGGTGACTGTGCGTAGGGCATCTCGGTCCAGATAGGGTCGCAACTGGCGCACCAGGCAAACCTGGGCAAAAGCCCCTCTGGTCACGGCTCCTATGTGATCTTCAAAATTGAGCCGTGAATCCAGGAGGACGCCCAAGTTGCGAGCCCTATCAACGGGGGGTAACACCTCACCCCCCATTGTTAACGATGGAATAAATTGGTTAACCCGAGATGCCGGTATGCACAGCCACTCAGTCTTGGCAGGATTGAGACGAAGCCTGTTTCTCCCCATGCAGATCCGGACCGCCTCCAGGCAACGGGGCATCATGGTGAGGGCATCACTGGGTTGGTTCGGGGTGGAGAAAAAAAGTTGGGTATCATTTTTTATTTTTTTTAATTTTAATTCCATTTATATCCCGCCCTTCTCCGAAGACTCAGGGCGGCTTACAAGCTTAGCAGTAGCCTTCATTCTATGTATATGCCTGCTTATTAGGGCTTTCACACACCCCCTAAGCGGCATTATTACAAAGTCAGCTTAATTGCCCCCAACAATCTGGGTCCTCATTTTACCTACCTCGGAAGGATGGAAGGCTGAGTCAACCTTGAGCCTGGTGGGACTCGAACCTGCACTAATTGCAGGCAGCTGGTGTTACTTAAGGAGGCATTAGCCCACTGCTCCACCAAGGCTCTATACGTACTGATGATACCCCACCCCGAAACCACGAATGATCTCGCCCAGCGGCTTCATATAGATGTTGAACAAGAGGGGCGAGAGAACCGACCCCTGTGGAACTCCACAAATGAGAGGCCTCGGGGCGGATCTCTGCCCTCCTGTCAACACCGACTGCGAGCGGCCCAGGAGATAGGAGGAGAACCACTGTAAAACACTGCCTCCCACTCCCAACCCCCTGAGACGCCGCAGTAGGATACCATGGTCGATGGTATCAAAAGCCGCTGATGTTCTGTACCAGCCTGCTACCGGCCCTGCAGAAAAAGCAGGGACAACCCCTTTACAAACGGCAAGAGGCTGGAATAAAGCCTGCCAAATTTATTAACATAAAACAGACACCAAACATGAAACAGGAGCTACGAAACAGGACTATTCAAGCGGTTGCCTTCAGCAAACCAGCCCTCCCACACATTCCCCTTTTATACAGTTCAGGGCGTGGCTTCTCTCTGCCTCCTTCCGAGGTGCCCCATTGCCTTCCTCTGTTTACTCCTGATTGACTGCCTCCTGCGTCGGGCGTCCTTGAACAGGGCCAGCTGTGGGTCATCTTCATCCACGCTGTCAGGCTCACACAGCTGGGTCTCCATCGTGACCAGGTGGGAGGGGCCTGGCTGAGGGCTCTGCGGAGCCTCAAGGCCATCATCAGCAAGCTCTTCAACACCCCCCTCCTCCTCCTCTGAGTCGTCCGACCCAACTGCTGAACCCACAGGCTGACCCTGAATCACAACAGCTGAGAGATCTAATAGGACTAGGACAGAGGAACAACCCCTGTCCCGAGCCCGCCAGAGATCATTCACCAGCGCGACCAATGCCGTCTCCGTGCTGTGCCTGGGCCTGAAGCCCGATTGGTACGGGTCAAGATAATCAGCTTCCTCCAGGAACAGAGGAAGCTGATGCGCCACCACACTCTCAAGAACCTTCGCCAAAAAGCGAAGGTTGGAGACCGGACGATAGTTATTCAAAATCGCTGGGTCCAGGGCAGGCTTCTTGAGAAGGGGCCTCACCACCGCCTCTTTCAAGGCGGCGGGGAAAACACCCTCTCTCAAAGAGGCAGTTATTTCTGCCTGGAACCAGCTTCGTGTCTCCTTCCGAGCCGCATAAATCAGCCAGGAGGGACACGGGTCCAATAAACAGGTGGTGGAGCTCAGCCTCCCCATAATCCTGTCCACATCATCAGGGGAAACAGGATCGAACTCAGTCCAGATAACATGCTCAAGACCGTCCAAATAAGAGGCTGTGTCAAGACTGATTTGCACTTTCACGTATGTTCTGCTTCGCTCGCAGCTGTTCCTATGAGAGAGTGCCCAACCCAAGGACAGATCAAGCAGGTGGACTAGCATGGCTCACTGGTTCTCATAACAATATGAACAGAAGTGATTGGTGGATGTAATGGACTGTGGGTAGCCCACAGGGAAAGGGGGGGAAAAATTACTATGCTAGCTTTTGCATGGGAAACCCAGAGCTGGTTTTGCTTTGTCTGTGCCAATATGTTTTATTCAGTAAAGTTTATACTCTTGGTAAAATAATGTCCCAAGAGTTTCTCTTTCTGGATTTGCCAACTGGACAGTTAACAGGCTGTCTGTATCTGTGTACAGCAGCTGTGCTTTTTTGCCATACTGGGCCTTGATCTTATTGTACCAAAAGTTGTACATGAGAAGTTTTGATAAGTCAAGAATGGATTGTCCAACATAGCCTAGTCAATTCAGCATTAGGGTTGTTTTAGCTCTGTGCACAGCCAGAAGACCGCCATTGAATATCTTGTATGACAGGAAGGCAGGATCAGCAAGTAACTTGTGAATCCTGTCTTCTGCTGCTGTGCTTCAGACCAGGTCAACTGTTTGCTGCTTGTGAAGATTCTCCATGGTCTTGCTGAAGGTAGGGTTATTCATTAGTTTGAAGAAGTCCTTCTTAAAGTCTGATGTCACCTTGGTGCATAGGTTGGGATTGAGCTGGATATATGGCATCATCCATGTGTCTTGCCTGAACTTCAAGACCCAGTGTACTTTGGTGACCTTCATGCCCAATGCCACATACTTTTTCAGGTTGTGGTAGTAGACCACATAACATTCCTTTTTGTGCAGGTTTGGGACCAGCTTTATATACTGTGTGTACTTACCCCCCAGTTTGTTCACAAGATTGGGCTTTCTCTGGTTGTAGTCTGGGCACAGTGGATTGTTTGCCTTTGCAAGATTCTTCAATAACATAGATATGCCAGTGTGCAGACCTTTCTTCACAAAGAGATGCAGATCAATGTTGGTTAAAAGCTCTAGCTTGACTTGTGTGTGTTTGTTTGAGCAATGCATCCTATGCCATGCCTGGGGCAGAATAGTAATGTACTGGGTCAAGACAGTAGTGCTGGACTGCCATCACTTGGAATGTTTCAAAGACATCAGGTAGAAGAAGCACATCAGTCCACAGGTACAGGTCATGGTAGTCCTTGAGGTTCTGGCAGCAGAAGGTCTCCCACACCTTCTATGTATAAGCATAGTCCTGGTCAGAAATTTGCTTTCTCAAGACCATGCTGTAGAAGGCATCCTTGGATGGAAGCTGTTGCTCTTGAAACTGGGCAAAGCTGTCCATGTACTTGTACGGATATACTCCCTTGTGTTGTAGCAGCACCAAAGTGCTATTTGTTGTTTGCCCGTGCATGGCCATTATTTTAATGTTGTTCTTCAAAAGGTTGGCTGCAAGATTATCCAGAGAACTGTTCATAAACTGTAGTTGCCCCACACTAAAAGTCATGTACTATTCCGTGTTATTTGGTATGCATGTGATCTTTTTCCCCATTGCTATTGTCCCTAGGGCAGACATCAGTAGATGCCTGACATAGCTATGGAGTTTGTGAAAGACCACTGGTACCTTCATCTTTTCTGGATAGATGCAGTTTGAGGTTACACGCCTTGTCAGCTACCCCATGGTATTTGCCTGTGATGTAACAGTGATCACACACTTTTTTGTCAGTGAGTTCCTTCTTGCAGATGTGGCACACTCTTGCATCTCTGTAGGCCTCTTCGTCTTCATCCATCATCACCATTTCTACCTCTCTGTGAAATACCTCACGGATTTCATTCAGCTCTGCTTGAATCCTCTGTGTAAAGACTTCCACTGCATTACAACCATGGTAGAGGACTGGGGCTTTGACAACACCATCACAGTGGACTATTATATAGCAGAAGCTGCATGGGACATGTTTAGCCAACTGCTTTCTGGTCTTAAAGATGATGGTTCCATCATGGTTAATAGTGATTTTCACATTCTGAGACTTGAAGACCACATAGATGACAAAGGGGACCAACATCTTTCTGTGGTGGTTTATGAACTCTAAGATGTTCTCCCCTATTTTTGGCAACTTGGTGCACTGTGGCTTCTCACCAATACTGTGACAATTGGGAGTGTGGTTGTCTAGCAGGTGCTGCAAGGAGAATGTATACATACATTTGTAGCATGGGCATAGTTGATTACCACACTTGCTATTTTTTTTAATCCCATTTATATCCCGCCCTTCTCCGAAGACTCAGGGCAGCTTACAATCTAAAGCACAATGTGCTTAGCAATTTTTATTGCACATGCAGGCTAGGTCCTTGAGCTAAACACAATTCTTGAGCAAGAACAATTCTAAGTTGTGAGGCTTGTCTGTATGCTTTGATAAGCATCTAGGGTGCAGCCCTTTATTCCAGATAAACACATTCCCTGTAATTCCAACATTTTGGCACTCAAACTTATCAATGCTGGTAAGTTTCACTAGAAAATCAATTCCATCAAAGTTGAGCCTGTTGCGATGCATTTGGTATGTAGCTGGGCAGTCTGGGTGTTGTCCATGCACTGCCAGGTAAATTGCTAATAAATGGCTCACTTGAAGCAGCAGTTGTCCTTGTTCTTCACATTAATAAGAGGGGAGGGTGGTATGTACTTTGGCATTGTGAAGTAGCTTCTACCATGGAAAGGGCATAACTGCACCACACCCAGATGTAGTTTCACACATCATTTAAGTTTCCAACCACTACCATCATTAGTAAATATCTCCAGCACTTCAATAATCCTTGTCTTTGCCATTTCCAAAGCCTCAATGATTTCACCATCACATAGGATTGCTGCTGCAACACTCCAAAAGTAGACTGTGGTTGTTATCATGTCAGACTCAGCATTCTCATTCAACACCTGGTTGATATTAGGAACCAGGTTCTCAAGGACAGCCATAAGAATGAGAGTGATCTTCATGCTGACCCATCATTCCAACTCTTCTTCAATTTTCACGGTGATTTTTGGGGTCATAGCATCTAAGAATGCTGTTGCATCCTTTTCAGACCTGTGGCCATCTGGTACATATGCACGGTAATCTTGTATGAGATTGTCTTCTTTGTGTAAGACAAAGTCTGGTAATACCGCTGTCCATACAGCAAGGTTGTCTGGCACTTCATGGACCAGCGTGCCTGTAATCTCTCTTCTGCAGTCTTTGTTGGTCTTCCTCAACAGCCTTCATGTGATTCCCTGGAGTGGTGCTACCCATCCATGGGAGTTAAAGCTTTTTGCCTCTTCAGATTTCAAGGCTCTCAAAGCAGCCTCTACTTCATTGCCCAGCTGATGCAACTCTTGCTGGTGCTGGGCCACTTTGTGGGGATTTTCAACATCACCCCAAAGAACTGGAGACCTACCTGGTTTGTGCAGCCCAATGAACTCGCTTGCTCCATGCTGCTGCATGAGCTTCCACAATCCTCTTGGTGAGAATTGCTTTGCACCCTGATTTTTGGATCCCATATCTCACCGCTTGCTGATGCAGTTCTGATAGCATAGGCATTTTGAGGGATATAACACAGGAAAGATTGGATATAACATATATGAGACACTTCTTCAAATCAAAATTTATGTGGTTGCATTGCCCTGTTCAGAGAAGCGGGCTCTAAGCTCTGCCAGCACAGATTGAAAGACAATATTTGCCCTCTTTTCCCTTATAGGCAAGCAGGTGCTGGATCCAATTAGCCCCACACAGTCCACAGAGCCAGCTCTCCACCTTGGTCCCATGCCCACATTTACAACCAGAATTAGGCTCGGAGTCTGGGCATCACCCAAGGCTGTGTTGAGTTCATAGTGAACCACTATTTGTTTGTCCCCTTCATTATACCTCAATATACTTATTGTAGGGACGTGGTGGCTCAGTGGGTTAGGACGCTGAGCTTGTCGATCAGAAGGTCGGCAGTTTGGCGGGTCGAATCCCGAGTACCGCGTAACAGAGTGAGCGCCTGTTACTCGTCCCAGCTTCTGCCAACCTAGCAGTTTGAAAGCACGTAAAAATGCAAGTAGAAAAATAGGGACCACTACGGTGGGAAGGTAACAGCGTTCCGTGAGCCTTTGGCGTCTAGTCATGCCGGCCACATGACCACGGAGACGTCCTCGGACAAGCGCTGGCTCTTCGGCTTTGAAACGGAGATGAGCACCGGCCCCTAGAGTTGGAAACGACTAGCACACATGTGCGGGGGAACCTTTACCTTTACCTTATACTTATTGTAATGGGTATGTCTAAATGTTGTGAAGCAATGAGCCAACCCGTTGCAATGCAACAACAAAAGACCAGCTTCCCACACCCGGCACATCCAGTTGACCCCCAAAACAGGTATTATACATCTTGGGCTGCCCACTGTTGCAAAGCAACACCTACACTGCGCCCCTGCTGCACCCCAGTGGTGGTTCTACTGTGCCCTCTCTGTACCAGAAACCAGCTAGTTACCTGTTGCACAGCTTGATTTAGACAAATGTTATTATGTTTTATATGCTGTATAAAATAGTATAGAGTTTGCAATAGTGGTGAATATCTGTAGCTCGGGTGCAGGATGAGGGTGAAGGTTTGTTCTCCGAGCTTGTGGGTTGGTTTCCAAATGTTTCCTTACTAGGCTAGGTAACCTCTTCAGCAGCATTTAAGGGATGTCTGTGTCAGTGCTCTTCTGTTTATCAGGCCTTCAGGTGTGGGTGTGTCAAGTGAGGGTCTTGTGATGGGTCAGGTGTGAGTCATTCTCCAGTCTCCTTATTTCAGTGTCGAGGAATTGGAGTCTGTTGTCTGTTTCCTCTTCACATGTAAATTTGATCCCAGGGAATATGTTATTAAGTAGATGGTGTGTTTCTTCAATTTGGGAGCATTTGATGATGACGAAGGTGTCATCGACGTAGCGTGTCCAGAATTTTGGTTGGATGGTGGGTAGAGCTATGGATTTTAGTCATTGCATGACTGCTTCTGCTATAAGGCCTGATATGGGGGATCCCATCGGGGTACCTTGTACTTGCTTGTACATTTTCCCGTTGAACTTGAAGTATGTTTTGAGGCATAGATCCAGGAGTTTCATGATGATTTCTGTGGACATGGAATGTTTTGTGGTGGCATCATCTTTGTGGGTATGGTGTCTAGTGAGTAGGTGGTGTATGGTTTGTTTATCCAGGTCAATGTCAATCAAGGTGAAGAGGGCAGTGATGTCGAAGGAGACCATAATTTCTTCATTGTTGATCTTGGTGTGTTTGATGCATTGGAGAAATTGTTATGGGGAGTTTATTGAGTTGGTTGAGTTGTTGACCAGGTGTCTGAGTTTCCTCTGCAAAATTTTTGCTAGTTTGTATGTCGGTGTTCCAGATAGAGACACAATTGGGTGTAAGGGGATCCCGTTCTTGTGTATTTTGGGGAGTCCATAGAACCTGGGTGTGGAGGAATCTTGTGGTTGCATGTGCTTTCTCTCTAGTGGTATTAGCTGTTTTTCTTTTTCCATTTTTCTTAGGGTGTCTTTTAGTTTGTTCTCTAGCTGTTTTGTAAGATCATTGTGGATTATTTGGTAGGTATTAGTGTCATTGAGATGGTTTTCAGCTTTGCGGATGTAGTCAGTTTTGTCCATTACTACCATCAGTCTGCCTTTGTCTGCTGATAGGATGATACTTTCATCTTGTTTCAGTGTCTTTAGTGCTCTCCTCTCCTTTTGGCTGAGTGTTTCGTTTTGTCTGTTGCATTGCACACTGGGGATGATTCTTTGTCTGATGTCTTCTTGTATTTCTTGGTCCAGGCAGTGTTTTTAGAATGGATTTGTGATTGGCAAGGAATTCAGTGAGGTTGGCATCTTTGTGGTTGAAACTGATGCTGTATGTGAAGATGGTGTTCTTTCTCAGCCTACGCGAATACTGATCAACCACTTACTCGCAAGGAAAAAAACCCTTTGCATTGAACGAGGCAGGACTTTGTAAGATAAACCCCTTTTATTTTGACACAGCTTTTGTAGAACAAAACTCCAACCAGTCCTTTAGCTGTTGAAACAAACAAGATCAGTCTGAGTTCTCAGCTGGAATGCTCAAGGTTTAAGTCACTCAAACACAGAGAAATCTGACAAACCTGGTTAAATGTCCAAAAATCCTGAGGCAAGAAATCCAACAACAGAAGCATGAAGCTGTAGCATGAACGGTTGCCTTTGGCAACCAGCCCCTCCCACACCTCTCCTGTTTATAGTCCAGCCAGGGCGTGGCTTCTTAGATTCTTTTCCTTTTCCTGGAGAGCCGCCCCACCGCCCTCTGTTGTCCTGCACGCCTTTCCTCTCTATGCATCCGTTCATCTGGAACAAGCCCCAGCTGTTCCTCCTCTTCACTCAGTTCAGGACCCCAACCCAGCTGTCTCTCTGCCTGAGCATGAGTAGATAGGCTTGGTGTCACATCTAGCTCTGAGTCTTTGTGCTCCTCAGAGCCTTCCACAGACTCCGATGTGAACCCAGGCAACCCTTCCCCCTCAACTGATTCATCTGACTCAGCTGCCAGATCTGCTGACTCACAACACTATCCCTCACCGCAGGACCCTTCCACCGGGTCTGATGGGCCGGATGTGGCCATGAAGGGAATTGTTCATGGAACACCATCACCAAGGCAGGAGCATACACAGTGGTTGTATCCTTCCAGGTGAACTCCTCCAGTCCATACCCCTTCCACTCAATCAAATACTGGAATTGGCCTTTCAACCAACGGGAGTCTCAAATACTGGTGACCTCATACGCAGGAGTGCTGTCTCCATCACCCCATTCTGTTGGGGGACGTTCTGATCAGCGGAGCGGACACACCAGTTGTTCTGGGACCAAGAGCGACTGGTGAAAGACCAGATGTACCCGTAATGAACGTGGCAATGTTAACCGATAAGTCACCAGATTAATTTTTTGTATAAATTTTATTAGTTTTTATAGGGTTAGGGATGAGGTGGGATCGGGATTGGGATTGGGATTTGGGTTCGGGTTAGGATTAGGGTTGGGGTTAGGGGTTTTCCAAATAACATTCTCAATATTTAGCAAACAGCATAATGTATGGGTTCATGTGTTTAACAAGAAATAATAGATAATAGTTAATTATCATAAACAATATGTTAATTAATCACTCAATAGTCTTCTTCTTACTAATATATATTCAGAGTTACATATTACATTCCTTTCTCTCTAACTCATGTTCTAGCCATTGATAGAAATTATCCCATGTTCTAAAATGCACGGAGTCTTCTTTCTCTTTTATCTTTAAAGTCAATCTGTCCATTTCTGCACACTCTAGAATTTTCTTAATTAATACTTCTTCAGTTGGTAAATTTTCATTTTTCCAATGTTGGGCAAATACAATTCTTGCTGCAGTTAGTATGTGTAGTATTAAATATATACAATATTTCTTATAATTTGCTCCTATTATTCCTAATAAAAATAATTCTGGCTTAAATTCTATTTGTTTTTTAGTCATTTTCTCCAGCCATAAATGTATTTTTACCCAAAATCTTTTTGCTTTTGGGCATGTCCACCAGATATGATAGTAAGTACCTGGTCTTTGTTTGCATTTCCAACACTTGTTTGAAGTATTTTTAAACATTTTTGCTAACTCACTGGTGTCATATGCCATCTGTAAAACATATTATATAAGTTTTCTTCATATGGCAGTGCTTTAGTTAGTTTAACATTTCTTTCCCATAACTTCTGCCAGTCTTCTAATTCTATATTATATCCAAAGTTCTTTGCCCACGTTATCATTGTTTCTTTAACTTGTTCTTCCTCCATCTTTAAGTTTAACAGAAATTTATAGTTTCTTAATCAACTTTTCATCTGTTTTTAACAGTATCTGATCAAATTCTGTCTGTTCCTTATAGAATCCCATTGTTTTAACATCTTTATCTTATCTCGTTTGAATTTGCAGATATGGCCACCATGCTAGATCAATACCTTATTCTTGTAAGTCTTGTCTGTCTTTCAATTTTCCTTCATTGTCCAAAATATCTTTATAAGTCACAACTTTATCGTAGTTAATTAAATTTGGGTAAGCAAAAGCTTCCATTGTTGAAAGCCATTCAGGTAACTTAATAGACATTTTTTCTTTTATTTTTTCGCATTCTGAAAGAAATGCATTCCTTATAAAATGGTTTTGAAAGTATCTATGTATTTTATTCTTCCCATACCACAGAAAGGCATGCCAACCAATTTGTAGGTCATGCCCCTCTAGGTACAATAGTCTTTTGTCTCTAAGCATTATCCATTCTTTAAGCCATGTTAAAATAGTTGCTTGGTAGTATAACTTCCAATTCAGCAGTCCAAATCCTCCACTTTCTTTCACTTCTTGTAGCATTTTCACTCTAATTCTAGCTTTTTTTCCTTGCCAGATAAATTTCAATATTGTTGTATTCAGTTCATCAAAAAAGGCTTTTCCCAGCCTTACAGGAATCGTTTGAAATAAAAAGAGTATTTCTGGTAAGATATTTATTTTCATTGTTGCTATTCTCCCCAACATTGAAATTTGGAAGTTTTTCCACTTTTCCAGATCCAATTTTATTTGATTTAGCAGTCTTACATAGTTATCTTCTTTTATTGTTACACATCTTGCTGTTAGATAAATTCCCAAATATTTGACTTTTTAACTATTTTAAGATTTTTTTTGTTAGATGATTTTTTTTGTTTTTCTGTTAGATTCTTTGTTAGCACTTTAGTCTTTTCTCTGTTTATTTTGAACCCTGCCACTTCTCCAAATTTTTTTTTATTTTCTCCATAAGTTTAGTGCTTGTTTCCAATGATTTTTCAATATAAAAACCAAGTCATCTGTGACTTCCGGTGGCGACGCGACGCCAAAGACAGCCGTTTTTGGGCTGCCCGCTCCGCAGCTGTGTTTTTCCATCGTAAACAGCATCGATCAGCTGTTTAGATGGATTTGAAGCCCCCTCCTCGGGAGAAGAGGAGGGGGTGAGGCCCCAGGTAGGGGTTGAGCTCTCCGGGGCCACCTGAGCTGAGAGTTTGGGCGGCTGAAGGATTGAGCCCCCCCGAAGCCTGGGTTGCTCCGAGCTGCGCAGCGCCCCTGCTCCGGGATTTATGGAGCAGAGCCAGGCGTTAGCAACCACCCCTGCCAAAAGGAAATACTTTTGATTGTTAAGATGCAGGCAGAGCGGTACAGGAGGTCAAGGTGATGTGGACTCTTATCTTTACTCTCTAGCTCAATGGATTTTATAGCTTTAAAGTGAAAGTGTGCAATAAGTGAAAGTGGGGGAAGATGGCGGCTAAAACTTCTAAAGCTCTTCGGAGTGCGGGGTCTTCCCTGGTGCAACAGACCTCATTGCAAGCTTTGCTTCCTCCTGTACCTCCTCCGACATTGACGCTTAAGGATTTACAAGATGCTCTTGGAAAGCATTCACAATTGATGTCTGACATGATGGATGAAAAGTTGAAAAAGCTGGAGGAGAAAATGGAGGAGAAAATGGAGAAATTGGAGAAGAAGATGGAAGAGAAGTTTAGAGCAATGAGGGTGGACATGTTGTCTATAATTGAATCTGTAGCTGAATGTGTGCAACAGCTGGATGTAAAAGTGAAGGATCTCAGTCAAAAGAACTCTATATTAGAAGCAAAGGTATTAGAAAATGAAAATATAAGGGATAAAATGGACGGAGAATTGAGCCTTGTTCAGTATCATCAGATGCAGTATGCTATTAGAATCAGGGGTTTAAAGGAGAATTGTAAAGAAGATTTAAAGCAGCTGATTTCTGAGGCTCTGGAAGGGGTATTGGGCCAGCCAGCATCTGAAATTGAGGGAAATATGGACAAAATTTTTCGTGTAAATTCATGGATTGCAAGACAGAGGAAGTTACCCAGAGATGTGGTGGTCTATTTTACAAAGAGAGTAATTAGAGATGAAGTCATTCAAGCTGCTTATGATACTAAATTGGTAGTGGCTGAGCAAGAAGTCTTGGTTTTAAAAGAGATTCCTCCGAAGATTTTAAGGAGAAGGAAAGATTTTGCATTTCTTGTACAGGAACTTAAGAAATGTGATATTAAGTTTAGATGGGAGATTCCAGTTGGACTGGTGGTGACGCATGAAGGTAAAAGACATCATCTGGTTACTGTGGCCCAGGCACGTGATTTTTATAGCAATGTGTTAAAAGTAACCCCCCTATCATTTTTGGAAGCTGTAAAGGGATACGGCGAGGGAAAGCTTCAAGATGTTGCAGATAGACAGATAGAGGACAATGGTGTTGGAGGGGATCAAGATACAGTTTCATTGGATGTTGCAGGAGGCCAGAGGATGACGCGTGCCGCCCTAAGAAGAGCGAGACGAGAGCAAGAGCAAGACCAGCAGAAAGTTATGGAATCTCCAAAGTGTACTTACAGTGAAGATGTGGGAGGGGCGCGGTCCAAAGAAGTTTTGGGGGTCATGACAGACGTGCTCCAAAAGCTTTGGGGCGTTAAGATTGGTGATTAAATTTTTAAATTAGAATGTCAATGGATTAAATTTATCATAGAGGAGAAAGAAAGTTTTTTTTTTAATATGTAACACAATTTAAGATTGATGTTATTTGCTTGTTAGAAAAGTATATTAGGGTTATGGACTAAAAGTATGTGCTGAACTAAGAATGGGTATGCAAGCTCCTAATTAACAACAAGTTGTCTTACAGACTGCTTAAACCTTTTTTTTTCTACTCTTTTTATTAACTGCGAGACATTTGGCGTGATACATGCAAGAATTATTTTTGATCATGGTTTAGTTTGGTTGGAGATTATTAAGGTTAATAGAGATAGGCGCTTTTGGCGCGTAACTGAGAATTTGTTTAAATTAGAGAAAGGTTGGAGAATGTAAATAGTAGGTGAAAGGGTTTTTTTTTGTTTGTTTTTTGAAATTAATATGAATAAGGACTGGGATTAAGAAAATCTATTCTGAGTAAAGCTCTTTTTCTTTTTTACTTTATTTGTAATATTAATATTGTTTGTATTCATTTTACATGAGCTAGAGGGAGATAGAATTAATAGTTTATTGCTGATAACATAGGGGTGCTTATGTTTGTTTTTTGATTTTATACCCTGTATTTAGCTCTGGGAAGTCGGGGGGGGGGAGAGGAGGGAATGGGGGAGAGGGATAGGGAGGGTTGGGTGGGGGTGGGGGAGGGGGGATTAAAGCCAAAATGTATTGTAAAACTTTTTAAATAAAAAAAAGCAAGTCATCTGCAAATGCTTGTAGTTTATATTTTTTATCTTTTATGTCCAGACCTTTAATTTCTACATCTTGTCTGATGTTTCTATTCAATACTTCCAGTGTTAGCATAAATAGTAATGGAGATAGTGGGCATCCCTGTCTTGTGCCTTTTTTAATGTTAAATTTTCTGTGAAATCTCAATTTACAATTATTTTGGCTGTTTGTTTATGATAACTTATTTTAATTACATTTATAAAGTTTTCTCCAAAGTCCATTTCTTCAAGTTGCTGAAACATGAATTGCCAGTTTACATTGTCAAACGTTTTCTGTGCATCAAGGAATATTAAAGCCATCTGTTTCCCTGGATGAATTTCATAGTACTCTAACACATCTAGAATAATTCTTAAATTATTTTGTATCTGTCTTTTAGGTAGAAAACCATTTTGGTCTATATGTATAAATTTGGTCAAAAATTTCTTTAGTCTTTCTGCTATTATTGAGACAAAAATTTTATAGTCTACATTTAATAGCAGTATTGGTCTATAGTTTTTTATTTGCATTAGGTCAGAGTCTTCTTTGGGTACCAAAGTAATGTTGGCTTCAGTCCATGTATTGGGTATTTTAGCCTCCAGGAGTATTTCATTACACAGTTCTTTCAAAGTAGGACTTAATACATCTTGTAATGTTTTATAAAGCTCTGCAGGTAATCCATCTGGACCTGGAGTCTTATCATTTTTTTGCCTTTTTGTAACCTCTATAATCTCCATCATTGATATTTTTCCATTTAGTATATTTTGAATATTCTCTGGAATTTTTGGTAAATCTGTATTTTTAAGTACTACTGTATTTTTTCTTTTGGAATTTTCTCGTCTTTATAAAGTATCTCATAAGAATCTTTGATAATTTTTTTAATTGTATCATTTTGAAACTGTAATTAACCTTTTGGATCTTGCAGCTTGTTTATCAATTTTTTCTCTTTTTCTTTTTTCAGTCTATATGCTAACCATCTCCCTGGCTTGTTGGCATTTTCAAAGAAGTTCTGTTTAGCCCTTTTAATCTGTTGAGCCATTATTTCCATCTCGGCTAAATTTAATTTATGTTTTATTATCTCCATTTGTTTCTTAAGTATTTTCTTTTGTGGGTCTATTTGTAATTATGATTCTAACTTTCTGAATTCTTCCTTCAACTTTAACTGTTGTTGTTTCTTTTCTTTATTCTTTATAGTGGTATAGGTTATAGCCAACCCTCTGAAATATGCTTTAGCCGTATCCCACACATTTTGAAGCGATGTTTCTTCTTTCTTGTTTATTTTGAAGAAAAAATCCATTTCCTTTGTCGCTTGTTCTATAAATTCTTTTTCTTTCAGTATAGATTTATTCAAGGAACATCTTAATTTTTTGTTAGTTCCTCTCCAAGTCATCTTTATTGAGTTATGATCTGCCCAAACATTAGTTTCTAACTCAATTTCTTGTATCGTTGTATTAAGTTCCAAAGATGTCCATATCATCTCAATTCTAGACCATGATCTATGTCTATTTGAGTAAAATGTATATTGTATTTTTGGGGGATTTTTTTCTCTCCATATATCTTGGATACAAAGTTCTTCTGCCATTTTTAAAAACACTTTAGGTGATATACTTCCTCCTTTCCTCCCTTGTTTTGCACTTATATAGTCCAAAGTTCCATATGTTATTGCATTAAAGTCTCCCATTATACAAAGATTTTGATAGTTTAAGTCTATTTTTATGTAATTTTTGGTAAAATTGTTCTTGTTTATCGTTTGGTGCATATATCGTTTGGTGCATATATCAGTATCGGTTTTTCATCAATCATTATTTCCACCATTAATATTCTCCCCTCTTCATCCACATAAATTTGTTTAGGGTTCATTGTTTCTTTAATGTATAGAGCTATTCCTATTTTTAGTTGTTCTAACAACTTATAATGTTGTCTCTTAATATGTGTTTCTTGGAGACAAATTATATCCATTTTTAATTTTTGTATTTGTGTAAAGATTTTTCTCCTTTTTGAGGGAGAATTTAGTCCATTTATATTCATTGACAAAATCCCACTCTCCTTCTCCATCTCTTTCAATTATATATGTTCTGATTCCCAGAACCAAAAATGCTTCTCTAGTTCCAGAAATCATAATGTTTTACTCAATGAAATGGTGGTTTAGAAAGATTTTATTTCCAGATAATCTAGGCAACTTACTTTGCTGAAAACTGGTCCGGTACAATCATTTCTGTCCATTTTCGTAGGTAAAAAAAGGAGTGCTTTCCCCATTCCAGCTCTACTGGTGGTTACAGATGTTCAGTCACGTGTGTTGCATAGTTGGTTAGAACAAAGAAGCTACCTGCCTGGCACCCAGCCAGGAAATCCTGTAATAAACTAAAGCTCCACCCACTTAATTAGATAAGCATGGTATTCACTAAACAGTTAGACTACAATTCCCATAAGGCATCTGTTGAGGAAATAACGTTTAACCCTGTAAATGCTACATGTTCTTACATACAATGCTGCTAGTATTAACCCTGTAAATGCTGAATACACTAACACAGTTCTTAATTCCTAAACTAGATATAAAATGGAGCAGCTGAATGTATACTGGTCCAGCACAATATCTAGGTCTTAATCTTCTAGTTGATCTTATCTGTCTCTGATCTCTTGGTCTTGCTCCTTCTTCTCTATATGTGTTTTTAATTTCTTCCTCCTCTCTTGGTTTAACTTTACCTTCTACGGCCATTTCTTCCTGTTTCTTTGTTTCTCTCTTTGTACCAGATTCAGAGTCACATCCTTCTAGAAATGCTCTATGGTTGTCAAAGAATTCCATTGCTTTAAGTGGCATGTCCAGTCTATATCTTTTCGTATTCCAGTAGATTAAAAACCCTTCTGGAATCAGCCATCTGAAATTCACTCCTTTTACAATTAATTTCCTAGTTAGAAACTGGTATGGTGAGTGGTAAAAAAGAGCAAAAGGGAAATAAAAAGAAGAAAAAAAGAATATATATATATATATCAAAATTTGTAATCCAAAGTGTTCTGTTCAAAGAGATTTCTTGTTATTCACTCTTTCAACACAGCTTGCAAAAATTCCAGGTCAAGCTGTATTTGTAATCCAGGGAAGTCAGATGACTTCAAAAACAATTTTTATTTATAATTGTAATCCATCCTGTAGAAAAGGGCAATCCAAAAGGGCAATCCAAAAAGAGTCTTTTCTTTTTCAGCCACAATCTTCAGGACTATAAATTTCAAGGACACCAAAATGTTTCAACTATAAGCTGTGTCTGGGCATATAGCCAAGTTTTAAAGCTCCAATCAAAGCAACTCAGTAAGATAAAGAAAAGAGGGGGGAAAAAAGCAAGGTTAAATGTAGTTCTCAGTTTTGCCACTAGATGACATTAGATGTCCATTCCCACCATACTTTAAAAAAAGTTTAAGAAGTTAAAACCCCATAGTTTCCAAACAAGGAATAATAAAAAAAGATTTTTAAATCCAAATTTTTTCCAAATTATCCTTCTTTTATGCCTCAGTTATCTTCACAATATTGTTATAAGTCAGTTTTAATTTCCCCAAAGCTTAAACTGCTGCTTATAGTTCAGGAGGGAAGAGTAAGGTACAACACCACCCCCCAAGAGCTTGGGGATTTCTTGCTTTTGAATGCTTTTCCCCAGAACTGGTATTTTCGCTTGTAGAGAGATAAGGAAAGTACTCTCACCTGGATCAGCTGTTTTGCTTTCCACTTTTAGAATTTGTTGTCTCCAATGATCAGCTGCTTCTGGCTGACCGCATGGGTGCGGTCAGCCTTTTTTCCTGCCGGTCCTGAGGGCTCATTTGGATCAAATGGGCCAGCTACTGCTGGCCCACAATTTGCAAAGTTTCACCCTTTGGCCAGTCACCTCTCTGGGGTCACTTTCAGTCCTATTGGACTCCCCAGCTGGTAGAAATCGGGCTTGGGGAACAGAGCTTCATTCCCCAGTGCGCATCTTGCAGCGACGTCACCGGAAACTCATCAGCGACCAGATTAATGAAGGCTTCAATAGGGAAAGGGCCTAGGTACCGGTGGTCCAGTTTCTTGGAAGGGTGGTCTGATGGAAGGTGCCTAGTTGACAGCCATACCCGATCACCCACAGCTAACGCAGGCGTATCTCACCATGACTGAATGGCAACTTTTTATAATCAACCTTGGCCTTATCTAATTGCCACCGCACCAATTAATGGATAGCCTGTAACTCGGTCAGATATTCCTTAGCTGCAGGAACTGGCACATTGAGCTGCGAGAGGGGAAAAAACTGGGGGTGATACCCCACATTGGCCAGGAATGGTGTCATACACGTGGAGGTGTGCTGTGAGTTGTTAAAAGCAAACTCAGCTACTGTTGTGATCCCGGTCCCGGAGGGTGCTTTATCTTCGCATGCTGACTCGGAGGATGATATGGAAGAGGAGGAAGCTGACACAAGCAATGTGCCGGAGGGGCCGACTCCCCTGGTGAGTCAGCAAGAATTGACTGTGGCTGATGTGCTTATGGACCCCAGCCAAACCGAGGAGGAAACAGAACAGCCAGCAGAGGCCGGCAGCAGCAAGGGGGAGCCCCTGTTGGATGCAAGAGAAAGACGTAGGATGTGTCGTCAGCAGCAGCAGCAACTATTGCAATGTCCCAAGAGGCGTGGCCAGGAGATGTAGGGCCACACCCTACAGAGTATAAAAGGGGTGTGGCTGTGCAGGAAAGGTGTGGTGAACAATTTGTTGGCGTTTTGAGTACCGTGTAATCAAAAACTGCTCTTGAGATTTGTAAAGTGTCTGCCTCTCTGCATCTGGGCTTTGAAGCTGCTGGCCATCTGCCAAAGACTTTGGAACATCGCCCAGTAATCATAAAATTGATATACGATTTAACCCTTGGGAAGGAGTTAACTGTTAAAGGACCAGCTTCTGTTTGTTTAGCCTGTGTTTGCTGCTGTTGGATTTTTGAGCCTCTTTAAGGCTACTTATTGGGAGGGGACAGAACAGCTACTGCAAGATAGTCTGCCCAAATGTCCCGTTGCTGATTCATGAAACAGTGCAAATATTGTTCTAGGATTCCGATTACTTTCTTGGTCCCACCATCCGTTTGCAGATGATGCACCAATGACAGGCAGATTTGTACGTCTAGGGCTGTAAATTGAGCCCCTCTATCCGAAACGACCCTATCAGGGAGGCCGTGCAGTCGGAAAACATGCTGGATGAACATGTGAGTGGTGGTGTGGGCTGACAGCAAGCCACGGCAAAGAAAGAAATGTGCCATTTTGGTCAGCATGTCCACCACCACAAACACCATGGTGAAGCCAGAAGACAGGGACAAGTCCATCAAGAAGTCCATGGACACTGCTCCCCAGGGTCTCTTGGGCATCGGCAAGGGCTGAAGTAGACCTGGTGGGGCCCCCATCGCTGACTTGGCCTGTCTACACTGTACACAAGACGTAACATAGGCCTTGACATCGAGTTGTACTCGGGGCCACCAGAATGTATGGGAGACTAGGTTCAGTGTCTTGAAAAGGCCAAAATGCCCTGCTGCAGGATTATCATGATATTGATTGAAAATAAGCACTCTGAGCAGCCCACCTGGAACATAGAGCCGATTGTGATATTTCAGGAGTCCATCCATGATGGTCCATGGGGAGTCTGGCCCCAACTCCTCCCATCGTTGAGTCACCCACGCGTCATGCTGTTGTGCCTCCTGAATCTGATCCTGTAAAACTATTGGCTCCCAAACTGCAGAGAAAGACTCTATGGGTAGAACTGTCCTGGGCAGAAGCTTGCCTTCCATACAGGAGTATTCTGGTTTCCTTGAAAGAGCATCTGCTCTTTGGTTGTGACTGCTTGGTATGTACAGGTGAAACTCGAAAAATTAGAATATCGTGCAAAAGTTCATTTATTTCAGTAATGCAACTTAAAAGGGGAAACTAATATAGGAGATAGACTCATTACATGCAAAGTCTCGGCCCCGTCCGAAGGAGCAGGGAAATAACGCAGCCGGAACGAGTGTCGAGTCCACAGAAAAGCGTTTATTGCAAAGCAAACAGCAGTCCATGAAAAAACGAAGTCAGCGTTGGCTGCTACCCGCAACCAAAGCTGCTAAATAGCCGGCCGAGGCATACGCCCATGCCCCACCCAAACAGGCCAACATCCGCCTTCCCCCCTATTTACACCCCACCCTCCCCCGTCAACATCCTTTGATCCTCGCCTTGACACCCGGTGCTCTCCTCCTGCCAGGTATGTACCCACCCAGCCCTAAATCCGCGACCCCGCACCCCACCACCTCCACTCACAACAACCATCCCCCACCCAAAGACATTCCCTACCCGACCCCGGGCCCTGGACACCCCTCCACCCCCCACGTTCCGTGGTACTGCTGTAGACCCATCCCCGCAGGCTCGTACATTGAGTTCGGTCTCTCACCACGCGCTTTGGGTGACGGGAGCCAGCAACTGCCCCACGGCAGGCCTACCAACAAAATGTCCTCTTGCCAGCACCGGGTCCAGCCCTGGCGTCAAAGGCGCAACTCCTAAAGACAAACGAGATCCCGGTCGGCAAACCCGAGCAGGCATGGGCCCCTCTCTTGACAAGGAATCCACGGAGCAAGCCGGCACCGGGCAGGGCCCAGCAGGGCGATTCTGCACATGCGCACACTTCCCAGCTTACCGGGAGTCCTCAGGATGCCTCGGCAGGTGCTTCTAGGCCGGCCGGGAGAGCGCGGAAGGTCTGGGTGGCGTCTGCCGCGAGGAAGGTGCATCTGAGGCGGGATGGGTGGGGTCTGAGTCCCCTGCCGTGGGGAGGACCCGTGGGCGGGGTGCTCCAGCTGGTCACAACCCCCTTAATGAATGTCAGACCTGCGGGGCTCGACATGCCGCCCCCCCTACCAAGGCTCCTCCTGCAAGGGAAGAAGCAAAGGGTAAATGGTCATCCACCCGGCTTGTGATCTCACCCTGTCCCTCGCCTGGCTTACCGGGGTGTTTATGGTGAAAAGCCTGAACCAAACGGGGAGCGTGAACATCCCCCCATCACCCATGAAGCCTCCTCCAGGGGGTATCCCTTCCACCGGATAAGATATTGCAGGTTACCCCTTCGTACTCTTGAGTCTAGGACCTCTTGTACTTTGAAGTGCTCGCCATGGACAGGCCCAGGACCCCCCTTCCCCTGCCACCGTAGCAGCCGCTGTGGCGGGCTTCAACAGGCTGCTATGGAAAACTGGGTGGATTTTGCCCAGAAACCTTGGCAGCCGGAGTCGCACCGTTACGGGGTTGATCACCTATATCACCCAGAACGGCCCAAGGTATTTGGGACCCAATTTCTTACAGGGCACCTGCAGGCGCAGGTACTTGGTGGACAAGTACACCAGGTCCCCCACCTTCAGGGTGTCAAATGGCCTTCGCTTCTTGTCCGCCTATCCCTTATTTGTTACCGTGGCTCGTTCCAATTATTTTTTCGCTGTGCTCCAGGCTTCCTCTATCTGCCTCATCCATTCTTGGGGCTGACAGGGAGCCCCGTTCTCCTGGACGCACTCAGCAACAGGGACGAAGTCGCACCCAGAGACCACTCTGAAGGGGGAGAACTGCGTACTGCTGTGGACAGCGTTGTTGTACGCCACTTCAGCAAATGCCAATAGGTCCACCCAATTAGTCTGCTGGTAAGACACGTAGCATCTTAGGTACCATTCCACGGCGTCGTTGGCGCGTTCCACTGCTCCATTGGTGCTGGGGTGATAAGCCGTGCTAAGACTGAGACAACCCGATGAAGCGGACGAACTCTCTCCAGAAACGTGCTGTGAACTGCACTCCACGGTCTGATATTATGCGTCGAGGCACACCATGTAAACGGTAAATATGCGTAACAAACAACCAAGCCAACCGCCGGGCCAATGGCAAACTCTTGCAAGGGACAAAATGTGCCTGCTTAGAGAACAAGTCAACAACTGTCCAGATGACATTGTGGCACTTGCTCTCAGGCAGTTCAACGATGAAGTCCATGGCTATGTCCTGCCAAGGCCGGGTGGGGTCGGCTACCTGCTGGAGAAGGCCCAATGGCTTTCCAACGAAGGGTTTAGCAGTGGCGCAGACATGGCACTTCTGCACATAGTCCTCGATGGTACTTTTCATGTGAGGCCACCAAAACTGCCGGCGCGCCAGGTGCAGGGTCTTCAAGAACCCAAAATGCCCTGCCTGCTTGGCGTCATGGCACTGGTATAGTATCCGTTCTCACATGGACAAAGGCACGTACATCCATGTCCCGTACCAAGCTAGTGTTCTGTACCAGCCTACTACCGGTCCTGCAGATAAGGCAGGGACAACACCTTTTACAAGAAGGCAAGAGGCTAGAACCAAGCCTGCCAAATTTATGGACACAAAAGCAAACAGAGCAAAAACAAGACACGAACCATGAAACAGGAGCTATTCAAACGGTTGCCTTCAGCAAACCAGCCCTCCCACGCATTCCCCTTTTAAACAGTTCAGGGCGTGGCTTCTCTCTGCCTCCTTCCGAGGTGCCCCATTGCCTTCCTCTGTTTACTCCTGATTGACTGCCTCCTGCGTTGGGTGTCCTTGAACAGGGCCAGCTGTGGGTCATCTTCATCCACGCTGTCAGGCTCACACAGCTGGGTCTGCGTCGTAAACAGGTGGGAGGGGCCTGGCTGAGGGCTCTCATCAGCAAGCTCTCCAACACCCTCAGCAACCTCTCCAACACCCCCTCCTCCTCCTCTGAATCGTCCAACCCAACTGCCGAACCCACAGGCTGACCCTGAATCACAACAGCTAGGCCATCCCGCATTGTGAGGAGGTCCGGATGGGCCTGCAGCCATTCGTCCCCCCGAAGGGCCTTCCTGAGCACATGGGACAGACTTTCCTTTGCTGCCTGGGCCGTTTCCCCTACCCGAACTGCCCCCTCCGCCTCTGCTGGCACGAGCGCCTGTACCACCTCCTCCCTTTTGCTATCATACTGCGGCTTGCGGGACAAAGCGTCCGCTAGAAAGTTCCTCCCTCCGGGAACATACTTCAAAGTGAAGCGGAAACGGCAGAAGTATAGCGCCCACTGGACATGCTTGGGCGACAACCGCCGGGGCGTTTGAAGGGCCTCCAGATTTTTATGATCCGTCCATACTTCAAACGGGTGGGTGGCCCCCTCCAGGTGATGCCGCCACGTTTCCAGGTCCCAGTGGACCGCGAAAGCCTCCTTCTCCCAGATCGCCCAGGCTCGTTCGGTGGGAGTAAGTTTCTTGGAGGCATATGCACAAGGCTGGAGCACCCCTTTGCTGTTCCGTTGGAGGAGGATGGCCCTGAGAGCAATGTCACTTGCGTCTGCCTGGACCACATAGGGCAGGTCGGGGTTCGGATGCAGCAGGACAGGTTCCTTGGCAAACAGGGTTTTGAGTGCTTCAAAGGCCCGTTGGCATGTCATTGACCATGCCAGTTTGAGCCCCGGTCGTGGCTGTACCACCAACTGTCGTGTGCGCAAGAGGTCCGTAAGTGGCAAAGCAACAGCTGCAAAACACAGAATAAACTGCCGGTAGAGGTTAGCGAAGCCCAGGAAACTTTGCAACTGGCGATGAGTCTGTGGGGCTTGCCATTGCTGGATAGCCTCCACCTTCTTGGGGTCCATCTCCACCCCGGCTGCAGATATCCTATATCCCAGGTAATCCAATTGCGTCCTGTGGAATTCGCACTTGGACAGTTTGACGTACAGCTGCGCCTCCCGTAGCCTGGCCAACACATGCCGCACCAAGATGACATGTTCTTCCACCGTCATCGTGTAGATGAGGATGTCGTCCAGGTAGACCAGGGCCCTGCGGTACAAGAACTCATGCAGGACCTGGTTAATTAACTGCATGAATACTGTGGGGGCTCCCTGCAGCCCGAACGGCATCACCCGAAACTGAAAACTACCGAGGGGACAGTTAAACGCTGTTTTCCACTCAGCCTTAATCCTGATCCGGTAATACGCCTCCCTCAGGTCCAGTTTTGTGAACACCCAACCCTTAGCCAGGTGTGCTAGTAAATCCTTCATTAACGGGAGGGGGTAGAGGTGTTTGACACACACTGCGTTGACCCCCCGGTAGTCAACACACAGACGAAGGGTCCTATCCTTCTTTTCGTGGAACAGAACAGGCGCCGCCATCCTGGACCGTGCAGGCTGAATAAACCCCCTCTCCAGGTTCTTGTCAATGTATCGCCGGAGCTCCTGCATCTCCTTCAGTGACATGGTGTACATGCGGGGTTTAGGTAGCCTGGCACCGGGCTCTAACTCGATAGCACAATCTGTGGGTCGGTGGGGTGGCAACGTGTTGCATTCGTGCTCATGAAACACATACATCAGATCGGAGTAGTCATGAAACACATACATCAGATCGGAGGCACCTGGGCCTCCTGGTCTAACCCGACCCCACAGGCCTTCTCCTGCTTCCCCATGTTGCCTGGTCCCATGAAAGTGTGCTCCAGAGGGGGCTGGGGTCCCAACCCCAGACGGAGGTGTTGACAGCCCCCCTTCCACCAAATCGTGGGGCCCCACCTGTCCGGCCATGTGAGCCCCAGGATGACTGCCTCCATCATGGAGGGCACTATGACAAACTGCAAGGTATCCCAATGGTTCCCCATCTCTAATCTGACCGGTTCTGTAACGTGGGTGATGGGCACCCCACCCAGGAGAGACCCATCCACTTGTTGGAACCGAAGGAGAGTCGCCAGTCATCTTAACGTGACTCCCACTTCAGCCGCCACTGCCTGGCTTATGAGGCATCGGGTACTTCCTGAGTCGATAAAGGCTTTGAACGCCCTCTTCCGTCCCGTCAGTGGGCTGACCAGCAGCACTGGGAACACAAAAGGGCACACCGGAGCACTTACCATCGGGTCCTCCTCCTGCTCCTGTTCCTCTGGACTCTCGTACTGCGTGGGCTGGGCAGTCACTGGAACGTCCACCTGGAGAGGGGTCGTTGTCCTGGGCGTTTCACTCAATATTTGGTGAGCGGCCCGTGACTGCTCTACGA
Organism: Vipera berus; assembly: GCF_964194415.1. Classification (NCBI taxonomy): domain Eukaryota; kingdom Metazoa; phylum Chordata; class Lepidosauria; order Squamata; family Viperidae; genus Vipera; species Vipera berus. The sequence continues at coordinate 18,496,622 of NC_138210.1, read as the reverse complement.
TCTTCCTAGGGGTGGGACCCTGCACTGGAGAAACAGAAGGAGCCACCCGGGCCGGTGGCAGTGGGCACTCAGCCGCTCGATGACCCGGTTGGTCGCACCTGAAGCACCGGATGGTAGCTCTTAACGGCGGAGCAGGGGGTCTTGATGATGCCATCATGGGTCGCTCCTCTGGTCTTGCCTTCTCGGTAGGCCGCCGACCACTGGGTACAAGCTCAGGCCTTCCCCGGACATCCTGTAGTCTGATATCCAGCTCTACGGCTACCCAAAACCACTCCTGCAACCGAGCTGGGACACCGCGCACTACACAGGCCTGGCAAAGAGCACCGTCGAGCCCGGCCCTGAAGTGATGTACAAGAAGGTGCTCTGGCCATGAGCGCAGTTTCCCGGCCACCTTACGAAAATCCCCGACATAGTCCACTGCCGGTCTGCCCCGCTGACGTAGGGTCAACACGTCGGCTTCAGCACGATGCACCCGGGAAATGTCCTTGAAGCGGCCTTGAAGGGCCTCCAAAAAGAGACCGACGTCCCCGAGCTCGTGGGCGTGGTCGCTGTATAGGTTGGCCGCCCAGGCTGCAGCCTCTCCCTGCAAGCAAGCCGTCACCGCCACCACCATTGCCCACTGGGATGCGTAGGCCTGGGCGTACTGGTCCATGTGGTTTATTACCTGACCCAGGAACCCAAGGCTCGAGGTCCCCCGATTGGTCGCGTTGGTTGCTGGCTGGGTCTTCCCTCCGCTCCTGGCCAGGATCCCGAACTGCTCCGCACTGTGGCCACTGGGGACGGGCCCTCTGGAGCCCCCGCATGGGACGTGCTTAGACTGGGTGAGCCCTGGAATCTTGGACTGGCAAACCGGAAACGGGATGGGCCAGACCGTCCTGATTGGGTCCCCGCGAGGGACCACCATCCCATTTCCAAATCAGAATCAGCGACTGTCCAAGGAGCAGGCTCTTGCCCACCAACCTCCCCGAACCTGTCTCTTAAGACGTCCATGGTTTGGCTGCCTGGAGCGGTGGAGTAGCTCCACTCCTCTCCATTGTCTTCCGTCAGGCACCACTCCCTCCACTCCAGCGAAGCCCCTCTTGGCCGAGTCACCTGTCCCCGATCGGGCCCTCTGCGTCCCAGGGCGGAGCTCAGCCACCACTCCCCTCCGCGGTCCCAGCTTCCAGTCTCCTGGGGCTCAACCGCGGACTCCACCAGCGGAAGAGACCTCCCCTTTGGTCTCACCATCGGAAGCGCCTCCTCCCCCACTTCCACCACTTCAGGAGGCGTTGCAGCAGCTCCAGCCGCGTCCTCCGTAGCAGCTGCTGGAGCGGCCCCTTGCGTACCTTCTGCCATGTCCGACTCACCCAGGAGGGTACACAGCAAGAGGAGGGTGAACGCTGACTTACTCTCGGCCCCGTCTGAAGGAGCAGGGAAATAATGCAGCCGGAACGAGTGTCGAGTCCACAGAAAAGCGTTTATTGCAAAACAAACAGCAGTCCATGAAAAAACGAAGTCAGCGTTGGCTGCTACCCGCAACCAAAGCTGCTAAATAGCCGGCCGAGGCATACGCCCATGCCCCACCCAAACAGGCCAACATCCGCCTCCCCCCCTATTTACACCCCACCCTCCCCCGTCAACATCCTTTGATCCTCGCCCTGACACCCGGTGCTCTCCTCCTGCCAGGTATATACCCACCCGGCCCTAAATCAGTGACCCCGCGCCCAACCACCTCCACCCACAACAACCATCCCCCACCCAAAGATGTTCCCTACCTGACCCCGGGCCCCGGACACCCCTCCACCCCCCACGCTCCCTGGTACTGCTGTAGACCCGTCCCCGCAGGCTCATTCATTGAGTTCGGTCTCTCGCCACGTGCTTTGGGTGACAGGAGCCAGCAACTGCCCCACGGCAGGCCCACCAACAAAATGTCCTCTTGCCGACACCAGGTCCGGCCCCGGCGTCATAGGCGCAACTCCTGAGGATGAACGAGATCCCGGTCGGCAAACCCGAGCAGGCACGGGCCCCTCTCTCGACAAGGAATCCACGGAGCAAGCCAGCGCCGGGCGGGGCCTGGCAGGGCGGTTCTGTGCATGCGCGTGTTTCCCAGCTGACCGGGAGTCCTCGGGATGCCTCGGCAGGTGCTTCTCGGCCGGGTGGCGTCTGCTCTGAGGAAGGTGCGTCTGAGGCGGGATGGGTGGGGTCTGAGTCCCCTGCCGTGGGGAGGACCCGTGGGCAGGGTGCTCCAGCTGGTCGCAACCCCCCTGCTGAATGTCGGGCCTGCGGGGCTCGACACAAAGCAAGATAGTTCAAGCCGTGATTTGTCATAAATTTGATGATTATGGCGTACAGCTCATGAAAACCCCAAATCCACAATCTCAGAAAATTAGAATATTACATGCAATCAATAAAACAAGGAGTGTACCTAGAACAATATCAGACCTCTGAAAAGTATAAGTATGCATATGTACTCAGTACTTGGTTTGGGCCCCTTTTGCAGCAATTACTGCCTCAATGCAGCGTGGCATGGAAGCTATCAGCCTGTGGCACTGCTGAGGTGTTATGGAAGACCAGGATGCTTCAATAGCGGACTTCAGCCCTTCTGCATTATTCGGTCTCATGTCTCTCAACTTTCTCTTGGCAATGCCCCATAGATTCTCTATGGGGTTCAGGTCAGGCAAGTTTTGCTGGTCAATCAAGCACAGTAATCCCACGGTCATTGAACCAGGTTTTGGTGCTTTTGGCAGTGTGGGCAGGTGCCAAGTCCTGCTGCAAAATGAAGACAGCATCCCCATAAAGCTCGTCTGCGGAAGGAAGCATGAAGTGCTCCAAAATCTCCTGGTAGATGGCTGCGTTGACCCTGGACTTAATGAAGCACAGTGGACCAACACCAGCAGATGACATGGTTCCCCAAATCAACACAGACTGTGGAAACCTCACACTGGACTTCAAGCATCTTGCAGTGTGTGCCTCTCCATTCTTCCTCCAGACTCTGGGTCCTTGGTTTCCAAATGAGATGCAAAAGTTGCTCTCATCAGAAAAGAGGACTTTGGACCACTGAACAACAGACCAGGTCTGTTTTTCTTTAGCCCAGGTAAGACGCTTCTGACGTTGTCTGTTGTTCAGGAGTGGCTTGACAAGAGGTATACGACATTTGAAGCCCATGTCCAGGATCCGTATGTGTGTGGTGGCTCTTGATGCACTGACTCCAGCCTCAGTCCACTCCTTGTGAAAGTCCCCAACACTTTTGAATGGCCTTTTCCTGACAATCCTCTCCAGGCTGCGGTCATCCCTGCTGCTTGTGCACCTTTTTCTTCCACACTTTTCCCTTCCACATTACTTTCTATTAATGTGCTTTGATACAGCACTTGGGGAACATCCAGCTTCTTTTGCAATTACCTTTTGAGGCTTTCCCTCCTTATGGAGGGTGTCAATGATGGTTTTCTGCACAACTGTCAGGTCAGCAGTCTTCCCCATGATTGTGATTCCTACTGAACCAGACTGAGAGACCATTTAAAGGCTCAGGAAGCCTTTGCAGGTGTTATGGCTTAATTAGCTGATTAGAGTGGGACACTTTGAGCCTAGAATATTGCACCTTTTCACAATATTCTAATTTTCTGAGATTGTGGATTTGGGGTTTTCATGATCTGTACGCCACAATCATCACAATTATGACAAATTATGGCATGAACTATCTTGCTTTGCATGTAATGAGTCTATCTCATATATTAGTTTCCCCTTTTCAGTTGTATTACTGAAATAAATGAACTTTTGCACGATATTCTAATTTTTTGAGTTTCACCTGTATGTAACACAGAAATTGAACCTCACAAAGAAGAGAGACCACCGAATCTGTCGTTGGTTCAATTTCCAGGTGGTCTGCAAACTTTCAAGATTCTTATAGTCTGTCTGGACTTCAATTTGATGCTGAACCCCTTCCAAATGAAGTCTCCAGGCCTCAAATGCCACCTTAATGGCCACCTTAATGGCCTTCTCCCAGATGGTGTAGTTGCAGTAGGCCGGATAAAGTTTCCGTGAATAGTACATGCAAGGGAAGAGGGCACTGCCGGGCGTGTGAGCCTGGAGTAAAACCACTCCAATGGCGATGTTGAATGCATCCACTTCCATGACAAATGGCCGTTGCAGGTCAGGGTGGTTCAGGATGGGTTCCTTCATAAAGGCATGCTTCAAAGTCTGGAAAGCTTGTTGCTCCAGGGTGCTCCAGTGAAATGTGGTCTTTTTCTGAAGGAGCCGAGTGAGGGGCACAGTCATGGAACCAAAACCAGGAATGAAGGTTCTATAGTAGTTGGTGAACCCAAGAAGTCGCTGGACATCCTTAACGTGACGTGGGAGTTGCCAACTACGCAGGGACTCGACCTTGCTTGGCTCCATGGCGATGCCCTCAGGAGAAATGCGATGACCTAGGAAATCAATGGTAATTTGATAGAATTGGCATTTCTCCAGTTTGGCATACAAACAATGATCTTGGAGCCACTGCAGGACCTGATGGAGATGCCGGTGATGCCTCACCCATGAAGGGGAGTAGATCAGAATGTCGTCCAAATAGATCACAACAAACCTATGTAACAGGTCTTGGAATATGTCATTCATGAAGTGTTGGAAGACTGCGGGGGCGTTGGTCAGCCCAAATGGCATCACTCTATAGTTGAGTGGCCATACCGGGTGCCAAACGCTGTCTTCCATTCATTACTGGGCCAGATCCTAACTAGGTTGTAGGGTCCTCTCAGGTCCAGTTTTGTGAAGATTTTGGCCTCCCGGAGCCATTCCAGAAGTTCAGGGATGAGGGGAAGCAGGAATAGATTATGCACTGTAATGGCATTTAACTTTCGATAGTTGCAACAGAGCCTTAATTCCCCAGACATCTTTTTTATGAAGAGCACCAGCACTGACACCAGCGAAGACGAGGGCTGGATAAAGCCCCGAGCTAGATTTTTGTCCAGAAAGTCCCGTAATGCGGCCAACTCAGGGTCATACATGGAATACAAACGCCCCACTGGGAGAGGCACATCAGGGATTAAGTGTATGGGGCAGTCATATGGCTTGTGCGGGGGCAATTGATCCACCTCAGTCTCATTGAACACGTCTGCATAAGTTGCCAGTTCAGAGGGCAGGGAAACCCCTGGGGGACTCACTACCTGGGCGGTGCAAACTTGGTGGGTGTGGTCCACACACTGTAAACTCAGGAAGGTGACCAGGTTCTGGGACCAATAAATCTGTGGGTCGTGCATCCGGAGCCATGCCAAGCCCAAGACCATGGGGAAATGCAGGTCAGAGGTTATGTAAAACTGAATGGCCTCCTCATGAGAGCTGATGGCAATACCCAACGGTTGCGTGGTGGCCTTAATGGGCCCAGACAGGAGCAATTGGACATCAATAGTCTAGACTAACAGAGGCGGTTCCACCGGGCATTGGGGAACAGCCCATTTGGTCACAAACGCAGTGTCCATAAAGTTTGTGGTGGCCCCAGAATCGACCAAGGTGTGTACCGGAATCTCTTGGGGCCTACTGGGGAGGATCAAGCATGCCACCAGTATCAAGTGCCATGGGAGTCTAAGTGCCTCATCTGATGGACGTCGCTCGGTGTTGGGAAAAGCCTGACCCAAAATGCCTTTTAGGTTGAGGCATTTCCCAACAGATGAGGTTCCTTTCATAGGGCAGGCCCAGTAGCCAACTCCCCTCGTCACTTCTTGGGGCAGGATGCAGCCAAATGCCCAGGTTCCCCACAGTAGGAACAAAAAACCCCCAAACATCATTTCTACCACTGATAGGTGAGGCCTGGCAGCACCTAACTGCATAGGATCTTCCCGCAAAATGAGTCTCATACATAACTGGGATCACCTGGGTCTATGCAGCTGAGCGTCAATCCGCAGAGATGGATCAACCCATTGAGGTCCAGGGGAACATCAACATGGACCAGCTTGTCCAACAGCTCCTCCGAAAAGCCATCCTGGAAAGCATCCATCAGTGCAGCTTTGTTCCAGGCCGAATCCTGGCTAAGCAGCCTAAACTCACTGATATATCCCTGTAAAGGGCATCGGCCCTGCTTCATAGCTTTCAGGCATCTGGTAGCAGTCTGCATCTTAATGGGGTCCTCATACATGAGACACATGTAGTCACAAAACTCCCCAAAGTTATCCAACAATGGACTAGGCTGGACCAGCAGGGGTGTGGCCCAATGGGCTGCAGGGCAGGATGGGAGGCTGATCATAAACCCCACTTTATCTCAATCAGTGGGGAAGTCCACTGCTCTCAAGCTGATAAAGAGCTGGCATTGTCCCAAAAAAGCCAAGCGGCCGCGGCCTGGACCACGCCTCTGGCACATGGATTGGGCCACCAGAGGGCTGCAGAAGTGTCCCCTGGCCTCAGATCCAGGCGGCAGCATCCTGGAGAAGACCTCTGGTGCCAGGATTGGGCCACCAGAGGGCCACAAAAGTATCCCCTGGCCTCAGATCCGGGTGGCAGCAGCCTGGAAAAGGCCTCCGATGCACAGATCAGGCCACCAGAGGGCCGCAGAAGCATTCCCAAGCCTCAGATCCAGGTGGCAGCGGCCTGAAAAAGACCTCCAACACCCTGATCCAGCCTCTGGAGGCATGTGAAAGCATCCCCTGGCCTCAGATCCAGGTGGCAGCGGCCTGGAAAAGGCCTCTGACATCCTGATCCAGCCTCTGGAGGCACGTGGAAGCACCCCCCAGGTTCGGTTCCATTCTCTGTTGCAGAGAACAGAGGCCTAAAGTACCATAAGATCACATGAGATCAGTAGCGTGAGATCTTGTCCCACTGATCTCATGTGATCTTGTGTTACTTTAGGCCTCCATTCTCTGTGAATGCACCGAAGGCCTGGAGAGCCAAGAAAGCAAAGGATCTTGATCTTTGCAGGGTGAGTATTGAAGGCCTGGTGCCTAGGGGAGGAAAGGAATAATCAGGATGAATGTTGCAGAGCCTCTGTGGTCGTTCATAAGGGTGAACAACTGCCATGGTGCTCCAATATTCATAATTACAGGACTTGCTCATAAGCACTAAGGGGCACTTATCGTGTAACTTCAAACAAGCGTTAAGTAACTCAGGGATTACCTGTATTAGGAGTTATGTGTCCCATACCCAATCATGAGGTGAGCCAATAGAGTCATGAATCTTCTCAACACAAGTCATGATGTGATGCTATATGAGGCTGGAAAAGACAGCATTTTATTTATACTTCACTGACCCACTTGCAATAAAAAAGGGGAGCACTATATATATGCACACTTCTAGGTTCAAGAGGTGCTGGTCAAGATACTGTATATCCAATAGCTCTGAGCATTCTCAAGTAATATGAGCATGTCCCTATTTTTGGTTGACCTTGCACCTATTTGGTTGTAGCTATTGACTTTGGCTTTGCTATTGGCTTTCCCAATACTATTTGAGGTTCATCAGAACTTGGGTTCAGGGCCCATGTATCCCCTGCTGCACACTGCCCTGAACCCACACTGTGCCCACACTACCAGAACCCCGTTAGTTGGCTAAAGTAGATGTAAATAGCTGGTTTGGGGTTAGCCACACCAAAGGCACTGGGAACAATAAAAGCAATATTGTTTGGAAACAATAAAAGGCGATTGTAAAAGAAGCTGACAGAGTAAAAGGTGACTAAATGACCCAAGTGTTATATTACAAGAAATTAAAGAAGTAGTTATTAGACAGCCCTGATGAAATGATGTCCATTAGGTCAGGGCTTTTCAACCGGTGGTACGCATAACACTGGGGGGTACTTTAGCACCTGGCTGTCAACGCTGCTAACATCAGATGTTCTTGCTTTGACAAAAGATGGAAATGCAGCCATTTTCCTCTATTGCTTTTTTTTTATTGAAAAGTTTTACAATACATATTTTTAAAAAGACAAAACACCTCCCAACCCCCTCCCCTCTCCCCAACCCTCCCCAACACCTCCCTCCCTTCCCCCTCCCCCCTCCCCGACTTCCCAGAGCTCAATACAGGGTATAAAAATACAAGCAATCATAGTCTACCTTATGCAAACAACAATAAAATATTAAATCTATCGCACTTTAACTCTTATAAAATAACTACAAGCAATACAAATATCACATCAGTACTTATTCAAATGCTAGATGAAACTTTTTAGTCCCATATTTATTCTGGATATAATCAATCCATCTTCTCCACTCCACAATATATCTCTGTGTTGTGATTCAGGGTCAGCCTGTGGGTTCGGCAGTTGGGTTGGACGACTCAGAGGAGGAGGGGGGTGTTGAAGACCTTGCTGAGGGGGTTGAAGATCTTGCTGATGATAGCCCTCAGCCAGGCCCCTCCTACTTGGTCACCACGGAGACCCAGCTGTGTGAGCCTGACAGTGTGGATGAAGATGACCCACAGCTGGCCCTGTTCAAGGACGCCCAACGCAGGAGGCAGTCAATTAGGAGTAAACAGAGGAAGGCAATGGGGCTTCTCGGAAGGAGGCAGAGAGAAGCCACGCCCTGAACTCTATATAAGGGGAATGTGTGGGGAGGGCTGGTTTGCTGAAAGCAACCGCTCGGATAGTGTTTCTTAAAGCTCCTGTTTTCTTGGTTCGTGTCTTGTTTGTTTTTGTAGTAATAAATTTGGCAGGCATAATTCCAGCCTCTTGCCGTTTGTAAAGGGGTTGCCTTTTCTGCAGGGCCGGTAGCAGGCTGGTACAGAACAGTTTGCTTTCAGCCTCCCACCCCTTACTAATATTATGGAGCAGCTACGTGCTGAGAATGCCCAGCTCACCCAGCAACTCACTTTGCTGGCAGCTCAGGTGGCTCAACTGCAAGCTCAGGTTCATGCTCTACCCCCACCATCACCCCCACCCAGAAGAAAATGCCAAGTTGCAATGCCGGATAAATTTACAGGCACTCCAGAACTGTTTCCTGCTTTCCTGGGACAATGCCAGCTCTTTATCAGCGTGAGAGCAGCTGATTTCCCCACTGACCGGGATAAGGTGGGGTTTGTGTTAAGCCTTCTTTCGGGTGATGCAGCTCGTTGGGTCACGCCTCTGCTGGCTCAACCTAGCCCATTGTTGGACAACTTTGTGGGGTTTTGTGATCATATGCGTCTGATGTATGAGGACCCTATTAAGACGCAGACTGCTACTCGACGCCTGAAAGCTCTGAGGCAGGGTCAACGCCCCCTACAGGGCTATATCAGCGATTTTCGGCTGCTTAGCCAGGATTCCGCCTGGAATGAGGCTGCGCTTGTGGATGCCTTCCAGGATGGATTGTCGGAGGAGATGTTGGATGACCTGGCCCGTGTGGATATTCCCTCAGACCTGAATGGGCTGATCCATCTCTGCCTGCGGATTGATGCTCGGTTGCAGCAGCGAAGGAGTCGCCGTGCCACCCCACAGACCCCTGCAGCCCCTGTTGTGCGTGAGCCCCCGGTTCAAAGGGAGGAGCCAATGGAGCTGGGTGCCGCCAGGTCTCGTCTATCGGTGACTGAAATGAACAGACGACGATCGGGGGGGGTTGTGTTTTTACTGTGGGGACCCTGGGCATTTGGCTGCTTTTTGCCCAAAGAAGCGACAGCGGGCATCAGTGACCGAGTCTGCCCCGAGAAAGTCCCCTACTTTTCTGTCGGGAAACGCCCCGAGCCCGATCTAGACGGTGTGATAGATCGGGCGTCCCACAACAACACTGAGCGACGTCTTTCCGATGCTGCCTGTGGACCTCCACGGCATCTGATTTTGGAGGCACGTCTGATCCTTCCTGGCAAGCCAGAGGGGATTCCAGTCCATGCCTTAATTGACTCTGGGGCCACCACAAATTTTATGGACTCAGCATTTGTGGCCAAATGGGCTGTTCCCCAGTGCCCGGTGGATCCACCCATGTTAGTGGAGACTATCGATGGTCGAGTGCTCCTGTCTGGGCCAATTACGGCCGCCACGCAACCATTATGTATGGCCATCAGTTCCCATGTGGAGGCCATCCAGTTCTATATCACCTCAGATCTGCACTTCCCCGTGGTCTTGGGACTGGCGTGGCTCCGGGCGCATGACCCACAGATCTATTGGTCACAGAACCTGGTCACCTTCCCAAGCTTGCAGTGTGTGGACCACTCCCGCCATATCTGTGCCGGCCAGGTGGAGGGTTCCTCAGGGGTTTCCTTGCCTCCCGAACTGTCCGACTTTGCTGATGTGTTCAGCGAGACAGAGGCGGATCAATTACCCCCGCACAGGCCCTATGACTGCCCCATTGATTTAGTCCCTGATGCGCCTCTCCCAGTGGGGCGTTTGTACTCCATGTCGGACCCCGAGTTGTCTGCATTGTGGGACTTTCTGGAGAAGAATTTGGCTCGCGGTTTCATCCGGCCCTCGTCCTCGCCAGTGTCTGCACCCGTGCTCTTCATCAAAAAGAAGTCGGGCGAATTGTGGCTTTGCTGCGATTATAGGAAACTCAACGCCATCACGGTGCGCAATCGTTACCCGCTGCCCCTCATCCCTGAACTCTTGGACCGACTCCGGGAGGCTAAGAATTTCACGAAACTGGACCTGCGTGGAGCTTACAACCTCGTCAGGGTTCGGCCGGGTGATGAGTGGAAGACGGCGTTTGGTACTCGCTATGGACATTTTGAGTACACGGTGATGCCGTTTGGCCTAACCAACGCCCCCGCTGTGTTTCAGCATTTCATGAACGACATTTTCCGGGATTTGTTGGATCAGTTTGTCGTGATCTACTTGGATGACATCCTGATCTACTCCCCGTCGCGTGAGGTGCACCATCAGCATCTCCATCAGGTCCTGCAGCGACTCCGAGAACATCGGCTGTTTGCCAAGTTGGAGAAGTGCCAGTTCTACCGGGTGACCATCGATTTCCTGGGTCACCGCATTTCTCCTGAGGGCATCGCCATGGAGCCGAGTAAGGTTGAGTCTTTGCAGAGTTGGCAAACCCGCGTCGCGTGAAGGATGTTCAGCGACTTCTTGGGTTCGCCAACTATTACCGAACTTTCATCCCTGGGTTTGCTGCCTTGACAGCCCCCCTCACCCGGCTCCTGCAGAAGAAGACTCGGTTCCAGTGGAACGCTCCAGAACAACGGGCTTTCCAGACTTTGAAGGAAGCCTTCATGAAGGAGCCCATCTTGAAGCATCCTGACCCGCAACGGCTATTTGTCGTGGAGGCGGACGCCTCCGACATTGCCGTTGGGGCGGTGTTACTCCAGGCAACGACGCCCAGCGGTACCCTCTTCCCTTGCGCGTACCATTCACGAAAACTGAACCCTTCGGAGCGCAATTATACAATCTGGGAGAAGGAGCTGCTGGCCATCAAAGCAGCGTTCGATGCCTGGACGCATCATCTGGAGGGAGCGCGGCATCAAATCGAGGTCCGGACGGACCATAAGAATTTGGAAAGCCTGCAGACCGCTCGGAATTTGAACCAACGCCAGATTCGGTGGTCTCTTTTCTTTGCGAGGTTTGACTTCCAGGTTCGGTACATACCTAGCGGGCACAATCAAAGAGCGGATGCTCTGTCCAGGAAGCCCGAATATTCCCGAGTGGAAGACAAGCTTCTGCCCAGGACAGTGATCCCCGTCGAGTCTTTTGCTGCGGTGCGGGAGCCGGTTGACATACGGGCTCGGATCCAGGAGGCACAGCAGCAGGAGGTGTGGGTGGCACAGCGGAAGGAGGAGGTGGGGCCAGATTCTCCTTGGACAGTCACGGATGGACTCTTGTATTATTGTGACCGGCTCTACATTCCGGGAGGGCCACTCAGGGGACTCATCCTCAGCCAGTGTCACGATAACCCGGCGGCGGGGCATTTTGGCCTGTTCAAGACCCTGAACCTGGTCTCCCGTACCTTCTGGTGGCCCCGAGTCCGACACGACGTCCAGTCCTATGTTACCTCCTGCATCCTATGCAGGCAGGCCAAGTCAGCGACAGGGGCCCCGCCTGGATTACTGCAGCCTTTGCCGACACGCAAAAGACCCTGGGGGGCTGTGTCCATGGACTTTCTGACAGATTTACCCCCATCCTCTGGTTTTACGACAGTGTATGTGGTGGTGGACATGCTGACCAAGATGGCGCACTTCATCCCCTGTCGCGGCTTACCGTCAGCCCGCGCCACTAGTCGTATGTTCATTCAGCAGGTGTTTCGGCTGCACGGCCTCCCTGATAGAGTCGTCTCTGATAGGGGGGCCCAGTTTACAGCCCGCTTCTGGCAGGAGTTGATGCATGCGTTGGATATCAAGATTTGCCTCTCGTCCGCGCATCAAACTGACGGGGGAACCGAGAAGGTCATCGGTATCCTGGAACAATATCTGCGCTGCTACGTCAATCTGCAGCAAAACAATTGGGTGGACTATCTGGCCATAGCTGAGTTTGCATTTAACAATTCGCAGCACACCTCCACACAGATGACACAGTTCTTGGCCAATGTGGGATATCACCCCCGGTTTTTCCCCCTTTCTCCCGTGGACTCACCGGAGCCGGCAGCGAACGACTTCATGGCAGAGTTACAGGCGATCCATCGATTGGTGCGACGTCAGTTAGAGAAGGCCAAGGCTGATTACAAAAGGTTTGCTGATCGGTCAAGACGGGATACGCCTCCACTATCGGTGGGAGATCGGGTCTGGTTGTCCACCAGGAACCTGCCGTCAACACGGCCGGTGAGAAAGTTAGATCACCGATATTTAGGACCGTTCCCAGTCGAGGCTGTCATCAATCTGGTCGCCTATCGCTTAACTCTGCCACGTTCCCTACGCGTCCACCCAATCTTTCATCGGTCTCTGTTGGTCCCCGAGCAACCGGCCTGTCCACTCCGCCGAGCGGAACCTCCCCCATCAGGACCTCGTGATGGAGGCAGCACCCCCGAGTACGAGGTCGCCAGCATCAGGGATTCCCGTTGGCTGAAAGGCCGTTTCCAGTACCTGATTGAATGGAAAGGTTACGGACCAGAGGACTTCACCTGGGAAGACGTGACCGCCGTTCATGCCCCTGCGTTGGTGACCGCTTTTCATGAACAATTTCCATCCCGACCGCATCCGGATCGGCAGACCCGGGGGAAGGGCCCTGCGGTGCGGGGTACCTAAGGGAGCACCTGTGGCCGGCGTCAACTTCCCTCCGCCCAGTGCGCTCCCACAGAGAGGGCCTCCTCAGGGTGCCACCGGTCAGAGAATGCCAATTCATGGCCCCCAGGGGGAGGACGTTCTCTGTGGGTGCACCAGACCTTTGGAACCGTTTACCGGTTGAGCTCTGGATGGCTCCCGACCTGTGCTCCTTCCGACGTGATCTAAAAACCTATTTATTTGAACAAGCCGGCCTGGCCTGATGGGTTTGGGGTTTTAATTACTGTTTTAATTAATTTATTGTATTCGGGCACAATTGTTTAATTTGTTTTTAACTTTTGTATTTTGTATTTTTGGTATTTATTGCCCTGTACACCGCCCTGAGTCCTTCGGGAGAAGGGCGGTATACAAATAAAATAAATAAATAAATAAATAGTGTTGTGATTCAGGGTCAGCCTGTGGGTTCGGCAGTTGGGTCAGACGACTCAGAGGAGGAGGGGGGTGTTGAAGACCTTGCTGAGGGGGTTGAAGATCTTGCTGATGATAGCCCTCAGCCAGGCCCCTCCTACTTGGTCACCACGGAGACCCAGCTGTGTGAGCCTGACAGTGTGGATGAAGATGACCCACAGCTGGCCCTGTTCAAGGACGCCCAACGCAGGAGGCAGTCAATTAGGAGTAAACAGAGGAAGGCAATGGGGCTTCTTGGAAGGAGGCAGAGAGAAGCCACGCCCTGAACTCTATATAAGGGGAATGTGTGGGGAGGGCTGGTTTGCTGAAAGCAACCGCTCGGATAGTGTTTCTTAAAGCTCCTGTTTTCTTGGTTCGTGTCTTGTTTGTTTTTGTAGTAATAAATTTGGCAGGCGTAATTCCAGCCTCTTGCCGTTTGTAAAGGGGTTGCCTTTTCTGCAGGGCCGGTAGCAGGCTGGTACAGAACACTCTGTTGCGACTGGTCTTTCAAGTACGCTGAGATCTTTGCCATTTCCGCAAGATTGGAAACTTTTAAAGTCCATTCTTCTATAGTCGGCAGTTCTTCCTTCTTCCAATATTGCCCTTCTAAAACTCTCGCTGCCGTAATTAAATTCAACATCAGCTTAGTGTCCACAACAGTAGTATCAGTAATAATGCCCAGTAAAAACAGTTGCGGACAAAACTTTATCCTTTTCTTGAATATCTTTTGCATGTTCCACCAAATTTTAATCCAAAAAGCTTTAACCTTTTTACAGGTCCACCATATATGAAAATACGTTGTATCTTCACCACCACACCTCCAACATTTGGGCTGGCAGTTCGGATACATACCTGCTAATTTTTTAGGATCTAAGTGCCACCTATAAAACATTTTATAAAAGTTCTCTCTTAAGTTTTGAGCCTGCGTAAATTTTACATTTCTCACCCAAATCTTTTCCCAAGTATCCATTGTAATGACTTCTTGAAAATTCTGAGCCCACTTTATCATACAGTCTTTAACAAGTTCTGTCTCTGAATCAATTTCTATCAATGCAAGATATATCTTTTTAATATGTGCTTGACCTTGATCTCTAATTTGCTTTACCAAATTTTCATCAATCGTTGAAAAACCAGTTTTCTGGTCTTCCTTCCACCTGGCCTGTAATTGCCCATACTGAAACCAAGTTCGTACAATCTTTTCTTCTCTTAAAATATTATATGGCTTTAATTGCCATACATTCCTTTCCAAACTTAAAATTTCCTTATATGTAGTCACATCATGTTTAAACCCAACACTTATATTTTCTATTGCGTGTTTCGGTATTGCCCATATAGGTATCTTATAATTTAACTTGTGTCTATACTTTTTCCAAACTCGCAACAGAGCATACCTTAAAATATGTACCTTGAACACATTATCCACCTTCTTATCATACAATAAATATGCATGCCAACCAAATAACAAATCATGGCCTTCAAGATTTAGTAATCTCACTTGTGTTAAATTAAACCAATCACTTATCGCTGACAAAGCAGCAGCTTCATAATATAATTTAAAATTAGGCATTTTAAGACCACCTCTCTCACGCGTATCCTGCATAATCTTAAATTTAACTCGTGGCCTTTTCCCTGCCCAAACAAATTTATTAATACTTTTTTGCCATTCCTCCAAGTTTGAATCCTTTTTAAGTATAGGTATCATTTGAAATAAAAATAAAAATTTTGGCAAAACATTCATTTTCACAGCTGCAATTCTTCCCAATAAAGATAATTGTAGTTTTTTCCAGCTATCCAATTCTTTTTGAACTTTTCCCCATAACTTTTCATAATTATTTTTATATAGCTTTACATTTCAGGGTGACAAATATATCCCCAAATATTTAACCCTTTTAACTATTTCAAATCCTGTTAGCTCTTCCAAAACAGCCTTTTGTAATACTGTCATATTCTTAGACAACATTTTAGTTTTTTGTATGTTAACCTTAAATCCAGAAACTTTCCCATATTGCATTATTATCTCCATCAGTTCTACAACTGAGTCCTCAGGCTGAGTCACTGTAACAACCAGATCGTCTGCAAACGCCCTCAATCTATAATCCTGATCTCTAATTTGAATTCCCTTAATTTTTTCCGAACCCCGTATTTTAATCAATAATATCTCCAATGTTAAAACAAATAATAAGGGTGACAACGGGCACCCCTGCCTTTTACCCTTTTCAATGTTACATACTTCCATCAAACTATTATTAACTATTATGCGGGCTGTTTGCTTTTGATATAATTGCCTAATTGGTTGTAGAAATTTATCCCCAAATTTCATTTTATCCAATACTTTCAGCACAAATTGCCAATCCAATTGATCAAAGGCTTTTTCAGCATCCAAGAAGATCAACGCTGCAGGGATCTGATTGTTTCTTTCCAAAAATTCCAACAAATTAACTATATGCCTCACATTGTTCTTCATTTGTCTACCACTTATAAACCCAGTTTGATCACCATGAATTACTTGTTGCAATACCCTCATTAATCTGTTAGCTAAAACCTTAGCAAATATCTTGTAGTCCGTGTTCAAAAGTGATATTGGCCTATAATTTTTTGCTTGGGTGACATCCTGGTCTTCCTTCGGAATCAAAGAAATAAAGGCAGTTTTCCAAGACGGAGGCACCCCTCCTCCCATTTGAATTGTCTGAAACAATTCCCTTAATGGCTTTACCATCTCTAAATGTAAATTTTTGTAATACACAGCAGTCAATCCATCTGTACCTGGCGCTTTACCCACTTTCAATTGTTTAATTGCTGAAAAAATTTCTTCCTCAGTTATCAATTGGTTCATCTCTTCCTTTTGTTCTTGTGTGAGAACAGGAATATCAGCCTTCATCAAATAATCATCAATATCTGCCTCACTAATCTTATCTCTAGCGTACAACTTAGAGTAAAAATCAACAAAAGTCTTTTTGATAAGACTCTGCTGGTACACTACCTTACCCTTATGTTCTATTCTATCTATATTAGAAGCCCTTTGCTTCTTCCTTAACAAATAAGCTAACCATCTACCTGGTTTATTGGCATTGCAAAAAATATTATGTCTAACATACCGTAAGTTAGTTGCCACTTGATCAGCCATCAACTTATCAAACTGTCCCCTTAATAAATTAATTACCTCTTTAATCTTCACATCCGATGGATTCAAAATTAAAGCCTTTTCTTTTTCCCTAATTTCATTCTCTAATTCCTTCCTCCTGAATTCCAAATTGTGTCTGTATTTATTATTCAAATATATTAATACACCTCTCATATAAGCTTTACTAGCATCCCAGACCATTTCAATAGAAGTACCTTTATGCATATTAATTTTAAAAAAATCCTTCATCTGTTTTTTACACTCTTCCACATTTTCCTGATTTCTAAACAAATTCTCATTTAAACACCAGGAGCGCCTATCCCTATTATCCTTTTCTATCTCTAACCAGACTGGACTATGATCAGACATTGTTCTTGGATAAATCTTAATCTTCTTAATCCTAGAAAAGAAATCATTAGTAATTAATATAAAGTCAATCCTAGAAAAAGATTGATGTCTATCAGAAAAAAAGTATAATCCTTTTCTTGCAAATTTCTTTCTCTCCAAATATCTCGCAATTCCAAATCATCCTTCATTTCAAAAAAAGATTTAGGCAGTTTAGCATGACTTGGAGTACTTTTAAAATAACCCCCTTTGTCCATTTGTACATCCAAAACGCCGTTCCAGTCCCCCATAAAAATACAAGATTTATAATCCCACTGAGTAATCTTGCTGTGTAATAAACTATAAAAATCTGCTTGTTCTTGATTAGGAGCATATAATCCAACCAAAAGCGTTTTCTTGCCTTCTGTTAACAGTTCAATTATAACATATCTTCCTTGTTTATCTGCTTCAATTAGCGCCGCTGTCAAGGTATTCTTAACATAAACAACCACTCCATTTTTCTTATCCGTTGCGGAAGCAATAAATTGTGTACCCAGTCTTGAGTTTAACAAATACTTTTGATCCGTAGCTCTAATATGTGTTTCTTGTAAACAAATAACATCATTCTTAAATTGTTTTAAATATTGAAAAACTTTCTTTCTCTTCTGTGGTGAATTTAAGCCATTAACATTCCAGGTTAGAAACTTTGTCGCCATCTTTCGCGACCTGAAGCTTTTGGAGCGCTTCTTCCAAAATCACCTGCACTCTCTTAGGTCGCGCTCCTCCCACAGCTTCACTATAAGTAAGTTTTGGAGGTGCCATCATGACTTTCTGCTGTTCTTGTTCTTGCTCTCGTCTCATTCATCTCGAAGCAGCACGTGTCATTCTCTGATCTCTAACCTCCTCCGATGATACTGAAATTTGATCCACTCCTGTAGCTTTCTCTTTCATCTGCGTTGTTCCTTCAGCACCTTGTAAATTCTCACTGCGTGATTGGGACTCTCTCTCACCATTCTTGTTTGTAGATTCCAAAAGTGGTATGGGGACTGCTTTTAAAACATTACTATAAAAATCACGTGCCTGCAGCACTGTAATAAGACGATGTCTCGTGCCTTCATGCATCACCACCATACCCACTGGTATCTCCCATCTGAACTTAATATCACGTCGTCTTAATTCTTTTGCCAAAAAGGCAAATTCCTTCCTTCTCCTTAGGATTCTTGGAGGGATCTCTTTTAAAATCAAAACTTCTTGTTCAGCAATTGCAAATTTAGTATTGTAAAAGACTTGAATAACCTCATTTCTAATTGCTCTCTTTGTAAAATAAACCACCACATCTCTGGGTAATTTCCTTTGTCTTGCAATCCACAAGTTAACACGGAAAATTTTGTCTATATCCTCCATAATTGCATCTGCTGATCGCCCCAAAACACCTTCCAAAGCCTCGGAAACTATTTTTTTTCAAATTTTCTTTAGGATCCTCTTTTAAGCCTCTGATTCTCACAGCGAACTCCATCTCGTGGTACTGTACCAAGGTCAAATCGTCGTCAATTTTATCCACCACATTTTCAGTCTCTGTCATTTTTGCATCTAATCTGATATTATTTTGGCTGAGATCTTCCACTCTCTCGTCCAAGCACTCTATGCATACAGCCATGCCTTGAAATGCAAGTAAGATGTCTGCCCTCATTTCTGTTAACTTCTCATCCATAAGTTCTGTAAGCTTCTCATCCATAAGTTCAACTAATTGTTGGGATTGCTTTTTCATAGCCTCTTGCAGAACATCCTGCAAGTCTTTAACTGTAAAAGTTGGTAGAGATGCAGGTGCAGGTGCAGAGGGGGGGGCATTAAGGCTTGTAACGAAGATTGCTGCACCGGAGAAGCCCCTGCACTTCTAGGAACTTTTGAAGATTTGGCAGCCATTTTCACCCACTATTGCCTGCTACGCACTTTCACTTTCATCAAACTCCACACAATCCACCGAGTTAAAGATCATAAATTCACTTTCACCTGATTCTCCTGTATCGCTCTGCCTGCATCCAAGTTCTCTAAAGTTCTCTCTTGCTGGCAGGGATGGTTGCTGACGCCCTGCTCTGCTCCAAAAACCCGGAGCAGAGGCGCCCCGCAGTCCGGAGCAAACTCAGGCTTTGGGGGGGCTCAATCCTTCAGCCGCCAGAATTTTAGCTCTGGCGGCCCCGGAGAGCTCTACCCCTACCTGGGCGCTCACCCCCTCCTCTTCTCCTGAGGGGCGGGCTTCCAAGCCGTCAAAACAGCTGATCGGCGCTGTTTTCGGTGGATCTACGGAGACGACAGGGCTGACAGCCAGAATGGCTGCCTGCGGCGAAGCCTTGCCACCCGGAAGCCCCCCTATTGCTTTTAGAGTTAGTTGATGCTGGGAGGGGGAATGTGGATGAGAGGCCAGCTAGTCCTAACAATAGTAACTCAGCTGTGGGAACCCAAGGTCATTGGGCCCAGAGTTGATAGAGTTTTGGTGGGCTGGAGAGCTGGGGAGAACGCCCATGCTTCAAGCTAATTGGGGAGTGTGATTTATCACTGTTTATTGGAGGAGGGAATTGTACTTTGTTACTTTGTATCCAGGGGAGGGGAATTTAGTTTTTGGTTTCAACTATGTAGTGCCAATACTTTGTTTCTCAAATAAAAGATTCTTTAATGTAAACAATGCCTCGAAGTTCTTTTGAAGAGTTTCATCTGTTGGAACCATGACACTAGCAGGTGGTACACAACAGTCTTAGACAAGTGTAGCGGGGGAGCGGAATGAGCTGCAGTGACTGCAGTGCTGCACAAGTCTGAGGGAGAGACAGCTGGAGCTGCAGGGCTGTCGTGGCTCGGCAGAAGCCCCAGGATTTGCACTCATGGCTACAAGCTGATTGGTGCTTCCGCAGGGCTGCTGGGGCTCAGCAGAAGTCCCAGGAACAGCACCGGGCTCCAGCTGATTGGCGCTTCCGGAAGCAGCGCATAGCTGGAGGTGCACTGAAGAGAAAAGGTGCTGAATTCATGTCTCAGCGTTTTCAGGACTGGATGCGTAGGAATGACATACTACACCAGACCTCAGCTCCTTACACTCCAGCTGAAAATGGAGTGGCAGAACGCAGAAACGGAGTTCTGCAAACAATGATGCGTTGCCTGCTTGAAGACGTTAACCTCAGTCTCCCATACTGGGGTGAGGCTATTAAATATGCTAATCATATCATCAACTGTACTTGGAGTAGTGTAATAAATCAGACCCCTTATTTCATGTTATATGGACACAAGCTTGACCTCTCGCATCTCCATATTTTTGGTTCACACGCTATGGTGAATATTCCTTTAGCTCAAAGAAAGAAAGGAGGTCCTGCAGCAAAAAGAATGCGATTCATGGGTATTGATAATAATTCAAAATGGAGCAAATACATCGACTCTTCTCATGTGATTGTGATTTCACAATCCTCTACTTTTGAGGAAGATGCTGACTGGTCCAGGATTCATTCTACCGATCCTGGAGTTTATTTTCCTAGAGATGATGCTGCTAATGCCACGCAGCCTGATGATCAAGATTCACAGGTGAATGTTCCTTCCACGAGTTTTTCTCAACCTACTGTTCCGTCTTCACAAGCCGCCGATGCTGCCGCTGGCGATGATGATGAAGACGAGGACGAAATGGAAGAAGAATGGGCGGTTGTTCCGAGACGTTCCAAGAGGACCACAAAGGGAATCTTTCCAAAACGGTATTTGTGGCAAGTAACGAAAGGACCTTTACCTTTGATTTGTAATGTTACACTTCCTCCTGATAAGTTCACACAAATCAAACACCTTCCTGAATCAGAGCAAGATAAATGGTTTGAGGCAATGCAGGCTGAAATGGACAGTCTAAAGAAACTTCAAGTGTTTACGCCTGCAAGCCCTCCAGCAAACAAGAAAGTTATTGGCACTCGATGGGTCTACAGAATTAAAAAGAAGCCAAATGGTGAGTCGTTGTATAAGGCCAGACTTGTAGCCCAGGGTTTCGCTCAACGTTATCCTGAGGACTATACGAATACTTACCCACAGTGCGGACTGAGAGTGTGAAAATCACCTTAGCCACTGCAATTATCCTTGGTTTAGAGGCTTTCCACTTCGATTTTGAAACGGCTTATCTACACGCTGATCTTGATGAAGAAATTTATGTGAAAGGTCCTCCAGGTTTCTGACAACAAGAAGGGGATACGTGGTTTCTACACAAAAGTCTTTATGGTCTGAAACAGTCTGGTTTAATGTGGTACTTATGTCTTTCTGACAAACTAAATTCAATGGGCTTTATTAAGTCTGAAACAGACAAATGCATGTTTACTAAAAGATCTGATAATAGGTATGAGATAATTCTTGTTTATGTTGATGATATTGTTTATATTGGTCCAAATAAGCAGATGAGTGAGTTTTTTGCTAAAGCTTTACAAACATTTTTCACATTGAAGTCTTTAGGATATATTAACACTTATTTGGGTGTTCAGGTTGTCAAAACTCAGAAGGGGTTCAGTCTCACACAAGAAGATAAAATTGAACAACTATTGCATCACTGCAACATGAAGGATGCTAAACCAGTGAGTATACCCATGCAAACCGATTTTCACAACTTGGCACATGAACCAAGTCCTGAGTTCAAAGATCAAATACTTTATCGCTCAGTCATTGGATCGCTGCTGTATATTAGTAGTTGGACTAGACCCGACATTGCACTTAGTGTTAATCTCCTATCACGACACGTAGGGAAGGCAAAACAGTTTCATTGGACATGTGTTAAGAAATTATTGAGATACCTAAAACACACTAAAAACATGAAGTTATTGTTAGAACCCACACATACTGACTATGCAGAGTTATGTTGTTATGCAGATTCTGATTGGGCGAGTGATAAGAAATCACGTAAAAGTACTTCAGGTTATATAATGTTTTTAAATGGATGTCCTGTTTACTGGCATGTGCGTAAACAGAATTTTGTTTCTTGTTCATCTACTGAAGCTGAATATGCTTGTGTTTCAGATGCATGTAATTCTCTAACGTGGTTTGATGCTTTAGTCACAGATATCTGGACACACCCGATTCGACCGATCACTGTGATGGAAGACAACGAATCTGTGGTTTATATATCTGAGAATCGCTTTACAGTTTCAAGGTCTAGACACATTGACATCCGTTATCAAAATATAAGACAAGTAGTTAAACAAGGTTTTGTAAAATTGCAGTATGTGTCTACACATGATCAGATTGCTGATATGCTGAACAAGCCACTTCCTGCAGCCCAGCACGAGTATCTGCGTCAGAAAATGTGTCTTATCTGAGTTCTGCGTTACTGATAAAAGAAGGGGATGTCACTGCATTTTTTCTGTTTTGTCAGCTCAGCACGTCTCACTCTGTTTTTCTGCCAGCTGCATAGTAATCTTATCAATGTAACCAAGGTGATTGTCACATGTCCAGCCATGTTGTGGTTTCAAACTGTTTTTTGCTATTAAGTGTGCATGTCTACAAACGTTTTCGCTCTTTACTTTTTCTCTTCTCTTTGATTCTGTCTGATGAGAGGATGTAGTCAGTTAAGTTTTTTCTTTGTTTTCTAATTAAAGTTTTATATACAGTAGAATATGCCTCAGTTTTCTTTATTTTTACCTGATGGTTACCATGCGTCAAATGAACCACGGTTCATCGCCCTCTGATAGGGAATTATTGATTTATTTCCCTGACAGGAAGGAAGGAAGGAAGGAGATTATAATGAGAGGGAGGGAGGGTCTGAGGGAAGTCCTGCCTTCGCATTTGGCCATGACCAGCCCTGCTTCCCTTTTGCCATCCCCTTGTCCCCTCCTCCTGACTTTCCTGGAGGTCTCCCATCCTATCGCTGAGGATGCTTTGGTTACAAAGCTGGGCCTGGTCTCCTCGCATGGAGAGGGAGTGGGCCTCCCTCTGATCCACACATTTTGCCCTCGCACACACACCATCAGCAACCTGGCCAAGGAGAGTGATAGAAGCATCAGCAGCCTCAAGGAGGAGGAGGTAAGCAGAGCCGGGTGCCCCCTTAGGGAAGGCTGGGCTGGGTGCTTGCCCTCCACTGCCCAGGGCTCTGGGCAGCCTGCACCACCAGGGGTCCTCTGCATGGCCTGAGAGGGATGGTGAGGCTCTTCTCATGGACAAGGGTTTGGCACTCACCCTGGTCTTGCCTTCCTCAGCTGGAGACATAGGATCCCCCCCAGCCCCCCCCAGGCCACCACAGCCCCCCCTGACATAAGCGTTGTCAAGTTGGCCACGTCCACCCCAGCCACGCCCAGCCCAGCCACGCTCACCTCGGCCACACTCACCCTGGCCATGCCAACCTGGCCCCCCGAAGTCAACCACAACCCCAATGTGGCCCTCAATGAAATTGAGTTTGACAAAAGGAGGTTGTTTTGGCAGGAGAGGGAAGAAAAGACAACAGGGAAAGAGAAGGGGGCAGAGAAGAAGCTGTGGAATGAGAGCCCAGCAGGCAGGGAGGAAGAAGAGACAGGAAAGAAGAAGCTGTGGAAGGAGAGCCCAGCAGGCAGGGAGAGAGATGGGAGAGGGGGAGAGGAAGAAGGACCAACTAGCCAGCTGACCACCAAGGAAGTGGTGCATATTAATAAAAATTAATAAATTTGTCATACATTTGTCAGTGCAAAGGGAAAGTGATTCAGCAAAGGAACTGCCACTGAAGAAATTAAAACTGATACTTTTTTCCTTTTTTTACGATTTGTAACATCTTATTAGATTATAGAATAAAATACAAAAATACAAAAGCAAATAGTAGGACACAGTGAGGAGGAAGAAGGGGAAAAACAGTGGGGGGAGAAGGGAAAAAGAAAAGGCATTGACTTCCGACTTCCTCTGTCGTAGTAGAATGAAGTATTAACATCAAACTTCAACTTTTTACTTTTCCATAATAGTATAAAGTAGCCATTTCTATAACAAATGAATCTAATCAGTAAAAAACCCCTTTTTTAAGTCATCAAGTATTTGACACCTTGCTAAGTACTGGTGGTACTTAAATATTGTCATGTCTTAAAAGTGGTACAATCTGTGAAAAGGTTGAAAAGTCCTGCATTAGGTCACTAATATCAGAAGCAACTACACAACTCAACAACAACTGAAAGGGGAAAGCTTATGGTTGATAAGGGGAATGCCTATGGGTGGCCTGGCACTCATATTCAGGTGGCCTCAGGAAGAACCTTAGGGTAGAGATCATGAGCACTGAAGGTCCAAACTATAGTAAAAATAGTTTACAGCATTCTTATCTAAAAGTTTTCCGACTAAGTTTTATTTCATCAATGATGGTGGCAGCCAACTTAGGGTGACCATGGGTGCAGTAACAAGGTGGGGAGGGAAATGATGGTGACTTCAAGGGCCACAGAGTACTCACCCCTTGATCCAGGATACTGATTTAATCCATAGGACTCAAACGTTTCTACCAGATGCAATGTTTCCTAGACTTGTGAAGCAGGAACGTACTGAAAGGTTTAATAGCAACAAAGAACTTTACCTTCAGAGGGGAAAAGCATAGGGTTCTTGGGACTGTTGATTGCAAGAGGAACTGCAATGTAAAGTTAAGAATGGGAAATGTGGATATCATAGTTTTGAAGGAAATTCCGGTTAAAATCTTGAGAAAAAGGAAAGCCTATGCCAGACATGTCAAACACAAGGCCCACGGGCCGGATCCAGCCTGTGAAGGGCCCAGATTTGGCTTCTGGGGCTGTCCCAGAAATGGCAAGGGACGGGCCCCGCTGCCCCAGCCCTGGCCCACCCCAACCCGGCTGGGCGCCCCCCCGGCACACACAGAGGAAACGGCAAGCGCTCGGGGGATGGTGGTGCGCAGCAGCTGCAGCTCATTTGCCTCACCCCACCTGGCCCCTCCCAGCCTAACCCCATCACGCCCAGCTATGTCCCACTTTGCCGGGCCTCTCCTCGTGCGGCTCTGCTTTGCTGGGCCACGCCTTTGCTCGGGCCATGGAGTTCTGTAAGCCTAGTGCCACAGATGGGAGATGGGAGCGCACGGTGGCACAAGCTGAGCATCAGTCGGCTCCTGGTTGCCCTCTCTGCCACGTGATAGGGCCAGAGAGGGGAACGCAGCACTCACTCCGGATGCAGAGCTGCAGCTTGGAACTGCTGGTGGCCAGCAATGTGTGAGCCTCTGTGGCAGAGAGAAAGGGTGAGAAGGAGGAGAAAGCAGGAAGGGTGTGTGTGTGTGTGTGTGTGTGTGTGTGTGAGAGAGAGAGAGAGAGAGAGAGAGAGAGAGAGAGAGAGAGAGAGAGCACCAGGAGGGAAAGAGAAGAGGAGGAGGAAGCCGAGCTGTTACAAAAATTTTATTATTTATTATTTATTTATTAATTTAATTTGTATACCGCCCTTCTCCCGAAGGACTCAGGGCGGTGAACAGGGCAATACATAATAAAAAACAAGGTACAAAAATTAAAAAGTAATTAAACAGCAATGCCCATAATAAATTAATACAGATTAAAAGGTTAAGATCAATTTATAAAACCCGACCCCATCCCATCAGGCCAGGCCAGCTTGTTCAAAGAGGTAGGTTTTAAGATCGCGCCGGAAGGAGCGGAGATCAGGCGCCATCCGGAGCTCGACTGGAAGATGGTTCCATAAATCCGGCACGCCCACAGAGAACGCCCTCCCCTGGGGGCCACCAGTCGGCATTCTTTGACCGGTGGCACCCTGAGGAGGCCCTCTCTGTGGGAGCGTACTGGGCGGAGGGAAGTTGACGCCGGCCGCAGGTGCTCCCCAAGGTATTCCGGACCCATGCCATGTAGGGCTTTGTAGGTCATTACTAACACCTTGAATCTCACCCGGAAGACAACTGGAAGCCAATGCAGCTCGCGGAGCAGAGGTGTGACATGGGAGTGTCGGGAAACTCCCAACACAACTCTCGCGGCTGCATTCTGTACCAGTTGGAGCCTCCGAGTGGTCTTCAATGGTAGCCCCATGTAGAGAGCGTTGCAGTAGTCAAGACGAGAGGTCACGAGCACGTGAGTGACCGTACGTAGGGCATCCCGGTCTAGATAGGGCCGCAACTGGCGCACCAGGCGAACCTGGGTGAAGGCCCCCCTAGTCACAGCTACTATATGGTCTTCTAGGGAAAGCTGTGAATCTAGGAGGACTCCCAAGTTGCGAGCCCTATCTACGGGGGGTAATAACTCACCCCCCATAACGAGGGGTGGAATATCCTGAATATCCCGAGATGCCGGTACGCACAGCCACTCAGTCTTGTCAGGGTTGAGTCAAAGCCTGTTCCTCCCCATCCAGACCCGAACCGCCTCCAGGCAACGGGACATCACATCGAGGGCATCACTGGGGTGGTTTGGGGTCGAAATGAAAAGCTGGGTATCATCAGCATACTGATGATACCCAACTCCAAAACCACGAATGATCTCACCCAGCGGTTTCATGTAGATGTTGAACAGGAGAGGCGAGAGGACCGACCCCTGAGGGACTCCACAAATGAGAGGCCTTGCGGTCGACCTCTGCCCCCCTGCCAACACCGACTGCGAACGTCCCAGGAGATAGGAGGAGAACCACTGAAGGACCGTGCCTCCCACTCCCAGTCCCCTGAGGCGCCGCAGCAGGATACCATGGTCGATGGTATGAAAGTCGCTGAGAGGTCTAATAGGACTAGGACAGAGGAATATCCACTGTCCCGAGCCCTCCAGAGATCATTCACCAGCGCTTCCCCCTTTCTCTACCTCCCCTCTTTTTTTAACCTCCTCCCACTCTGTTCAGGTGCAGCTGGAGGAAAAGAGCAAGAAGGGGGAGAAAGGAGGGACAGTTTTTGTGTGTGAGTGTGAGAGAGTGAGTGAGTGAGAGAGAGAGAAAGATTGAGCCAGCAGGGAAGCAAAAGTGTGGAGAACGGGGAGCATTGCAAACAGAATAAGCAAACTTACAAAAAGGGGATCTCTCTCTCTCTCTCTCTCTCTCTGTTCTGTTCCCCCCCCCAGTGTACAAACAGACAGACAAGCAGGCACGACTAGCAAGGGTTAATTCCTCAGGCTTTAGTATTTGCCTTCTGATAAGGCCTTGGTAGCAAAATACAAACAGTCAGCCAAAATAGGCTCATTACCTCAAGCGTCCACTGGAATCAGATAACTTACAAACAATTACTTAAAATGAGTCCAAGCAAACAAGCAAACAGTCCAGAAACAAAAGTACAGAAACATTGTCAAAGATTCAGGCCAGGGTTTCAAACAGGTAGTAAATCTGACAGAATTCCAAAGATGTGATCAGAAGTTGATTAAATTATTGTTCGTCACAAAGTCCTGTGAGCAGCCACACCCCCTTTTGTACCTTGGGTGTGGCTCAGTGACTCAGCTAATCCCTGACCCTCCTACTCTTCCTACGCTGCTGTAAATGCTTAGCTTTGCGCCATTCTCGGGAATCTAGCCATGATTCATCTCTGCTACTATCCATCTGCTGCAGCTGCTCTGGCTCACTCCCAGCCTGGCTAATCACAGGCTGCTCCTGTCGGCCTCCAGATGGAGATGGAGGCCTTGCCAGAGGGGAGGGTCCCGGAGAGGGAGGCCTTGCCAGTTCCTCCCCATCATTCTCAGAGTCCTCTTCCTCAGGTAGGACAGGCTCAGGGGTCAGGGCCACAACACTATCCCCCACCGCAGGACCCTTTGCCCGGGTCAGACAGTCGGGATGCGGTCGAGATGGGAATTGGTCATGAAAAACCTGCACGAGGTCAGGGGCGTGGACTGCAGAAACGTCTACCCAGGAGAAGTCCTCAGGTCCATACCCCTTCCACTCGACCAGATATTGAAAGCGCCCCTTTAGCCAGCAGGGGTCCCGGATACTGGCCACCTTGTATTCTGCTGAGCCTTCCTTGTCAGGTGTAGTCGGTGGAGCAGGAGCTGTCGGGCATCGGAGGGAACACGAGGGGGCTTCAGGAGCCAGCAGGGATCAGTGGAAGACCAGGTGGATCCGCATGGAGCGCGGCAGGGTCAACCAGTAGGCCACCGGGCTGATGACTGCTTCGATCGGGAACAGGCCAATGAATCGATGTTCCAGTTTCTTTACCAGGCGGTCAGTTGGAAGATGCTTCGTGGATAACCACACTCGATCTCCGACCGCCAGCGGTGGTGTTGCCTGTCGGGAGCAGTCAGCGAACCGTTTATAGTCCTCCTTGGCCCGGATCAATTGTCGACATACCAATTGTTGGACTGCCTGCAACTCCGTCAGGAAGTCCTGGGTCTCGGGAACCAGAGAATCTGAGGGAGCCAGAGGGAAGAGCCGCGGATGGTACCCCACATTGGCATAGAACGGGGTGGTCTGGGTGGAGGTGTGTTGGGAGTTGTTGAAGGCAAATTCCGCTAGGGAGAGGTAATCGGCCCAGTTATCCTGCCACTGGTTCAAGAAACAGCGCAGGTACTGCTCCAGGATGCCGATTACCTTCTCCGTCCCCCTGTCGGTCTCTGGATGGTGTGCCGACGACAAACACACCTGCACCTCCAATGCGGCCATCAGGCTTTTCCAAAATTGTGCTGTAAATTGCACGCCGTGATCCGAAACTACCCTGTCTGGCAAGCCGTGGAGACGGAAGACGTGCTGCAGGAACAACCGGGCAGTCGTACAGGCTGTTGGCAGCCCACGGCACAGAATAAAATGCGCCATTTTGGTCAACATATCGACCACCACTAGGACGGTGGTAAACCCTGATGACGGCGGCAAGTCTGTTAAGAAGTCCATGGAGATTGCTCACCATGGTCTCTCTGGTGTCGGCAGGGGTTGGAGGAGGCCAGGAGGTGCACCTGTGGTGGCCTTTGCTTGTCGGCACAGCACGCAGGACGTCACATACGCATGTACGTCGTGCCGTACCCGAGGCCACCAAAAGGTCCGTGTCACTAAATTGAGGGTCCTGAAAAACCCAAAGTGCCCCACCACAGGGTTGTCATGGCACTGTGTCATTACGAGGGTTCGGAGCGAACCCGTGGGCATGTATAGTCACCCCCGATGTTTAAGCAAGCCCTCCTCTACAGTTCACGGGGACGCGGGACCAACCTCGGCCTTCCTCTGTTGCGACCAGTTGTCCAGGTGCTGCGCCTCATGCACCTGAGCCTGCAAGTCCACCGGCTCATGAACTGCGGCCAAGGATTCCGTGGGCAGCACCGTCTGCAGGGGAAGTGGGTCCTTGGTGCGGAGGTACTCCAGCTTGTGGGACAGGGCATCTGCCCTCTGGTTGTGACTGCTGGGGATGTAGGTCACACAAAAGTTGAACCGGGCGAAAAACAAAGACCACTGGATCTGCCGCTGGTTCAACTTCCTGGCCTTCTTCAGGTGTTCTAGGTTCCGATGGTCTGTCCGGACCGCCACCTGGTGTCAGGCCCCCTCGAGATGATGCCGCCAAGCCTCAAACGCAGCCTTGCTAGCCAGCAACTCTTTTTCCCCGATGGTATAGTTGCGCTCGGAAGGATTGAGTTTCCACGAATAGTAAGCGCAGGGAAAAAGAGTGCCGCCATCCACCGGGGCCTGCAATAACACCGCCCCAAGAGCCACGTTGGATGCATCCGTCTCCACTACGAAGGGACGGTTTGGGTCGGGGTGCCTCAGGACGGGTTCCATGAGGAAGGCCTTCTTTTTTTTATTGAAAAGTTTTAAAATACATTTTTAATAACATAAACTCCCTCCCTCCCCCTCTCCTCCCCCTTGCCCTCCCTAACCTTCCCCTCCCGACTTCCCAGAGCTGAATACAGGGTATTAACTTTACAAACTTAAGCTAAAATATGCTACCTAACTAAAAAAACATATTAAATTCTATCGCACTTTAATTCCCCTTAAACATAACTAAATTACTAACCAATAATGAATAACTAATAATACATCATGTAAAACTAATACTTATTCAAATACTAAATGAAACTTTTTAGTCCCATATTTATTCTGAATATATTCAATCCATCTTCTCCATTCCACAATATATCTCTGTTGTGATTGTTCTTTCAGATATGCTGAAATCTTTGCCATTTCCGCCAGGTTTGAAACTTTTAAAGTCCACTCTTCTATAGTAGGCAGTTCCTCCTTCTTCCAATATTGCACTACTAAAAGTCTTGCTGCTGTAATTAAATTCAACATCAATTTAGTATCTATAACAGTACAATCTGTAATAATACCCAACAGAAATAACTGTGGAGAAAACCTTATCTTTTTCTTAAATATCTTTTGCATATTCCACCAAACTTTAATCCAAAAAGCTTTAACTTTTTTACAAGTCCACCAAATATGATAATATGTTGCATCCTCACAAGCACACCTCCAACATTTGGGCTGGCAGTTCGGATACATACTTGCTAATTTTTTAGGATCTAAATGCCATCTATAAAACATTTTATAAAAATTCTCTCTTAAATTTTGAGCCTGTGTAAATTTTACATTTCTAACCCAAATCTTTTCCCAAGTATCCATTGTTATAACCTCCTGAAAGTTCTGGGCCCACTTTATCATAGAATCTTTAACAAGTTCCGTTTCTGAGTCAATTTCTATCAGTGCATTATATATCCTTCTTATATGTGCTTGACCTTGATCTCTAATTTGTTTTACCAAATTTCCATCAGTTATCGAAATACCAACTTTCTGATCTTCTTTCCATCTTGCTTGTAACTGCCCATACTGGAACCAAGTTTGTACTATCTTTTCTTCTTTTAAAATATTATATGGCTTTAATTGCCATACATTCCTTTCTATCCTTAGAATTTCTTTGTATGTAATCACATCATGTTTAAATCCCACATTTATATTTTCTATTGCATGTTTAGGTATTGCCCAAATTGGTATTTTATAATTTAACTTATGTTGATATTTTTTCCAAACTCGCAACAGAGCATACCTTAATATATGTATCTTAAAAACATTATCCACCTTCTTATCATACAATAAATATGCATGCCAACCAAATAACAAATCATAACCCTCAATATTCAATAATCTCCCTTGTGTTAAATTAAACCAATCACTAATTGATGATAAACCAGCAGCCTCATAATATAATTTAAAATTGGGCATTTTAAGACCACCTCTTTCACGTACATCTTGCATTATCTTAAATTTAACTCTTGGTCTTTTCCCTGCCCAAGCAAATTTATTAATACCTTTCTGCCATTCCTCCAAATTTGAATCTTTTTTAAGTATAGGTATCATTTGAAACAAAAATAAAAATTTTGGCAAAACATTCATTTTTACTGCTGCAATTCTTCCCAATAAGGATAATTGTAATTTTTTCCAACTATCTAACTCTTTTTGTATTTTTAACCATAACAATTCATAATTATTTTTGTCTAATTTTACATTTGAAGCTGAAAGATATATCCCCAAATATTTAATCTTTTTAACTATTTCAAATCCCGTTAGCTCTTCTAAAACAACCCTTTGTTCTATGGTCATATTTTTAGACAATATTTTAGTTTTTTGCCTATTTATCTTAAATCCAGAAACTTTTCCATATGACATTATTATCTCCATCAATTCTAAAACTGAGTAAGTCAGTTGACTTAATGTAATAACCAAGTCATCCGCAAATGCTCTCAATCTATAATCTTGATCTCTTATTTTAATTCCCTTAATTTTATTTGAGTCTCGTATCTTAATCAATAATATTTCCAATGTTAAAACAAACAACAAAGGTGACAACGGACACCCCTGTCTTGTACCCTTTTCAATATTACATGTTTCTGTCAAACTACCATTGACTATTATTTGAGCTGTTTGCTTCTGATTGTTGTTGTTAGTTGCGAAGTCGTGTCCGACCCATCGCGGCCCTATGGACAATGTTCCTCCAGGCCTTCCTGTCCTCTACCATCTTCTGGAGTCCATTTAAGCTCACGCCTACTGCTTCAGTGACTCCATCCAGCCACCTCATTCTCTGTCGTCCCCTTCTTCTATTGCCCTCAATCTTTCCCAGCATTAGGCTCTTCTCCAGTGAGTCCTTCCTTCTCATTAGGTGGCCAAAGTATTTGAGTTTTAGCTTCAGGATCTGGCCTTCTAAAGAGCAGTCAGGGTTGATCTCCTCTAGGACTGACCGGTTTGATCGCCTTGCAGTCCAAGGGACTCGCAGGAGTCTTCTCCAGCACCATAGTTCAAAGGCTTCAATTCTTTGGCGCTCAGCCTTTCTTATGGTCCAGCTTTCACTGCCATACATTGCAACTGGGAAGACCATAGCCTTGACTATACACACTTTTGTTGACAGGGTGATGTCTCTGCTTCTGATATATTGCCCTAATAGGTTGTAAAAAATTATCCCCAAACTCCATTTTCTCCAGTACCTTAAATAAAAATTGCCAGTCCAATTGATCAAAAGCTTTTTCAGCATCCAAAAAAAATCAGCGCTGCAGAGACCTGGTTATTTCTTTCCAAAAATTCCAATAAATCTACAATATGTCTCACATTATTCTTCATTTGTCTACCACTTATAAATCCTGTTTGGTCACTATGAATCATTTGCTGCATTACCTTCATTAATCTATTTGCTAAATTTTTTGTAAATATCTTATAATCAGTATTTAAAAGCGATATTGGCCTATAATTTTTGGTTTGGGTAAGATCTTGATCTTCCTTTGGAATCAGCGATATAAAGGCTGTTTTCCACGATGGAGGAACTTCTCCTCCAGATTGAATTGTTCTAAATAATTCTTTTAAACGTTCCATTTCTAACTGTAAATCTTTATAGTAAACAGCAGTCAAGCCATCTGTTCCTGGTGCTTTCCCCACCTTTAATTGTTTTTTTTTTTATTGAAAAGTTTTAAAATACAATTTTCCTTTAAAAAAACCCCCTTCCCTCTCCCTCCTCCCCCCCTACCTCCCCCCCTCCCTCCCTCCCTCCTCCCCCCCCTGCCTCCCCCCCTCCCCCCCTCCCCCCCCCCGACTTCCCAGAGCTGAATACAAGGTATATATATAAAAAGAGAAAGGAAAAAAAAAGAAAGGCAAACATAAGCAACCATGTACTAACAACTATAAATTCTAAAATCCATCACTCTCTAGCTTATATAGGATAAACCAAACCTTGGCAATATTAAATATATATAAAAACTAAAATAAATAAAAAGAAAACACTTTCTAGCTTATATAGAATAAGACAAACCTTAATAATATTAAATATACATTAAAAACAGGAAAAAGAACCCCAAAATAGAAAGAGAAAAAAAGAACAGAAAAAAAAAGGAAAAAAGAATTATTCAAATACTATATAATACTTCTCAACCTATACTTGTCCTAAATAGACTCCATCCCTTTTTGTCCATTACATGATATAACGTTCTTACAAATAATCTTTCAAATTAACCAAAATCTTCGCCACCTCAACCAAATCAGAAAACTTTAATGTCCACTTTTCTGTAATCGCCGTTCCTCTTCCAGCACATCTATAATTATTCCAAACAATAAAAAAATTGCGAACAAAACTTTAACCTCCATTTGGAAATCTTCTATATATTCCACCAAACTTTAATCCAGAAAAACCTCACCCTTTCCACAAAACCACCACATGTAAAAAATATATTGCGTCTACACCCAAATCTTTTCCCACCTCCCATACTTGACTATGAATACGTCGTAGAAATTCCATAGACTTCTGCAAATCCTGCTATTTTCTCTTCTTAGATCGTTTTGCAGCAGCACGCGTCACCCTCTGTTCTATTGAATCATCCGACGAAGTTATATCTTGATCTCTTCCAACACCGTTGTCTTCTATCTGACCACCTTCGACCTCTTGATGCACTCCTTCTCCAGATCCCTTTTCAGCTTCCAGAGATGTTAATGGCGTTGCATTTAAAACATTATTATAGAAATCACGCGCTTGCATCACAGTAACCAGACGGTACCTTTTACCTTCGTGCGTCACCATCAACCCAGCTGGGATCTCCCATCTAAACCTTATATCTCGTTGCTTGAGCTCTTGCACAAGGAATGTAAAATCCTTCCTTCTCCTTAAAATCTTTGGAGGAATTTCTTTTAAGACCAAAACTTCTTGATTAGCAATCACAACTTTAGTATCATAAGCAGCTCGTATAACTTCATCTCTAGTTTCCCTTTTTGCAAAATATACCACCACATCTCTAGGCAACTTTCTCTGTCTAGCAATCCATGAATTCACACGAAACACTTTATCCATGCCTCCTTTTATTTCAGATGCTGGCTGTTTCAACACTTCTTCAAAAGCCTCAGAAACCAGCTGCTTTAGATCTTCCTTGGTATTCTCCTTTAAGCCTCTAACTCTAATGGCAAACTGCATCTGGTAATATTGAGCAAGACTCAGTTCCTTTTCCACTTTATCTTCATTCTCCAATACTTTTGCTTCTAATATAGCATTCTTTTGAGTCAGATCTTCTAGCTTTTCCTCCAATTCTTCCACACAGCGAGCCACTTTACACACTGAAGACAAGATGTCTGCCTTCATCACTCTGAACTTCTGTTCCATCCTCTCCTCCATTCTCTCCTCCAATTTCTCCAATTTCTCCTCCATCTGTACAAATCTAGCATTAATTGATTCCAAAATTACCTGGGCGTGTTTTTCAAGAGCATCTTGTAAGTCCTTTGATGTCAATACATCAGGAGGATGCAGCGCCTGCAGTAATGATTGTTGCACAGGAGAAGTTCCAGCACTCCGAAGAGTTTTAGGGGGTGGTTTAGCCGCCATCTATTACCAAATGCGACGCACTTTCACTTCAGATTTATAATCCAAAAAGTCCATCAAGCTGGAGAGTAAAATATCACCTTTTCCTCTTGTATCGCTCTGCCTGCTCCTTTAATCCATAGTCATTCCTTCAGGCAGGGGTGGTCGCAGACGCCTGGCTCTGCTCCAAGAATCAGGAGCAGAGGCGCCGGCCAGCTGGGAGCAGCCCAGGCTACGGGGGAGTTCAATCCTTCAGCCGCCCAAGCCATAAGCTCAGGCGGCCCTGGAGAACTCTACCCCTACCTGGGAGCTCGCCCCCTCCTCTTCTCCCGAGGAGGGGGCTTCAAATTCGCCCGAACAGCTGATCGGCGCTGTTTCGGGCGAAAAAACAACAGCTGAGCCGCGGGCAGCCCGGGAAGGCTGTCTCCGTCGCCGCGGAGCCACCGGAAGTCCTTTAATTGTTTAATTGTTAAAATAATTTCTTCATCATTTATCAGTTGATTCATCCCTTCCCTTTGTTCTTGTGTAAGAACAGGGATATTAACTTCTTGTAAATATCTATCTATATCTACATCTTGAATCTTATCCTTAACGTATAACTTAGAATAAAATTCAACAAAAGCCTTTTAATAAGATTCTGCTGAAACACCTCTTTACCCTTGTAATCTGTTCTATCTATATTACGTGACCTTTGTTTCTTCCTTAACAAGTAAGCTAACCACTTACTCGGCTTATTAGCATTACAAAAGGTATTATGTTTAACATACCGTAAATTGGTTGCCACTTGATCTGCCATCAACATATTAAACTGACCTCTTAAAAAAAGTAATTACCTCTTTAATCTTCTTATCAGAATTCTTGGAGGAATCTCTTTCAGAATTAAAACTTCTTGCTCAGCGACTTTAAATCTATTGTTGTAAAAGGCTTGGATAATCACATTTCTAATTGATCTCTTTGTAAAGTAAACCACCACATCTCTAGGTAGTTTTCTTTGTCTTGCAATCCAAGAATTAACACGAAATATTTTATCTATATCCCCCATAATATCTTCTGCTTGACGCTCCAAAACCGGTTCGAGAGCTTGTGCCAATAACTCTTTCAGATTTTCCTTAGGGTCTTCTTTCATTCCTCTAATCCTCACAGCACACTCCATATCTCTATATTGTAACATGACTACATCATCATCAATCTTTTCCATCACATTTTCAGCTTCCAACATTTTAGCATCTAATCTCAAATTATTTTGATTGAGCTCTTCCACGCGATCATCCAGACGCTCAATACAGACTGCAAGCCCTTGAAATGCAGCTAAAATGTCTGCACTTATTTCAGTATTCTTCTCCTCAATAGGTTCAGCTATTTGCTGGGATTGTATTTTTAAAGCATCTTGTAAATCTTTTATTGTTAATGCGGGTGCGGGTGTGGGTGCGGGTGCCACAGGAGGAGGCATCAAAGCCTGTAGTGAAGAATGCTGAACTGGTGAGGCACCAGCACTTCTAGGAACTTTAGTTGGTTTAGAAGCCATCTTAACACCCAATTAATTTCTGTTGCACACTTTCAGTTTCCACACCGCTTGCAACTTTTTCTTTCAAAGTAAACAGAGTTAAAGTTCAAATACTTGCTGTTTCAATATTCTCCTGCACAGCTCTGCCTGCATCCAGGTAATCCAAAGTTAATTGTTGATTGCAGGGATGGTTGCAGCATCCTGCTCCGCTCCAAAGCCTTGGAGCAGAGGAGTCCCAGAGTCTGGAGCTAATTCAGGCTTTGGGGGGGGCTCTCACCCTTCAACCCCCAGAATTTGAACTCTGGTGGTCTAGGGGAGCTCTACCCCTACCTAAACGCTCACCCCCCCTCTTCTCCCGAGGGGAGGGTTTCCGAGCCGCAAAACAGCTGATCGTCACTGTTTTAGCGGCTCCAACGGAAAACAACGGGGCTGATGGCCAGAACGCCCGCCATCGATGGAGCCTTGCCACCCAGAGGTCCCGTGAGGAAGGCCTTCTTGAGGGCCTTGAATGCCTGTTGCTGCGGGGGACCCCACCAGAACGGACCTTCTTCTGAAGGAGCTGGGTTAGCGTAACTGTCAGCATAGCGAAGCCCGGGATGAAGGTACAGTAATAGTTGGCGAACCCCAGAAGGTGCTGGATATCCTTCACCCGACGAGAGGGTTCCCAACTATACAAGGCCTCCACCTTGCAAGGGTCCATGGCAATGCCTTCGGGAGAGATGATGTGGCCAAGGAACTCTATGGAAGTCTGGAAGAAGAGGCACTTCTCCAGCTTCGCATAGAGTTGATGCTCCCGAAGGCGCTGCAAGACAAGGCAGACTTGCTGAAGATGGCTTTCCCTGGACCAGACGTAGATCAAAATATCGTCCAGGTAGACCACCACGAACCGGTCCAGCATGTTGACCTTGAGGCCTCTGATTTGTGGAGTTCCTCAGGGATCGGTCCTCTCGCCTCTCCTGTTCAACATCTATATGAAGCTGCTGGGTGAGATCATTCGTGGATTTGGAGTTGGGTATCATCAGTATGCTGATGATACCCAGCTTTTTATTTTGACCCCAAACCACCCCAGTGATGCCCTCGACGTGATGTCCCGTTGCCTGGAAGCGGTCTGGGTCTGGATGGGGAGGAACAGGCTTCGGCTCAACCCTGACAAGACTGAGTGGCTGTTCGTGCCGGCATCCTGGGAAATTCAGATTACTCCATCTCTTGCCATGGGGGGTGAGCTATTACCCCCCGTAGATAGGGCGCGCAACTTGGGGGTCCTCCTAGACTCACAGGTCTCTTTAGAAGAGCATATTGGAGCTGTGACTAGGGGGGCCTTTGCCCAGATTCGCCTGGTGCACCAGTTGCGGCCCTATCTGGACTGGGATGCCTTGCGTACAGTCACTCATGCGCTCGTGACCTCTCGTCTGGACTACTGTAATGCTCTCTACATGGGGCTGCCCTTGAAGACCACTCAGAGGCTCCAACTGGTGCAGAATGCAGCCGCGCGAGTTGTGTTGGGAGTCTCCCGATACTCCCATGTTACACCTTTGCTCCGCGAGCTGCATTGGCTGCCGGTTGTCCTCCGGGTGAGATTCAAGGTGTTGGTAATGACTTACAAAGCCCTACATGGCATGGGTCCGGATTACCTACGGCAACACCTGTGGCTGGCGTCAACCTCTCTCCGTCCAGTGCGCTCCCACAGAGAGGGCCTCCTCAGGGTGCCTCTGATCAAAGAATGTCGATTGGTGGCCCCTAGGGGGAGGGCGTTCTCTGTGGGCACGCCAGACCTGTGGAACCGCTTGCCGGTCGAGCTCCGGATGGCGCCCGACCTTCGCTCCTTCCGGCGGGATCTAAAAACTTATTTATTTGAGCAATCCGGCCTGGTTTGATGGGTTAAGGGCTGGGTTTTTAATATGGTTTTAATTACTGTTCATATCGGGCATAATATTTAATTGTTTTTTAACTTTTGTACTTCGTTTTTAATATTTATTGCCCTGTACACCGCCCTGAGTCCTTTGGGAGAAGGGCGGTATAAAAATTTAATAAATATAAATATAAATATAAATGGCCCGGAACACCTCGTTCATGAAGTGTTGGAAGACCGCGGGGGCGTTGGTCAACCCTAATGGCATTATGGTGTACTTGAAGTGGCCGTATCGGGTGCCAAACGCCGTCTTCCATTCGTCGCCCTCACGCACTCGCACAAGGTTGTAGGCCCCACGCAGGTCGAGCTTCGTGAAGATGGTCGCCTCACGCAGCCTCTCCATGAGCTCCGGGATCAGTGGCAGGGGATATCGATTCCTCACTGTGATGGCGTTCAGCTGGCGGTAATCACAGCACAGGCGCAGATCCCCCGTCTTCTTCTTGACGAAGAGGACTGGGGCCAAGAGAGGAGTGGACGAGGGCCGGATGAATCCCCTGGCCAGGTTCTTCTCCAGGAAGTCCCTCAAGGCAGCCAATTCCGGCTCCGACATGGGATACAGTCATCCCACTGGCAGCGGCGCATCGGGCAGGAGGTCCATGGGGCAATCATAGGGCCGATGTGGGGGCAGACGATCTTCCTCTTTTTCGCTGAACACGGCGAAATCTGCCAGGTCAGAAGGCAAAGAGACAGCAGGGGCGGAGACTTCCTGACCGGCACAGGTGTGGCGGATGTGGTCTACGCACTGCAGGCTCAGAAAGGAGATGGTGTTCCTTGACCACGCC
The DNA here is from genome assembly GCF_964194415.1 of Vipera berus. NCBI lineage: Eukaryota > Metazoa > Chordata > Lepidosauria > Squamata > Viperidae > Vipera > Vipera berus. The sequence goes on along the minus strand of NC_138210.1, from coordinate 18,457,895 downwards.
ACCTGAGGATCGTGGGTCTGAAGCCAGGCCATACCAAGGACCAAAGGGAAATGGAGGTCCGCTGTGATGTAAAACTGAATCGCCTCCTCATGTGCCCCAATGGCAAGGTGCAAAGGCTGTGTGGTGGACTTAATGGGGCCCGATACAAGTTCCCGCCCATCAATGGTCTCTACCCTCAATGGAGGGTCCACCGGATCCAAGGGAACGCCAAAATGGGCCGCAAAGGCCTGGTTCATAAAATTGGTCGTGGCCCCTGAATCCACCAGCACATGCATCTGGATCCCCCCCGGTTGGTCAGACAAAAAGACCCAAGTGTCCAAAATCAGATGTCGAGGGGGTCCATAGTGTACGTCTTCTGTTCCTGATGGGGGTGTGGTACGTGCCCGGCCTAGGGTTTCCCCTAGACCGGGCCTGCCCAATTTCCCAACTGGTCAGTCCGAGCCTGAGACCTAGGGTCAAACTTTGGCGCCCCACCTCGCTTCCTGGGACAGGAGGCGGCGAAATGTCCAGGCTCCCCACAATACAGGCACAACCCCCCTTGACATTTTCGAGTCCTCTCCTGGGCTGTCAGGTGAGGTCTGGCTGCTCCCAGCTCCATTGGCTCCTCTGCAGTTGCCACGAAATGTGGGGTGACCTGGGACACTGTTGGTGCAGGACGTGGAGGTACAGGTGTGGACGGCAGCATGGGCAGCTCCTGGACGGTCCAATGGGTCTTTTGACGTTGGAGGCGAGCATCAATGTGAAGGCACTGGACCACCAGGGTGTCGAGGGTCGGGGGAGCCTCTACTTGGACCAGTTCATCCTGAAGCTCGTCTGAAAGCCCGTCCTGGAAGGCATCCAGTAACACCGCGTCATTCCAAGCTGAGTCTTGGGACAACAGCCGGAATTCAGTGATATAGTCCTGCAGGGGGCATTTTCCTTGCCGGAGGTCTTTGATACATCTGGCTGCAGTTTGGGTTCAAATGGGATCCTCATACATGAGCCTCATGTGTTGCCAGAAGCCCTGGTAATCCGTTAACAAGGGGTTGCTCTGGGTTAACAAAGACGTGGTCCATCGGGCGGCAGAGCCAGAAAGAAGGCTAATCACAAACCCCACCCTATCCCGGTCATCAGGGAAATCCTCCGGCCTCATGGCCATAAACAATTGGCACTGTCCCATGAAGGCCGGGAACATCTCAGGCTGTCCAGAAAACGTATCCGGCACCGCTACCGGGCAGTTCCGACGGGGGATGGGAATTGCAGGAGCATTCAGCAAGGCGAGTTGTGCAGTTAATTGTGTCACTTGCTGTTGCAGGAGTTGATTGTCAGCCTGCAGCTGCTGCTGCAGCTGCTGCTGGTGCTGCTGCTGCTGTTGTTGGTCCATCTTGGTTAAAAGATGGTCTGTTTGGGGTGACGAACAAGTTGTTCTGTTCCCCCCTGGGGTACAAACAGACAGACAAGCAGGCATGACTAGCAAGGGTTAATTCCTCAGGCTTTAGTATTTGCCTTCTGATAAGGCCTTGGCAGCAAAATACAAAGTCAGCCAAAATAGGCTCGTCACCTCAAGCGTCCACTGGAATGAGATAACTTCCAAACAATTACTCAAAATGAGTCCAAGCAAACAAGCAAACAGACCAGGAACAAAAGTACAGAAACGTTGTCAAGGATTCAGGCCAGGGTTTCAAACAGGTGGTAAATCCGACAGAATTTTGAAGTTTTGAGTAGTTGTTGATTAAATTATTGTTCGTCACAAAGTCCTGAGAGCAGCCACACCCCCTTTTGTACCTTGGGTGTGGCTTAGTGACTCAGCTAATCCCTGACCCTCCTACTCTTCCTACGCTGCTGTAAACGCTTGGCTCTGCGCCGTTCTCAGGGATCTAGCCATGATTCATCTCTGCTACTCTCCATCTGCTGCAGCTGCTCTGGCTCACTCCCAGCCTCGCTAATCACAGGCTGCTCCTGTCGGCCTCCAGATGGAGACGGAGGCCTTGCCAGAGGGGAGGGTCCCGGAGAGGGAGGCCTTGCCAGTTCCTCCCCATCATCCTCAGAGTCCTCTTCCTCAGGTAGGACAGGCTCGGGGGTTGGGGCCACAACACTCTCTCTCTCTCTCTCTCTGTCTCTCACTCACTCACACACACACACCCTTCCTGCTTTTTCCTCCTTCTTGCCCTTTCTCTCCAACACTCACAGAGGCTCACACGTTGCTAGCAGTTCCAGGGCATCTAGTATGTCACATTCCCCTCTCCGGCCCTACCATGTGGTACAGAGGGTGACCGGGAGCCGGCTGATGCTTGGCTTTTGCCACCACGCACTCCCATCTCCCCGCCTTTCATCCCACAGGCCAGGCGGTGAGTGGGCTGGGCCCTCTTTTTTGGTCCCCACCTTTATGGCCTGCTCACCTGCCCAGCCTCACAGCCTGTGAGCACTTTCCCATGTAGGAAAGCCACAGCCACCGGCAGTGAAGAGAAGCAAGATGACAAGACTAGATGCCAGGCAGTTTGCAGGCCAGTGGGAAGGTGAGGCAGTTTGGGGGTTGGGTTAGACGCGTTGCAATTCTCAGAAAAGTGAGAGGCCCAAAAGAAATATATGTAATCATCTGCAAAGGACTTCTGGGGATATGGCTTGGAGCTGCGTGCTGCGTCGGGGAGGTGGTGTGCAGACAGGCAAGAGAGCAAGCTCGCAGTTTGGCTTTGTGGTCTATTCTTGACACCTCCCCTCCCTAAAATCCAGCTGATAATAGAACTCTTTGGATTGAATGGGAAGTTAAGAGGAATTGGTGTGAGTTGAAATTAAAAGGCCAAGTCAACTGCCCCCCCCCAATTATTTTGTCGGAGACGTGGAAAGTGTTACTCGCTTCTAATTCCTCTATCTGCTCTTTTATAATTTAATCCAGCCTTACCCAAATTAATGTTTTTTGGGTGTCATGGACCACAGTTCCCATCATCCTGTGGCTATGCTGGCTAGAAATGGAATGCCTTATTTTCTCTGCAGTATGCACCTAGGATGGTTGCGTACCACCTGCCAGGTGCCAATGTACCACAGGTGGTACCCATACCACTGGTTGAAAAGCCCTGCTCTAATGTGTCATTTGTGGACCCACTCATTCTGTGAGGAGGGAAGGTGTTTCCACGCTACTAGGTATTGGGTTGGTGGTGGAGTTCCCCAGACTTATAGTTCTGGGGGACTTTAACCTGACGTCCCTGGGGGGCTCATCAGAGTTGGCTCAGGAGTTCATGGCCTCCATGACGGCCATGGACCTGACCCAAGTAATTCAGGGCCCGACTCATGGGGGGGTCACACACTCGACCTTGTCTTCTTATCTGGTCGGTGGCTAGATGATCTGGGAGGGGGTTTTCCAGCTATTATACCCCTGTCATGGACTGATCATCTCCTGTGGCTGGCCTTCCGCTTTGCCACCCCCCATTGCTGGGCTGCGGAACCGACCAGGTGGTTCCGCCCCAAGCGCCTAATGGACCCTGAACGGTTACAGGTGGTGCTTGGGTCTGTGCCTGCTGCCTTCGCTCACAGCCCGGTCGATGCCTTGGTGGAGGCCTGGGAAAGGGCAGCCACGGAGACACTCGACTGCGTTGTGCCCATGCGGCCCCTGACCTGGTGCAGATCCCGGTGGGCTCCATGGTTTTCCGCGGAACTCCAGGAGATGAAGCGTTGGAGACGGGGCCTAGAGAGCTGTTGGAGGTCCAGCCGGTCTGAATCTGACCAATTGCGGCTAAGAACCTCTACGAGGTCTTATCTCGCGGCGATGGAGGCAGCGAAGTCTAACTACTTTGCTGCCCTCATCGCGTCCGCAGATAATCGCCCGGCCGCCCTGTTTAGGGTGACTCGCTTCCTCCTTAATCAGGAGGTGAGGGAGGAGCCCTTGCAGGGTTGTGCCGAGGAGTTTAGTCAGCATCTGGCAGACAAAATCGCTCAGATTCGGGCCGGTCTGGACTCCGACTGGGCGGAGTCTGACGGGGGGGAGACGAGCGGTCCTCGGAATGTTATCTGGGAAGAATTCGACCCTGTGACTCTGGAAGAGGTGGACAGGATCATGGAGAGGCTGAGTTCCACCATGTGTCTATTGTACCTGTGCCCATCCTGGCTGGTGTATGCAGCTCGGGAGGGGACGCGAGGCTGGCTCCAGGCAGTAATAATTGCTTTGTTGAGAGAGGGTAGCTTCCCTGCTGCCTTGAAGGAGGCGGTGGTGAGGCCCCTCCTCAAGAAGCCTGACTTGGACATGGCTATTTTGAACAACTATCGTCCGGTCTCCAACCTTCGCTTCCTTGCGAAGGTTGTTGAGAGCGTGGTGGTGCATCAGCTCCCTCTGTTCCTGGAGAAAGCTGATTATCTGGACCTGTACCAATCGGGTTTCAGGCCTGGGTACAGCACAGAGACGGCATTGGTCGCGCTGGTGAATGATCTCTGGCGGGCTCGGGACAGGGTTTTTTCCTCTGTCCTAGTCCTATTAGACCTTTCAGTGGCTTTTGATACCATCGACCATGGTATCTTACTGCGGCGCCTCAGGGGGTTGGGAGTGGGTGGCACTGTTTTACAGTGGTTCTCCTCCTACCTCCTGGGTCGTTCGCAGTCGGTATTGGCAGGAGGCCAGAGGTCGGCCTCGAGGCCTCTCGTTTGTGGAGTTCCTCAGGGGTCGGTCCTCTTGCCCCTCCTGTTCAATATCTATATGAAGCCGCAGGGTGAGATCATCCGTGGTTTTGGGGTGAGGTATCATCAGTATGCTGATGATACCCAGCTTTTCATCTCCACCCCAAACCAACCCAGTGATGCCCTCGACGTGATATCCCGCTGCCTGGAGGCAGTTTGGGTCTGGATGGGGAGGAACAGGCTTCAACTTAATCCCGACAAGAGCAAGTGGTTGTACATACCGGCATCTCGGGCAATCCAGCCTATTCCATCTTTAACTATGGGGGGTGAGGTGTTACCCCCCGTAGATAGGGCCTGCAACTTGGGCATCCTCCTTGACTCACAGCTAAGTTTGGAAGATCACATAGGAGCTGTGGCCAGGGGGCCTTTTGCCCAGGTTCGCCTGGTGCACCAGTTGCGGCCCTATCTGGACCGAGATGCCCTACGTACAGTCACTCATGCACTCGTGACCTCTCGAATAGACTACTGCAATGCTCTCTACATGGGGCTGCCCTTGAGGACCATTCGGAGGCTTCAGGTGGTGCAGAATGCGGCCGCGCAAGATGTGATGGGGGTCTCCCTATACTCCCATGTAAAACCTCTTCTCTGCGAGCTGCATTGGCTCCCAGTTGTCCTCCGGGTGATATTCAAGGTGCTGGTGATGACCTATAAAGCCCTAAATGGCATGGGTCCAGATTATTTACGGGAGCACCTGCTGCCGGCGTCAACTTCCCATCGCCCCATGCACTCCCACAGAGGGTCTCCTCAGGGTGCTGTCGGTCAGGGAGTGCCAGCTGGCGGCCCCCAGGGGAGAGCATTCTCTGTGGGTGCGCCTGCCCTTTGGAATCAGCTGCCTGTGGAGCTCTGGATGGCTCCCGACCTTCGCTCTTTTTGCCGTGACCTGAAAACCTGGTTATTCGAGCTTGCCGGCCTGTACTGAGGGATTGGGGTTTTAAATTTTCATAGTTTAATTTATTTTGTTTGGGGCTAAATTTAATTTAATCTATTTTTAACTTTTGTATGTTATATTTTAATTGCCCTGTACACCGCCCTGAATCCCTCGGGAGAAGGGCGGTATATAAATCTAATAAATAATTAAATAAATAAACAAATAAATAAATAAATAAATAAATAAATAAATAAATAAATAAATAAATAAATGATTGGAGGTGGGGGGGGATTTTTGGCCATAAGGGCAACTGTTGCTCTCATTTCAGCAGGCTGCAGTGAAAGATTGGGTGTATTTGTCTGAGGTTCTTTAGTAATTCTAGTTCTACTGTTACTGGAGTTATGATTCTTTTAATTGGAAAAGGTCCTATACATTTTGGACCACGTTTTTTAGAGGGTTGTAAGGATTTTAGGTATTTTGTAGAGAAATATACCATTTTTCCTACATTGAATTTTTTAGGTTCGACTCTTTTTTATCCGCTTGTGTTTTGTGTGCTTGTCTAGCTTCATCTAAGGCTTACCTAACCACTGGCCAGGTGTTTTGTAATTGGTATATCCACTCTTTCAGTGATCGGATTGCCGGTTCATTTGGGGTTAGCTCTGGTATAGTGTTGAAACTTTGGCCAGTGGCTACTTGAAAGGGAGTGTAGTCTGTGCTGGAGTGGACTGCGTTGTTGTGGGCAACTTCTGCGAAAGGAAGTAGGTCCGTCCAATTTGTTTGCTGGAAATTAATAAAGCACCTTAAATATTGCTCAAGTACTGAGTTCAAATGTTCAGTCAATCCAGGCTTCCGGTTTGCGTGCGTGGCGCTTGCGGATGTGCAGGAAGAGCTCTCTCCCTGCTGTCCGATCTTTCTTCTTTGGAGGACCCTGAAAAGGGTTGAAAGTCGCCCTGGAGGGGTGACCACCATGAGGAGGCCCTCCTTGTGATTGCGGAAGGGTGGCAGCCCTCTGCCTGAATCCGGAGCAGCTTTTTTGGCCCAAAGAAGAGATTGACCATCAAGATGGCTGATCATTAAGCCGTTCCCTGCTGAAAGCCCAAAGCACCATCTAGCACAATGAAGCAAGCTGGAGGACCTGGATGAGACCTTACCTTTCTTATTCCCCTAACTACCTTCCTGTGGGACTTTTCTGAAAATCTCCTCCCCCTATTTTGAAAGACCGGTGACTGCATCCATGGGGAATAAACTTTAAAGCCTTAAAGCCTTAAAAGAAATCAAATGAGTAAGCAAAGAAATTAAGCAATCTTATTTGTACTTATTAAAAAGCTTTTATTTTTGTGGGGATCTACCACCGTATTTTCTGCTTAAGCTGTGAATTAAGGGGGAAAAATGGACTAATTGAACAAAAGCTTTATATTAATCTGGAAAAAGATTTTACATCTTATTCTATATGCTATTGATGACATCCTGTGGTGAAACTTGGTATAGCAAGTAAACCTTTTTTTTATTGTGAGAGCTGACTGAATAACAGAGCTGTCCTTGACATTATCTTCAAAGATAAGAATTGGGAACACCTGGCACTGAAAACAATCTTTAGGAATACTGGAGGTGAACAATCATTGACTTTTATTAAAATAGCCTCCATGAAAGACTTATTTGTAAACATCAATGAAATGGAGGGATATATCCCACCACTTAACTGCAAACTGATACTTGACACAATCTTGGCAATGACTGAGCAAATCAAAGCCAAACTGCAAGATAAATCTGATAGCTTAAAGCTACCAAATCAAACTTTGACCTTAAATGATGAATTGACAATCCAAAAACAAACAGAAGAAGTGGAAACTAACATTAAAATAGGAGACTTTAAAGAACAACAAATACAATTTACAGAGAACTTTGAAGCCCAAACTTCAACCTCAACTATAAAACCTACAACTCAAAATGCAATAGTACCTGAAGAAAGCAACATCAAGAGGGAAGATATTAAAGGCCTTCAAATACAGTACGTTGAGGACCCAGCCAATTAAATGATAACCATAACACCAATTACTATTTCTTCCCTAAGTCAGATGAAATTGGAAGAAGAAAAAGACCAGACTGAACTAATGACAATTACAATACACCAAACATCGAAAATTGAGCTATTAAAGCAACACTTCAATGATTACAAAGGGGACACTTTCTTTGCAAAACTGATATTTGGATGGTCTCCCTGGATTCAAACAATGTGTGTAGGAAGAAAGGGAGACACATCTGAGAATCTAAAGGCACCAATATGGAAGCCTGATTGGCACAAAAAGAAGGCGAGAGTTAGATTTAAAAAATTAGACTTGTCTCTTTCTTGGGATTTGTAAGAATAGAGCTTAAAAATTCTTTTAATGGGCTAAGGGGAATTCTTAAAAAATATAAACTGATTTTATATTTAGGTTTTAGCTTGTTAAGGGAAAACAAAATTAAGCTATTAGAACATAACTGAACTATATTATAGTATCTGGAATGATATAATAAAAGACATTTTAATAATTGATGAACTATTAAGATGACATATAGAATATATTTGTTGTAATGATATAGATATAAATTGATTTTATATTTAACTTTTAGGTGTCTAAGGGAAAGGAAAGTTGGCTATTAGAATTGATTTATATTATAGATTTTGGAAGGATATAACAAAAGATATTTTTCTAATAATTGGTGAATTATTAAGATGACAAATAGAATTTTCTTGTAAAAAATAAGAATGTAATGAAATGAACAATGTAAGTTCTGTAGACAGGATAATTATTTTTTATTGAAATAGGGAAATGTGGGTTACCCAAAAATTAAGTTTTCTTTTATATATCATAGGCTATTCTAGGATATTCTATTGCAGTTAGGTAATACTTAAAAACAGGACATGGATATGTATAAGTGAAAATATATTGAAAATTCTTCTAATTGATTATGTCACAATTAGAAATGCATTAATCCGATTAATTTGATTCTGTAATAACTAAGGGAATCAGAGAGGGAATCTTTGTTGACGCAACTTGAGCTATTTACAAATAATTTGTTACTTGCTATTGTTTACTTTTGATTACCCAACCACTGTATTGCTTCACAAATATCTGAATGTAATATTAAAAAATTAATAAAACTTGTACAAAAAAATGTTCAGTCAATCCATTAGTCCAGGGCTTTTCAACCAGTGGTACGGGTACCACCTGTGGTACATTGGCACCTGGCAGGTGGTATGCGACCATCCTAGAAAAGTGGTAGTGGGGGAGGGGAATGAGCTGAACTGGTGGCAGCACCGCACAAGCCTGAGCGAGAGATGGCTGGAGCTGCAGGGCTCTCAGGGCTCAGTGAAAGTGCCAGGATCAGCACTTCTTTGGGTCTGTCAGGGCTCAGTGGAAGTGCCAGGATCAGCACCAGGCTCCAGCTTATGAGCCTAGAAGAAGTGCCGATCAGCTGGAATGTTGCAGCATCTCCAGGGTCTTGTGATTTACATTCAGATGCTTGGCAACTGATTCATATTTATTTATTTATTTTTTATTTTTATTTTTTTATTTTAATCCCATTTATATCCCGCCCTTCTCCGAAGACTCAGGGCGGCTTACAAGCTTAGCAGTAGCCTTCATTCTATGTATATGCCTGCTTATTAGGGCTTTCACACACAGCCCAAGCGGCATGATTACAAAGTCAGCTTAATTGCCCCCAACAATCTGGGTCCTCATTTTACCTACCTCGGAAGGATGGAAGGCTGAGTCAACCTTGAGCCTGGTGGGACTCGAACCTGCACTAATTGCAGGCAGCTGGTGTTACTTAAGGAGGCATTAGCCCACTGCTAATCCCAGGGTCATGTGAAGTGACCAAAACCTGCTGCAACCACCCAGCAGACAGGGGAATAAAAACCAAACACCCCCACCCCACTCCTGCTGCCAATCCTCAACAGAAATGCTCACAACAATGAAAACCTCGGACAGGAAGAAGAGCTCCGTCAGGCAGGCAAGCAGGTGTCTTGGTCGGCTGTGGCTTGGGGGGCACTTTTTTCAGTGCCATTGTAACTTTGAACAGTCACTAAGCAAACTGTTGTAAGTTGAGGACTACCTGTACTTCATCAGTTTTTTTCCTTTTTGGGGGGGTCATCAAGTTTTTGACACCTTGCTAGGTGACTGGTGGTACTTGGATGTTGCCCTATGGTACAGTGGGTGAAAATGTTGAAAAGCCCTGCATTAGTCTGAGGATGATGACTAGATGACAGTCCTTGGGTGGTTCCTAAGAGAGACAGAAACTCTTTCCAAAACTCTGATGTGAATTACACCCCTCTATCTGATATGATGTGTTGGGGTGCCCCATGCAGTCTGTAGATGTGCTGCACAAATAGTTTTGCTAAGGCTTTCGCGGTGGGGATTTTTTGGCAGGGGATAAAGTGCACTTGTTTTGAAAACAGGTCCATAACCACCCAGATGACAGTGTTTCCATTGCTTTCTGGTAATTCCACAATAAAATCCATGGATATTTCTTTCCATGGGGCCAAGGGATTCGCTACTGGTTGTAGCAGTCCGGGCAATTTCCCTTGCAACCTCTTAGCAGCTGTGCAAGTTGGGCAGCTGGCCACGTAGCTTTCTATGTCCTTTTTCATGGATGACCACCAAAATTGTCTTTTGATTAAATGTAGTGTTTTTACAAATCCAAAGTGCCCTGCTGATTTTGTATCATGGCACAGTTGCATGAAAGTGACTCTCTGGGTGGTTGGTATATATAACCTCTCCCCCACCCATGGCAGTCCGTCTTTAATCGTCCACACATGTTTATTCTTCTGGAACCACTCATCTGTTTCTAAGGTTTTCCGGAATTGGATTCCAGTTTGGCTACCCAGTTGTGGCTTTAACTTAGCTTGGGCCCTGGTGGTTACTGGTGCTGCTAATTGTGGTTCGAGCACGAGTGATTTAGAATCAGTGGCTCGCGTGCTGTTATATTGGGCCATTCGAGACAGGGCATCTGCCATTACGTTTTTCCCCCTGGCAAGTGTTTGAGCGTAAACTGGAATTGGTGAAAGTGCTGGGACCAGCGGGCTTGCTTAGGGGTGAGTTTCCTGGGCATTTTTAGTGCTTCCAAATTTTTGTGATCCGTCCAGACCTGAAAAGGGATTTTGTTCCCTTCAAGCAAGTGGTGCCACATGAGCAACAACCATCTCACAGCATATTCTTCTTTCTCCCACACTGCCCAGCATTGCTCCATTTCAGAGAGTTTTCTGGATGTGTACGCACATGGTTGCAGTGCTTCTTCGTCATTCTCTTGTAAGAGTACATCCCCCACCGCCACATCACTTACGTCAGCCTGTATTATAAAAGGTTTATTGAGGTCCACTTGGCATTCCATTGTCCATTTCAGTGGCTGGCTGGGTTTCACTGAGTTTTCCCCCCTCATTTTAGCAAGTTCATGATGGGCAGGGCTATCTGGGTGAATGAAGGGATGAATTGGCGGTAAAAATTTGTGAAACCCAGGAAGCTTTGCAATTGCTTCCTTGTGCGAGGTGGTGCCCATTCTAATACTGCTCTGACCTTATCGGGGTCCATTTTGATGCCCTGTGGGGATATGTGATAACCCAGATAGTCTATTTTTTCATGGTGGAATTTGCATTTTGATAGTTTGGCATATAGGCGGGCATCTTGCAGCTTCTTTAAAACTGCTCTGACCAGTTTGACATGCTCCTCTTTGGTCTCAGTGAAGATAAGGATGTCATCTAAATAAACCAGAACCCCCTTGAATAGGTGCTCCCTTAGCACCTCGTTGATTAATTGCACATATACTGTGGGGGCCCCTTGTAGTCCAAATGGCAAAACTTTGAATTGGTAGCATCCCATCGGGCAATTGAATGCAGTTTTCCATTCGTCCCCTTCCTTCATGGATAACTGCCTTGTCGTGGCGAAGGGGCTTGCATAATTCAATGAAGCTATGAGCTATGCCGTGCAGGGCCACCCAAGATGGACAGGTCATAGCAGA